>NC_031994.1:32525097-32606149 GCF_001879085.1 Nicotiana attenuata
ATGCTATTTGGGTGATTGTGGATCGGCTGACCAAGTCCGCGCACTTCATTCCTGTGTGTACTACCTATTCCTCAGAGCGGTTAGCAGAGATTTATATCCAAGAGGTTGTTCGCTTCCATGGGGTTCCAGTTTCCATCATTTCAGATAGAGGTGCTCAGTTCACTTCACTGTTTTGGAGGGCCGTGCAGCGAGAGTTGGGTACTCAGGTTGAGTTGAGCACAGTTTTTTACCCTCAGACGAACGGGCAGTCCGAGCGCAGTATTCAGATATTGGAGGACATGTTGCGCGCTTGTGTCATTGATTTTGGAGGGTCATGGGATCTGTTTCTACCGCTCGCGGAGTTTGCTTAGAATAACAGTTATCAGTCGAGTATTCAGATGGCTCCATATGAGGCTTTATATGGGAGACGGTGTAGATCTCCAGTTGGTTGGTTTGAGCTGGGTGAGGCTAGGCTTTTGGGTACATACTTAGTGCAAGATGCTTTGGACAAGGTGAAGGTGATCCAGGAGCGGCTTCGTACAGTGCAGTCGAGACAAAAGAATTATGCTGACAGGAAGGTCCGCGATGTGTCTTACATGGTTGGGGAGAAGGTTCTACTGAAGGTGTCACCCATGAAGGGTGTTATGAGATTTGGGAAGAAGGGTAAATTGAGTCCTCGGTTCATTAGGCCTTTTGAGGTGCTTCGGAGGATTGGGGAGGTGGCTTATGAGCTTGCTTCGCCGCCCAACTTGTCGAGTGTGCATCCGGTATTTCATGTTGCTATGCTCCGAAAGTATATTGGCGATCTGTCTCATGTTTTGAACTTAAGCACAGTTCAGTTAGATGGTGATTTGACCTATGATGTGGAGCCAGTGGCTATTTTGGAGCGTCAAGTCGAAAGTTGAGATCAAAGGATATAGCTTCAGTGAAAGTGCAGTGGAGAGGTCGGCCCGTGGAGGAGGCTACCTGGGAGACCAAGCGAGAGATGCGGAGCAGATATCCTCACCTATTTGAGGCTTCAGGTATGTTTCTTGACTCGTTCGAGGACGAATGTTTGTTTAAGAGGGGGAGGATGTAACGACCCGGCCGGTCGTTTCATGAGTTACCGCTCCGTTTCCCCCATTTCTGCTTCTTTATGTATTGTTCAGCTTCATTTCATCGTATGAGGTCGGTAGGCTCGGGTTTGGAGTAGTTTTGAAATGTTATGAGACACTTAGTCTCTTAAGTTGGCCTTTTAGTTGGAAAAGTCAACCGGAAGTTGATGAAAACAATCTATGAATTTGGTTTTTATGATTCGGATAGCTTCGTGAGGTGATTTGGGACTTAGGAGCGTGATCGGAATGTATTTTGGAGGTCCGTGGTAGATTTAGGCTTGAATTGGCGAAATTAAAATTTTGGCGTTTTTCGGTTGGTAGTGGAGATTTTGATATAGTGGTCGGAATGGAATTCCAGAAATTGGAGTAGGTCCGTTATGTCATTTGTGACGTGTGTGCAAAATTACAGGTCATTCGGGCAAGTTTTGATAGATTTTTTGATCAAAAGCGGAATTCGGAAGTTTTGGAAACCTTAGGCTTGAATCCGAGGGTGTTTTGATGATTCGATGTTGTTTTGAGTGTTCCGAAGGTTGGTATAAGTTTGAATAGTGTTATGTGACTTGTTCGTGTTTTTGGTTGAGGTCCCGGGGGCCTTGGGATGAATTCGGAATATTTTTGGAAAGTTTAGGAATTGGAGGATGCAGCTGTAGCTGCTGGTTCTGTCATAACCGCACCTGCGATTAGGGGACCACAGGTGCCATGACCGCAGAAGCGAGAAGCAGCCGCATATGCGGCCACAAGTGAAGAAGGCACAAATCGCAGGTGCAGATGAAGGAGCGCACCTGCGTGACCGCAAATGCGGGTATGGCGTCGCAGGTGCGGCTTGGGAATTTAAATTAGAAACCGCAGAAGCGGTTGGATAGGCGTAGAAGCGGTCCCGCAGATGTGGGAAATGGACCGCAGATGCGTTATCGCTGGGCAGAACATATAAATAGATGCCTTCGCGAATTTTTGCTAAGTTTTGCCATTTCTGAAGACGGGAAGAGAGATAAGGCAGTGATTTTTCAAGAGAATCGAAGAGTTTCAGTTGGGTAAGCTTCTTAAGCTTCATTACTTGTGTTTATGATTATTTTTCCATTGTTTAATCATGGTATTAGTGGAGATTAAGGAAGAAAATAGGGGGATTAGGGCTTGAAATTAGAGACCTTGATTTGAGGATTTGAGGGGTCGTTTGTGGTTGGATTTTGATGTATTTGATATGTATGAACTCGTGGGAGGATAAGGATTCTATTGATGGGCTTCGTTCCCTTAGCATATATTGATGTTATAATTCTAATTTTGGATAGATTCGACGCGAGTTGAGGCCGAGTCGAGGGGCAAGGGCGTCGCGGAGTAGTATTTCATCCGGTTTGAGGTAAGTAACCATTGTAAATCTAGACCTGAGGGTATAAACCTCGGTATTTCGTATTGTTTTGATAAATGAGGTGACGCACATGCTAGGTGACGAGCGTGTGGGCATGCACCGGTAGGGATTGTGACTTGGTCCGTCCCGTAGCGGCTATTAAGCCGCGTATTTGATTTGTAATCTTATGATATTCCGTATTTTAGGGATTTATACTATATTTTGGGCTGTACGCCGTGTTTGGGGCCTTGTGCCGACCTGTTTAGACCCTTAGGGATTTTTTTACTACTTCTTCACTCTATTTGATTTGGAAGCATATCCTCAGTCATGTTTTACCTGCTTATTGTTTAATCCGGTTTCATTGCTCTATTTCTTAATATATGAAAACTGTTTGGGCTGAGTTTCCCTGATTTTTCACTAATGTGCCCCAGTGGCCGTAAGGTTAATGACAGAGAGGTTGAGGACCTAATGGTGAGTATTATATATACATATTATGGGTCGGGCTGCACGCCGTAGCAATATTATACATATATTATGGATCGAACTGCTCGCCGCAACGATATTTATATGGATCGGGCTGCACGCCGCAGCGATATGTATTGGATTGGGCTGCGCGCCGCAGCGATATGACGCTTGGGCTGTAGGAGCCCCTCCGAAGTCTGTACACCCCTAGTGAGCGTAGTCGACTATAAACTATGGATCGGGCTGTACGCCGCAACGGTTATTACTATTATTATTATTCTGAGATATCTATTGAGCCGGAGTGCTGAGCGTGAGTACTGATTGACGAGAGCTTTGAGTCACGAGTAACTGAGAGGCTTGCCCGAGAGGCTATACTTATGAGTGATACCTTGCCCGAGGGGCTCGTTTATGACATTTTGCTGCTTTCACTCTTATTTTTATACTTAGCCTCTGTTGAAAAAATGTGAATAAATGTTGTCAAAGGACTTTTAATCGAAACTGAAGTTTTACGAGATAACTGGCTATTAAACTGCGGATTTTGACTTGATAATTCTGTTGAGATTTCTTATATGATTTAAATGCTCGCCACTACACTCAAACTTTATTTACTTTAGTTACTTACTGACTTGGCGTACTCACGTTACTCCCTGCACCCTGTGTGCAGATAGAGGTGCCCGAGCATCAGAGTGAGAGCTTCCAGCACTCTTAGAGTTTATCCGGAGATCGCAAGGTAGCTGCACGGCATTCCCAGCCCTGCCTTCCTCCTTCATCTCTTAGCATTTTGTTATTTCAGACTATTTTGTCAGACAATGTTTTGGTTGTACTTAGAGGCTCATGACTAGTGACACCAGATTCGGGTTGTGTTAGTATGTTTTGTATTGGTTTCCGCATATTTCTGTTGGTTTATATATTACATATGAAGAATTTGAGGCTTAAACTATTTTAGAAAAATGAAATTATAAAAGGAAATTCGATGTGGTAAACGTTGGATTGGCTTGCCTAGTACTGTGATAGGCGCCATCACGACCGGAGTATTTGGGGTCGTGACAAACAATTGAGGAGTAGCACCAATAATATGTACCTGTACCATACTGTCCTTCCAAAATAGCCAGATTCTCCCATTGTTTGTTATAGCTTCATCTGAATGCACTTTCCAGTCTTTGCTAAACTTCCTTTTCACTTTATTGATACTTCTAGGTTTTATTCTTGTCTCAAGGCATCCTAATAAAGATATTCTGTATTTAAGCAAAAAGGCCTTGAATTCTTTTTGCTTATAGGGCTTATTTAGCCCCCTTATGTTCCAAGAGCTAAAGATCATGGTGGATTCTCCTCATTGAGGCTAATCCCTTCAGTCACCCTTCCAATGCTGCTATCCTCTTGTATTGACAATGGACTATATGTATTTCTGTTCAGCATATTCACAAATTCTTTCTCAGTTAATGCTCCCTTCTGCTGTGTAATTTCTTTAGCTTTCATCTTCTATTTGCCTCTGGACTTCTGAACTGGTTGCATCTCCATTTCCTGGTCAATCATTTTCTCTGGATTGACCTGTTGTTCCTGTACTAGCTTAGGAATCTGCTCCTTCTGTATTGCTGGTTGCTCACTCAGTCGACCATCCTCTTGTTCCTGTATTTGTTCATTACTTTGTTCCTTCTGCACTGGTACTTGCTCAGCAACAGGCTTTGCCCTCCATTGCTTTTTGATTTGATTCTTAAACTCTTTCCCCTCCCTTTGTTTCTGTTTTCCAGTCTTTTCCACATAGCCATCACTTGTCTTCTTCTTTACTGCCTTCCCACATTTCTCATCATGATGCCCTATTTGACAACATTCCTCACAAAAAGCAGGTTTCCATTCATATTCTAGTGATTGTTCTCTATAGTAACCATCCTCTTCCTCAATGAGCATTGTATCAGGTAATTCTTGTGATACATCCATCTCCACTAGCATACGTGCATTGGACACCCTTTCCCCTTCAACTGTAAGTCTATCTGAGCATATAGGTTTTCCTAAGTAGCTGGCTATCCGGCCCAAATTCTCCTGTGTCCAGAAGTGTATAGGTAATCCTGGGAATGACCCATATTGGTATTGTTCGAGTCAGCTCTTTACTCATCTGAAAATTTGGTTCCCATTGCTTCAAAATCATGGGTCTATTATGGTATGTATATGGGCCTTGTTGTATAAGAGTGTTCTTATCCTCTTCAGAATTAAATCGAAAAATGAAATACCCATCGTCATGTAAAAACATTTGAGGTGCAGTGATAAAACTCCACACCCCATACACAAACTTTACCATATCTTTAAAAGAGGAATTCCCACCCAAAACATACCCAATCACGTTTCCTTCCATTTTTGGGTTTGCTCTGCTACCTCAGCTCGATTTAATCGAACAATCTTCACTCCTTCCTTCATTACTGGAGGATAGTACCCCAATTTCATCCCGTGTTGCAAAGCTCTATTTCGTTTTACCACATCAGCTAGAGTCAGCTCGGATTGAGTAGTTTTTGCTCGTTGCACTGAGAAATTCAACTTCCTCGCTGCAGTATTAGCATCTACCTCTACTGATTTCTCTTCGTCGATACATTTCGAAGCTTGCATGATCGTTGGTGCACTTCCCATCCCAGTCATCCAGTGGACTAGCTGCATCTGACCTATCATTTGTCAAAGAATTATAATCAATTAGTTTTATATAATTTAATTAATTTAACAAAAATAAAAGAAAAATAGAGAAAGACTAAGTAGGAACAATAATTAATGTCAAACAACATTCACTCGATTTTTCTTATTCTTAATTAATAATCATTGAATAAAACTAATTAATTCTATATAACTTATTTATATTAGTAAAAACGGAAGAAAAAATAGAGAAAAGAAATTCGTTGAAAATTTTATTTGATTCTCTAGGTATACAATTGTATGTCCATTACCCTTAATTTATGTAGCAAATCGTAATACACATTCTAATAAATACTATAATTAGATAAAAACTATCCTAATATTCATAATTATTTTTTTCTTTAACTTAAAATTAAATTCTAAAACTACTTCCGAAATGATAACAAAATTGTACGTTAAGTATACATTGTTTAATAATAGTCAATTAAACAAAAAGTACTTTTATAATAATATATTTATAATATTTTAAGTTTTATACTTATTAAGATGGGTACACGCGCAAAGCGCGTATACTAAAGCAAGTACTACAGTCAAACCTCTCTATAACAGCCTCGTTTGTTCCAAATATTTTTGGATGTTACATCGAATTGCTGTTATAGAAAACATATATTATAATAGAACATGAAGTTTGGTTCCGAAAAAACTTGACTTTTATAGTGAAGTGTTGTTATATAAGGATGCTGTTATAGAGATGTCTGACTATATATTAAAGCATGAAGGCCCTTAGCGAAATGTCGTTCGTCTTTTTTACCCTTTTAAAATAGAGTTCACATTGGACAAAATAGACATTTAATTATTTTACTAATTAGGGGTTTGAAATCAACAAAATATTTGGTTATTTTCTTATTTGAGTTTAGTAGGAAGTTCTAATATTTAGAAGTTTAAAATTAATTGTAATTTTACTTTATGTAAATGACCTCGTTAATTGAAATATGTGCCATAACTTTAATACCACATAATATATTTCTTTTAATAGAAAAAAGAAATAGCCTCAAAATTCTAAACACTAAACAATAGAGTGGGCCCATATCAACATCTAACAAAATAGATATTTAGTCTAAATAGTATTTTTAATTAAAACACAATTTACGGAACAAGTTTTATTAATTAGAAGGAAATACAATATAGATTAAAGTAGGAAGCAACAGAAACGGAAAAGAACACAAATAAAACAGCTAAAATATGAAAGAATTACAAGAAAATACACATGACTTCACACCATAATAAAAAAATCGCCCATGTTTTTAAGTTTTACCCAACCTAGCCCATATTCTACGTATTTTGAAAGCACTAGCAAATTCAAAACTTGTGTTCTTACAACCATTGCTTCTAAAAGCTATGGAGTTAAATATGTGTTCTCACAACCACTGCTTTCACTCTCTCTTCTTCTCACATCTTCTACATATGCATGAAAGGGCCGTCTGACATTGCTGCTTCTTACCCTATGTCACCTGGTTGCAATTTAAGAAAATTGAAGAGTAAAAATCCACCATTGAAGGCCATTCAAAGCTTTGCTTTCGAAAATAGGATTTTTTGAGTTTGTTAGTTGTTTGGATTGGGTGTTGTTCCAATTGATTGAAAATATCAAAAGGAGTTCAAAATTTAAATTTAAGGTGACTTGGAGTAGATTTGAGCAAGATTTGAGTTAAATTTTAGAAAAGACGCAACAAGAAGACGAAGTCAATTTTTTGTATAATTAAATTTAAATTTGAGATAAGAAAGTTTTTTATATTGTGATAAGAAAAGTCATAATATGGCTAAGTCCATGTAACTCAAGTCTAATAGATAAAATAAATAACTAAAAATATTGAATAATAAAAATAAATTAGAGATAATGGGAGGATATTTATAAATCATAAGTTTAGAAAATAAAATAAAGTAAATATACAATACTTAAAAATATTATTAAAATTTAAATAATTTAAATTTTCAAGCAATATTTTTAAAACAAAATCAATAGTTATTTTATGATTAAAAAATTATATATTTATCTATATTATATTAAAGAATAGTTGAAAATGATATTAAATAATGTTACAAGTTAAAGAAAAGCCACATTAAAAGTAATGAGACTATATATTAGATTTAAAAAATTGCAAAATTACATTAAATTATTAAAAAAATTACTATTAGAAATAAAAGGAAAATACTATTTGAATTTGAGATTAGAAAATTTTTAAAACTATGATGAGAATGCTCAAACTATGGATAATACCGCAAAATTGAAGTCTTATTTAATAAAAATAAAAATATAAAAACACATATAAATTTCTAATATAGGTAATCTTACTAAAAAAATAAAAATAAAAATTTGTATCTTAAAACTAAAAAAAAAAGAAAATGTACGTAAATAAATGATATGATAGTAAAAATATTACTACAACATTCAGCTATAATGTGTTCAAAAAATTAAGAAATATTTTTTTATGATTATAGTAAAATTTTAAAAATACAAACTAAATTTCTAATATAGGTAGTTTTACTAATAAAAATTAAAAATTAAATTTGTATCTTAAAGCTAAAAAAGAAAAAAAAAATTTAACTGCACCTAATAAGAAATAATTATAAGAGAACTCAATACATTTGGAACATAATAATCAAATAACCTATGCATTAATATTTTAGACTAATTCAAAGTTATAATTTAAAATAAAATATGATATTATTTTGGTTATAGGAAAAATATTAATATAAAAACTAATTAAAATTTATAGTAGGGAAGAGAATGTATAAAATAATGGAGGTAGTGTGAGGATAATTACATTTTAAATTAATTTAAAAATAAATAAATTATATTTTAAAATATTACTGATAAATTTAAATGATTAAAAAAGTCCAAATAAGAGGTTACTAAGCATAAAAATATACCAAATTTCAAGAACAATGTTTATATTTATTAAAGACTATTAACAGGATAATAACCAAGACATTAATTTAACTATTAAGCTAATAAAAAATTATATGATAGTGTAACAATATTAATTAATAAATAATAAAATAACTATAAGAGAAGAACAAAAGGAAAAAAAGAATTTGTGTAAAATGATGTGATAAATAAGACATATTTGACATTTCATATAATAACAAAGTGATAGTAAGAATTTTATTAAAATAATATTATCTAATGTGCTCAAACAAGACAAACATGTTTAGTATTCTTTAATATTGACAGTGAAAAACGAAATGCAAGTACTAAAATTAAGGGGTTAGGCTACTACAAATATATATATAAAAAACAGAAAAGGGCCTAAAATGCCCTTTTACTATATGAAATAGGACATGCTAGCCCTCCGTTAAAAGTTGGTCTCTATTCTGCCCTTGCCGTCAACAAATGGGCTCATATATGCCCTCCATCACTAACGGGAGACTCATAAAGCCACGTGGAATATATGTGAGGGCAAGTTAGACCTACTTCGAATTGTACAGGGGCATATATGAGTCAGTTGTAATAGTCATTTTCTCAAACACTTCACAACTCCATATCAGTTTACTTAGACACCTATTTGACAACACCAAACTAATTATCATAGCAAATAACCTTAGTCATAGACACAACAAATGAACGGCAATGGCTTCACTAAATCATTGTACAAAAATATAAAGCTTCATTACATAATAAAAGACAACAATTAAGCCACAATAACACTAACATTACATATCATTTCCCATTGATCCAAAGAGCATAACAAGACATCCCAATATTCACACACATGAAAATTCACATCTTCTTTCGAAATTTAGCATTAAGCACAACTGAGTACTCTAAATCGGTCACTTTCTTCATTAGAATATTTCTTTCCAATTCCAAGGCTTCTATTCCTCCATGATCGACGAGCATCATAACATTCTCAAGATCAAATTTTCCTTTGGAGAGCATTTCTTTCACAGATTAGAGCTTCCTTTTCCTTCTTTAAACTACGTATGAGATTTGAAACTCTAGGAGGAAGCTCTTCATCTTGCCATTCCCAATAGAAATATTTTTATCCTAAAAACCAAAAATAAATAAAACAAACTTACAAGCAAATCGGAATAATTAAAAGAACCCATCAAAAAGTTTACTTACCTCATGCTTCGGGCACTTGAAAAACCTTCTCCCAGCATTTAAAAGTATCCATGCCATGAAATAATTGACAGTAAGTCCGTAAGGACACCTCCCATTCGATCCCTTTGAGCTACTAAAACATTCTGACATTGTCTTTTGTTGTCTTTTGTTATGATTCGACCTCTTTTAGCTACTAGGATTTAATGAAGCCATTGTCGTTCATTTGTTGTGTCTATGACTAAGGTTATTTGCTATGATAATTAGTTTGGTGTTGTCAAATAGGTGTCTAAGTAAACTGATATGGAGTTGTGAAGTATTTGAGAAATGGCTATTACAACTGACTCATATATGCCCCTGTACAATTCGAACTAGGTCTAACTTGCCCTCACATATATTCCACGTGGCTTTATGAATCTTCCGTTAGTGATGGAGGGCATACACGAGCCCATTTGTTGACGGCAAGGGCAGAATAGAGACCAACTTTTAACGAAGGGCTAGCCTGTCCTATTTCATATAGTAAAGGGGCATTTTAGGCCCTTTTCCGTATAAAAAATAGATTTTCCACTACGAGATTTGTACAATAATTTCATAACTAGCTTCATAATTAATATCTAGTGTTATATAATTTTTATCTCAGAGGTTTATATTTTAAGGTTAGTCGTACATGATTCAAACAACCTACATCACAATTTGACATGATTTGTGTCCGCGCATCGCACGGGGTACTAATACTAGTTGATGGTTAATCGGCAAACAATCAGATATAAAATAATTACTACAAAAGATGAAAAAATAAAAGATTAATTGAACAAGGTTCTATCAAGCCAATATCATCGTGGCAAAAGCCGAGAGTTTTTCACTATTAAAAATAAGAGACAATTTAAAATCCCTAATTACAATTCCCTTTATTTTAAATCCCCCCCAGATATTTCTCAAAATCTACTGGATCAATGGGCCTTAGAAAATATAGATGAACATAACATGACTCGTGCAATCATGTAATGATTACGTCAAACTCTAATTCTAAAAAGGATAAGCGCTCGTAGCAAATATAATTTAGTCTTAGAATACAGAGCAGAATCCTATAGAGAACTAAAACTTAGCCATTACTGTTCAGTATTACTAAGAAATACAAGTTCGAACAATTTTTTGAGTTATAAACATTAAAATTTTTATTTTTAACTAATTAACTAACAACTATTAAAAGCAGTAAAATTTATTAACTAAGGAGACTGAGGGTTGGAGAGAAGATTAAGGAGGCTTAGAGTTATGATTTCCTCAATTGTTGGAACTTCTTCTCGTTACGTTATCTATAATCTCGCTGATCTATTCTCTATTGATCCTGACAAACTTATCATAGTTATCTCTCGAGTAACTATAACAATTTACTAGACATATTTTCTCGAATTACACTGTTTAGCAATTTCTCACAATTCACTATGATCACGACCCAAATTCCAACCTGTCGTGACGGCGCCTATCGCATTATTAGGCAAACCGACAATCACATGATGATTACACATTTGAATTAAAATTATGATTTAACATGTTCAATAACGAAAATATCTCATAGATAGCTGATAAAAATAACTGAAAACTCAACAACAACAAACCCCAAAAATCCCGATGTCACTGAGTACAAGAGCTACTATATGTCAACACAGTCTAAAAATCTAACACAATTGTCTAGAAGAGTAGAACATTACTAAATAAACTAAAAATAAGGAGAGTCGTGGTCTGTGGGAGTCAAAGCAGCTACCTCAATAGTCCCCAAGCAGATACTGCACCAAATCTAACAACCGCCGTGAGTAGATACACCTGGATCTGCACACAAAGTGTAGAATACAGTATGAGTACAATCAACCCAATGTACTAAGTAACAGGACTAACCTTGAGCTGAAAGCAGTGACGAGCTCAGGAAGATACAGTTCCAATCAAATAAGGACTACACGGATGTAACATGATAATGACAATAATAATTCAGAGGACTTCCATATTCAACTCGTACATAGTGCAGGAATTTAGGCAGGCTTTCAAGTTCAACAACTTAAGCTCAACGCTGATAAATATGCCAAGTACGGCTAGCATGAGAAATGTCACATCTCTATTACTTCATGTCAAATGTGCATGTCAAATGCAATGCATCACAGTGAAAAAAATCCATGTACTCACACTCTCTGAGTACTCAATCTCAATGTCTCACACTCTCACCCATAACACTCAATTACCCAGCACACTCAATCACTCAGCACTGTACGGTACATGCTCTCACTACTGGTATGTTAGACTCCGGAGGGGCGGATCCTGTCCAAGTGCTAATATAAGCCTACATGGCATGCTGCGGCGGGCAGCCTGATCCCAAAATGAGTCAATAAAATCTGCTACGGTGTGCGGCCCGATCCCATAATGAATCAATAAGGCCTATTGCAGCGTGCAACATGATCTCGTAATGAGTCAATAAAGCATGCTGCGGCGTCCAGTCCAATCCCATAAATGTCATTTATAATTCGGCTCTCAGGCCCCAACTTAGTCATTAATCTCTCCAGTTTCTCGGCTCACAAATCTCATACCAATCCGCCCAAATAATAATATCATGAGAACGGCAACAGAGACTGAGATATGATATGCAAATGATGAATGTGACTGAATATATAATTGCAATTTAAGCAAATAACTCAACAGCAGAAATGACCTCAGTGGGTCCCAACAGAATAAACATATAGCCTAAGCATGATTTCTAACATGGATCGAGGTTCAATTACTCTAACACGTAGGAATTATATGAATATCATCAAGATTTGTTAACTACACGGTACCACGGAATAAACCGAGTCACAATTACCACGGTGCACGCCCACACGCCTGTCACCTAGCATGTGTGTTACCTCAACACCAACCATATAACATGAAATCCAGGGATTCATATCCTCAGTACCAAGTTTAGAAGTATTACTTACCTCAAACCCCGCGAATCACAACTCCAGCAAGCCCTTGCCTCGCCAATTGGCCTCCGAACGACTCGAATCTAGCTACAAATAACTTAATACAATCAATACAAGCTATAGGAATTGATTCTATTCGATAAAGCTAAGTTTTTTAACCAAAGTCAAAAAGTCAACCCTGGTCTAGGTCTCGAAATCCAACAAAATTTACAGAATCCGAATATCTATTCAATAACAAATCCAACCATACAAAAATTATCCAATTCCGACCTCAATCGCCTTTCAAATCCTCAAAATATAGCTTATGAAGTTTCCACAAATTTTCCCAATTTTTCAACCCAAAACACTAACTAAATGGTAAGAACAATGATAGATTCATGTATATTAATCAAATCCAAGTTATAATCACTTACCCCAATAAGCTCCTTGAAAATCCCGTCAAGAATCGCGCTAAACCGAGGTCTCTAGCTCAAAAAATAAAAAATGGGACACAACCCTCGATTTGGAAATAATATACAGTAGCCCAGTTGCCCTTCTTCGCGAACACGGAACGTGCCTCACGTTCGCGAAGCACAAAATCTTCAGCTGCCAAAAATCCTCTTACGCGACGCTGGGTCTCCCTTGCGAACGCGATGAACACTGAACCAATGCCTATATGAACGCGACCCATCTCCCGCGAACGCGAAGGATTAGATTCCTGATGCCCCACCTGCCTCATCCTTCCACGCGAAAGCGAGTCCCTGCTCGCGATCGTGAAGCACAGACTCTCTAGACCTTTGCGAACGCGTGGCCTTCTTGCGAACGCGAAGAACAAATCTTCACCAGTCACCCAGATACACATCGTGAACGCGAGACCTCTCTCGCAAACGCGTATAAGGAAACCAGACACCAGAAATTCTACAGCTCTACAAGGTCAAACTCAATCCGCAATCAATTTGAATCTCACCCGAGGCTCCCATGACTCCATACAAACATACCAACAGATCCTAAAATATCACACGAACTTAGTTGAACCCTCAAATCATATCAAACAACATCGAAAATACAAATCGCGCCCCAATTCAAGCCTAATGAACTATTGAACTTCCAACTTCTAAAACCAATGCCGAAATACACCAAATCAACTCCGATTGATCTTAATTTTGCACACATGTCATAAATGATACAACGGACCTATTATAACTCCCAGAACCAAAATTGAGCCCGATAACAACAAAGTCAACTCTCGGTCAAACTTCTCAAATTTTCAAACCTTCAACTTTTCCAATTTTTGCCAATTCAAGCCGAAACGACCTACATACCTCCAAATCAATATCTGGACACATTCCTCAGTCCAAAATCACCATACGGAGCTATCAGAACCATCAAAACTTCATTCCGCAGTCATTTACCCATAACTCAACATCCCGTCAACTCTTTCAACTTAGGTTTCCAACCTTGGGACTAAGTGTCCCAATTCATTCTGAGACATCTTCGGAACAAAACCAACCACCCCAGCAAGTTGGATAACAACAAACGAACGTAAAATAAGTAATAAATGGGGGAATGGGGCTATAATACTCAAAACAATCGGCCGGGTCGTTACAACGGTAAAGCTTTGTTATCTCTAGTCTGCTTTTAAACCTGCAATAGTGATCTTTCATATACCAAGGGAGTTAAGTTATTCAAAAACTATCTAAACACTTATTCTTTCTCGAGCAACACACTAAATAATAGACATAGTTAACTGAGAGCTCTTCAATTACTAAAATAAGCACGTAATTGTACAAATACAGAAAGCCAAAGGCTCTATTATAATTTAATGTATTAAGAATTCTTCCTACAAAAGGTTCCATCAAAACCCTGGATAATATAGTTAATCATAAAAGTATGTAAAACTATAATACTAAAATTCATAACCAACAATGACAAATAGGAAGAAGAAAGGAAAAACTCATCGTCGAATCTTCTGCCTTGCTCCTAGCGTATTCTTGACTTCAAAAGTATTGTATTTCTCCAAAGTATTGTCTCTCCCATTCAAACGAATGTTTTAGGATGTATTTATATCAATTATGATTTGTATGGGGCGAAATAGAACAATCCAAGTTTGGAAAGGAGAACTGGGACGCGTTCCTAAGGTACGCGCCTCTCCGATGGCACACTCCCTGCCCTTTTTATTTTTCCTCACGCCAAGTCCAGTGCCAAACTGTTAGATTTAGATTTCAATGATGAAAAATAACATATTATTATTTGCAGGATCACTTGAGATATAAAGAAGGATGCGAGCAAATCTGTCAATGATGAACGGACAAAAACAAGAAAGAAAGGAGTAAAAGAACGAAGGTAAAAGATCTGTCAACACAAGCAATAAAGGAAGGCCCAAGATTAAAGCGATATGACAACCAGGATAATGGGTATAAAGAAGGAAGGACCAAGATTTAAGGAGATCTGGACTAAATTGCGCCTACTTTGATTGGTGAAGATATATATCGAAAAGGAAGGCTATCAATCCAATGGATCATGGAATAACTTAAGGACCAATTATAGGAGATCTTCTTTCAAGAAGGAAAAGACCGGCAGTCATGGACTATCTATGGAAGCTCCACACTTATGCTTGGAATGAATCATAACATATTCAACTTCAAGGATCAATTCCCTTGGGATCGCAAATCTCTCAATGGTCTGCCAAAGATACTCAAGCCAAGTTTAAGTATATAATACAGATTATCAAGGAAGAACAACATACTTTGATCATACCAATTTCGTACTCTTTGTTCTAATCTAAACAAGCATTATAATCTTAGCAAAATTTACCGATTAAAAGTAGAGAGAAGAAAGAGAGAAAAACATTGGTGAGGAATTGTATCACGAGCGTAGTTAGATCCAAAAGTGAGTTGGTGTTCGAAGATAACATCAACACAATTGTATGAAACTACTCAAAGAGCTTTGAAGAGAGAATACCCTTGCAACCCAAGGAGACTGGAGTAGGATTCACATTGAATCCGAACCAGTGTAAAATCTGGATGTCTTTAATTCCTGCACTTTACTTCTACTTTCAGTTATATTCTATCTTTAGTTTTAGTCTACTAATTAGTAAACTAGTCAACTACTTAGGATACAAAAAAAAAAAATCGGCAATTCACCTCCCACCCCTCTTGTACTTTCAATTGGTATCAGAGCAGGTCTCACATATTAATCTTTTGCTTAACAGCTAGTGAGAAAAGATCATGCCAAACCAAGTAACTATTGGAGCAACAAGAAGGGACATCACAAGTAAGGCTGCTATATTTCAATGGACAACACTTCTCTCATTGGAAAGTGCTCAAGGAAATATATGCAAAGTTCTATGATGTTAAAGTATGATGTGTCATCAAAAAGGGAATCTCCAGCGAGCAGCAGCAGGACAACCACCCGCTGATCCTGAAGATATAGATGAATACTCTGACGAGCAAATGGCTGTTGTTCAAGTTAATGCTATGGCACGAAACTTGCTCTATAATGCTATAAGTGGAGAAGAATATGAGAAAAATTCAAACTGTGATACCGCCAAGAAAATGTGGGGTAAACTGGAAGTTACCTATGAAGGAACTAGCAAAATGAAAGAAACACGGATAAATCTGTTAGTGCACGACTATGAAATTTTTTAGATGAAAGAAGGTGAATCCATTGAAGAAATGTTTGCACGATTCAACAAAATCATTGGTAAACTGAAAGCGTTTGGTAAACCTTACTGAAGTGGTGAGCAGGTTTGAAAAAACCTAAGAAGTTTGCCTACCACATGACAGACAAAAGCAGTTGCACTTGAATCTCAAGATTTGGACAAACTGTCATATGATGAACTACATGGAGATCTCATAGCATTTGAGAAAACACATCTCAAGAAAACGCGTCAGGAAGAGAAGAAGAAAACAGTTGCCTTCAAAACTACAACTGAAGGACTTGAGAACGATATTGATGATGATGTAGAAGCTCTTGAAGAAAAAATTGCCATGGCGTCAAAAAATATGAATGGATTGATGAGATGATACAGGAACACAAAAAAGGAAGGATGTCATCTAGAAGAACCGGATAATACAAAGAACAAGACAAAAATGATGGAAAATATTTTGAATGTGGAAAGTATGACCACGTTCAAGCTGAATGCCCGAATCTTAAAAGAAAAGTCTCTAGATGGTTCAATAAAAATAAATCATTTGGAAGCTGGAGCGATGAAGACAGCTCAGAACATGAAGAAAGAGCAAACTTGTGTTTCATGACTATTTTGGAAAATGATATGAACAAATATTCTTGTTGCTGGACTGATGAATATGTATCATACGATGAATACAAGGAAGATATTGAAAATTGCTTCATGGCATGAGGTGAAACAAGTGAGGTAAGACCTTATAACTGTGATAGATGTAACGAATTGCAGGATATTCTTGATCTTACCCTAAAAGAGTCTCAAAAGTTGCTAAATGAATTAAAAAGACCCAATGGGGAAATGAAGGACTAGGAACACATATTTGAAGTCTGTGAAATTGAAAGAGACGTTCTTAAAGATGAAGTTCAGGAATTGCAAATGCAACTAAATGGCATGCGCAAATCCACCAGTCACAGTTCTGTCAAGTCTAACCAAGCGGCTTACAAGTCAATTGGAAAAAGACTTATTAGAACTAATTCTAATAGTTCTAATACCTGTGGTAGATCAAAAAATGGATCAACCTCTATGTGCCATTACTGTAAAAAGGATGGACATAAATATTCCTTCTATAGATTCCGTACATCTAATGTTTCAGGATGGATTTGTAAACCCAAAAACAGTCAAGATCCTACTTGAACTAACCAAAAAGGACCCAAGCAAGCTTGAGTACCTAAAAGAAGGTGATAATTCTATTTTGCAGGAACACCACAAAAAGAATCGAAAAGGGAAATAGTATCTAGACAGTGTGTGTTCCAGTCAAATGATGAGTGACAAAAATTTGTACAAAGAAGTTGTTGAGTATTGAGGTTTTGATGATTAACAAAGTATGTCTAAATGCAATAATTCAAAGAACCAGGCCCTCAACGTAGCTGTTTAATTGTTCTAAAGAACTAGCTCTTCAGGATAAAGGACTAGCTCCTCAGGTTGATGATTAACTTTACCTCAAAGTTACCCAGGTCCGAGTTTGGTGGAAGAAGGCCACTACATGTGATAAGGGTTATTGCTCAAGAAGATACGCATAATTCAGTTAGAGACAAGAGTCCCAAAGCTTGTGGAATCCTTGGAACAGTAGGAGTCCTATCAAAGGAGAAGCTAACTATGTATATGACTCCCTAGAAGATCTCAAGTTGGTACGTTTAAATACTATCTACTTTGGACTTCTGTTTTCATCCTTTTACACATCAACTGAAGAGTCATATGTTGTTTTCTCTAGTCGAGTACTTGTATTTTATTCTTCTTGAGTCAGTCTAGCAAATGTGTTTTAGGAAATTGAGTTGTAATCAAGTGCCACAAACAATTACTGAGTTGGAGTGAGTGTTTGCTTTACAAGTTAGAGTAACTTGTAAATCAAATAGTCGTAGTAGGAGTACTGGAGAGTATTAAATTACAGGCTTGTAATTGATACATTTTTGTCTCATTGTTCTAGTGGAGTTGAAGTTGAAAATCCTACGTAGTAGGTCGTGGTTTTTGCACCTTTTGAGCCGAGTGATTTTCCACGTAAAAACTGTTGTGCTTATTTTTCTTTTTACTTTACTTCAAGTTTAAGGAACACGGTAAAGAACCAAGTTCTTTAGTGAATCATACGGGCACTCAAATTACCAATTGGTATCAGAGCGGGTTCTCTCACACACACGGTTAACAGCTAGAGAGATCCTGGTAGCAAGGTGAGTGCTCCACCTGGAATTATTGAAAGAAAATCAACTACCGGACCACCCCTGTTTAATGGAAAATATTATGGTTTACACTCTGACAGCTGAAGACTACGAACTATGGACCATAGTGAACCAAGGTCTATTAACTCCCTCTAAACAAAATGCACAAAAATGAAACAATTTCTAAGGACACCTCTGAATTTGTGGCAGCAGATTTTAGAGTGATGGAGAAGAATGCAAAGGCTAAAAAATTCCTTATCTGTGGACTTGGTCTTGATGACTACAATAGAAATTCTGCTTGCTCTAATGCAAAGCAGATATGGGATGCACTCCAAACTGCTCATAAAGGAACAGCCAAGGATAGAGCTACTTATGAGAAACTATGAGCTCTTCTTCATGAAGGAGTCTGAGCCCATCCAGGATATGATGAATAGGTTTAGTATAATAACCAATGAACTAAAATCACTTGGAAAGGTGTTTTCCTCAAGAGTTGGTCAACAAAGTTCTAAGGATCCTTCCAGCTTCATGGGAATCAAAAGTCACTGCAATCTAAGAAGCCAAGGAGCTAGACAAAATCTCACTTAATGAGTTGGTTGGAAACTTAAAGACTCATGAAATGAGAAAGATAGAACTGCACAAGGAAGAACCAAAGAGGGATAAGGCATTGGTTCTTAAAGAATTTTAGGATGTTGAATCTGACAATGATGACCCTGATCTAGCAACGTTTGCCAAGTTCAAGAGGTTCATGAAGAACTCCAAAAGTGCATCCAAGAGAGAGACCGGTAGTAAGCCTAAACAGATCGACAAAGCTAATTATGATGGGTGCTACAAGTGTAGCAAGCAAGATCACATGGTCAAGGACTGACCAATGTGGGAAATTGAGTGGAGGAAAGAACGAGCTAAAAAAAGAAACGAGAGAAGATGAGAGAAAAGGGTTCCAACAGAGGAAAACTCCTAGGCAAAGGATTCACTGAAGCAATGAAGCAGGCTTCTTGAAAGCATATGAGGATAGTGGAAGTGATAAAGAGGAAGAAAAGGAGGATGAGGCTATAAGTCTCTATGTTGTAATTGATGAACATCAGGCTGTGGAGACAAAGCCTCCAGTACAGCTTGGAATGCACATTGGAAGACCTCCTTTGTTTGATGAACACCACTATGATGAATGGAAGCTACGTATGAAAACATTTCTTCAGGCCACTAACTTTGACCTATGGATAATTTTCAGTCATGAACCAATTTTCCCAACCAAAATGAATTGTGAAGGTAACAAATGCAACCAAAGAGAAGAGGAATACGATGAGGAAGATCGTCAACTAGTTCAGAAAAATGTTAAAGCAAAGAACCTTCTCTACAGAAGCTTGTCCAGAAAGACTCTCTTCAGAGTGTCCTCTTACATCTTTGCTCATGATATATGGAGGACCTTGGAAGCTGACTTTGGAGATGAAAACATCAAAGTGGCATTGATGGCGATTGAAGAATCCAAAACAGAGTGATTCAAAAATGATGGCCATGAGTGATTCAAAAACTGAAAATGAAACAAACCAGCTAAGTATCTCTAACTTGAAAGAAAACATTCATGCTATGTCTAAAAAATAATTGATGGCCATAATTGTGACCTTGATGAATGAAATGGATAAAATGAGTATTGGAAATGATCAGCTAATAAGCAATCTTTCATGTGTCAAACTTGATATCAAAGAGCATGAACCTGAGAAAGCTAATCCAGAGGAACAGGTCATAGACCTTAAGAACCAGATTCTCGAGCTTACTTCTATGAATGAGAAGTCTCCTGATATACCTGGTAAGGGAAAAATGAGTGATCTGCAGGATAAACTTGAAAAGGAATTTAAAAGGGCTAAAAATAATCTTTGTAATGCTGAATGTAGGAATAAAATCCTGAAGGAAAATCTAGAAAAGGCTAATTATGAACTCTCTAAATAAAGCAAATGGCATAGATCTTCTGATGCCTTGAATTGGCTGAATGAAAACTGTAGCTCTAACAAATCTGGAATTGGCTACAAAAAACTTGTCCCTATGTTTGACCCAAAGTATGTGGGAATCTCTGATAATAACATGTGCACTCATTGTGGAAAGGTAGGACACTTTAGAGACGCTTGTCCTGACTTAATTCATGTTTAGTTTAGAAGCACCTTTGGTATTGCTAAAAATGTGAAGAAGGAAGAGGAACCAAAGGTCAATCCTCTTATCCATACTAAGCGGATTAACGTTAATAAGAAAATAGCTTCTAATCCTCTCCCCTTCTGGGCAAGAAGAGATCTGATTCATCCTTTTTCCAATAAAAACTGACCCAAGCTTGTATGGGTTCCCAAAACTAACTTGTGAATTCTGGTGTACGATAAGGTGAGAGGGAACAATCAAGACCGGTATCTAGACAGTAGATGCTCAAGACATATGACCGGAGAAAAGAAAAACTTCCTCTCACTGATAGCCATCCGAGGAGGGAGTGTGTCATATGGAAATGGGAAAAAAGGGCTAGATAACAGGTTTTGGCAAGGTTGGTAAGTCACTCTCTCATGCTATAGAAGATGTGTATTATGTGGTAGGACTTAAACACAATCTTCTTAGCATATCTAAGGTGTGCGACAAAGGAAATGAGGTAAAATTCAATTCCAAAATTTGCACTGTCACTAAGCTTGATATTGATGAAATTGTGTTAATGGGTGAGAGACATAACAATGTCTACAAGATATCGATTATGTCACTTCCTGAGAGTGAGCACACATGCTTGAGTGTATTGAAAGATGATCCACTGCTATGGCATAGAAGACTGGGACATGCTTCTCCCTCTAACCTCAACAAGTTGGCAGCAAAGGACTTGGTCCTTGGTCTACCAAAAGTTGACTTCTCCTATGATAAGGTGTGTGATGACCGTGTTAGAGGGAAACATGTAAGGTCATCTTTTAAATCTAAAAAGATTGTCAATACCTCTAAACCTCTGGAACTCCTCACATGGACTTATGTGGACCAATGATAGTAAGGAGCAGAGGAGGTAAGAGGTATGCGCTTGTGATTGTTGATGACTTCTCCAGGTATACCTGGACTCTATTTTTGGGAGTTCGGACTCATGTGCCTTCCAGAACCAGGGGTATTTGAGCCTACTGCGTACGATTAGCCAGCCTTTCGGCGGCAGAAGGATTAGACATCCCCCCATGCTACGGTTCCCTGCGGTCCAAACCCGGTGCCGCTTTAGGTTAGGGACAATTCACACTTGGGCAAAGACGACTGACTTTGGAAGTGAAACACAAACCTATTTCTGCTATTCCGGGTTCTTATTGAGCGTAGAAAAATCAAGGTTGATGATAAAGTCAGCGAAGTTTCTAAAGATGAAACCTTTGATGTTTTCTGTGTATTTGTTAGAACGATTCAACAAAAACTGGGGTGCAATGTATTAAGTATAAGAACTAACCATGGAATTGAGTTTGAAAATTCAAAATTCCTAGAGTTCTGTAGCTCACATGGTATTGACCATAATTTCTCTGCACCTAGAACTCCAAAACAAAATGGGATTATAGAAAGAAAGAATAGATCCCTAGAAGACATGGTGATGACCATGTTGATTGCTAGAGGACTTCCTAAGAGTTTCTAGTCTGAGGCAGTCAATACTGCCTGTTACCTGCTAAATAGATGCATGGTCAGACCTATTATTGAGAAAACTCCCTATGAGTTGCTGAAAACCCAATATCACTCACCTGAGAGCCTTTGGGTGCAAATGTTTTGTGCATAATAATAGAAAAGAAGCTCTAGGTAAGTTTCATGACATAAGTGATAAAGGAATTTTCTTGGGTTACTCTCCACATAGTAAGGCCTATAAAGTTTTTAATAAAAGAACTATGTGTGTAGAAGAAAATATTCATGATATCTTTGATGAATCTAACAATTTAGCTGAAAAAGGTCTGCAGGATGAAGATTATAAATAGGACTCACTAGTGATGGAGTTACAAAGGAATCTGAACCCCTGTATGAAGATGGATCCAAAGACCACAAAGAAATTGACAGTGATAATGAGGAACAAGAAGAAGAAAGAACTACTCTGAGTACTAACCAGATTGATGAAGTCACACCCACTGAACCTGTTCCTTTGGGTCACTCCTTGGGTGAATCTTCTCTAGGTATACAGATCAGACCATGGAAGTATCAAAGTTCATATCGTCTTGAGAATCTCATCTCTAATCCAAATGCAGGAGTGCAAACCAGGTCTTCTCTAAGAAATCTATGTGCACTCACAACATTTTTCTCACAGGTTGAACCTGAGACCATCAAAGGAGCTCTAAAGGATCCAGATTGGATTACGGTCATGCAAGAGGAGCTAAATCAGTTTGAGAGAAGCATGTTCTAGCAATTGGTACAGAGACCCAAGAACAGAACTATCACAGGGTCCAGATGGGTGTTCAGAAACAAGCTGGGTTAACAAGGAAATATCGAAAGGAACAAGGCCATACTGGTGGTTCAGGGATACAATCAAGATAAGGGCATTGACTATGATGAGATGTTTGCACCTGTAGCTAGAATGGAAGCTATAAGAATGTGGATAGACTTTGCTGCGCACAGGGAGTTCACCTTATATCATATGGATGTAAAAAGTGCCTTCTTGAATGGTTATCTAAAGGAGGAAGTGTTTGTCAAACAACCTCGTGGATTTGAAAGTGAAGAATTCCCTGACTATGTGTTCAAGTTGGATAAAGCTCTTTATGGACTGAAACATGCTCCAAGAGCTCGGTATGAAAGACTCTCAAAGTTCATCTTAGCCAACAACTTTGTAAGAGGAAAGGTGGACAACACTCTATTTCTAAGGAGCAGAGGGAAGAATATTCTGATTGTGCAAGTGTAAGTGGATGGCATTATCTTTGTTGCTACCAATGAAGCAATGTGTAAGGAATTTGCTGAGATGATGGGAAATGAGTTTGAAATGAATGTGATGGGTGAATTGAACTTCTTTCTGGGGCTGCAAATCAAACAAACACCTACTAGAACCATGATACATGTGCAGAAATATATCAAGGAACTACTAAAGAAGTTCAATATGGACTCCTCTAAGTCCATTGACACTCCCATTGCAACTGGAACAAAACTGGACCTTTATGAAGAAGGGAAAAGTGTTGAACAAAAACTATATAGAGGAATGATTGGGTCACTGTTGTACCTCACAGCAAGCAGGCCTGATATTGTATTCAGTATAGGATTATGTGCAAGATTTCACGAAAATCTCAAGGAATCTCACTTGAAGACTGTCAAAAGGATACTAAAATATCTCAAGGGGACCCCTGACCTCTGCCTATGGTATCCTAGAGGATATAGCTTTGATCTAGTTGGTTATGCTGATGCTGACTATGCAGGTTTTTATATTGACAGGAAAATTACTCCGGGAACAACTCATTTTCTAGGTTCTACTCCGGTGTCTTGGGGAACCAAGAAGCAAAACTCAGTGGCCTTATCTGCATCTGAGACTGAATATGTGGCAGCAGCGTCCTGCTGTGCCTTATTGCTATGAATATAACAACAGCTAAGGGACTGTGGTATATTTATTGATTGTGTTCCCATTTTCTGTGATAACACCAGTGCCATAAACATTGGTAAAAATCCATGTCAGCACAAAAGAACCAAGCACATTGATATTAGACATCACTTTCTCAGAGACAATGTTGAAAAGGGAAACGTCTCAATTAATTTTTGTAAAACTGAAGATCAAATTGTTGATATTTTTACTAAATCTCTAAGTAGGGATCATTTGAAAGGAACATACTAGAATTAGGTCTAATCAATTCTTCCAACTAAGCTGAACCCCACTGATTGGCAAAAAAAGGTATAATTAGATATAGATAATTAAGTACAATGTGTTTGATTCAGCTTCGTGCTTGTATTAAGAACACACACTTGCTTGGAAAATATAGCTAATAACTGTGTTGTATGGTAATAATATGAAGTGCTGAAGCTTTATTGCAAAAACAAGTAAGGAGCTGCTAAGAAGTTGGTTCTTCGAATCAGGTATGTGCCATATTGTCTTAATTCACTGGGACTTAATATCCAAAAATTATTGCTGTGCTCAGACTTCTAATTCCGTTGGCATCACTTCTAGTCGTCTTCTAGTAAAAGAGTAAGGGGTAATCCTTGTGCAATTAGAGTTCAATTACACATGAAATCCTAACACTTAAAGTAACCGTTATAAGATTCCCGCTAGAACTCAAATTCAGTCACCTTCTCTCTTCCAGTCAAATCAGAAGTAACATCTTTAAAAGGCCCTTATGATCAACTTCTCAGACCTCACTGTTTCTCTCGAACCCTAAGCAAGAATCAAGAGCAAATATCAAGAACCAATTCTCCCTTTCTCTTCATCGAGTCTCTTATATGATCACCATGCCTAAATCCAGTCAAACCCCCTATAAAGCCAAATCATCATCCAAGACTGAAGCAATATCCAAAATCATGAAGCCCAAATAAAAGAAAAGTGCCAGTCCATCAAGTCAACCCACACCCACACCTGCTCCTTCTCCTTCGATATTCTCCACTGTACCTACATCATCATCTCCTGCTCTTGCTACAGTCACCATCCCCACCTCCATTGTACCCCCACTTTCATAAACAACCACCCATGCACCTGAGCCCACTGTGAAAAATACCTCTAAGTCAACAAAGGTCAAGGCTAATCCAAGAAAATCTGTCAAGAAAGTGCCTGATGCTGCTACTCAGGTAGACACGGTGGTCAAGGAATTTGTGGTTCAGGGGGAATTAGTTCCGGTACAACACCGTCCTTTAAAATTAGATGTTTTGGTATCCATTATAGACGTTGCACCCTTAGATACTCTCCCACCCATGAGTGAGAAACCACAAGTAGAGGAATTCACTGTAGAAAAGGGTGTAGGTGATCTGGGGAAGGAGGTAGATACTACTGCTGTGGGGCTTGTGGTTGAGGGGGAAGGAAGTAAAGAACCTGTGCAAAATGAGGCATCTGAAGGTCTTTCATTTAGTTGGACTGAGGATGAGGATGATGATAGGAGTGAAAAAAAAGAAGAGGCTGTGGACAGCCATGAGGAGCATAATGCTCAAAACATAGCTAATGAAGAAGAAAATAGTGAGAATGAGGGAGCATCTAGAGATAAAAAGGAGAGTGATACGGGTGATAAGATAGGTGAACAAATAAATGATTTTACAGTAGAAGAAAATCATAGTGAAAAAGAGGACAACTCTGAGAGTGAGGGTGAGGATCAAGAAAAAGTAAGTGAGAGTGAAGGAGTGGATGAAGAGAACGAGAATTTGAGTGAGGAATCTGAAGTCTCTATGACCATTGGAAACACTGTCATAGCCCCTTTAGAAGAAATTGGTGAAGAGACTAGGGCTCAAGAACTTGGGTCTCTGTTAACTCCTTTCATTGGAGATGAAGTTAGTAGTGATGGAGATGACTTTCCATTGTCTGAGGTAGGGAAGAAATCTAGGAAGACTCTTGTGAAAGCCACAAAGTCAACAGTCCCAACAAGGAAAGGAGTGGCCCCTCCTGCCAGGACTCCTTTTACAAGGTGTAAAAGAAGGTTATTGTTGAATAAGTCATTAAGGGGTCTAGAAGTGCCAAGAAGCCAAGGAAGAAGGTCTCAATTGTGGAACATGTGGTTGAGTTGGATGGAGAAGATGAGTCTAAATCTACTTTGCCAGCTAAGTCCTCTACACCAAAGAGAAAGGTTGCCAAAGTTATAAAAACTGCTACCCCTTCTGCAAGGGCCAGTAGGAGAAAGACAAGAAAGAATGTGCCAGCTGTAGTTGATCGACTCACAGAGTTCAGGAACAAAAAAGTGCTAAATGGGAAGATTCTTGCAAACACTAATGAGAAGGGGATGGCACAACTGGTGGAAAAACTTAAGCTACAAGGGTGGAAGCACATGTTTGTCAAAGCTTTCCCTCCTTTATGTTTTCCTGTTATGGTGGAGTTCTATGCAAATTTCAGATTTGATGGGAAGGTAGTCAAGAGTAGTGTAGGGGGATTTAAAATGGAGTTTGATGCTGAGGAGCTGGGGATGCTTCTGAATATCTTTTCTTTGAGATTTGACAAGTACTTGAAGAAAACTTGGTGAGCCATAGACAATGATGTTGACACTGGCATTGTGGTCACAAGAAAGTTTTCTCAAAAGTTTGAACTGGATGCTCCCTAGAAGGTCTACAAGACTGATATGGCTGCCTTCCACAAGCTGTTGTTTCATTTTGTCAATTCCTGCATTCTTTAGAGGTCTAAGAGAAGGCATGAAGATACTCTACTGGACATGTCTATAATGGAACTACTTGACACTGGTAGACCTATCAATCTCCATAACCTGATGATTCAGCATATGGCAAGAACTGGAGACACTTCCAAGCCTAAGCATGCTATGCCTTATGGTTTCATGTTGACTGAGTTGTTTGACAAGATCAACATTGCCTTACCTGAGCTTAAGTATGGAAACCACAATGACGTTTTGGATGGTGTTACCCTTAAGCAGTGTGGATATGAGGAGATCAAGGCTAGAGGACCCACATGATCTGCTATTCTACTTGGGAGCCGTAGGGCTGCAGAGCTCAGTAAGAGGATGGAGTTGGCTGTTGAAGAGAATGCCAAGCTTCGTGAAGACAATGACGAGCTGAGAAAGGAAACCAGGCAACTTAGGGAAGAGCTCGGAAGAGATAGGGAAGCTCATGCCCAACAGATTGCCACCCTTGTGAAAGCATTGACCCCCTCTACCTCTCAACCATGAACTTGTTTCTTCCAGTGTCCTTAGTTTCCTTTGCTATTTTAGTGATGCTTTATCTTATTTTTTTCTCTTTTGTTTTAGTCCGAGTAGTTTGCAGTATGCTTAGTTTATTTCATTCTAATGGTTAAGACGAGGCCATGGGCTTATTTTGGCACTACTTATGTCTCCTCTTGTTTTGCTTTACTGCTTTGTACAATATTGGATCTTCAGCCTAGTCTGTTTGCCTTGATATTTATTAAGCTTGTGTGTTGTGGCCTGTGTGGTCTTGAATCTTACGTTATCTGTGCTTCATCTGTCTAACATCTTTTTGTTTTTTTCGATGATGCCAAAATGGGGAAGATAAGGTTGGGAGGTTGTGGGTTGTGCACATACATGTCTGTCAATAGTACTTGTTGTGATTATCTAGTTCTTTGGTGTGATTACCTGGTTCTACTGTGTACAAAGTTTGTCATCATCAAAAAGGAAAATTTGTTGAATATTGAGGTTTTGATGATTAACAAAGTATGTCTAAATTCACTAATTCAAAGAATCAGGTCCTGAACATAGCTGCTTAATTGTTCTAAAACCAGCTCCTCAGGATAAAGGACCAGCTCCTCAGGTTGATGATTGTACGTCTGTACAACACAGTAACTTTATCTCAAAGTTACCCAGGTCCGAGTTTGGTAGAAGAAGGCTGCTATATGTGATAAAGGTTGTTGCTTAAGAAGATAAGCATATTTCAGTCAGAGATAAGAGTCCCAAAGCTTGTGGAATCCTTGAAACAGTAGGAGTCCTATTAAAGGAGAAGCTAACTATATATAGGACTCCTAGAAGATCTCAAGTTGATGCGTTTAAATACTATCTACTTTGGACTTCTGGTTTCATCCTTTTACACATCAACTGAAGAGTCATGTGTTATTTTCTCTAGTCGAGTACTTGGATTAAATGTATTCTTCTTGAGTCAGTCTAGCAAATGTGTTTTAGGAAATCGAGTTGTAATCAAGTGTCACAAATAATTACTGAGTTGGAGAGTGTTTGCTTTACAAGTTAGAGTAACTTGTAAATCAAATAGTCGTAGTAGGAGTACTGGAGAGTATTGCATTAGAGTCTTGTAATTGATACATTATTGGCTCATTGTTCTAGTGGATTTGAAGTTGAAAATCCTACGTAGTAGATCGTGGTTTTTGCACCTTTTGAGCCGGGTAATTTTCCACGTAAAAACTGTTGTGTTTACTATACTGCTTACTTTATTTCAAGTTTAGAGAACACGGTTGAGTGAATCATAAGGGCACTCAATTAACAAAAGTCACAAAAATAAATTGAGCAAATGTCAAATTTCGTGATGATTCAAAAGGAAAGATCGTTGGTACTGGCACAGTTCCATTCAGTAATAACTATGATATTACAAAAGTATACCTCGTGGATGGACTCAACTATAATCTCTTGAGCATAAGTCAACTATGTGATTCTGGATATGAAGTTAAATTCTAGAAAATAAGGTGTGCAATTGAAGATAAGCCAGGTAAAATCATTCTGCCACAAAAAAGGCATGGAAATGTATACATTCTAGACGGCATTGAAAACCTATATGGTCATATTTGTTTGGCCTCCATATATGATGATCCATGGCTATGGCATAAAAAATTGGCCATGCAAGCATATATTTAATTGAAAAACTCTCCAAACATGATCTAGTTATTGGCCTTCCCGAAATCAATTTTTCTAGAAATCATGTATGTGATGTATGTCGGCTTGGAAGACAAACTAGAAACTCTTTCAAAGGAAAAAACATTGTGTCTGTGGCCAAGCCCCTACAATTACTTCACATGGACTTGTTTGGACCTACTAGAACTGCTAGCATTGTAGGTAAATGATATGCTTTTGTTATTGTTGATGATTACTCACGTTTTACATGGATAATTTTCTTATCTCGTAAAGATGAAGCTTTGAAATTTTTTGAGATTTTCTGCAAAAAAAAAAAAAATGAAAGAGAAAAAAAGGTATCTCATCTCAACCATACAAAGTGACCATGGAGGAGAATTTGAAAGCAAAGCCTTTGAAGAATTCTTCAATGATCAAGGATATACTCATTATTTCTCAGCCCTAAGATCACCCCAACAGAATGGGGTAGTTGAACAAAAAAATAAAACTCTGCAAGATATGGCCAGAAGAATGATGTTAGAACATGTATTGCAAAATCATTTTTGGGCTGAAGCAGTAAGCGCAACATGTCATATCCTCAACAGATGTCTCATAAGACCCATCCTGAAGAAGACTCCATATGAACTCTGGAAAGGTAAAAGGCCTAATATAGGCTACTTTCATCCGTTCAGAAGTAAATGTTTCATTCACAACAATGGTATGGACAACCTTGGAAAGTTTGATCCAAGGAGTGATAAAGGTATTCTTCTCGGTTATTCTATTAACAGTAGATCTTTTAGAGTTTACAACAAACGTACTTTGTCTATAGAAGAATCCGTTCATGTTATATTTAATGACAATAATACTATGGCCGAGAAAGGAATTATTGCAGGTGTTGAAGATTTCAGTCAAGAAGCATCACAGACAAATAAGTCACATAGGTCGTGATAGTACAAACATAGTCACAAAGTCGACTAGTGAACCTATTAGTAACCATATTGAACCAAAAAAGGAGTTAACTACTCCAATAGTTGGAACGCGACCAAATGAATGGAGAAGTGAACCAGAATATCCTCAGAAGTTTATCATAGGGGATCTAAATGAAGGAATGAAAACCATGGGAGCTCTCAAGAAAAAAGCAAACAATGCACTCATTTCTTAAATCGAGAAAAAGAATATGAAGCCTTAAAATACTCCAGTTGATGTACAAGCTAGGCAGGATGAATTTGATCAATTCGACAAGATTCAAGTTTGGGAACTGGTACCTACGCCGGAAAATGCTACTGTTGTTGAGATCAAATGGGTGTTCAGAGATAAGTTAAATGATGATGGAAAAGTAGTCATAAACAAAGCCAGATTAGTCGCTCAAGGCTATTCACAGTAGGAAGGAGTCGATTATGATGAAACCTTTGCTCCGGTATCCTGGTTAGAATCAATTCGTATTCTTTTTGCATGTGCATCCTTTAAAGGTTTTAAAATTTTTGAAATGGATGTTAAAAGTGCTTTTTAAATGGATTTATTAACGAGGAAGGTATTTGTAAAACAATATCTTGGTTTTGAAAACTCACAATTTCCTTACCATGTATATAAGTTTACTAAAGCCTTGTATGGACTCAAACAAGCTCCTCGAGCCTGGTACGAAAAGCTTAGTTCATTCCTAATTGATCATGGATTCACAAGAGGTAAAGTAGATACTACATTATTTATCAAAATTTCCTCAGAAGTTAATCTCATTATCCAAGTCTATGTTGATGATACTATTTTTGGAAGTGCTAACTCTCTCCTATGCAAGGAACTTTCTGATCTCATGCAGAGTGAGTTCGAAATGAGAATGATGGGAGAACTCACTTATTTCCTTGGACTTCAAATTCAACAGTTCGAGAAGGGAACATTTATATGTCAGACCAAGTATACAAAGGAATTGATTCAAAAATTCGGCATGAGCAATGCTAAAGCAATTGGTACACCAATGAGTCCTTCCTTCAACAAGTCGAGACAAAGATGACAAAGGAAATTCAGTGGATGGAAAAAAATATCATGGGATGATTGGCTCTTTACCTTATTTAACTGCCAATCGACCAAATATCATGTTCAGCGTGTGCAAGTGTGCCAGGTTTTAGGCAGCTCCTAAGGAATCACATCTGACAGGAGTAAAACAGACAATTTGTTACCTTATCGGAACTATTTCTTAAGGATTATGGTATTCACGGTCTAACAATTTTAAGCTTGAAGATTTTTCAGATGCTGATCTTGTAGGAGATAAAGAAGACAGGAAAAGTACCAGTGGAGCATGTCAATTACTGGGAAAGACATTAATATCCTGGAACAGCAAGAAACAAGGATCAGTTGCACTATCCACAACTGAGGCAGAGTATATTGCTATCTGACAATGTTGTGCTCAACTACTCTGGAAGTCTCATCAACTGGGTGACTATAAATTATCTTTTAAACCTATTCAAACATTTTGTGATAATTCTAGTGCTATATGTCTTTCAAAAAATATGACATTCCGAGAGATTTTATTGACATACTTCTCATGCATTACATTCATTTACATGTACATTGACCCATGACCGGATGACGTTATATACGTATATATATGTATATTATATGTATATGGGATATGGAAAAAGGTTACGGCGTTATATACGCACCACCACCTGATCAGCTGGCATACGTTGACGATTTTGCCCACAGTAGCCGAGATGATATGATGGGATGCCCTCAGAGGCTTGATGATGTTATGAGCACATGTACCAATGCACGATATGACATTCATACACATATGCATGACACTATAAGTATTTCATGATTTACAGAGTTATCCAGACTTACAGGTTGAGTCTTTTACTCCATGTTTCTTCCATGTCTTTATATACTTATTTATGTGCCTTACATACTCGGTGCATTATTCGTACTGACGTCTTTTTGTTGGGGGCGCTGCATTCATGCCTGCAGGTATAGACAATTAGTTTGACGAGCCCTCATAGTAGACGAGGTTAGCGTTCAGCGAAGGATCGATAAGACTCCACCTCATTTTGAGTGCAGCCGAGTCTATGGGTAGGCTGGTACCTTGTCCCATTTGATGTCAAATACTCTTAGAGGTTTTATAGATAGAGGTTCGTTTTCTACAGTATGTTAGAGGCCTTGACGACCCATATGTATTCATGTTTTAAGAAAGATGGTTCATTGATACAGTGCTTTCCCACTTATAGTTATACATCACGAGTTGTGGCCATGTTGGCCTAGTTACAAATGACAGTACGATAAGAAAGATATGTTACGCTGGTATTCGGTGGAGTAAGGCACCGGGTGCCCCCCGTGACCCTTCGGTTTGGGTCGTGACAAAAACCCCGTGCATCATTCTAGAGTCAAACGTATAGATATTAAGCATCACTTTATCAGAGATCATATCATTAAGGGATATATTGAATTAATGTTTGTTAGCACTATTGATCAACTAGCCGATATTTTACAAAGCCATTGCTTGAAGATAGATTCTGTACTTTGACAGAATTACTTGGAATTGCTTCGCTTAATTACAAAAATTAGGACTTATGTGTTACTTTTAATTCTTTATATGGCTAATGTTTCCTTTTGTGTGTAAGAGATCATTAATTATGCGCCTCCGTTTTCCCTCCCTTTTCCATTAATCATAACTTTGTAGGAAGGAAAATAAATCATCATGTCCTTTCATTGACGCCTTTTCCTTTTTTGTACTCAACCATCAAATCTCTTCCTTTTGACCCTCTCAATCACTCCCATTCTTCATTCATCAGTCCTATCGCTCAGAAACCCTTCTCCAAAACTCTTCAATGGCAAAAAGCTCAAAAAATATCTCTACCTCCACCAGAACGAGTACTCATTCCAGGGCAAAACCCTCTTCTCAGCCCTCAGACGAGTAGATTTAGGTTCCGATCATTCTAAAGTTTTTGCTTCCTCTCAGGCAGAGCTTTTTGACAACACCCACTGTATGAAAAAAAATCCCTTGGAAAACATCCTATGGAGAATCACCTGAATTGGTCACCCCTAAGAAATCCAAAATAGACCTCTCAAGCTCTCTAGAGTCACACATCAATTTCTGGGATACACCAAATTACTTTTTCATTTTGAGTTATTTACATAATTTTTGCAATGATAGCCTATATTTTATAATCAATTATATTTCTTATTTTATTTCAGGGTCAAAATAATTTTTACATATTTTACTATATTCAATTGTTATTTTTAAATATTAAATTTCATTAATAGTATTTTTATATTTATTTAGATATTTTATCTAATTATTTTCCCCATAATTTCCTTTATTTAAAATCTGGCCCAAAACTAGGCCAATTTTCGGACCAAAAGCTAGCCCATTACCCCCACAGCCCAAACCAAGCGTCCTTTTAAGCCAACCCGGTCGGACCCCTTAAAATAACCCGCCCTGCTTCCCCTTTGATCCTCGCCGTTGATCTCAAATGATCAACGACCCATAATAAACATACCCATCTCTTTATATCCCCTCATCCAAAAACCCTAACCCATTTCTACCCGTCCGCCGCCACTAAATTCTCTAAAACCTTCCCCTTTCTCTGAAGAACCTTACCCGCCTCCCTTTACAGTTCCTCTCTAAATCCTGTTAACAATGGGTTTCACCCAATATTTGCTTACCATATTTGAGTTCCTTCGCTACTGGTTGCTCCTCTATGGTATCACTTAGGTACTTGCTTGGTTTTGGAAAGTATTCTCTACAAAATAGACCAGGCAGACTCGATTCTAAGAATTTGGACGATGATTTCGCCTATTTACACTCAGCGAGGAATGATTTTGCATTTCTGGTTCGATTTATAGTTGTGTTTACCTCGAAAATACGAGTAACAATTAAATTTGATTTGTGATTTTAAAGATGCATGATTAGATTCAATACAATTTAATAATCAAGAAATATGAAGTAGAAATGAAAGAAATAAGTGAATCAAACCAATGTAACTCAGCAGCAGCGACCTCGAGCTTAGTGACCTCGAGGTAGGTTTGGTACAATAAGAACAATCAAGCAAGAAAAGTAAAGCAATAGCTATAGAGCTAAAAGACAATTCAAATGAACAGTAGGCAAAAAGTAGAGACTATATTCTTTTCTCAATGATTAGATGATGTTACAAATGATTGGGGTCCCCTTTATATAATAGGGGAACCCTAAATAAGGTATATTTCTATTTACAGTAAGGAATATTTTTGGTACAGCTGTCTAACCGCCTAGTACGGAATTATACGATTCTACTCTGGGATTTGCGCCATGATTTTGGGGACGTGGCAGGAATCTAGCTCATTCTGTTGTAAATCCATAACGGTACTATTTCGGGGTCGAGCATACTCAGCCCTGACACTCCTTGTACTCCTATATCTCAAGCATTGCACTCTGTCTTCGAGCTCGAATCTGGTCCACCGGGCTTGAACTCAGCCTTGCCTGGACTTGGGCCCAGGATGGACCTTCGAGCCTATAAATTGGAGGCCTCTGATTCTGACCGTATTCAGATAGTCCCCGCATTTCTTAGAGTAAGATGATAAGAAACAATTTGATCCTCGTTTTCCCGGAGTCTTTAGTGATGACGTTATTTCCGTGACATAGGCGCTCAAAGCGACTAAAACGTCCCGTCGGTTCACATCCCCAAAACTTTGAATGCACGCCAGTATTGGTCGGCCACTAGCGCCGCCGAACTGCCGTTGCCCTTCAATAAATATGAAGCTATTCCTTTGAGTAAAGAACTTTACTCTTTCATTATATCTTTCCCTTCTTCATCTCTTTCTCTAATCATCTGTTTCCATCGCCTCTTTAAGCGCCAGAAAATGCAAGGTCCTTGTAAAAACACCAAAAAAGATAAGGCGTTGACTTCTTCTACCTCTCAGCTGGCCAAACCAGTGGTGCCGCCGACTCTTGAAGAAATCACCCCTGGCCCTTGTGTAATTAAAAAAGACTTCGGTATTGAAAATCCACCCGATGTCCCGGGCCGATGCGAGCATACGTCTCGATATCTTAGATTGATATCGGAGAAGAACCTCGAAGCAATGAAGAGGGACTGCAGCTGGGGTGACGAGGTCTTGGTTCAGATCCCGAGCCCCGAGGAAAGCATTACTACGCACGTGGAAGGGTTTTTAAGTGATTACACTTACCCCTTCACACTGGGTCACCTTGATCCGGTGGTGATCGACTTCTGCAAAACATACGAAGTCACCCTCGTCCAAATTCACCCCTCCTTTTGGTGCATCGTGATCACGTTGCATTACTTTTCCGAAAAGGCTCAGGGGTTGGAATTCATCCTCAACCACCTGATTCGATTATATCGGCCCCAGCTGTTTTGAGGGCTTATCAAGCTGCAACGTCGAACAACGAAAGCCTTCTTTGCCAGTAATGACGAAACCAAAGATCGAGGCTGGATGTGCCGGTTCGTCAGAGTAAGGACTTCGGATGTCATCCCTAGGGATAAAATGCTGTTCCCGGAGAGGTGGAACTTTAATCGTAAGTGGAGTTCTTCTTCCTAGTATTTATTCATATCCAAATTTCATGCCTTACAATGCCTTCACCCTTTGTGTAGCCACTGCCTGGGCACCTCACGCGGTCCCTAACCTCGAGGATTGGGTCCGTAAAATAGGTGCCACCTCCTCATACGATGAGCGCAAATGGCGTGATTTATTGAGCGGCAAGTGGGAGGCCAAACATCATGGTAAATTCTCTTCCCAAGTTATAGATATTTTTCATCTGCTGGTGGCGTCAACTTATTCACGTTTACTTGTGCAGGTATCAGAGATGTATCCGAAATGAGGCCGGCTCTACCCGGGGAAAAGACTGCACCCTCGATCCCAAAATCGGGGAAGGACAATAAAAGGAAGAGGGCTTCGAAGCGCGAAGAACCCAACGACGAGGTGGTACCTGCCCAGAAGCCAAGGAGAAAACTCATTCGTGTGGAACTGGATTCGGCCATTCAATACCCGGAGGATGAAGAGAATGATGGTGGAGAATCGGCGCTTGTACCCCGAAACAGAAAACAAATCGAGGCCGCCAAGCCCTTCGAACTAGAGACCTCATCCCGTGGTAAGGGAACACCTAAGAAAGATTTGGGCAAGGCCCCCGTGTTCCTGGAGATTGAGATCGTTCCTCCGCCTTCAACAATTATACCAGAAGGGGAGAGTGCAGGAACCCTCAAATCCAATCAGAACGCCCCGAGTGAAGAGCTCGGGGCCATGACAACAGGTCACTCCCTTTCTCTACCATCTTATTCCGAGGAGGCAATCGAAGATGCTAATGCTCTGCTTATGCCCAATCCGAGAAAGGTCCTCGTGGAAGATCCCTTTCATGGTTGATATGCTAGGATTGAGGATTCCACCGACCTTAATGATGCATCCACCATCTTCGAAGAGGCTCAACGTCTCCTTTCTCAGGTAAATATTGACTTTCATTGCTGTAATCTTTTCTTTCATTCCTTTCCATTGACTGACATCTTTTCATTTCATGTATAGGCCATCGTCAAGTTTAGGGCCGAGCTGAGCCAATGTGAGGTCGAGCTCAGGAAAGTTTCGGGCGAAGAGAAGGCCCTGAGACTCCTCTATAACCAAAAGGAAGAAGAGCTTAGGGACCTTCGGGCTGAATTGGCCAAAGCTCAGAAAAACGAGGCCGAGCTAGATGAGAAGGTAACTGTGATATTAACAGGGTATGGTCTTCTTGGCCCTACTTTGGAGGCTAACACTTCGCTATCTCAATTGCAGTAAAAGTTGGAGATGATTGGGCAGCTCCGGGGCGAGGTTGATCAAGTTAAGGCTGATTGCCATAGGTGGAAAAAGAACATGGATCAGCTCGCTACCGATAAGGAAGCCGTTACAGTCCAACTGACCTCGGCCGAAACTCAACTCCGAGGCGTTAAAGCGAAGGGTCTGGCCCAGGCCAGGAAAATCGAGGAGTTAGAGGCAGAGCTTGCTGGAGCCCGGGCTGAAGTTGCACAAGCTAAGGCTGAAGTTGAGAAGACGAGGGCCACGGCTGATAAGACCATCGCTGTGTACTTAAGAGATGCCGCAGCTGTTCAAGCGGAGCTGAGGGAGGCCTCCGACCGGGAAAAATGGAGTAGTGATTTGGCCAAGTGGCAAGTCCGGAGGGAGACTCTCGAAGAAATCCACGCCCGAGGGTTCAACCTCACTGAGGAGATAAGCAAAGGTGCAGGAAACCGATGCCAAGTTTCTTGTCTCTTCAGATGATGAAGATGCTGTGAGTGGCTTCGAGGGCAGGGAAGGTGAGGAAGGTGTTCCCGAGGAGTAGGAGGCTCTCGAAAATATGACCTCCGAGGGTGAGGTTCCCGAGGAAGCTGGTTCCTGGGATGTAACCCCAAAATAGATTAGGATATCTTTTTCCTTTTTTGTGTAAGGGCCCCTCGTGGGCATTGTAAATATACTTTTATAAAACATCCTTTGTGAATATAAAGGATCCCTTTGCTCTATCCTCAACTTGTGTTGGATTTCCTTTTGTTTGATTGCATAACTCGAATGATGGGTCCGAGTATTGGTTTGGATTCGTAACATAATAAACCCTTAGGTTTTTATTGATAAATAGTAATCCTCGAGCTAAGTTTAAATCGTTTCGATGCGAGCTCGGGATATCGGGACTCTTGAGTCCGAGTTGAGTGAGAACGGGGTCTCGAACTATATATTTTGTCCCATAAGCCTTTCGAAGTTAGCCCTTAGGCTCTTATATATCGGCCCTTAGGCTCTTTAAGTTGGCCCTTAGGCTCTTTAAGTTGGGCCAATTCGGCCTCTAGAGTGGCTATATAATTTTTCCCTCTTTTTGGCGAAAAGACTTAGTGAAAATTTTGTTATGCCTTAGCATTTGTTTTTTGTACCCATTGGGTTTTTCGAAGGTTAGATGAATCAGAACCTTATCAATAGTTTGTTTGTGTAAACATAATCGAATTCCTCTTGAGGATTTTTCGAAGGCTGATGTTATCGAAGCCTTTAGATTATTCGAGGGCTGAATTTATCGAAGTCCTTTTTGCTTTTGCCGAGGGTAGCCTGATTTAACAGATTTTTTCAAAGTGTTTGAAGGCCTTTAATTTATGGCGGAAGTCGGACGTCTCCGAGCCGTATTATTTCGGCCGTAGCCTTTTATATGACCATAGTCTTTAGTATGGCCGTAGCCTTTTAAGTGGCCGTAGCCTTTAGTATGGCCGTAGCCTTTTAAGTGGCCATAGCCTTTAGTATGGCCGTAGCCTTTTATATGGCCGTAGCCTTCAATTTGGCCGTAGCCTTCAGGTGTGTCTCTTGAACTTGTTCTCCGATAACTTTTCGAACTTGTTCGAAAAGTTAGTCCCCGAGTATATTTGCCTTGGCCTTTGTTTCGGGGGGTTGCCTCTTTGAGGTCTTATGAGTTCGAGTTGTCGATGGCTCTGGTGAGATTACTGTCGATGACAGTCCCCGAGTATTTCGAGGTTACGTTCACGCTTTGGCCCTTGAGCCGTTTCCCGTAGGATTATAAGTGTAGAGCTTGTATAATAGTAGACTTCTTTGAGACACAAAGTGTTTTGGATATAAATAGGAGGCTTCTTCAAATAATTGATACATGCGTACATGTTGCCGTCGAGGCTCGACTATTCTATATGGACACGGTTCATCTGACCGTTTGGCCCATTACAAGGGAAAATATGACCTCTGAGGGTGATGCCCCCCAGTATTCGAGGTTGATTGAAAAGAAGCCTTGGAGTTCTCCTTAGGTAGCATATAGTTGTTGCCTCGTTAAAAACCTTGCCAGTAAAACCCATTTGGGACAAAATCCGATCTAAGGGAAAAAGAGTGCAACGCATGCTTTAAAACCTAAGGCCTTCGTGCGAATAGGGTGTCTTCGATAGCTTCAATCGAAAATTTGTAATGAGTTAGTTTTAAACTCAAATGGACAAAAAGGATAAAACCATACCTTAGCAGTAGTATCGTTCGAGTAATGATACGTTCCAATTGTTTGGCTGTTGTTAACCTTCCATCGTGCTAAGTTTGTAAGATCCTTTTCCGACCACTCCGAGGACTCGGTACGGTCCTTCCCAATTTGGGGCTAGCTTCCCTTCTTTTGGGTCTCGAGTATTGAGGGTAACTTTCCGTAGAACTAAGTCCTCGATTTCAAAGTGTCGGAGATTGTTCCTTCTATTGTAGTACCTTTCGATCCTTTCCTTTTGTGCGACCATCCGAACAAGGGCTGCTTCTCAATTTTCATCTAGCAGCTCGAGGCTAGTGTTCATGGCCTCGTGATTTGATTCCTCCGATGTGTGTCGAAACCTGGCGCTGGGTTCTCCGACTTCGACAGGGATGAGGGCCTCGGAGCCATACACTAAAGAGAACGGGGTAGCCCCCATGCTGGACTTCGACGTTGTTCAATATGCCTAAAGGACCTCGGGTAGAACTTCTCTCCATTTCCCGTTCGCATCGTCCAACCTTTTCTTTAAGTTTTAAATTATGGTTTTGTTCGTGGAATCGGCCTGTCCATTTCCAGTTGGATGGTATGGTGTCGATAAAATTCTCTTCATTTTGTGGCCCTCGAGGAACTCCGTCACCTTGCTGCCGATGAATTGTTTTCCATTGTCACATACAATCTCGGCAGGTATCCTGAATCGGCATATGATGTGGTCCCATATGAAGTCAATAACTTCTTTTTCTCGGACCTTCTCGAAGGCCTGTGCTTACACCCACTTAGAAAAATAATCAGTCATAAATAAAGTAAACTTAGCGTTACCTAGGGCCGTTGGCAGAGGGCCAACTATATCCATTCCCCATTTCATGAAAGGCCATGGGGATAGGACCGAATGGAGTTGTTCTCCGAGCTGATGGATCATCGATGCAAATTGTTGACACTTATCACATTTTTTGACAAATTCTTTGGAATCTTTTTCCATGCTATCCCAGTAGTAACCTACTCTGATGATTTTGCGAACCAAAGACTCGGCACCGGAGTGATTCCCACAAGTGCCTTCGTGGATCTCTCGAAGAACATAATCGGTTTCCCCCGGCCCCAAACATACCGCCAATGGTCCATCGAACGTCCTTCTGTATAATGTTCCATCTTTATCTAATGCAAACCTAGAAACTTTGGTTCCTAGGGCCCTCGATTCTTTATGGTCCGATGGGAGTTTTTCATTCTTCAGATAGTCGATATACTTATTCCTTCAGTTCCACGTTAAACTTGTTGAGTTTATCTCGGCATGACCCTCTTCAACCACAGACCTTGATAATTGGACGACAGTCCCCGGGACGATGTCATCTTCTTCGACCGAGGATCCCAGATTAGCAAGTGCATCAGCCTCGCTATTTTGTTCTCGAGGCACATGATCCAGAGTCCACTCCTTGAAGTGGTGCAAAGTTACCTATAGCTTATCCAAGTACTGTTGCATTCTATCCTCTCGAACCTCAAAACTTTTATTTACTTGGTTTACCACCAATAGAGAATCGCACTTGGCCTCGATGATCTCTGCTCCCAAGCTATTAGCTAGCTCGAGACCTGCAATCATGGCCTCATACTCGGCCTCATTGTTAGTCAATCTAGATGTTTTAATAGATTGTCTAATGGTATCACCCGTGGGTGGCTTCAAGACAATGCCAAGCCCGGACCCCTTCACATTCGGGCACCGTCTGTGAAAAGGGTCCATACCCCCGATGATGTACCCGAACTTAGCAGGAGTTCTTTCTCCACTTCGGGTACGAGGGCCGGTGTGAAATCGGCCACGAAGTCAGCTAAGATCTGAGACTTGATGGTCGTTCGGGGTTGATATTCGATATCGTACCCGCTAAGTTCGACGGCCCATTTGGCCAATCGGCCCGATAGCTCGGGCTTTTGCAAAACATTTCGAAGAGGGTAAGTGGTTAATACACATATAGGATGACATTGAAAGTATGGTTTTAGCTTTCGAGATGCGCTTATTAATGCAAGTTCTAATTTTTCTAAGTGAGGGTACCTTGTTTTGGCATCTCCTAGAGTTCGGCTTACGTAATAAACAGGAAATTGCGTACCTTGCTCTTCTCGAACTAGTACCCCACTTACCGCTATCTCTGACACAGCCAAGTATAGGTAAAGCTTTTCGTCTACCTTCGGGGTATGAAGCAAAGGCGGGCTCGATAGGTATTGCTTTAGTTCTTCTAGAGCTCGTTGGCATTCCGGCGTCCATGCAAAATCCTTTTTCTTTTTGAGCAAGGAAAAGAAACGGTGACTTAGATCTGACGACCTCGAAATGAACTGGCCCAAAGCAGCTATTCGTCCTGTTAGCCTTTGCACGGTCTTCACACTATCCACGATCGTGATATCCTCGATAGCTTTGATCTTATCGGGGTTGATTTAGATACCCCGATTGGACACCATGAAGCCGAGGAACTTACCCGAGCCAACTCAGAAGGCACATATCTCCGGGTTAAGCTTTATGTTGTATTTCCTCAAAATTGCAATGTTTCCTGCAAATGAACTAAATGGTCCTTTGTGCGTAGGGACTTAACCAACATATCATCAATATAGACTTCCATTGTTTTACCTATTTGTTCTTCGAACATTTTGTTAATATGCATTGATATGTAGCTCCTGCATTTTAAGCCCGAAGGGCATTACATTATAACAATAAGTTCCAAATTTGGGAATAAATGAAGTCTTTTCCTGGTCCTCCGGGTTCATATGAATTTGATTGTACCCAGAGTAGGCATCGATAAAAGTCAGGATCTCGTGGCCAGCATGGCATCGATCATTTGATCGATGTTTGGTAATGGGAAAGAATCTTTCAGACATGCTTTATTCAAGTCCTTATAGTCTACACACATTCTAAGCTTGTTTCCTTTTTTAGGAACTACAACTATGTTGGCTAACCATTCGGTGTACTTTACTTCCTGAATGGATCCTATTTTAAGAAGTTTAGTTACCTCGTCTTTTATGAAGGCATGTTTTACCTCGGACTGAGGCCTCCTCTTTTGCTTCACCGGTTTGAACCTGGGATCGGTGCTCAGCCGATGCGTGGTGATTTCCGGTGGAATCCCTGTCATATCTAAATAGGACCAAGCAAAGCAATCCATATTATCAATAAAAAACTGAATGAGTTTTTTACTGAGTCCGGGGGTCAATCCCGTTCCCAGGTATACCTTTCTCTCGGGCAACTATTCGATAAGTATGACCTGCTCCAGTTCCTCGACAGTTGACTTGGTTGCATCGGACTCTTCGGGAACGACGAAGGTTTGGGGAGTAAGGAGATCCTCTTCTTCGTCTTCGGTTACCTGTTGTTCCGACTCCATCGAGGCTGGGGGCTGTTAGCCGCCTGCTTACCTTTGGTGCTCGATTTCTCTGAGGTCGAAGGCTCTGGTATCGGTTCCGACTTGAACCGTTGTTCCTTCGATCGACATACGGTTGATACCGTTCCTTGTTCGATCTCGATTCCCTGTTCGTATCCCTCGGGGGCTTGACCGCGAACCTGTTAGGATGAACCGAACCCAAGGGGGCTCCCAACTGATCATCCTCGACCCTGATTTTTGATTGGTAACAGTTGTGCACATCTTACCACATCACAGCTGGATACTCGATCAAGTTCTGCTTTAATTGTCGAGATGCAATCGAGCTCCGTTCGTTCAAACCCTGCATAAAGGCCTGTACTACCCAGTCGTCGGAGACCGGTGATAAATTCCATTCTTTCCATCTGAAACCTGGACATGAACTCCCATAATATCTCGTCGTTCCTTTGTTTTATTTTGAAGACATCCGATTTTCTTGTGGCCACCTTTATGGCCCCGGCGTGTGCTTTCACAAAGGCATCTGCTAACATAGAAAACGAGTCAATAGAGTTAGGAGCTAAGTTGTGATACCAAATCATAGCTCATTTCGATAATGTTTCTCCAAAATTTTTTAACAAGACCAATTCGATCTCATCGTCATTCAAATCATTTCCTTTGATCCCGCAAGTGTATGAAGTAATATGCTCATCGGGGTCGGTTGTTCTATTATATTTGGGTATATCGGGCATATAAAACTTTTTGGGAATGGGCATCGGAGCCGCACTTTGAGGGAATGATTTTTGTATGAATTTTTTGGCATCTAATCCTTTCAAAACTGGAGGTTCCCCCGGTATTTGGTCTACATGGGAGTTCTACGTCTCCACCTTCTTATCATTGTCTTCAATTTTCTTTTCTCCAGACTCGATCCTCTTGGTGAGCTCTTCCAGCATCTTCATAATCGTGGGGTCAGTCCCTGAGCCTCTTTCATCTGGTCTTTCTAGCGTCGGTTCAGTACATTGAGAGTCTACTGGTTTGACAGTATTTGGAGTTTTATTCTGACTTTGAAGTTGAGCGATGGTGATTTGCTGAGCCTGCAGCATCTCGAATATCACTCGGAGGTTGACTCCCCCATCTCCTATTCCTGGTGTTCCCTGGTTCCCTGGTCGGGCTTCCCTGCGTACACTCCCTTCAGGGTCTGTACCTATTTTGGTGTTTAGAGCAATATGAGAACTAACATCAACTGGTTCCATGTTTGGCACTTCCCCAAGGTTTACCGGTGGTACACTGACCCCTACATTGTTGTTTTCACCAAGACCTTCGTTGTCATGAACAGGTGCATTTTTTGAGCTAGACATGTTTTAGCATGAGAATCAAAAATTCTTGACAAGAAAAAATGTAAAAATAACGTTTGTAATAAGAATTAGTAAAGAAACAATCACTATTATCTTTAGCCCCACGGTGGACGCCAAACTGTTTACCTCAAAAATATGAGTAACAATTAAATTTGATTTGTGGTTTTAAAGATACGTGATTAGATTCAATACCAATTAATAATCAAGAAATATGAAGTAGAAATGAAAGAAATAAGTGAATCAAACCAATGTAACTCAGCAGCAGCGACCTCAAGCTTAGTGACCTCGAGGTAGGTTTGGTACAATAAGAACAATCAAGCAAGACAAGTAAAGCAATATCTATAGAGCTAAAAGACAATTCTGATGAACAGTAGGCAAAAAGTAGAGAGTATATTCTTTTCTCAATGATTAGATGATGTTACAAATGATTTGGGTCCCCTTTATATAAGAGGGGAACCCTAAATAAGGTATATTTCTATTTACAATAAGGAATATTCATGGTATAGCTGTCTAACCGCCTAGTACAGAATTGTACAATTCTACGCTGGGATTTGCGCCATGATTTTGGAGACGTGACAGGAATCTAGCTCATTCTGTTGTAAATCCATTACGGTACTATTTCGGGGTCGAGCATACTCAGCCCTGGCACTCCTCGTACTCCTATCTCTCAAGCATTGCACTCTGTCTTCGAGCTCGAATCTGGTCCACCGGGCTCGAACTCGACCTTGCCTGGACTTTGGCCCAGGATGGACCTTCGAGCCTATAAATTGGAGGCCTCTGATTCTGACCGTATACAAGTTGGTTGGACCCAACTAGGGTTTAAATTTCGATTTCTCTTTTACCAGTTATATTATTGATTGCATGTGATATTTTCTTTCCTTATTTGTGCTTGATTGATTGTTTTCCATGTTTGTTCGTTCAATTTCTACAACTATATAAACCTCCCTCCTTCCCCTTCGAAGTCTGGACGACTATCGCTTGACTACTGTTACTACCACTACTCTCTCACTCTCACGCAATTTACATTATTCCGAGACTTTGATTTTGGCCGGGTGAAAGCCAAGGCCACTGGAATTTGACTATTAGACCTCTCTCAGTGTGAGCACTGCCCGAGGTTCATCTGAGACCCTTGGGAACTCTGGCATACTGAGAACTGTAGGGTTTCTGCTGTTCTCTCCTTGTTATTGATAAGCAAGCTACTAGCTCTTAATTTCTACCTTATTATCTCATTAGTTCTGCAAACTAGTGAGTAATGAGACTATTGCAATTCTATTCTCCTTTGCTTGTGTTCGTGTCATTTAGGCCTTTGTGAATCAATATGATATTGTTTGCCTCTGTTCGTATTCATGTTTGCCTTCGCATTATCCTGTACCCCTATGCTTTTCTAGCATCTGAACCTGCTTGAATTTTGAGCTTCGATGCATGCCTGTTATATGTGTGCAATTTGTATGATTTCTAATTACCTTCGGCCTGCTTTGCTATTCTGATTCATATTGCTCTTCAAGTGAGCCCTTTCTCATGCCTTGCCTTGGATTCTTGCATTCTTAAGGAGATTATCTCCTGCCCAGAACTTGCTTGAGTGAATGTCTTTCTGATGAATCCTTCATGTATGTTCTATTATTTTCCTGCTTACATGAGCCTTATGTGCCAATTACTGTCTCAGTGTTTAGTCAAACATGTTGCTCCCTGATATTGTGTTTGTTCAATCCTGCACTCTTTAGTATTGACTAAAACTTCTAATTGACATTCAATATACTTAGCTTCTTCTATCATGCAAAGTTAACTGGCATACGCCCTGGGGTCTGCCTGTTTCTTTTAACCTTAAGTGAATATGTATGTCTACCATGAATTCTTTAGATCTTGGAATCTTTGTGTAATACTCAACATGTTAGGCTGCCTATTCATTGTTGTAGACCATGCCTACTTTCTTGTTTACTATGTGTAATTGCCATTCTCTAACTATGTCTCTATCAGACCGTCATGCCTTAGACTCCTAGTTTTTGAGTCTCTTTTAGGCTAATTATGGCTCATGCTTTACTATAAACTTGTTGTTCGGAAAAACTAAGCATGTATGTGTGCTTGCCATGTTAACCTAAGTGACATGCCTCTCCAACTTTGCTAATGTTGCGCATGCTATACTCTTTCACTTGTTATGAACCTATGTTGTTAGTTTTTCATATCAGACTCATCATGTGGAGACTAAGTTCTACTGGTTCTCCTAGTTTCATGTTCAAGCTCTTGTTTGACCGATCCTGTCACCCTATCTTCTAAAATGCAAGTGCCAATATGCTTTTATGTGAATCCTGATGAATGTCATGTAATCCTGCCCTTGTGAGGTATTACTTCAAGGTTGTTTAAGTGATTGCTATGTGTGGTTTGTTAGATTATATTGTTAAGTGGTTTATCTGTAATTGCTGGGTTTGGCATGAGTTCATGCGTGGCCCTGGGCTGTGCAAAGGGACACACTCTCCTATTTGAGATGCGTTGGATCTGGGTCTGCTATTTGAGTGAGAATGAACCCGTTGAAGGCCCAAGCAGTGCTAAGTTATTTTCATTTGGGCCTGCTGCCGGCTCTTGGGCCAGCAGTTGTTCAGTGGGTAATATTTATACTCATATTCATCATTTTGGGCCTGTAATAATTTGTAAATGAGACAGTTGGGGAATTAGTGGAATGGGGAACGGGTATACTTTATTCTTCATATGTACGGGTAGAGAGCATGTCTATAGGGGTTTACATGCTTTGTTTGCTACTTTGTTCTACATGCTCCTATTCTATACACTCATAGAAATCATTCCTATAGGAATCATGCATACCTCACTTGTACACTGTTCAGGCAGGTAGTCCAAGTATTTGCCACTACGTTACCACAGTGCATTTAGACGGCATGCCTATAGGATGTCATAACATATGCTTTGTTAATCTTGATACCATGCCTATAGGACTCCAACTAATCAATTTATCAATTGCATCTATTGCTTTTATTATACTGCCCATCTCAATATCATGACTATAGGATCTTAATCAACTATTTTTGTTGCTTCATTGTATTGCCACACTTAGATGACATGCATATAGGGATAAAGTATCATAAAATCAATTTCAATTATCAACTATTAAAAATCCTGCATATAGAATATTGTCACCTGCCTAAGAAGTATGTCTATAAAAGTGATCACTGGTAATTTGGAATTCTGGGATTTTTTCACTGCCTCATTGAGCAAACAAATAGAGATCATGCCTATAAGACTTGCAATGCCTCTAATCTGCCTATGCGTTGGTCTAAAGTTGCAATACTGCTTGTACAATACTAGAAATCGGAATAACATAGAAACCATGCCTATAGGAGTTAACGACTTTAATGTGTCTTAAATCTAAAACTGTCTACTGCCTAATCTGCCATGTGCTTTTGCTGTCTATGTGTGGAGGTTAACTTGAGCCTTTTATTGTCTTTGTGTGAAGTCTTATATGTTTTGAATGTGCGCTACTTTTATCATTTTTGACCATCCAAAGTAGAGTCTAGAACCACATAATAGTAGGTCCAAAGCCTCTTGGACCATGGGCATGGGATGGGTAATGCACGCATAGGATACGACCTAGAATTGAATTAAAGCGCCTTTAGGTAAATAACTTTAACATAGTAATCGGGTAGCAGGAGATGATAGTCTGTACCCGCTGAATAACATGAGCAACCCCTACCTCAAGACAGTTGTGAAGTATTATTTATGTTGCACGGGGTGATCCCTTAGGCTAATAAACTTAGGATCCCCCCCCCCATCTTTTGTGAAGTATTATTTATGTTGCACGGGGTGATCCCTTAGGCTAATAAACTTAGGATCCCCCCCCCCCATCTTTTATATGTCCACATTTAGTCATTGAATATAGACTAATCAAGTTGTACACTATAACCTCTAAAGACTTGTATTGATTATCTATATTGTCTAATTATTGCCCGATTTTCTTTGCATGTGTTCATAATAGAACCTTTAAATTCCATGTCCTCCTTCACTTATATGATCGCTTGGGACAATTGTAATCCTATAATCTGCATAGTGTAAACTTCTTCCAGGACCCAGAGTTGTGGACCTCGAAGAGTGCCTAACACCTTCTCTTTGAGGTAACTTGAGCCCTTACCCCATCTTTGGTGGAATTGACTAGTTAAAAAAGAGTTATTTGCAAATAGGTGCCCTGATGCACCTTAAAATCATTAGGTGGCGACTCTTATCTTTTAATACCCATTTAAAATAGTTATCACACGTCGAAACCCGCTTTCGCGAGAAAATGGGGCGTGACATTGGGTCATAAATTTTATGATTGAAAGTGATGATGCGATCACTAGTCTTCTTTATGGTATGGTTATCACTCATCTCCTAGAAGCCCATAACATCTCTATTTCCAGTTACCCCTTTGTCTATGTCACCAAGTCTTATAGGTCTAAATCTTTGCCAGTATGGGGTATGTTTGTGCTAAGGCTACCTGGGTGAAGAAGCAGGAAGGAGAAATTAAGGTTGTTCAGACAAAATCAAAAGCCAATGAATCTGGTTCCCATCATGGTGTGAGTGATCCTAAACTTGTGGAGACTGCTATTGGCAACAAGCTGACCATCATCAGGGACATTCTTGCCTCAACTCAATCAACCATTTGGGATATACTTGCCATCTTCAAGGAGATAGGGTCGGATGTATCAAATATAAGGGTCAAGATTCTCAAGTTAGCAGAGAATGCAGTCAAAGCTTTTAAGGAAGTCCATGACAGGATCGATGGGGTATGTGTTTCAATGAATGCCAGATTTGATCGTCTGAAGGAGGCTATTTGCAATATTCTCACTTATTTTACATTGTTAGTTGTGAATGGGTGGATGTTTAAGACAATTTTTTTCTGTTTTGGACTGGCTCACCAGTCATTGGATGTTTTTCTTTGAACACTCACTATCTCTACATGCCTATCACTGCACTTATGTTTGCGTAGTTTGCTTGTAATATTTCTGTTTGCAGTGTTTTCTGTTCTTTATTTGCATAATATTGTAATCCTTTTTGCTGATGCCAAAAGGAGGAGAAATGAGTTTGCAGTACAGTTAGACAAGAAGCAACATTTTTTTATGACTATCCTGTTGAGGGGGAGTTGACTACACGTATTCATCAAGTACAAGTAGACAAGATGTAACATATATGACTGTCCTGTTGAGGGGGAGTCGACTACAAGTATTTAGCAAGTACTGTTTTGTTGAGGGGGAGTGAACTAAAGAGTCGATTACAACATGAACAAAGTCGGTTAAACATGGAAGTGAACTGCTTTTATATATGTTATTTTGTCATCAACAAAAAGGGGGAGACTGTTAAGCTAAACTTCCTTTTGATGAACGGACGAAGACAAGAAAGGAAGGAGTAAAAGAATGACAAGGCAAAATATCTATCAACAGAAGCAAGAAAGGAAGGCCCAAGATTAAAGCGATATGACAACCAAGATAATGGGTACAGACAGGCCTCTCTATAACATCATCTTTATATTACAACACTTCACTATAAAAGCCAAACGTTTTTGGAACCAATTTTTATGTTATGTTATAATATATGTTCTCTTTAACAGCACTTCGCTATAACATCCAAAAATATTCGGAACAAACAGGGGTGTTATAGAGAGGTTTGACTGTACAAAGAAGGAAGGACCATGATTTAAGGAGATCTGGACTAAAATTGCGTCTACTCTGATTGGTGAAGATATGTGTCGAAAAGGAAGGCTATCAATCCAATAGATCAAGGAACAACTTAAGGACTTATTATAGGGGATCTTCTTTCAAGAAGGAAAAGACTGGCAATCATGGACTATCTATGGAAGCTCCACACTTATTCTTGGAATAAATCATAGCAGATTCAACTTAATGATTAATTCCCTTGAAATCGCAAATCTCTCAACGGTCTGCCAAAGATACGTCAAGCCAGGTTCAAGCATATAATGCAGATTATCAAGGAAGAACAACATACTTTGATTATACTAACTTTGTACTCTTTGTCCTACTCTAAATAAGCATTGTAATCTTAGAAAAGTTTATTGTGTAATCAATAGAGAGAAGAGAGAGAGAAAAATATTGGTGAGGCATTGTATCACGAGCATACTTAGATTCAAAAGTGAGTTGGTGTTCGAAGATAACATCAACACAATTATACGAAACTATTCAAGGAGCTTGGAAGAGAGAACACCCTTATAATCCATGGGGACTGGAGTAGGATTCATAATGAATCCGAACCAGTATAAAATCTGGGTGTCTTTAATTCCTGGACTATAATTTACTTTTGCTTTCAATTATATTTTATCTATATTTTCAGTCGACTAATTGGTAATCTAGTCAACCACTTAGGATACAAAAAGAAAAATCGACAATTCAACCCCCCTTGTACTTTCACAAACCCCTATACTTCACTATTTTGAAAAATTGCAATTTCATTCAGCGTACCTATGATTTGCGCAGGGCGCGAACTATGACATTCTCACAGCTTTTGTTTTTTCTTCTTTTCTATTTTGAACATCTTTTCTTCTGACTCGTTCCTATATAAAAGAAAATACGTAATGAGCATATTTTACATCGATAAGCATGTAATTTTCCGCAACTCACGTACAAAATAATATGAAACTGTACTCAAAATCATGCAATTTTAGTCATTTATCATGTAACCTGTAGGACATCCCAATAGTGCACTAATCACACTAGCCTAAAAAAAATTTCCCAGTCAGTATGTGATCGCGCTCTGATCGTGAACTATCATACACATTGATCTTGAGCTTTTTATTCATTGGTCCATCAAAAGGTGACGAAGCCCTTGTACCCCCTCGGAATCAGTCATCAAGCTCCGGTAACAGGCGCACATATATGATATAGCCCTAAATCTTTTCAATTTTGAGTCCCACCACAAGCTTTTTGGGTCCAATTCCAATCCCAATTCACTAAAATTGAAGACACAAAATGTGACGACCCAAAATCCACTAGTCGTGATGGCACCTAACCCAGCTTGCTAGGTAAGACAATTTGACAACTATCCATTTCTAATTAAATCAATAAAATAATTAAATGTAAGAAATTATCTGAGACTTATACATTTCCCAAGGACTGGTAGTACAAATCAGGAGCTTCTAAGAATAAAGTTTACAAAGCTGAAACGAAGAAAATACATCTTCTGTTTGAAAAACACATACACAGAGTTTTATAATCAAAGGCTACCGTGAACAAGAGGCAGCTACAACAGGAATGCAGGTACACCTTCAAATCCAGCAACCATCGAACACAACAACATCGACATCCGGAAATTGCACGCAATGTGCAAGAAGTGTAGTATGAGTACAACCGACCCCATGTACTCAAAAAGTAACAAACCTAACCTCAGGTTGAAAGAAGTGACAAGCTAGAACATAGCTCGGGTCCAACACCAATAACCAACAGTAGTTCATAACAACGTAGAGCATATAAACAAGGAAGTAATCTCAGAGATAAAAATGATCAGCTTTTCCACAGTTTTCTAAAAATAGTTCCGCCTTTCAAGAACATTAGTGAAAACCCAAATCCTTACCGACATCGTTGAAAAATACGAGATATTTTGAAGACTGTAATTTTTCCCAAGAATCCTTTCCACAATAAATAAGATGTTTGATTTTTGTTCCCAAATAGGAAGTGTGAAATACCTCTCTATGCCACATATCAAGGTGTGTAAAAGAAATGATGAATGACGTGATACCGTACAGTATGAGGAAGAATGCATTTCTATGCATGTATGTCATGTATGCATGCCAGTGCCATGTATCCCGGAGATGAAAAATGAACTCACACTTTCCATTCAAAATGCTCAACCACTCGGTACTGTATATGGCCCAGGGAAATCCATCCCGGAACATATACAACACTGACTATAAGTCACCCAGTACCGAGGAAAAAGGGCAATCCAGCCCTGTGGAGAAATCCATCTCCAAATATCAAATACTTCAGACAAATCCATGTCCAAGGAAATCCATCCCTCAATAATATCATCCGCGCTCACTGGGGTGTGTTACAGACTCCGGAGTGGCTCCTTCAGCCCAAGCGCTATCATAAATCAATATAACCACTGCGGCGTGCAGCCCGATCCCATAATTGTCACTCATAATCAGGCTCTCGGCCTCACTCAGTCATCAATCTCTCCAATCTCACCCACGGGCTCACAATGTCATGAAAACTGACCTGGAACAAGGATATGATGTATCAATAAGTAACAACAGAGACTGAGATATGATATGAATGCATGAATATGATTGAGTACGAAATATCAATGAAATCCATGAGATGACAGCAAGAAACGACCACTATGTGTCCCTACAATATTAGCATAACGCCTAAATATGATATCTAGCATGATGTACAGCTCAACACTTTATCACATGGTGAAAAACACAGTTATCAACAAAGTAGGGCCACTATACAGTGCCCTGAAGACAACGGGGTCACAATTGACAGGGTGCACGCCCACACGCCCGTCACCTAGCATGTGCGCCACCTCAATACCAATCACACAACACGTAATTTGGGATTTCATACCCTCAGCACTAAGTTTAGAAGAGTTACTTATCTTGAACTAGTCAATTCCAACACCGAGCAAGCCAAGCGATGCTCCAAAAATGCCATCATACACGCAGCGACCTCCGAACGGCTCAATACCCAATCCTTGTGATGAAATTTGCACCACAAATCGCCTCAATCCGAGCTAGGATATATTAAAATGAAGCAAAAATCACGAACCCTTGTATTTATCATTCTGCCCACCACATCCGCATTTGCAGTCAAATTATCGCATCTGCGGTCAAAGCTTCGCTACTACGACCACACTCACCAGCCGATCCATCGCACCTACGGAACCATTTCCGCTCCTGCGCACTCGCATGTGCGACTTTCCTCCGTATCTGTGATGACCTCCAGCCACGACTTCGTGCGCTTCTGCGACCAATTGTCCGTATCCGCGGACTCGCATCTGCGCCCATACTTCCGCAGATGCGGAAACACCATAACCAACAATAATATACTTTAGCCAAAATTTCCAAAATGCTCCGAAATCAATCCGAGACACGCCCGAGCCCACCGGGACCCCGTCCAAACATACCAACAAGTCCAATAACATAACAGGGACCTACTCGAGGCATCAAAACACCCATAACAATATCGAAACGACGAATCACCTCAAATTCGAAATCAATGAACTTGAAACTTCAAACTTCCACAACCGATACCGAAACATATTAAATCACGTCCGATTGACCTCAAATTTTGCACACCAGTCACATTTGACATTACGGACTTGCTCCAACTTCCGGAATCAGAATCCGACCCCGATATCAAAAAGTCCACTCCCAGTCAAACTTTTCAAATTTCCAACTTTCGCCAATTCAAGCCTAATTCTACTACGGACCTCCAAATCAAAATTCGGACGCGCTCCTAAGTCCAAAATCACCCAACGGAGCTAACGGAACCATCAGAAATCCAGTCCGAGGTCAAATACTAAAAATTCAAACTTGGTCGAACCTTTCAAATTTAAAGCTCCTAGCTGAGAATCATTCTTCCAAATTAATTCCGATTAACCTGAAAACCAAAACCAACAATTCACATAAGTTGTCACACCTCCTTTTTTACACACCTACCCCGAAGGATAATGCATAAGGGAGTTTTTTCATTTAAAGTGACATTATTCGAAATGGGATTATTTATTGATTTTTAGAGTCGCCACTTGGGATAGGATTGGCTTTTGGTGTCCCAAGTCACCGATTTAATTTAAATCCCAAATCGAGGAAAATTTCGACTTCCCAATTGGAGTCTGCGAACCAGAAATTCTGAATAAGGAATTCTGTTGACCCGAGGGAAGGTGTTAGGCACCCCTGGATCCCGTGGTTCTAGCACGGTCGCTTAAATTATTATAAATGGCTAAAAATCTGGTTTTATGCATGTTCAAACCTATAGTGCAATTTTATAAATTTTTAACCGCTTTTAATTGGTTTTTATGAAAGTGAACGCCGTTTAAGAGCGTGTTTTCGGATCACGTCACATGAAATGCACCCGGATCCGCGACACCTCTTATTCAACGTTTTGGGATTTGGATTTGGGTTGCATGAAATGCACACCCGAGTTTAGGAAGGTAATATTATTAAAATTCGCGCCTAAAGTGACTAGCGTATTATTATCTTTGCGGGAAGCCATGAAAATTCGCTAAATGGCATGTCCCGATTTCTAAGTATTTCAATAGAAGTAATTGAAGATGGCCGCGCAATTTATGCATTTTATTTGGCGCGGCGCACCTCGTTTTTATTTTTAAGGTCAGCCTAAAAGAACTACAATTTTCTATCAAGTATTGTCTCTAAAGGGACCCTAATTAGCATTATGAATTATTATTAAAAAAAAACATCAAGGGATTCGGGCCTCAAACTCAAGTCCACATTTGAACAAGAGGATAACCTCCTAGTTCAAACGTGCTGCTTAGCTTGGAAGGCCCAAATTATAATTTAAACTCAACGACCTTTAAATCTAATGGCTTAAATTTTCAACGTGTTGGGCCTCAAGAGCCAGCCTTTGGGAATAAGCCTGTCCCATTTTATTTGTAAAGCCACCTACAAGGCTATCCAGCATCCAGGCCATAGCACAGGCCCAGATAGAAAATAGGTTGCAAGTTGGGACTCAGGATTTAAATCACTTGGGCTTCTGATTATACATTAGGCCCAGATCCCATTTTTAACAAAAGTACAGCCTTGGGCTCTTGAATGAGCTCAAGCTGATATTGATTCTTGGGTTTGTTAATAATTTTGTAGACAAATGCATAATTTGCTCAAGTCACAGACGTGCTAGCTTTGAAATGCAAAGTCTCCTGTAGATTCAAACTTGTCTAATAATGGATAACCAATACACTCGATCTACCGGAGCTTCCACTTCGTTTCTGAATCATTTTTGAACAAACAGATGATATGACTATTATCTTTAACACATGTCTAATAATCGACCACAAATGTTTGATGAAGAAACTAAGACTAATATTATGTTCAAGCTACAGGTCCAGCTTCATTGCAAGCATGCTCATGCGTTACTTTAGATTCTGCTTTCAAATGGCATCTTAACATAACCTTAAATCTCAAATTAATCTAATAACCTAAACTGAGATTATCGACAACTAGTATTCTACTCATAATACTCACATAAGTCTGAAAAATAACAGTTCATACAGTCCGATTAACATGAATAATATAATGTTCTAACATGTGTTTAAACCAAGTAAACTACTAAGGAATTCGCAAGACAAGCAGATTGTATTTCATGATCTCTTCCGATATTGATTCAAGTTTCACATGTCATTCGAGGCTGAAAAAAAGTACCTGGAAATTAGAGAAAAGTAAGAAGAAGGTAGAGTCAGCAGCAGTACACAGCAGTATAGTAACAGGAATCAACAGCTTGGGATTTCTTGTAAACCTAGAAGCAATATTGAACAGCCCAGGACAAATTTCAACCAGTAAACTACTCGTAACAACTTGAATGAACCCAAACAAACTCGAAATCACCCATGACAACCTCTAAACTTCAGCAATCAGGCATATATCCCTATCTAAGCCAGAACTTTGAACTAACAACTGAAATTTAAAATTAATCTAGGGGAATTTCAATGGAACAGTACTTTTTGAGTTTTTTGTGTTTTCTGTTATATTTTTTTTTGGGTTTTTTGCAGAATTTAAGATCTTAAGAGGAGGATTTTGGGAAAAATTATAAGCTGGAAGTTTTTGGGAATTTTTCAGAGGTCTAAAAACTTCTAAAAAACCCCCAAACCAGGCAAGGGGTATGCCTTTTTATAGGCAAAACTAGGGCAGCCTCCTGCTGATTTATTTTTCCCCCTTTAGGTCCTTTTTAATTTTCAGTTCTTTCTTAAAAGTCCTTAGAATTCTGACTTGCTACCCAAGTTAAACTACCCAAATCCTGAAATTCAATTTAAAACCCCACCCTAGAAGCTTCTAGGGACTTCTTATTTCTGTTACTGCAAGATTCCCTATTTTGAATTACCCCAATTACCCTTAAAACCCCTGAAAATTACCTAAAATTATTAACCTAGGTTAGGCTAAACCCAAGTCCAACTAACCAGCCCCTTTTAACTAAGTCCGTGATGACTATAGTTACTCAGAAATGACCAAACGAACCAAAGGGAATAAGAAATCTAAAATTCGGGGAAAAACACAATCACCTCTGATTTTAAGCCTGAATTACTTTTGAATAATCAACTCAGAATTAAACCCTCTATCAACCATCAAACAAAGAAAAATGAAATTAAACAAATAAGAACAGCAAAATCAGTGAGAAAAAGTATAGGGGAAAGTCAAGAATTCAAAACTTAACTTAAATAGGCAAGCAAAGATTACGGCACAACTATTAATCATGAAGAAGAACTAAGCATGAAGGGGAAACTGATTTCAATCAACAGAACACTCAAATACGCGGAGAAAAAGAACAGGAGGTGAAATGAGAAGAACAAACAAATAACTAAGACAATCACTTACTGATTCAGGCCTCTAACTTGACTATTATAACATCATTTGAGAATCGATCGAACACTGGAAGACCCTCGCATGACCGAAATTCATTTTGGACTTTGAAGAAGGAACCCTAGATCCAGGATTCGAGAGATTTCAGTTGGATTTGAGGGAGGCTGGTTTGAAATTTGGAGAGAGGGGGTCAAGGTGGGCCTAGGGTGTAATTTTGGTTAAGATTGGATGAGGCGCCGCCGGCCACGACGGAGGAAATCAAGGGCGGCGCCCTAGGGTTTGGATATTCGGGGCTTTCTAGTGAGAATTGAGGGAGGCGGTTGGTGGCATGGATAGGAGGGGAAGGAGACGAACCAGTGGTGAGATTTTGGGCGTATTTGGTCGCCGGCCGCCGCCGTAGGCGAATTCCGGCGGGCGGCAGGCGGTGGTGTTACGTCGGGGGTTGGAGGGGTTGTGAGAGATGAATGAGGGGGTAGGGGGGTGCCTTCAGACAGTTATATAGTAAGTGATGATCCAGTTCCGGGCCGTTGGATCAAAATAGATCAACGGTCCTGATTGAATACTTGCTGAAACGGGGTCGTTTTTTGGGGTCAAAGGGGTTGGACCGGGTTAGTGGGGATTTGGGCTTGGACTGGGGACCGGATTTGGGGGTTTTGGGCATTTGGGCTGGGATTAAAGAGTGGCCCAAAGCTGGCAGCCTATTTAACCTCTTATNCAGGGCTAGTCTACCGGGACTCCTGCCTAATCGGGAATGGCGTAGCCTTCCAGTTTTTGAGTTTAGCATCTGGCCCCACATAGAGCATTTCAGCGGTGCTAGTCCCTTCTCCTAGCTGAACCATGTTGGTTTCATAAAGCATTTCTCTCATAGCTCCACATATGTCTTCGATTTCCTCAACTGTGAACAACTCGTCATCCTTTTCTTTGCCATACTTGGTCTTGACAAAAGTATCGTAGAGATATGGCGATGGCTGTGGCAGAACCCATCCTTCTTTCTTTCTTTCTTCAGCCCATTTCTCATCATCTGGGGTAGGGTGGAAGCCTACTCCGAAGAACTTTTCTGTTGCGGGTAGAGTTACTGGCTCAGATATTCCTTGTAAGGCTTTTCCCAACCCTTTTCCTGGCCTGAAACCATGTCTAATCATTTCTCTGGCCACCATGATTGAAGCGTTAGACAGGAAAGGCTGAGGACAAGGATTTCCTTCCTCGTGCTGATCTGCTACCACAATCTCAAAGGCTTGGTAAACAATATGCTCACTTCCTTCCCTTGCCTCCAAACATGGGATAGATGGATCACGATAGATAGATTGCTCGTCTTCTCCGTGGACCACGATTTCTTGACCTTCATACTCGAATTTTACCATTTGGTGGAGAGTAGAGGGCACAGCTCCTGCAGCATGGATCCAAGGCCTCCCCAGAAGGAAATTGTAAGATGTATCCATGTCCAACACCTGGAAGGTCACCTCGAAGTCTACCGGTCCTATGGTCAATGTCATGTCGATTTCACCGATGGTATCCCTCTTAATACCATCAAAAGCCCTTACACAAACATTATTCGGGCGAATCTTTTCTGTCCCGATCTCCATCCTCTGCAATGTGGAGAGTGGGCAAATATCAACCCCCGATCCTCCATCCACCATGACTCGTTTGACATAGTAACCCTCACACTTGACGGTCAGATGCAAGGCTTTGTTGTGGGCTGCGCCTTCAGGAGGCAAGTCATTCTTACTAAAAGAGAGTTGGTTGATGGCAAATATCCTTTCCGTCATCCTTTCGAGCTGCTCGACTGAAGTTTCGTTTGGCACGTAAGCCTCATCAAGATCTTCTGATGTTCGGCGGATTTGGTCACTAATGAGAGCAGGGACACCTGTTCGGGGTACTTTCTTAATTGATCCACTGTCTCGTAATCAGGCATCTTCATTTTCTGGAAGAAGGCTTCTGCTTCTTCAGCACTCACTGGCTTCTTGGATGGAAAACGCTTTCGAGCGGCATTGTTCACTTCCTGCATATTCGAGTATTTCTCAACAGAGTTCTTCCCTGGGAGTTCCCCCGAAATCTCTTTGCCCTTGTATGTGACGACTGTTTGCTGATAGTTCCATGGTACTGCAGAGGGGTCTGTCATTGGCTTCTGTGGTACGCGTCCAATAACCACTGGCTCACTCAGCCGAGGCGGTTTAATTGTTCCCCGTACCACATAGGCTCCTTTTGGTACATATATTGGTGTTTCCCCTTTTATCTCGGCTTTCCTCGGAACAGTGACAACCAATGGTTTTTCTTGGCGTCCCCGCGGAACATAGAGAATTCCATTCTTAACAGAGTCTGTTTCTACTTTTGTCTCAGGTTTCTTTTCAAGTTCGGTTTTGACAGTTTTATTCTCCTTCTCTCCTTTTCCTTGCTTCAGGAGTAACTTGGGCTTCCTTTCTGCATCGGCAATAGCAACTATGGCTTTCAAAGCCGGATCAAATTCCCTGTCTTCACAAATCATACCGATTACCGGCCCATTGTTGTGAGCGGGCAACGGGTTATTGGTCACATTCGGGGCTTCTTCATCCCTCAACACTATTTTCCCTTGTTCAATCAAATCTTCCACAGCCTTCTTCAGTGTCCAGCAGTTATCAGTACTATGCCCTTCGGCTCCTGAATGGTAAGCACAATGGACCCCTCGTTGATAAGATGAAGACTCGGGGTTTTGCCTGTTTTGGGGAATAGGCTGCAGCAAATTCATCTGAACGAGTTTCGGGAACAAACTGGAATAAGGTTCACCGATCGGTGTAAAATTTGGTCTCTTGGGCGGTTCTCGGGGACGAAAGTTATTCTGCGGTAGTCGGGGATTATATTGGTTCTGGTAAGGAGGTTGATTTCTTTGGAATGGAGGTGGATTTCGGTTAGCTTGTGGTTGCGGTCGGCCGAAAGGTTGTGCATTCATGACCGCATAGGGTGCAGGAGCATAGGCCATACCAGTATGAGGGTAATAGTGTTGAGGGGTTCTTTCAGAGAACACCGGTCTAGGAGCCCGATACCTTCTTCCCTCCGAGGCCACCATCACTGTTTCTTCTTTCTTTCTTCCTTTGGCCATTCCTCCAGACCCGCCTTGGATGGCTTGGGAGGTGGCCCTTATGGCTGACTGGCTCAAGATTCTACCCGTTTTTAACCCATTCTCTACCATCTCTCCGATTTTTATTGCCTCGGCGAAAGGTTTACCCATGGCGGACATCATATTCTGAAAATAGTCTGCTTCCTGGGCTTGGAGGAAAACAGTGACCATCTCTACCTCATCCATTGGAGGTTTCACTCTCGACGCCTGTTCGCGCCACTTAATTGCATATTCACGGAAGCTTTCTGAAGGCTTCTTCTTAAGATTTGCCAAAGAGTTCCTGTCCGGCGCGATGTCTATGTTGTACTGAAATTGTCGAACAAAGTCTCGGGCCAGATCATCCCAAATATGCCAACGCGAGGCATCTTGATCCATGTACCATTCTGAAGCGATACCAACCAAGCTTTCTCCAAAATATGCCATCAACAGCTCTTCTTTGCCACCGGCCCCCCGTAACTGATTGCAATACTTCTTTAGGTGAGCGATGGGGTCACCGTGTCCGTCATACTTCTCAAATTTTGGTGTTTTGAACCCTGACGGCAAGTGTACATGAGGGAACATACATAGATCCGTGTATGAGACACTCTTTTGCCCGCTCAATCCTTGCATGTTTTTCAAGCTCTGCTCGAGGCTTCTCATTCTCTTTGCCATTTCATCCTGCTCTGGGTCTTTGGGGGTTTTGTCCTGCCCTGGTGTAAGCTCGTATGGGGGTGGCTGAGAGTAATTATATGTGGGATATTGAGGAGGATCTGACGGAAATACAGGGTTTTGGAATGTGAATGCTGAGGGATCAAAGGCAGGCCTTGGCAGCGAAGGTTGTGTTGTAGCAGGGCATGGTGGAGCAGTGAAGATGTTAGGAACCGCTCCCGCTGGGAACACCTGGGGGCGAACCTCAGAAGGCATTCCAACGAAATGAGCGGTCATGGTAGGTTGCCCAAAAGGGGTAGGAGGGTGACTGATAGGGACCGTAGTAGCACCTCCAGCTCTAGGGAATAACTCTGGGAATCCGGGAATATTGCTTGGGGGTTCCTTTCCATTGTTCCAAGCATCCCACATTTCCATCAGTCGCAGGCGCAAGATCCGATTTTCTTCAGCTGTAAAAGATTCAGAGGCCGGGACCCCCGAGATGGGGCTATCTTCAGAGATGGGGACTGCGGGCAAAGTCATTTCTGTAGACATTTCCACACTTCCTTTCGATCTGGTAAAGTATTGATGCGATGCCAGCTTACCACAACCAACCACCGTTTCTAAAAGCTAGGCTGGAAATCAGCAACACACGGTTAGTTTGAGACAAGTAACAGATAGGTAATCGCACATTGGGGTGTGATGCACCTATACAGTTAAACGGTTGTCTACATGTTTGCACTGGTTGCATGCGTCATCCCGGCTTTTCTTTTCTATTTTCTCTTCTTTTGATTTCCACTCTTTGTTTTTCTTGCTTTTCTTTCTCTTTCTATTTTTTTTTTCATTTTTCTTTTCCCTCTGTTTTTTTTTTCATTTTTTGCTTTTCCCTGTTCTTCTGCCATGGTTTTTCTCTCGATTCCTTATTTTCTCTTTTGCGTTTCTTTTCCTCTCTTGTTTTTCTTTTATTTCCTTCCCTCGTATTTTATTTTTAGGGGATACGGTCGAATCCTATGGAGATTGCCTACGTATCATGACCCCGCATGAATCAGACCAAGCGTAGTTCTTGCAAATAAATGCAAACCTAGATGCAAGAAATAAAGAAACAATTTGTTTTGGGAATTTTCAAATTTTCATTAATAACAAATGCAATTACAAAGCTACTAGACTATTTGTTTTTCTTTTCTTGGAAATAGAAAGTACAAAAACCAGACGCGAAAACTGCAGACTCGATTTTTAGGAGTACATCAAAGCTTCAAATCCTGGGGCCCGCGGGGCATCACTCGGCATCGCCGCGGGCCTGCGTGCAAGACCCTTTTGCAACTGATCTAGATCGTTCATAACCTGGCGAACAAATATCATCACGGAGGCAAAGAATGTGGTATGACCCATCCGTTCACCGGCCTGACACTTCATGACAATGTAGTTGGCAATGTTTCTGATTCTCTCCCTGATTTGACCTTTCTCTTGGAGTAGCCGGCTTATCTGTTGAGTGCGAGCCTCTAGTACCTGAGAATCCTGGAAGTGAAGATCCTGTAACAATTTTACTTCCTTCTCCATATCGGCGATTAATTCATAGCATTGTTCCCTCTCGGCCTGTAACTCTTTCTCCCGACGGGCTGCCTTTTCTTCAAGAGTGTTCATTTTTCTTTTCATGTTGGCGATGGTTCCGTCATAGTTTTTCTTCATTTGCTGTACAAACTGGGCCCTTTCCTCGGTCTTCTTTGCCCATTGAGCCCGAAGTTTTGCCATGCTTCCCTCGGATTTTTCCAATTCTTCCTGACAGTCCAGGACTTGTTTCTTCAACCCTCTTATCAATCTCTCGTCGGATAGACTTCTTTCTCGATTCCTTGCATCTAATTTCAGTTGTTGAATTTGGGCCTTGAGAGCTTCATTCTCCTGGGCCAATTGCTTTTTATCACCTTCATCAGCTGCGGCTTGCAAGCTGTTTTCGAACCGAAGCTCCTGAACCTGTTTTTCCAATGCTCCAATTCGAGCTCTGTACTCCTTTTCTTTAGCCAACCAATCCCACTGTACCTGAGCCTCGCTTGTTAATTGTTGCACATGTGGCCTTTTGGCGGGTCTCTCGGGGATTTGAAACCTTTTACCGAACCAAACCAAGTATTTGGGATCTACCTCACCTCTGGCCCGGTCCTGTACTATAGTTTTGGGCTCAAGGTACCTGCACTCATTCCATATCTTTCGGATTCGGCCTTCAGGGAATGCAGCCTTTGGGCCCAACTCAATGACTTGCCCACTCAGGTCTTCATCGTTGTGCATCGTCTGGAATCTTCCAAATTGTCGCAAAACACGGTAAGGAGCATAAGGCTGAATGCTTCGAATACCCATCAAAAGAATATAAGGGACCTCTGCTGATGTATATACAGCTTCAGTAGGAGGAAGCCATCCATAAGCCCATTCCACTTTATCTGCAGTGAGGGATCTTAAACATGACGACCAGGCCTCAGTACCCTCCGGGAACTCAATACCTGTAACTCGGGTCTCGCACTCTGCAATACAACTCAACCCGGTTAAGCCGTAGTTCATATATCCTGTGCGGTGACAAAGATGCTCCTGTATCCACAACTGCAAAAGCAAATTGCAACCTTGAAAGAATTTCTCCCCCTCTCGACATTTGGTCAGAGCTCGGTATATTTCTGCTACAATCAGGGGAACCACTGTGCTAGTAGGTTTCTTCATAGCAACATCTAGCATTCCTACTAGGCCAAGGTCTATGTGACCATCCTTTCTAGGACAAATTACTACTCCCAAAAAGGCCACCATGAAGGCTAATCCCCGTCGGGCTTCCCATTTATCTTTGTTGCCAGCATGTGTTAATCCTGTATTGGGTTCCTCAAAACCTTTGGGGTTACCATACCGGTGGTATAGGAAATGTAGTGTACAACACCCTTCCGCCAGATGGGGGTCTTGAATATCCCGACTGATGCTCAACAAATCTAAAAACCTGTGAAGAGTTACCGGCCGTGGAGCCAAAGGGTATCTACCACGGAGGTTCCCGTTGATACCTGCGTATCCGGCAATTTCTTCCAATGTGGGTGTAAGTTCAAAATCTGAAAATCGGAATACATTACGGGTCGGGTCCCAAAATGGTATCAGTGCCTCAATAACATCCTTCTTTGGTCTGATTTTCAATAAGTCTACAAGACCGCCCAAGCTTTTAACCACAGTATCCCTGCTTCCTTTTCCCAAGTCATGCCACCACATATGGAGTTTCAAAGGGATCTCGCTCAGGACTGAGAAGGTTTCGATGTCACTTGAATTCATCCTGCACATTATTTTAGGGGAATTTAATGACTTATTTTGAAAAATGGCTATTTATGCAAAAATTCTTTACTTAGAAAATAAGGACTTGGATTTGCAAATACGGCCTTTCAGCACTTCTGGAAGGAAGATTTTAAGGCTGTTCCTGCAAACCATTTGAAAATGACTCAGGGTGGCTATTCTTGCAAAAGCGGCCTTCCGGCGTCCTTTTGGGGACATTCGGCTTATTTTGTAAAACAAGAGTGGCATCACCCAAAAATTAAAAAAATTTTGGTATTTTGGCTATCTTTGCAAAAAGGGTGGTTGGACCCGATGAGGGTTGCCTACGTATCTCACATCCGGCGAGAATCAAACCGGCGTAGTTCGGGCAGATTTGCCAAAATCAAAAAATGTATTTTTGAACAACAATTCTCTTCCTTCCTCTTTTTTTTTTCAAATATTTTCTTTTTTTTTTTCTTTTTTTTTTTTCTTTTCATTTTTCACAAATCCGACAACATTTCGGTACTATTTGGGCATTGGGGTTTTCAAAACAAATGGTCATCCTCACTTAGTCCTAACACTGCTTATTTCCTCAATTTTCACTTATTTAAACAAGCCAGTCAACATGCAAAGCCGAGCAAATAAATGCGCAAGTAGCACGTAAGATGCATCAGGATGGTCAATTCATTTCAGGTCACCTGTCCTAGACGGACCCAACCCCTGTGTTGAGTCCCCTAAGTCAAATGCACATGATGCAAACAAACGTCCTACTGGGGATCCGGCATGAGTTTTGTTCTTCTAAGTTTAACCCTAGGTTTATTGGTCTAGACCTGGCTTACCCGAGCGGACAACTCGGGCCGAGGGGGAGGCAGCGTACCAGGGATACAGAAGCTCCGCCGGCTTTGCAACTTATCCAACCTCATTCTAAATGGGAAAAGACTCTAAACAGAAGAGAAGCTACACGAAGTGCACCCTGTAGAAGACTCAGAAAGAGGAAGGGATTCGTGACAGTTTATATATACAATTTCGACAAATATCAAGGCGGTAAAACATTTAGCACATATAGCATGGAACATGTAGAAAATCAGGTAAAGCCAAATATAACAATTGTACTAAGCTTGAATTCTTGAACCCTGAATCGAAATTCTGGGTTCGGTCCCCAGCAGAGTCGCCAGAGCTGTCACACCTCCTTTTTTACACACCTACCCCGAAGGATAATGCATAAGGGAGTTTTTTCATTTAAAGTGACATTATTCGAAATGGGATTATTTATTGATTTTTAGAGTCGCCACTTGGGATAGGATTGGCTTTTGGTGTCCCAAGTCACCGATTTAATTTAAATCCCAAATCGAGGAAAATTTCGACTTCCCAATTGGAGTCTGCGAACCAGAAATTCTGAATAAGGAATTCTGTTGACCCGAGGGAAGGTGTTAGGCACCCCTGGATCCCGTGGTTCTAGCACGGTCGCTTTAAATTATTATAAATGGCAAAAATCTGTTTATGCATGTTCAACCTATAGTGCAATTTTTATAAATTGTTTAACCGCTTTTTAATGGTTTTTATAAGTGAACGCCGTTTACGAGCGTGTTTTCGGATCACGTCACATGAAATGCACCGGATCCGCGACACCTCTTATTCAACGTTTGGGATTTGATTTGGGTTGCATGAAATGCACACCCGAGTTTAGGAAGGTAATATTATTAAAATTCGCGCCTAAAGTGATAGCGTATTATTATCTTTGCGGGAAGCCATGAAAATTCGCTAAATTGGCATGTCCCGATTTCTAAGTATTTCAATAGAAGTAATTGAAGATGGCCGCGCAATTTATGCATTTTTATTTGGCGCGGCGCACCTTCGTTTTTATTTTTAAGGTCAGCCTAAGAATACAATTTTTCTATCAAGTATTGTCTCTAAAGGGACCTAATTAGCATTATGAATTATTATTAAAAAAAAACATCAAAGGGATTCGGGCCTCAAACATCAAGTCCACATTTGAACAAGAGGATAACCTCCTAGTTCAAACGTGCTGCTTAGCTTGGAAGGCCCAAATTATAATTTAAACTCAACGACACCTTTAAATCTATTGGCATTAAATTTTCAACGTGTTGGGCCTCAAAGCCAGCCTTGGAATAAGCCGTTCCCATTTTATTTGTAAAGCCACCTACAAGGCTATCCAGCATCCAGGCCATAGCACAGGCCCAGATAGGAAATAGGTGCCAAGTTGGGACTCAGGATTTAAATCACTTGGGCTTCTGATTATACGTTAGGCCCAGATCCCATTTTTAACAAAAGTACAGCCTTGGGCTCTTGAATGAGCTCAAGCTGATATTGATTCTTGGGTTTGTTAATAATTTTGTAGACAAATGCATAATTTGCTCAAGTCACAGACGTGCTAGCTTGAAATGCAAAGTCTCCTGTAGATTCAAACTTGTCTAATAATGGATAACCAATACACTCGATCTCCGGATTCCACTTCGTTTCTGAATCATTTTTGAACAAACAGATGATATGACTATTATCTTTAACACATGTCTAATAATCGACCACAAATGTTTGATGAAGAAACTAAGACTTAATATTTATGTTCAAGCTACAGGTCCAGCTTCATTGCAAGCATGCTCATGCGTTACTTTAGATTCTGCTTCAAATGGCATCTTAATATAACCTTAATCTGCAAATTAATCTAATAACCTAACTGAGGATTATCGACAACTAGTATTCTACTCATAATACTTCACATAAGTCTGAAAATAACAGTTCATACAGTCCGATTAACATGAATAAATAATGTTCTAACATGTGTTAAACCAAGTAAACTACTAAGGAATTCGCAAGACAAGCAGATTGTATTTCATGATCTCTTCCGATATTGATTCAAGTTTCACATGTCATTCGAGGTGAAAAAAGTACCTGGGAAATTAAGAAAAGTAAGAAGAAAGGTAGAGTCAGCAGCAGTACACAGCAGTATAGTAACAGGAATCAACAGCTTGGGATTTCTTGTAAACCTAAGCAATATTGAACAGCCCAGGACAAATTTCAACCAGTAAACCACTCGTAACAACTTGAATAAACCCAAACAAAACTCGAAATCACCCATGACAACCTCTAAACTTCAGCAATCAGATATAATCCCTATCTAAGCCAGAACTTTGAAACTAACAACTTAAATTTAAAATTAATCTAGCGGGAATTTCAATGGAACAGTACTTTTTGAGTTTTTTGTGTTTTCTGTTATATTTTTTTTTGGGTTTTTGCAGGAATTTAAGATCTTAAGAGGAGGATTTTGGGAAATAATAAGCTGGAAAGTGTTTGGGGAATTTTTCAGAGGTCTCAAAACTTCTTAAACAACTCCCAAACAAGGCAAGGGGTATGCCTTTTTATAGGCAAAACTAGGGCAGCATCCTGCTGATTTATTTTTCCCCCTTTAGGTCCTTTTTAATTTTCAGTTCTTTCTTAAAAGTCCTTAGAATTCTGACTTGCTACCCAAGTTAAACTACCCAAATCCTGAAATTCAATTTAAAACCCCACCCTAGAAGCTTCTAGGGACTTCTTATTTCTGTTACTGCAAGATTCCCTATTTTGAATTACCCCAATTACCCTTAAAACCCCTGAAAATTACCTAAAATTATTAACCTAGGTTAGGCTAAACCCAAGTCCAACTAACCAGCCCCTTTTAACTAAGTCCGTGATGACTATAGTTACTCAGAAATGACCAAACGAACCAAAGGGAATAAGAAATCTAAAATTCGGGGAAAAACACAATCACCTCTGATTTTAAGCCTGAATTACTTTTGAATAATCAACTCAGAATTAAACCCTTTATCAACCATCAAACAAAGAAAAATGAAAATAAACAAATAAGAACAGCAAAATCAGTGAGAAAAAGTATAGGGGAAAGTCAAGAATTCAAAACTTAACTTAAATAGGCAAGCAAAGATTACGGCACAACTATTAATCATGAAGAAGAACTAAGCATGAAGGGGAAACTGATTTCAATCAACAGAACACTCAAATACGCGGAGAAAAAGAACAGGAGGTGAAATGAGAAGAACAGACAAATAACTAAGACAATCACTCACTGATTCAGGCCTCTAACTTGACTGTTATAACATCATTTGAGAATCGATCGAACACTGGAAGACCCTCGCATGACCGAAATTCATTTTGGACTTTGAAGAAGGAACCCTAGATCCAGGATTCGAGAGATTTCAGTTGGATTTGAGGGAGGCTGGTTTGAAATTTGGGGAGAGGGGGTCAAGGTGGGCCTAGGGTGTAATTTTGGTTAAGATTGGATGAGGCGCCGCCGGCCACGACGGAGGAAATCAAGGGCGGCGCCCTAGGGTTTGGATATTCGGGGCTTTCTAGTGAGAATTGAGGGAGGCGGTTGGTGGCATGGATAGGAGGGGAAGGAGACGAACCAGTGGTGAGATTTTGGGCGTATTTGGTCGCCGGCCGCCGCCGTAGGCGAATTCCGGCGGGCGGCAGGCGGTGGTGTTACGTCGGGGGTTGGAGGGGTTGTGAGAGATGAATGAGGGGGTAGGGGGTGCCTTCAGACAGTTATATAGTAAGTGATGATCCAGTTCCGGGCCGTTGGATCAAAATAGATCAACGGTCCTGATTGAATACTTGCTGAAACGGGGTCGTTTTTGGGGTCAAAGGGGTTGGACCGGGTTAGTGGGGATTTGGGCTTGGACTGGGGACCGGATTTGGGGGTTTTGGGCATTTGGGCTGGGATTAAAGAGTGGCCCAAAGCTGGCAGCCTATTTAACCTCTTATTCTAATTTCTTTCTCATTTGTTTTTCTTCTTTCCCTTTTTTTTTTTTGCTTTTTTTATTTATTTATTAATTTCATTTTCATTTTGTATTTTTTATGATTTTATCAAAAATGCAAAAATATTAAAGTAAAGCCCTAAATATATTTTCAAAGTTAAACTAATTAATTCCTAAAATTATTTTAAAAACTATTTCGTGAAAAATTCACAATTAACAATTAAAAATACAAAAATGGACTATTTTTGTTATTTTCTTCATATTTTGTTCTAAAAATAACTTAACCACTAATTAATCATAAAATATGAAATTAGATCCTAAACGCAAATGCCAAGTATTTATTTTTTATATGAATTAAAATTCACAAATAAAATGCAAACAATCAACAGAAACTAACACAAAATTCACAAAATTGTAAAATAATGAAAGAAATCATTTTGTTTGGAATTTTTTGGGAATAATTCATATAGGGCAAAAATCACATGCTCACAATAAGTCATAATACATCATACGGGGCTACCCATGCCCTCAAACAACCGAGTGAAGTGTAAATGCTCAAAACGACCGGTCGGGTCATTACATCCTCCCCCACTTAAACATACGTTCGTCCTCGAACGTGCCCAGAGTTGTTCCAAAAGCCATCAAATCACCGTGTAACCTTACCATGCACATACCTGGGGGTGATCCCACGTCACCCTATCCCATATAGGTCTGATAACACAATATGACTGAAATTTCTTAATCCAACGTAGCCCATAAGCCTTAGAATTCGATTTCCATATCCGAAATTTTCTATAAGATCTGAATCTCGCATCTACACATCGTATAAGTTTGAACAAGTTGTATCCAACCATAGCCAAAACTCAAGATGAAATCGCATGATATACCACAAAACTCAAACACTCATAGCAATAATTTATAATCACAGTAGCTGCTCAGAACAACCCAATACCGGTAATAAACCTCTTATCAAATAGGGCCTCATCCTAACACCTTCATACACTGCCAACGATGAAAGAAACACGACGAAACTCATAACTATTCGCCAGATCAACAAGTTGTGGAACTCCCTCTCCTTCGATAGGAACTATAGAAAATTTCTAAGCCGATCAACATAAATATCCTTCCAAATATACCGCAATCAGATCCAATAGCACCCATTCTAGGTACGATGACATCATCCCATCTAACATAATCACTCTAGTGACATGACACATCAATACAGCTTAAAGCCACAGCCCGTGCAACTCGTGCACCAAATAGCAACATTCCAAATGTACTCAATCCTGAAAATGCCTCAAACGAGAGGACTATCCCGCCAGCTTAACACGTACCATCACAACACCATGCTAAGAGCCTAGCACACACCGTAGAACCAAAACACACGAATCCAACACAAAGGATCATATCTCAACACAACTCCACTATAATGCATGACCCCATCCAAATGCCAGTTCATGTTATATACCTCGAGCCGCCTTACTCAAAATCAATAACCATGCAAAATTCGACATCAAGTACCCAAAGTGCATTACCATAACCACGGAGAGAAAACAACACAATACCACGACCCAGAAAGAACATAGCCAGCGCGCAATCAATCATGCAATACTCAAATACTCATCCCGCTCAAATCCCGATACAGCCCAAATAGAACCGCACCATGTGTGCATATAACCAACGAATCACAACCCCTCATAGCATGGAAGAGTAACACATAGAACATATCTGATACGAATAAAATCAATTCTAACCGAATGGCACATCCCTCAACAACAGCAGTATGGAGCTAACCAATCCGGCTCGGTGTAGAATACACACAAAATTGGGCCTACCAATGAACCCCAAATCAACTCTCGTCACCCAAAATAGATAAATAACTCTCCGAAAGTCCACAATAACTAAATCACAACACATACCATCTTCTGACTAACCTTGGCTACGTTTCACAGTCCACAACCATGAAACAATCTACTCATGAGAACTCACAGTCTCCAAATCCATAGAGCACACGAATCACCATATCTGATCCCAACTCCACCGCCCGAATACCTAACACATCTCTCATACACGATCATCCCACGAGGAATACTTCTATAATTCTTTTATGCCACATTGCAAAAGTTTAATATCAACAATCGACCAACCAGGAGAGTGCCGCAGTACCAGTGAAGTATCCATAAATCAAAACACATTGCCCCTTCTGAAATGTATACTCTCCTCAAGCCATACCATATAGTAATATCATTTACCTAGTCATCTGAAGCTGCCCATGCTGCCTAAGGACTCATGACCTTCCCTTCAAAACTGAACCGTGACCTTACACATGCAAATCTCTATCCCACACAACACACCGCATATACCATGCCATCATAAAATATGAGAACTTCGTAATCCACTCCGAGTCGCAAGCAACTACATTACATAATTTAGCCAAGAACTTTCCATTTGATCCCATCCAGGTGAAGATCACTATACACCACATGCTCCTCATGCCAGTAGGAAATATATATCTCTAACCGTGGTAGAAACCAACAAGAACTCTCCGAATCCAATTTGCACAAAACCAAACTGTCAGGACTGAACTCCTCTAACTCAAACAAGCTACGCAGGTCACCAAAAACCCAAGAGCATTACTACGAAACACCTGTAGAAGCCCACCACATCACAAGCACCCAAAGAACCGATCATATCCATTACCATGCCGATCCAACCTACTACCAAGCTATCCTATTTCTCCAAGTTCCTTCTGAATTGCCTTCAAATTGATACCTTTCCTTGCTAGAACATTACTATCCTTGACCAAAACTTGCCCCACGAACCCTAGCATAGAACCTCACCGTCTTAAGGCCCATAAGCCGCTGAATTCCCTCTTAAGCACCCCAAAAGTACCACAACCGAGATACCCACTCAGAAGAGACCTTCTGTGAGTTTAAAGTTGTTCATCTTACCTTCTTGATACTAAAATGTAGAATCCATAATGATATAGAAATAATGCGAGTCTCGACACCATCTAATGAAAAATCTCAGACCCTAGCCATATACAAATCCTGAAAATTTCCAATTGCTACATTAAATCTTGAATCCATTAGCACCATTCTCAAGAGTCATCCACTCTACTCGAATCCTAATAGCACCGCCCAAACGGACTGAACGAGTTATGCCCCATTTGCATTCCGACACCCTAAGAAGTAATCCATACTTCTAAGAAACCGAGGGAATCCCTACTCCATGCACATTACATCCTTTACGAATAACAACTCAATAATCCCATGATTTCCATATACCCATAGAGTGTAACACAACCCTTATCCAAAATTCCCTTACTCAAGTCATCCTCGATCTCAACCTCTGTAAGCCATAATTGATTTACCAGTATACCTCAAACTGAAACCAATACAATACATAACCGTGCAATCAACCCGTCGATAGCAAACTCCTCCACTTGGCTCAAAGCCAAGGAATAATCATCTGATAACTTACAATAGCCACCCCTATACTGGCATAACACCGCAATAGGATTCAACTAAATCCTTCATAAGCTCATGTAACGCAAACCATATAATACCTCAAATCATTTGCAAATCTCGCATTAATCCTCGTAACAGTAAAGCCAACTTCCACAAGCGATCCAACTCAAATTGCACTACATATAATTCACTGGTAAAAGAGAACTCTCAACAAAACAACATAGGGATCACACAATCTCAGGACATCCCGCAGGAGATAACGCACCTGCTTAGCCTCAAACTGATATCTTTCTATACCCATCCACAGTCATAAATATTATGCAACCACTTAATCTTCCTGAGTTTGAACTCATATCACGACATGAAATCTACTCAACTCCTCAACTAAACAACATGTAGAGGATCCTTCAACACACCCATAACTTGAGACTATACGTCAAATCAAAATAGAAGTCAAGCACCAAATAGTTCTTTCTACACCTCAAGCAATTCCTTCATGTCACATTCAAATCATATGAACACATCTCGTAGTCACATCATACTCATCACGTAGCCATCCAGCCACAAATTCCACTAATAGGGACACTACCGGACATATAAATCCAAAAGCACGTGCTCACACAATCAACACCTTAGTGCTCAAGCTACAGATAAAATCCGGCCTCAAGTACTTTAGACTGACCCATCACCAGCATACCGAAACCACATCTCGCACCTCTTCCATGGAATCGCAAGTCGTCGATGCACAGATGATACCAAGCGCTCATGTGCGCATACGAATGCATAGAAGGAATTCAGGGATTACGCTTCAAGCTTAATCAAAGCAACAAGATAAGGAAAGAAAGATGGGAAGTATATCCTAAATGCCCTGTAGCCTCTCGAAGATAGGTATGGACGTCATCATATCGATCCGCAAGACTCTACTAGACACTTGCTCATGACTTATAGAACCTATGAACCTAGAGCTCTGATACTAATCTGTCACAATCCAAAATCCACTAGTCGTGACGGCACCTAACCCAGCCCGCTAGGTAAGCCAATTTGACAACTATCCAATTCTAATTAAATTAATAAAATAATTAAATGGAAGAAATTATATGAAACTTATACATTTCCCAAGGACTAGTAGTACAAATCATGAGCTTCTAAGAATAGAGTTTAAAAAGCTGATACAAAGAAAATACGTCTTCTGTTTGAAAAATACATAAACAGAGTTTTATAATCTAAGGCTACCGTAAACAAGAGGCAGCTACAATAGGAACGCAGGTACACCTTCAAATCCAGCAACCATCGAACACAGCAACATTGACATCCGGAATCTGCATGCAATGTGCAAGAAGTGTAGTATGAGTACAACCGACCCTATGTACTCAAAAAGTAATAAACCTAACCTCAGGTTGAAAGTAGTGACGAGCTAGAACATAGGTCGGGTCCAACACCAATAACCAATAACAATTCATAACACGTAGAGCATATAAATAAGGAAATAATCTCAGAGATAAAAATGTTTAGCTTTTGCATAGTTTTTTGAAAATAGTGCCTTTCAAGAACATCAGTGAAAAACCAAATCCATTACCGAAATCGTCAAAAAAAAAACGAGATAGTTTGAATACTGCAATTTATTCCAAAAATCCTTTCCACAATAAATAAGATGTTTCATTTTTCGTTCCAAATAGCAAGTGTGAAATACCTCTATATGCCACATATCAAGGTGTGTAAAAGAAATCATGAACGACGTGATACCGTGCAGTATGAGGAAGAATGCATTTCTATGCATGTATGTCATGTATGTATGCCAGTACCATGTATCCCAGATATGAAACATGAAGTCACACACTCCACTCAAAATGCTCAACCACTCGGTACTGTATATGGCCCAGGGAAATCCATCCCGGAACATATACAACACTGACTATAAGCCACCCAGTACCGAGGAAAAAGGGCAATCTAGCCCTGTGGAGAAATCCATCTCCAGATATCAAATACTTCGGAAAAATCCATGTCCAGGGAAATCCATCCCTTAATAATATCATTCGCGCTCACTCGGGGTGTGTTACAGACTCCGGAGGGGCTCCTTCAGCCCAAGCGCTATCATAAATCAATATAACCACTGCGGCGTGCAGCCCGATCCCATAACTGTCACTCATAATCAGGCTCTCGGCCTCACTTAGTCATCAATCTCTCCAGTCTCACCCACGGGCTCACAATGTCATGAAAACTGACGCGGAACAATGATATGATGTATCAATTAGTAACAACTGAGACTTAGATATGATATGAATGCATGAATATGACTGAGTACGAAATATCACTGAAATCCATGAGATGACAGGAAAAAACGACCACTATGGGTCCCAACAATATCAGCATAAGGCCTAAACATGATATCTAGCATGATGTACAGCTCAACACTTTATCACATGGTAAAAAACACATGTATCAACAAGTCAATTCCAACACCGAGCAAGCCAAGTGATGCTCCAAAAATGCCATCACGCACGTAGCGACCTCCGGAGCTCAAAACTCAATCCTTGTGATGAAATTTGCTCCACAAATCGCCTCAATCCGATCTTGGAAATGTTAATATGAAGCCAAAATCGCGAACCCTTGTGTTTCTCATTCTGCCCGGCACTTCCGCATTTGCGGTCAAATTGTCGCATTTGCGGTCAAAGCTTCACTTCTGCGACCACACTCACCATTCGACCCCTCACACCTGCGCAACAATTTCCGCTCCTACGCACTCGCAGGTAAGGGTTTTTTATGGGTGGGTCGGGCCGGTCCGGATTGGGAAAAAAGGAAACCAGTCGGTTTCCAATTCGGGCCGGTTACGGGTTAGTCTAAATCGGGCTTAATGGATCCGGGTCCATCCAGGTAAAAAATGAACCGTAAGGCTTACGGGTCCAAGGGGCCGGGCCGGGCCGGGTTAGTGTTATTTTTTTTTGTATTTTGTATAACTATTATAATTTATATTAATATAAAGTAAAAATATATTGAATACAATGAAGATGGAAAAAATTGCACTTATAAATTGCAAGTGCTTTTTTATTTCAAAATTCAAACTTACAAATTGAAGTTTACATTTAACAACAAGTAAATTAACGAAAAAAGAGCAAATTCAAAGGTTTTGCATTACCTTAGTAAGTTCTTCATAATCAATATGAACTTCTTCGCCATCTTCTGGAGTGTTAAATTCAGATGGGTTACCATGTGTTAATATATCTCCAAGTTCCTCGTCTTCTGGGCTATCAACATCTTCACGCTCTGATTTCTTCGTTCCGACCTAATCTTATCTCTGAAACATACTAAAACTTCCAAAGCATTGCTTCCCAATGAGTGACGGGTGTCTCAAAGTTGTTGTCTTGCTTGACTAAATGCGCTCTCTGATGCAATAGTTGAAATTGGCACATTCAGCACGTCCCGAGCTATAGCGGAAAGAGCAGGAAATTGCTATTCATTCTCATGCCACCATCCCAACGGTGAAAATTCCTTTGGGCGAGGCTTTTTTTGCTTTTGCAAGTAGAATTGAAGTTCATCAATGTTCCTGCTACTAGTTTGAGTGTTAGAAAATGTAGGAAAAAAATATTAAAACTTTCAAGGCCTTTATCATCATCCATAGTAGTAGAAGTGGTACAGTGCATAGTGGGATTAACATTGCCTACATTAAGAGCAGTATCATCAAATATATTTGCATAATAATTATATAATTATTGTAAATAATCATTTAGCTTGTTCATACAAACATGTATATCTGGGGTTTCAGTTGGTCCAATCTCCATATAAGTATATAAAGCAATGATTAATTGGTGACAATCAGACATCTTAATAGAAGGATTTAAAACAGCACCAATTAAGTAAATCAGAGGAATTGGAAAGAAATATTTTTTGAATTTTGCTTGAACTATTTCAACAGCATCCTTATATTTTTTTTCTTCTTAAATTCAGAGAGTGGAAAGGAAATTTCAGCTATATGTACTAAAGCCATAGTAACAATAGGGTAATATTCTCCAAAAAACTCAACAGTAGTTGTATAAATTTATGTAAAAATTTAACAACATCATTAATGGCCTCCCAAGTAGTAGTTGTTAACATACAGTTTGGATCAATACAATGCGCATTAGAAACTTCTGTTATTGGCAATCTATATTTGTAGCAACATTTTAAAAATAAGTATTTATAATTCCATCTAGTAATAATTTCGTCTGGCATGAATCTGGGCTTAAGGTTATGCTCTGTACACTTATTATTAAATTCCTTAATTCTAGATTGTCTATTGTTTCCTTGAATAACACCAACTGCTCTTCTAACATGAGTAATCTCAGTTGAAAATAAATCAAGGTCACTTTTAACAATTAAATTATAAACATGACATGCACACCTAATATGAAAATTTTCATCAAGTGGTCGTTGCAAATTCATTTTTAATATTGAAATTGCGACATTAATGTTATAAGCATTATCAAAAGACATACACAGTACTTTTTTCTTAAGATTATAAAATTCAACAGCTTCGCAAATAGTAGTACTTATGAACACAGCAGTATGACTCTGATCTTCATTATATTTAAAAACGATAATACGTTTTTGCATATAATAATTATGATCTATCCAGTGACATGTAATTGTCAAATAATCATTTCCATTAACAACATGGCTAATATCAGAAGTTAGAGAAACTCTAACAAGGAAGGTGGTCAAACAAATAGCGTATGTATGTTTGATATTGTCCATGAAGTCTAAAGATATCAGAACTACAAGTACTTCTAGGGATACCTTTAAATAAAGGATTATAAATCCTTTGAATATACATAATAAGATATGATGAAGACGCAAAAGAAAAAGGTAGACAACCCAAAGCAATAATTTTTGCTAACTCCTCACGATCTTTTATTTTATCATATTTTGTAAGTCCTCCAGTACTAGGGTTTAGAGTTGCTTGATTTCCATCTAAATCAGAGCCCCATTTTATAGGATGCTCAATTCTCATATGTCTACTAAGTGTCACAGTCCCCCCTAATTGTCCTCCGGTCTTATGTTTAGAATCATCATTACAAAGTCTGCAATTAACTCTATCAGTACCTACTATTTCGTCAAAAAAATTCCAAACCTTACTTCTTTTTCTCCGATTAGCGGTCAGGGCCACATATGGTCTACTACTAGCACCACGACCACCACCCCTGCTACCAACTCCAACACTACTAGGTGTAAGTGGTGTTCATCTTCAATTTCTAATTCATTATCTTCTATACCGAAATTATAACGACCCGACCGGTCGTTTCATGAGTTATAGCTCCGTTTCCCCCATTTCTGCTTCCTTATGTGTTCCTCAGCTGTATTTCATCGTATCGTGTTTGTTGGTTTGGGTCTGGAGTGGTTTCGGTGTGGAATGAGACACTTAGTCTCCTATTTAGAGGTTTAAGTTGGATAAGTCAACCGGATGTTGACTTATGTGTAAACGATCTCGAATGTGATTTCTGATGATTCGGTTAGCTCCGTTAGGTGACTTTGGACTTGGGAGCGCATTCGGAATGTGATTTGGAGGTCTGGGGTAGACTTAGGCTTGAATTGGCAAACAGTGGAAATCTTGATATCGGGGTCGGAATGGAATTCCGGAAGTTGGAGTAGGTCCATAGTGTCATTTGTGATGTGTGTGCAAAATTTTAGGCCATTCGGAGGTGATTTTGGTAGGTTTCGGCATCATTTGAATTTGGAAGTTTAAAGGTTCTTAGGCTTGAATCCGAGGGTGATTTGGTGTTTTGATGTTGTTTTGAGTGTTCCGAAGGTTCGACTAAGTTTGAATGTTCATATGTGACTTGTTGGTATGTTTGGTAGAGGTCCCGAGGGCCTCGGGTTGATTTCGGGTGGTTGACGGATCAAGGATGAGATTTGAGGAAATGCTGAAGATTTCCTTCAGCTGTCATAACTGCACCTGCGGATTGGGGACCGCATGTGTGGGCCTGCAGAAGCAAATAAAGGGCCGCAGAAGCGGCCAAGGCTAAGGAAGGGCAGGACCGCAGGTGCGGAAGGTGTAGCGCACCTGCGGGCCCGCAGGTGCGGGGAAGTGACCGCAGAAGCGGTTTTGGGTGGTTAAGTGAAAATCGCAGATGCGATTGTTTGGACCGCAGAAGCGGTCCCGCAGATGCGGGAAAAGGGCCGCAGGTGCGAGATGCCTAGGCAGAAAGTATATAAGGAACCCTTCGCGAATTTTGGCCATTCTTCACCATTTTTCATTCGGATTTTGAGGTTTTAGAGAGGGAATCAAGGGGATACTCATTGAGGTAAGTTACTTGAGCTCAATACTCGTGATTATGGTAATTTTCAGTGGTTTAAGCATGTAATTAGTAGAAATTAGAGGTGAAATTGAGGGGTTAGGGCTTGAAAATTGGAGTTTGATTTGAATATTTGAGGGACCATTTGATGTCGGATTTTGATGATTTTGGTATGTATAGACTCGCGAGTGAAAGGAGTTACTAGTTTGGTGATTTTTGTCGGATTCCGAGACGTGGGCCCAGGGGCCGGGTTTGGGTGAATTTCGGGATTTTGGTCTAAATTGATAGTTTTTCATATGGAATTGTTTCCTTGGCCTATATTGATTGCGTTGTATTGCTTTTGGTTAGATTCGGGATGTTTGGAGGCCGATTCCAGAGGCAAGGGCATCGTGGAGTAGGGATTTGACCGGTTTGAGGTAAGTAATGATTGTAAATCTTGTCCTGAGGGTATGAAACCCCGGATTTCACATCATTTCACTATTTTGAGGTGACGCACATGCTAGGTGTCGAGCGTGTGGGCGTGTACCGTTGGTGATTGTGACTTGGTCCGTCCCGTAGCAACTATTAAGTTGCGTATTTGACTGAAACTATATGATACTTATGTGTTTGAGAAAGAATGTCTATAAATTGGGATGAATGCCATATTTGGGCTTCGTGCCAAAGCTGTTTGGACCCTTAGGGGCCTTTTCTTATCATCCTCTCACTGTTTCTGATTGAAAATCTATACTCAGCCATCCTATGTTTACTGATTTCATAACTCAGTCTTTATTACACCGTTTTGATGCATATATAATGTTATTTTGGGCTTAGCACCCTGATCTTACTGATATCCTGAGTGGCTTGAGAGGTTTATGACTGAGTGAGGCCGAGGGCTTGTAATTGTGAGGATATTGAGAGTATAGCATGTGAGTTTCCCGTGCAGCACGTGAGTTGTCCATGCGGATTCTGATATTGATACTATAACACGTGAGTTGTCTGTGCATCACGTGAGTTGTCCTTGCGGATTATAGCACTTGGGCTGAAGGAGCCCCTCCGGAGTCTGCACACCCCTAGTGAACACGGGAACCCTGAGTGAGTGATATGAGATATGCCCGAGGGACCGTATACGAATGACTGTGAGGTTTACCCAAGGGGCTGATTCTGAGTGATGTTGTGCCCGAGGGGTTATTTATGATGTTCATCACTTTTACTCTCATTTGTATTGAGTCTCTATTGAAACTGTTTAAAAATATCTTCAAATGATTTTACCGAAAATGGATTTTAAACGAGATGATTTGACTCGTATACTAATTTGAAAGCATGTTGCACTTACTGAGCTTTCATGATGTGGATTTTATGTATTTCCTACTGCTCAGTCTTTATTTACCTATATTACTTACTGAATTGACGTACTCAAATTACTCCCTGCACCTTGTGTGCAGATCCAGGGGTTGCTGGACGTGCTAGCGAGCGTTGATTTCGTCCGCCGTAGATCTGTTGGAGTCAGCAAGGTAGCTGCATGGCGATAGCAGTCTTGCTTTTCTCCCTCCTATCTTCCTTTAGATATCATTAGTGTTATCTAGACCGTATCGTCTTAGTTTTATCGGACAGTCCTTAGTAGATGCTCATGACTTGTGACACCCCGATGTCGGGCTTTTCATTCCGCACTTTGTTTTATTTTTTTTAGATTTATCTTATGAAGTTTTATTAATTAAATAGCTTAAAGAAATCATTATTTTGAAATATTGGGTTGTTGTGATAAATGAGTCGGCTTGCCTAGTTCCGCGTTAGGCGCCATCATAACATGGTAGATTTGGGTCGTGACAGAAATGTTCCTGTAATTGTTCATAATCTATATTATTATCAGGTAATGTTTCAGAAATATGTGTAGAGTCATTTAAATTACTACCAGATGTTGAAGTAGTACCTCTTTTTCTATTTCCCCCATTACCCCGATTAGTAACCTTATTACAAACTCTTTTTCCAGCATTAAACATATTGTGAAAATTTAACTACTAGCAAAAATTAAATATGCAAATAAAATAGTAAAATGAGAAAGAGTTGGAGGGAGTGCATCGAATTCGGCAGTAAATTGAACACTTGATGATTTCATAACTCCAATGTTAACATGAAGAAACGTCAATTGTTCAAAGTTTGAAGTTCAATTGTTCAAACTTCATATAATAAATAATACGATAAATTAAATTGTAAAAAAAAACAAGAGCCAAATAGTTGATTGCACATTAGGTGAAGAATAAGAGAATGATAATTGAGAATATGAGTTTGAGAAATGAAAGATGAGTGAAGAAATGAAGAAGAGGGGGGTGTATTTATAGTTTTTCAAAGGGCTAAATTAGTAATTACAAAAAGTATTACTTTATAAAAGAATTGCCCAAAAAAGGGCTATTTGTGGAATCCAGCCGTTGGGCAACGGCCAAAAGCCAGCTGACCGTTGCCAACGGTCTAAAACGTTTAAAAAAAATTCAGAAATCCAGCCGTTAAACCGGTCCCGTTCGGGCCGATTAACCGGTTCAACAGGAATTTTGGTTGACCGAGTTTGACCGATCCGGTTAACCGGATCTATTTAGGTGAACGGAGCAACCCCCTAACCAGCCCACCCGGCCCCCTAACTACCGGTCCGGGTTTCAACCGGTCTAGGCCGGTCCGGAAACGGGTCAACCCAGCCCGTTTGACACCCTTACTCGCAGGTGCGACTTTCCTCCACATCTGCGATGACCTCAAACCAAGGCTTCTTTCGCTGCTGCGACCAATTGTCCGCATCTGTGGACTCGAATATGCGCCCACACTTCCGCAGATGCGGAAACACCAGAACCAACAATAATACACTTTAGCCAAAATTTCCAAAATGCTCCGAAATCAATCCTTGACACACCCGAGCTCCCCGGTACCCCGTCCAAACATACCAACAAGTCCAATAATATAACACGGACCTACTCGAGGCCTCAAAACACCCATAACAACATCGAAACGACGAATCACTCCTCATATTCGAAATCAATGAATTTCAAACTTCAAACTTCCACAACCAATGCCGAAACCTATCAAATCACGTTCGGTTGACCTCAAATTTTTCACACAAGTCACATTTGATATTACGGACCTGCTCCAACTTTCGATATCATAATCCCACCCTGATATCAAAAAGTCCACTCCCGGTTAAACTTTCCAAAATTCCAATTTTCGCCAATTCAAATCTAATTCTACTACGGACCTCCAAATCAAATTCGGACGCGCTTCTAAGTCCAAAATCACCCAACGGAGCTAACGGAATAATCAGAAATCCAATCCGAGGTCAAATACTAAAAAGTCAAACTTGGTCAAACCTTTCAAATTTAAAGCTCCTAGATGAGAATCATTTTTCCAAATCAATACCGAATAACCTAAAAACCAAAACCGACGATTCACATAAGTCATAATACATCATACGGGGCTACTCATGCCCTCAAATAATCGAGCGAACTAAAAATGCTCAAAACGACCGGTCGGATCGTTACACAAAATCTAACGTAAACTAATCTGAGTTCTCTTTATTTTTAATTTCTAGCAAGAAAAGGAGATAACAATAGTGAAATATATTAGTATGATATCAAAAATCAATCTATATATTCTCCTGTTCCAATTTGTTTGGTATAATTTGATTTGGCACTATGTTTAAGAAAGAAATGAAATTTCTTAAAAATTGTAGTTTTATATATATATATATATATATATATATATATATATATATATATATATATATATATATATATATATATATATATATATATCTTTA
>NC_031994.1:32606169-32652975 GCF_001879085.1 Nicotiana attenuata
TATATATATATATCTTTACTCCGTATTTGGATATATCTTGTGATTCTTTGAGTTCTCCTGTCTATGTATCCACGCTTGTGGGATATTCCGTTGTTGTTGACCGTGTGTATCGGTCGTGTTTAGTCGTTCTTGGTGGTTTTGAGACCAGAGTTGATCTATTGTTGCTCAGTATGGTAGATTTTGATATTATTTTGGGCATGGACTGGTTGTCGCCCTATCATGCTATTCTTGATTGTCACGCCAAGATGGCGACGTTGGCTATGCAAGGTTTGACACACACACACACATATATTGGCGTGTGACGTTGGCTATGCAAGGTTTGACACACACACACACACACACACACACACACACACATATATATATATATATATATAGACTTTTGAAACTAATGGTTTTAAATAAGCCATAACATTTGCGTGACTATAAAAATATCCCGTTAAGTATAAAATAAAAGAATTTAATGTTAATTGTTTCCGATATAATAATGTTTCGTTCTTCTTAGAACAGACTAATAATGAAATCAAATTGGTGGGAGAGAGAAAATAGTTTATACAAAAAATTTTAAATTTATGGTATTAGTTATGCAAGATAATATTTAAATGTAGAGTTAAATATTGCAAACTAAATGTCATATCGATTAGGCAAAATTTAATGTCTAGATTTTTTATTTTTATATTTTTATGTCTAGATTAACTTTTGGTTTACGAGAAAACCAAGCAACCGAAGATTATTTAGAAGAAAAGTGTCTCCCCTGTACAATTTACGGTCACAGTAGAAGTTAAAGCATTAAGGAAAAGCTTGCAGATACCATTTTGCACATTCTCAAGCTACTTAAAGCATCAGGGCCTTTTGTATTTAAGGTAATAAAAAGTTGGACTTGTTTCGTAATTTTTTTTTTTTTAAATAAAAACTTGAGTGACCTAATGCTATGGTTCTTGGGTAGGGGAGATGAGGGTATAAAGGGACTCCACCAGCAGCCAGCAAACAATGGTGGGAAGGTCTATGGTCAGGTCATGTCAAGAAAAAGAAACTCAATTCTGCAGCTTTAACTGGTAATAGAAAGAAGAGGCTTACTACTTATAGAAATCTGAATTGAATTCACCTAATTTTCTCCATATTATATAGTACCATTTTAGCTAGAGCAGTAGCTGATTTCTTCCTCTTCCTTCTTCTTCTTCTTTCGCCTATTTCTGATGCTTTCCCTTTTCCTTTCTTTTGCATCATTTCCTTTCTCCTCCGAATATCTTTTTCGAAATCGTATTATGAATATATATATCGTATGTATTATAGGGTTATACCCAAAAAATGGCACCAACAATATGTTGTATTGTTCTTTCTACCGTCCAATATAGATGAGTATCAACTATCAACAGCGACCGCGTAGGTACTGCAACTGACCAGTTATTTTATGGATAAATTCTGGGGAGTAACTGTGAGGATAAGTCACTAAATAATTTTTATAACCATAAAGTCACTCAACTTTGCCTAAGTATCATAAAAAAAGTATCTCATTTATTTTCACCTTGTGAAGTTATGTCATACCTAGGCAGAATTGGATGATTTATTATTATAAAAAATAGTTTAGTGACTTTTGTGACCCTTTATTTACAAAAAATAGTTTAGTAATTTTGACACAATCAAATAAAAATTGAGTGACCTTCCATGAAAGTAATTTATTTCTTTGATTTACGCCATTCGTACATAGAACTTAAACCCGATGAACTGGTGCATCTATTTTATGTAAACATCGATGAAATAATCAAGATAGTTGAAGTTTACACGGTCGTCTGATATATGCGAATTTTGCATTCTTCTCTTTATTTTCAGAAGTCGTTTCTGATACAAGGATCAGTTATGTTATTCTGAGTAAATTTTATGGGCGGTCATTCAACTTTGAATTCGTTACCCAAAAGTCACTTTTCTTTCTTTTGTTACGTAAAGATCATTCAACTTTGCGTTCATTACGCAAAAGTCACTTTTCTTTCTTTTGTTACGCAAAAACTATTTTACTATGCTCTAGTTATCACAATAATCACTTTGACCAGATTTTATAAACCTTTCACTCGAAAAGTCTATTATGCCCTTGACACTATAAATCTTCCCATTTATGTAATACCTTCTATAATTATATAGTATATAATATACTTTTACCCAGATATTTTACTTAAAATAAAAATAATTTAATATTATTTTATAATATATTGTAACGACCCGACCGGTCGTTTTGAGCTTTTGCACTTCGCTCGCCAGTTCTCGGGTATGACTAGCCCCGTGTGATGTATTATGACTCATGCAAATCGTCGGTTTGGTTTTCAGGGTAATCGGAATGGTTTTGGAAGAACAGTTCTCAGTTTGAAGCTTTAAATTTGAAAGGTTTGACCAAGTTTTGACTTGTTAGTAAACGATTTCGGATTGAAATTTTTATGATTTGGTTAGCTCCGTTAGGTGATTTGGGACTTAGGAGCGTGATCAGAATGTATTTTGGAGGTCCGTGGAAGGTTTAGGCATGAATTGGCGAAATTGAAATTTTGGCGTTTTCCGGTTGATAGGTAAGATTTTGATATAGGGGTCGGAATAAAATTCCGGAAGTTGCAATAGGTTCGTTGTGTCAAATGTGATGTGTGTGCAAAATTTCAGGTCATTCGGACGAGGTTTGGTAGACTTTTTGATCAAAAGCAGAATTCGGAAGTTTTTGGAACCTTAGGCTTGAATCCGATGTGATTTGCTTGATTCGATGTTGTTTGAGGTGTTTTGAAGATTGGTATAAGTGTGGATAGTGGTATATGACTTGTTTCTGCTTTTGGTTGAGGTCCCGGAGGCCTCGGGGTAATTTCGGATGGTTGACGGAAGATGTTGAGTATGCAGCTGAAGTGCTAAGTTCTTGTCATAACCGCACCTGCAGCTTGGGGACCGCAGGTGCAGGCCCGCAGAAGAGCAACTAGAGTCCTAGATGCGGAAATGGGCAAGAGGCGCTAGAACCGCAGATGCGGAAGATTGAGCGCACCTGCGGTAGTGCAGGTGCGGGGGTTTGATCGCAGGTGCGGTCTGGGGCGCTTAAGTGATTTGCGCAGAAGCGCACCTGGGACCGCAGGTGCGGGTCCGTAGGTGCGGGATTTTGTACCGCAGAAGCAGTTTTGCTGGGTCAGAATATATAAATTTCACCCTTCGCGATTTTGAGTGGGTTTTCACTATATTTCATTCGGGAGAAAGCTTTGGAGAGCTAATTGAAGGGGAAATTAAAGAAAGTTTCTTAGAGGTAAGGTCCTTGGTCTCTAAACTCGTTTTTATGATGATTTTTAAGGTTGTAACTTGAATTATATGGGAAAATCAGTAGCAAACTTGAAGTTAGGGCTTGGAAATTGGAGACCTAAATCTAGGGATTTGAGGGGTCGTTTGTGGTCGGATTTTGATGTATTTGATATGTATGAACTCGTGAGAGTGTAAGAATTCTAGTTTTGTGATTTTATCGGAATCCGAGACGTAGGCTCGGGAGTCGGGTTTTGTCAATTTCGGGATTCTTGATGTAAATTGGTTATTTTCGAATGGGCTTTGTTCCCTTAGCATATTTTGATGGTATAAATCTGCTTTGGATAGATTTGGAGCATCCGGAGGCCGATTCGAGAGGCAAAGGCATCGCGAGATAGAGTTTGGACTGGATTGAGGTAAGTAAGTATTGTAAATATTGTCCTGAGGGTATGAAATTTTGAATTTCACATCGTTGTGCTACTTTGAGGTGATGCACACGCTAGATGACGAGCGTGGGATCGTGCATCGTTGGGGATTGTGACTTGGTCCATCCCGTACGACTATTAAGTCGCGTATTTTACTTGAAAACTATTTGATATTGTTATATTTTGAAAAATATTATTGTGTTTGGGGCTAAATGTCGTGTCTGCGCCTTGTGCCGATTGTTTGGACCCTTAGGGGGTTTTACTACTGTTTTTCCTCACTGTTTTGGTTTAATGTTTACACTCAGTCGTGCTATGTTCTTACCGTTTTCATAACTCGGTTTTATTCACTCCTTTTGATTTCATAAATGATTTTAAGCCGAGTACTTATTTTACTGTTAGCCTGAGGGGCTTGAGTGAGATCTGACTGAGTGAGGCCGAGGGCCTGTGTTGTGAGGATATCATGGAATCGGGCTGCGCGCCGCAGCAAGTGGTACTGATTTGTGATATATGAGAGGCCGAGGGCCTGATTTATTATGCCACGAGGTGGCTTGTGATTGATATGAGGCCGAGAGCCTGTTTGATTATGCCACGAGATGGCTTGTTATTACGCTTGGGCCGTAAGGGGCCCCTCCCGGAGTCTGTACACCCCCAGTGAGCGCGGGTACTCAGTGTGAGTGATGTGTTGTAGCCCGAGGGGCTGTTGTTGTTTTTTATTGAAGCCCGAGGGGCTGTTCTTGATCCATGTCTTGCTCGAGGGATGGTTCTTGATTTATGTTATGCCGAGGGGCTGATAAAGAGTGATTGTGAGGTAGCCCGAGGGACTGGTCCTGTTGATATTGTGCCCGAGGGGCGGTTTATGGTACATGTTTTGCCCGAGGAGCTGTTTACGTTTCTATCATTTTTACTCACTGTTTTCCTCACTCGTTTGAAACTATTGGAAGATTTTTTAAAAAGGAAAGGATTTTTACTGAAACTGAGTTTGATTTACGAAATAAATGATTTCTGTACTGTTTTGGAAATGTACTGCATTTGTTGTAGCGTTATGACGTGGCTTACGTGTTTCCTTACTGCTCAGCTTTTATTTACTTTTATTACTTACTGAGTTGGCGTACTCACATTACTCCCTGCACCTTGTGTGCAGATTCAGGTATTTTTGAACCCGGTAGCGGGTGTTGATTGCTCAGTGACAGAGTCATCGGAGTTAGCAAGGTAGCTGCCCGGCGTTCGCAGCCCTGCTCTCTCCCTCTTATCTCCCTTAGCTTGTTATAGTATATTTTCAGACTCTTCGTTGTATTCAGACCTTAGTAGATGCTCGTGACTTGTGACACCCCGATGTCGGGCTTGTGTATTTATTCCGCACTGTTCATTTAGACTTACATTATGAGATAACTGATTAATTAAAGGCTTAAAATGATTGTTACTGATTAAATGGTTAATTCGGGAGTTGTGTCGGTTGGCCTAGTTTCACGATAGGCGTCATCACGACCGGATCGGTTTTAGGGTCCTGACATATATCTTACATTTATTTTCTTAATATTAATTTTCAAGATATATAAGTAACATTATTACATTTTTCAGTAATATTACCGTGAACAAATTTCAAGTCCACATTCTTAGTCATGCTTAATGAAATATGTTTAATAAAAATTAAAAAATCAAAGCTCATTGATTTATCAGCCAAGCCATACCCATTAATTTAATAAATAAAATACCCACCTCTAGCAAAATGACATATCAGATTAATACTTTGAAATAAATAATATTAACAGATAAAGCTTTAAAAAACTTAATATTAAATACAAATATCTTTGAAATTTTTTATTGACTATAAAAAACTATCATTTGTTAAACAAATCTGTTTTTATTATTGTAAACAAATATTAAAAAATAAATATTTTAATCATTTTTATATTTAAAATATATTCCTGGTTGAATATGATTAAACAAATTGAAGTCCATAGAAAAATTGAATGTATGGATATATTATATAAATAATAAATAAAATAATTTAAAGTTATTTTAATTATATGTAAAATACCTGGTAAAAATATATTATATAGTATATATTATGGAAAGTATTACATAAATGAGAGGGTTTGTAATGTCAAGATGATGGTAGGTTATAATCTCATCTTTTAGTCGATTATTACATTCCAATTTAGTGTACTTTAGTTGAGTTTGAGCTTTAATCGCTAGTGTTTTGCACTAACGGTGTGTTTTATTCCTTGTAGGAGTGATTCCGAGCTATGTAGATGTAATGGAATGAATTCAAGTGATTTGGAGCTTTGAAGTCTGAGTAAAAGCACAAGGAATTAAGCCGGGATCGTGTTCGAGGATCAACGGATGATAGTGCAATGAAACGAAGAATCGAGCAGGCATATTGCGCACTGTCTAGTAAAATACACATAAATTTTCGTTCCGAACTCCAATTGGTCTCCACAATATATTGTTGAAAATCTATAACAAAGGACTACAACTTTTATGTTTTACATTTTTTCAAATTTCCAACAGAACAGGGTGAAATGTTCGCGGCAAGTGCGCGGCTGCGCACTGACCGCGCATATGGGGCAGAAAGTGTGAAAAGTGTGCGGCCACGCACGTCCTGTCCGAGAAAAGTGTCCTTTTTCGCGTAGGAGAAGGTGTAATTATTTGGGCCGGACCCTACTTGATATATATACATGGAAAAATGGTATTTTGAGGACTTTTGACATATCTAAGACCTAAGGAGGCTAAGGAGAAGTTGGAGAAGCAAGAGCACAAGGAATAAAATCCATCATTCAATCCCAACTCAAGACAAGGGTATGGATTGTTTTATGTTTTTCTTTACTTTAAAATTAATTATGATGAATTACTCCATGTCTATGGAGTAGTTCTCTTTAGGGTTTGACGAATTTGGTGACTTGATACTTGTTTGTGGATAATTAACTCTAGTTTTATGTAATGAATCGTTTTGGGTGTTTTAATCGTTGCATCTTTATCACTAGTTCATGTAATCGAGAGAGGCATAACTTGTGATATTTTTGCATTCTATCTTGTTGGTTGAATTCATTAGTTTTTCTTAGTAATCGAAAGAGGCTAGTAGCATTGTTGATTAAACCTAGTTAGGAGGACAATCGAGAGAGGTTCTCCTAAAGACCAATCTACTACGAACTCTTGCATATTTTCACGTACTTAACATTGGGTCATCTTGTGAGGTTGAGACTTAATCGAGAGAGGAGTTATACCAAACAATTGAATTAATAACCAAGTGAATTCGAGAGACTCACTTGAACATTAGAAGCGAATTATCTAGAGTTAAATCCCAAATATTTGTCTTGCACCTATCCTATCAACCCTATTTTCTCCCATTGATATCTTCCTTTGCTTACTACTTGCGTTGAATGTCATTAGTCAATAGTTTAGACTCTTAGTTAATTTTAATTTTAAATCACATAATTCTCAATTGTTAATCATTGTAGACATGTAATTTTTGACCCTCCCCGAGATTTTACACATTTTAGCGTTTAAATACTTAGTTTATGTCTAATATCACTATTTTAACTAGTTTTGACTCTTTTACTTTATTTTATCACAAAAATGAAAATTACAAAATTTTCTCTCTTACTTAGCTAACTGATATTTTATCTAGTTACTTTTAGTTTATCTACCTTTCATAAAATTAAAATATATATATATAGTTCCACTTTATTTCAAAATATTAGTATTTTTGGTAGGAATATTATTTTAATTTTGCGGTAATTTTAATCTAATCCTATTTTTATTTTTAGTATGATATTTGATAAATACCAAAAATAGTTTCATATTTTATATATACTTTAGTTTATCTAATTAGATTGATTTTTAATTAGTAGTACATTTAAAATACTTTAAAAGGGCAAAGGTTTAAGTGTTTTGTTGATGAATTTAAAGAGTTGAGACCCCAATTTGTAAGCCCAATTTCGGCCAAATCTGAGGCCCAATACCCTCCTCCACCATATCCAAATCGGGTAGCCCATCTCCCAAACCCGCCAGGCCCCAGATCCGCCCAACTAACCCGCCCAATCCAAAACTTTAAATCACAGTCATTCATCCCTTTAGATCCCATGGCTGAGATTAATCCCCCATATCATATAAAACCTTCATTATAACACCTTCCCAAACCTAACCCTAATTCCCAAACACCCCTAAACCAAAACGGCGCCCGTCCACTCTCCACCCGTCTGCCGCCCAAAACTCGCTAGAAAACTCAGTGATTCCGGAGAGTTAACTCATGGTCCCCCTTTCTCCTCTCTCCTTCTTCCATGTCGCGACCCAAATTCCACTTTAGGTCGTGATGGCGCCCAACACTGTGGTTAGGCAAGCCAATCGTAAAAACTAGCGAATTTTCAATTATTGCATTAAAGATTCCCAACATTTCCCTTAACTTATGCTTAAAACAGTCGATAATTGACAATTTGAGAACAATATAAATACAACCCAAAAAAATGATGGTCTACTAATGTGTGTGCCAGGAACTAGTGTCACAAGTACTAGGGCAACTATAGAACGTACAAAAGAATACCACTATCCTACAGCCTAAAACAGAATAGACAGTACATAATAAAACAAAAAAAAAAGAAGAGAAACTCCGGTATGCTGCTGAACGGCTCAGAAGGGGCAGCTCACCGTGAGATCTCGACCAGGAATCAGGAACGCGCGCGCGGAGGGGTAACTAGTTGCACCTGCCTCAGATCCTGTACAGTTAAGTACAGAAGCATAGTATGAGTACATAAACAACATGTACCCAGCAAGTATCCAGTCTAACCTCGAAGAAGTAGTGAAGAGGGGTCGACTTTGAGGCTGTTAGGGGAATGAGTGGAATGTGTCAAAAATGACACATTCCCGTATTAAATGAAGGCACTGCCTTCAGCAATTTCCGCACCTGCTGTTAGGGGACCGCATCTGCATTCTCGCTTCTACGAGGGAAGGTCCGCATCTGCAGAATTGAGCCAGCTAGACTAGGACCGCATCTGTGGTCCAGGGGATGCTTCTGCGATTCCGCTTCTGCGGAAGAGGAGTCGCATCTGCGGTTCCTAGCTCCTTCCCCTTGGGCCGCACCTGCGAAGGGTTGACCCCTTCTGCGGTCCGCACCTGCGTCTGGCCAACCGCAGGTGCGGTTATGACAGCAACCTGTAGCTTCAGCTCTTTCCAGTTTTTTCTAACTCAACTCGAGCCTCGTCCGATTAACGCTCGGGGCACCCGGGGCCCTGCCCGAACAAACCGACTAGTTTGAAATTATAAAACAGACTCGCTCGAACCCTCGGAATGCCTGAAACAATGCTAAATCTAAGAATCACCTCCTAAAACCAATTGAATCAAACTTATGAACTTCAAGTTCTTCAATTCACATCCAATGCGACGAAACACACTTATACTTCTCGGATTGACACCAAATTTTGCGTGCAAGTCTTAAATGACGATACGGAACTATTCCCGGTCTCGGAAATTCTGTTCGGACCTCGATAACACAAAAACCCGCTCCAAACCAAATATTTAAGAACTTCAAAATCCTTAAAGAGTTAACTTTCAGTATTAGGTGCCAAAACGCTCCCGGGTCATCGAAAACCAGATCCGGACATACGCCCAAGTCCGAAATCATCATACGAACCTGTTAGAACCTTCGAATCCGAATCCCGAGGTCGTTTACTCAAAATGTTGACTGAAGTCAACCTTGGCCTTTTAAGCCAACCTTAAGGAACCAAGTGTTCCAATTTCAACCCAAACTCTTCCAAATCCCGAACCAACCATCCCCGACAAGTCATAAATCAGTAAAAGCAAGTACGGGAAGTCTTATTTAGGGGAACGGGGTTCTAGAAAGCAAAACGACCAGTCGGGTCGTTACATTCTCGACCTCTTAAACAAACGTTCGTCCTCGAACGGGTTTAGATTCATACCTGAAGTGCTGAATAAATGTGGATATCTGCTCCGCGTGTCTTCCTCGGACTCCCAGGTCGCCTCCTCGACTGGTTGGCCCCTCCACTGGACCTTTGCCGTAGAAATCTTCTTGGATCTCAACTGGCAATCCTGTCTATCAACAATGGCAACCGGTTCCTCCTCGTAACCCAAACTCTCATCTAGCTGAATAGTACTGAAGTCTAACACATGAGACAAGTCGACGTGATACCTCCGAAGCATAGATACGTGAAAAACTGGATGGACTCCCGATAAGCTGGGAGGTAAAGCAAGCTCATAAGCAACCTCCCCAACTCGCCTCAACAACTCAAATGGGCCTATAAACCTGGAGCTCAACTTGCCCTTCTTCCCGAATCTCATAATCCCCTTCATTGGTGAGACTTTCAAGAGAACCTTCTCACCGACCATGAATGATACATCCCGTGTCTTCTGATCTGCATAACTCTTCTGTCTGGACTGAGCTGTGCGAAGTCTCTCCTGAATCAACTTTACCTTCTCCAAGGCATCTCTCACCAGATCCGTACAATACAACTTAGCCTCACCAGGCTCAAACCACCCGACAAGAGAACGACAACGCCGACCATATAAAGCCTCAAATAGAGCCATCTCGATGCTGGACTGATAACTGTTGTTTTAAGCAAACTTGGCCAAAGGCAAGAACTAATCCCACTATCATCCAAAGTCAATCACACATGCTCTAAGCATGTCCTCCAGAATCTGAACTGTCCGCTCCGACTGCCCGTCGGTCTGCGGGTGAAACGCTGTGCTGAGCTCTACACGGATCCCCAACTCACTATGTACGGCTCTCAATAAATGGGAAGTGAACTGAGGGCCTCTATCTGATATGATGGAAACAGGAACACCGTGCAACCGAACTATCTCCCGAATGTAGATATGAGCCAACCTCTCTGAAGTATAAGTAGTCACTACCGGAGTGAAGTGTGCCAACTTGGTCAACCTGTCGACAACGACCCAAACTGCATCAAACTTCCGCAATGTCCGTGGCAACCCAACAACGAAGTCCATATTAATGGCTCCCACTTCCACTCCGGTATAGGCATCTGCTGAAGTAGGCCACCTGGCCTCTGGTGCTCATACTTAACCTGCTGGCAATTCAAACACCTAGCCACGTGCTCCACTATGTCTTTCTTCATCCGCCGCCACCAATAATGCTGCCTCAGGTCACGGTACATCTTCGTAGCACCTGGATGAATAGAATACTGCGAACTGTGCGCCTCCTCTAGAATCCTCTCCCTCAAGCCATCGATATTAGGAACGCATAGGCGACCCTGGAGTCGCAGAGCACCATCCTCGCCAATAGAAACCTCCTTGGCACCACCCTGTAGCACCGTCTCTCGGAGAACTGCCGAGCCTTGATTTGCCCCAATAATGAAGACTGAGCAACAACACACGCAAGGACTCGGCTGGGCTCTGAAATGTCCAATCTCACAAGTCTGTTAGCCAAGGACTGAATGTCCCAAGCTAGTGGTCTCAACTCCACTGGAATGAATGCCACGCTACCCATACTCTCTACTTTCCTACTCAAGGCATCCGCGACCACATTTGCCTTGCCCGGATGATAAAGAATGGTGATGTCATAATCCTTTAGTAACTCAAGCCATCTACGCTGCCTCAAATTGAGATCCCTCTGTTTGAACAAATGCTGCAAGCTGGGATGATCAGTATAAACCTCGCAGGACACCTCATATAGATAATGCCTCCATATCTTAAGAGCATGAACAATCGCGGCCAACTCTAGATCGTGCACAGGGTAATTCTTCTCATGAATCTTCAGCTGACGTGAAGCATATACAATAACTCGCTCCTCCCGCATCAATACACATCCTAAGCCGACGCGTGAAGCGTCGCAATATACCATATACATCCTTGAACCGAAAGGCAACACAAGAACCGGTGTTGTAGTCAAAGCTATCTTGAGCTTCTAAAAGCTCGTCTCACAATCATCGGACCAACGGAAAGGAGCACCCTTCTGGGTCAATCTAGTCAAAGGTGCTGCAATGGATGAAAAGCCCTGCACGAATCGGCGATGATAACCTGCCAACCCCAGGAAACTCCGGATCTCAGTCACTGAAGTAGGGCATGGCCAACTCTGAACCGCCTCAATCTTCTTGGGATCCACCTTAATACCCTCTCCTGATACAACATGCCCCAAGAATGCCACTGACTCAAGCGAAAACTCACACTTGGAGAACTTAGCATATAGTTTCTGCTCTCGCAATGTCTGAAGCGCTACTCTAAAATGCTGCTCGTGCTCCCCCAGGCTACGTGAGTATATTAATATGTCATCAATGAAGACAATAGCAAAGGAATCAATATAAGGCTTGAACACCCTATTCATCAGGTTCATAAATGTCACTGGGGCATTAGTCTGCCGAAGGACATCACCAGGAACTCATAATGGCCACATCTAGTACGGAAGGCAGTCTTCGGGACATCTGAGTCCCGAATCTTCAGCTGATGATACCTTGATCTCAAGTCGATCTTAGAAAACACCCTAGCACCCTGCAACTGGTCGAACAAATCATCAATGCACGGCAATGGGTACTTGTTCTTGATAGTAACCTTATTCAACTGGCGGTAATCAATGCACATCCGCATGGTTCCATCCTTCTTCCTCTTCACAAATAACACTGGTGCACCCAAAGGTGACATACTCAGTCTAACAAACCCCTTTGCTAACAACTCCTCAAGCTGCTCCTTCATTTCCTTCAACTCTTTCGGAGCCATACGGTACGGTGGGATAGATATAGGCTGGGTACCTGGAGCCAAATCAATGCAGAAATCAATATCACAATTTGGTGGCATGGCAGGAAGGTCAAAAGGAAAGATATCGGTGAACTCCCGGACTATTGGAACCGAATCAATCGTCGGAGACTCTGCGGTGGTGTCCCAAACATAAGCTAGATAAGCCAAACAACCCTTCTCGACCATATGTCGAGCCTTTAGAAAAGAGATCACCCGTCTAGATGTACTAACCGAGGAACCCTTCTACTCTAACCTTGGCAACTCTGGCATCGCTAAAGTAATAGTCTTGGCATGGCAATCTAGGACGGCGTGGTATGGGGATAACCAATCCATGCCCAGGATGACCTCAAAATCGGTCATATCAAGCAACAGGAGGTATGCTCTAGTCTCGAAACCACAAAATGTGACCACACAGGACCGATTGATCCGATCCACAACTACAGAATCGCCCACATGAATGGACACATGAACAGAAGTACCCAAGGACTCACAAGGAATATCCAGGAAATAAGCAAACAGAGATGACACATATAAATAGGTGGACCCTGGATCAAATAACACTGAAGCATCCCTACCGCAGACGAAAATAATACCTGTGATAACGGCATCTGAGGCTAATGCATCTGACCTGGCCGGAATAGCATAGAATCTGGCTGGAGCGCCGGCTGGCTGGCCTGCACCTGACTGAGAAGTAGCTGGTTGACCTCTCCCTGCCTGGCCTCCACCTCTATGACGGCCCCTACCAGTTTGTTCTCCGCCTCTGGGCGGCTGGGCAACCGGTGCTGAAGTCATGGGTTGCTGACCCTGCTGCACTGCCTTGCCCCGAAGCCTGGGGCAGTATCTCCTCATGTGACCCAGATCTCCGCACTCAAAACAGCCCTGCGGTATGGTGAACTGCTACCCTGATGTCTGATCCTGATGGCCTGTAGACCCACTAGAAGAAGCCTGAATAGCCGGTGGGCGGTATGAACTCTCAGGCATGGAACTGAATTAGGAACCAGAAGAACCCCAGGGGCCTGAATACCCACTGGAAGAACCCTGGATAGCTGGCGGGCGGTAAGAACACTCTGGAATGGCGCTGAAATAGGGGCACGCTAGAGCACCTCGAGGAGGTGGTGGTGCTGAATATGGGGGCCTACTAGGCTGACCCCTCCCAAACTGACTTCTGCCCCTAGCCGGGGCACCTCTGAACTCTCCAGAGAATCTAGCCCTCTTGTCCTGCTGCATCTGCTCCCTACCTCTCAGACGGTAGCCCTAAATCCTCCGAGCAATCTCCACCACTATTTGATAAGGAGTCCCCATCTCCACTTCTCGGGCCATGTTGGCCCTAATACCAGAATGCAACCCTGTAACGAACCTCCGCACTCTCTCTGCGTCAGTAGGAAGTATCATCAGCGCATGGCAGGACAACTTAGAAAACCTCGCCTCATAGTCGGTTACAAAAAGCTGGACCCTGCTCGAGCGCTCAAACTAATATCGTAGCCCTTCCCTCTCAGAGGGTGGAATATACCTATCCAGGAAAAGCTGTGTGAACTGACCCCAAATAATGGGAGGAGAACTCGCTGGCCTGCCAAGAACATAAGACTGCCACCATCTACGGGCCCTGCCCTCCAGCTGGAATGTAGTGAAGTCAACCCCATGAGACTCCAATATCCTCATGTTGTGCAGTCTATCCCTGCACCTATCAATGAAATCCTGAGCATCCTCATGACGCTCGCCTCCGAAGATATGAGGGTATAGCCTAGTCCACTTGTCTAATAACTTCTACGGATCGCCGTCTGAAGCCGGTCTGGGCTCGGGTACCACTGCAGCAACTGGCTGAGCCTCATCCGCGGGTAGTGCACATGGAGTCTGATACACTACAGCTGCATGACCAGGAGCATGAGCAGTAGGGGTCTGTGCTCCCCCTCCCGCTTGAGATGTAGCTGGGTCTACTGTAAAATAAACCAGCATGAGTCATGGTATCCATGAACCGCAACATACGGCCCATGACCTCCTGGAAACCCGGTGCTGTCATAAAGTCCGCCGAGGTAGGCTCAACTGCGGGCACCTCGCCCTGCTCCTCAATGATAGGATCCCCCGCAGGATCCGGTGATGGTGCAACTGGGACAGCTCTAGGGGGGCCCTCGTCCTACCTCAGGCCGGTGCCCTCCCCCGACCTCTGCCTCGGCCTCTAGCAACGGGGGGAGCAGCTCCTCTCGGGTCTGGAACGTCTGTCGTGTGCGTCCTCGCCATCTGTGAGAGAATAGAAGAAGGAAATTTAGTATACCATCAACTGCACGATAGAAGATGAATAAGGAGTAGTTTCCTATCACCCTATAGCCTCTCGAAGAAAAATACAGACGTCTCTCGTACTAATCCGCAAGACTCAATTAGGTTTGCCCATGACTTGTGAGACCTACGTGAACCTAGTGCTCTAATACCATGTTGTCACGACCCAAATTCCACTTTAGGTCGTGATGGCGCCCAACACCGTGGATAGGCAAGCCTATCCTAACAACTAGAGAATTTGCAATTATTGTATTAAACATACCTAACATTTCCCTTAACTTATATTTAAAACAGTCGATAATTGCCAATTTCAGAACAATATAAATACAACCCAAAAAAATGATGGTCTACTAATGTGTGTACCAGGAACTAGTGTCACAAGTACTAGGGCAACTAGTAGAATGTACAAAAGAATACCACTATCCTACTGCCTGAAATAGAATAGACAGTACATAATAAAAAAAAGAAGAGAAACTCCTGTATGCTGCCGAACGACTCAGAAGGGGCAGCTCACCGTGAGATCTCGACCAGGAATCAGGAACATGTGCCGGAGGGGTAACTAGATGCACCTGCCTTAGATCTTGTACAGCTAAGTACAGAAGCGTAGTATGAGTACATAAACAACATGTACCCAGCAAGTATCCAGTCTAACCTCGAAGAAGTAGTGACGAGGGGTCGACTTGACACTTACTAAGGTCAATATCAATAATATATAAGGTTTACACTAAGCATGGATGGCATGTATATAATGACATACTCAAAACAAGGAGCAACAATATATATATCAGATTCAGTTGCGTCATATAATAACATACGTTTCAAGGCATTTAGACAGAGTAAATCATGGTGAGTTCCACATAAATAACATGCGCACATTATGCCGAGGTCGTACGGCCCGGTCCAACATAATAATAATCGTGCACTGCTAGAGGGTCGAATGGCGCGAACCATAGATGCATCTATTTCTACCGAGGTGATCGGCCCGATCCACATATAGCAATTATTATCAAGAAGGCACATAAAGGTGCATTTATAGTCAAATAAATTCATACAAGTTCTCAAGCAAGTGTGTACATTTGTTTATATTTATTCTAATCCCTAACATGTCCTATGTGATCTCAGTAGCAAGAAAGAACAAGAAATTGCAAGTATGGCATGATATGGGTCCTAAACTACCCGAACAATTATCATAATAGTAGCAACGCACGGACTCTCGTCACCACGTACGTACTTTGCCCCCACAGACAATCACATATATTTATTTAATTCAGCTAGGGGTTTATTTCCCTCTTACAAGGTTAGAAAGGAGACTCACCTTGCTCCAAAGATTACTTCCAATATCAAGAACGCGCTCAAACCCTCAATTCGGAGCCAAACTATCCAAAACTAATCAAAGTCAGAACTAGTCAATACAAGCTCAAGAGTTCATATTCTAATTATTAAAGTAATTTCCAAACCCTAAATACAAGTTTTCTAAAATCCATCCCCAGGCCCACGTGCCCGTATTCCGAAAATTCTCGAGGGAAGTTGTTACCCATAACCTAAGGATCAAGAAAATATGATTTTTACTTCATTTCATAACAAATTTCGTGGTAAAATCTTGTTTTTATCAAAACCCTAGGTCTTACTCTAAACCCACAATTCTTACTAATTTACAAGGTATAATCTACCCCTAAACTATGTATTAAACTCACATTATGTTGAAATAACTTACTCACGATGCTAAGCTGAAATCCCCTCTTTGGAAGCTCCCAAATCGCCCAAGCAATGAGTGAATTGTGTAAAAAATGACACATTACCGTATTAAATGAAGGCACTGCCTTCAGCAATTTCTGCACATGCGGTTAGGGGACCGCATTTGCGGTCTCGCTTCTACGAGGGAAGGTCCGCATCTGCGGAACTCGGCCAGCTAGACTAGGACCGCATCTGCGGTCCAGGGGACGCTTCTGCGGAAGAGGAGCCGCATCTACGGTTCCTGGCTCCTCCCCCTTGGGCCGCACCTGCGAAGGGTTGACCGCTTCTGCGGTCCGCACCTGCGTCTGGCCAACCACAGGTGCGGTTATGACAGCAACCTGTAGCTTCAGCTCTTTCCAAATTTTTCTAACTCAACTCGAGCCACGTTCGGGTCCCTGCCCGAACACACCGACAAGTTTGAAATCATAAAACGGACTCGCTCGAACCCTCAGAACGCTTGAAACAACGCTAAATCTAAGAATCACCCCCTAAAACCAATTGAATCAAACTTATGAACTCCAAGTTCTTCAATTCACATCCACTGCGATGAAACAAACTTATACTACTCGAATTGACACCAAATTTTGTGTACAAGTCTTAAATGACGATACGGAACTATTCCCGGTCTCAGAAATTCCGTTCAGACCTCGATAACACAAAAACTCGCTCCAAACCAAATATTTAAGAACTTCAAAATCCTTAAGGAATCAACTTTCACTATTAGGCGCCAAAACGCTCCCGGGTCATCCAAAACCCGATCCGTACATACGCCCAAGTCCGAAATCATCATACGAACCTGTTGGAACCTTCAAATTTGGATTCCAAGGTCGCTTACTCAAAATGTTGACTGAAGTAAAACTTGGCCTTTTAAGCCAACCTTAAGGAAGCAAGTGTTCCGATTTCAACCCAAACTCTTCCAAATCCCGAACCATCCATCCCTGCAAGTCATAAATTAGTAAAAGCAAGTATGGGAAGTCTTATTTAGGGGAACAAGGTTCTAGAAAGCAAAATAACCACCCGTGTCGTTACATTCCACGTCACACATTCCGTACCAAGCCTCATCATTTTCACGCGTTTTCTTCTTATTTTCATTTTTCGGATTTATCTCTTAGGTGAAAATAGGAAAAATGGGGTGCGTAGGATTGACTTAAAATCAATCTACTCCCTCCATTTGTCCTATCTCACCAATAGAAGAGATTTTCGAATTTTGGAATTTCTTTTGGGGGATTTTCGGATTTCTTGGGGAGAAAGTCTAGGGTTTCTGGGCTCGCCTATATATTGAGACTTTTGGAGACAGAAAGGTTGGGGAGATTTTTGGGATAGAGTGGGGAGAAAGGCTAGGGTTTTAAGAGAAATTTCGGCTCTGTTCTTGATTTTCTTTTTGGATTTTTGTTTATTTAGGATTCTATAAAAGAAAAACCATACAAAAATATTTCTGTTCTTGAGTTAGAAGCATTCGAATTTTTAGAAAATATATAAAAAAAAATTCAGTTTCTTATCTTGATTCTGACATCCAATATGAAATTCGATTGAGGTTGGTTTGAGTTCGTAGGAGTTGAAGTTCGTTTGCCGCTCGAAGTTGAGTTCGTGGCTTTGAATCCTGTCATATTCTAGCTGCTGCCTTCTTTTGATTTTCACTGCCGTTGTATTTGATTCCAAACGAAATTAATCAAAGCTTCGCGCAATCAGGTTCAATCTCCTTCTCTTTTCTTATATCTGTTTGGGTGTTGACTGAAAATATAATAAGAGTCGCGGTAGTCGGGTTGGGATTTATTAGCATCTCCAATAGGGAACGAATTGGTAGGTTCGTAACAGTTAGTTTTAAAAAGGATTGAGTTTGAATGTTGTCGCAAAGTTTGTTTTATACTCGACTAGAACACTCGCACTTTGATCTTAATGTTTTTTACCGCCCGAGTAGGAAATTGGACACTCAGATCATAGCTGCCTCTGCTTAATCTGCTAGAATTCAGATTCTCGCACCTATGTTGATTATGCTTTTTAAGTTTTGTATGGATCGAGCAATCGTCATTTTGAGTAAGGGTGTGGTATTCATGTTAGCTATTATTTTGAGATTTTCTTAACTGTTCTGCCCATACCCTGTTGTATTTACTGGAGGCTTGAGCTAACGTCTTTGGTCAGTATATTATCACGAAGTCGAAGTTTAAGTATATGCAGTATGAAACTGTTTGCTCACATATGGATGTTTAAATGACTCTGCCATTTCTATTTGGAAACATGCGCATCTTGTGCTTTTCTTCTTATACTGATCAACCACATAGCTGAGGTTTAAAATGATTGATTCTGTGTTTTCAACTTCATGAACCCGTCTTGCTATAGCCTGATTGAGTTTGAACATGAGTAGTTGATAAAAATGGCATGTCTATGATTATGGTCTAATATCGAGCGGCATTGTATGTATTCTGACTGTTAATGCATAGATCCTTTCACATCTGTAGTTGGTTGTATTGTCTGCTCTTGATGACTAAAGGTCAAGTTGTTCTTTCAAGTTCATTTTTCGTTAGATCTTTCTAAATAACCACATTGTCCCCTCCTGATCTGTTGGTAATTTGTCTTGCTCATATCATGATTTCATGAAGTGCCCGTCATGTAAGTTACCTTTCTTAATATTTGATTTTGGTTTCCATCAGTTTGTTTGTAAGTGTCAATACAAGAATTTTGGGTGAATGAAAAAATGAGATGCTAGTAGTTGTACATATATGTCGAGTTCTAATTCTAGTTTTGGGGCAGAAGAGTAAAGTAAGTGGCAGTGTCGTGATAAGTCCTTAATTAACTTTAAAGGAGGAGATCTTTTATGTTAAATGGGTAGTCATTAACTTAAAGATTGCCAGAATGGGGCGAGGTTGGTAATTGGCTCATATCATATTTTAGGTCCACCTTTTTCTTTACTCCATTTCTTCACTATCATTTTTTTTCTTTCGCTAGTATATTTGATTTACCTGTTTGGATGTTTTCTTGTATGGAATATTTCATCTGCTAAAATGATGTCATCTTGAATGCCTGTTGGGTCATGGGCCGTGGGGGGTTGGTATTGGCCTAGCCCTTTAGTGATCTGAAATTTCTCACATGTTTTAGGAAATGGGCTTAGTCAAATGCATGAAATAAGAAGTTAAAAGAAAAGTGAGCATGTAATAGCTTTATTATTTCTAGTTTCATTTCCCTTCTTCTGTTATTCGCTAGTAGCATGCTTAGGCCGGTCATATTTCGGTAGGCAAACCTTTAGGAAGCTCGTGTTTAGGTCCTTTTGAGGTGAGAGGTCACCCCTTTAGTTAAATTTATCCGGGGAATGCCCCGCAAAATTTGTATATATTTTTATCCGGGGTATGCCCCGAAGCATTTGTATTTGGAGGCCGAAAGTAGAACTCTAGTATTTTGTTTTTCGCTCTTATTTTTCTTTTATTAGGTGGGGACGACCTCGAGCCTCTTGTGTGTTTATTTTTTCTTTTCTGTGTTTATTTTTACCTCAATTTGAATATTTTAAAAGCCAACTAGATCGAGTATGCAACCGTGACTTTCACGGGACTCGGAGAATGCCTAACACCTTCTCCCGAGTCAAATGATCCCCCTTACCTAGAACTCTGGTGCAGACCATGTTTAGAGTCAAAAATATGTTTTTAAAGGCAAAATTGCTTTTGAACGGTGCCTTGGCACACCGAAACCCAATGCTAGGTGGCGACTCTTGAAAAATCCTTTTTAACACAATCTTTTGTCACTGTTCATAATTGAACCCTTTTTGAGCTTACAAATCTTTTTATTAATTTTAAAAGGGTTAGTGCAGTTAAAAAAGGAGTGTGACAGCTCTGGCGACTCTACTGGGGACACCCCATTTACTTAGCAGGTTCGAGCTGATACTACGATCTTGTTGGCTTTTTACAGTATTCGGTTGAGGTTTTTATGTTTTTTTAGCTTTATCTGACTTTTATTATGTTTTTATACTTTGTTATTATTTGCCAGTTGTTTGTGTGTTTACAGTTTTCTTTTTATGTGTTTACTGCTTTATAACTGTCATCATTTGCATAACCCGGGTCTTCTTTCTGCAACAAGTCTTCCGGAGTATGTTTGAGCGTACACGGCCTTTTTGTGAGTCACCCGTGTCTTTAGGGGGGTGGCGTGGGAGGGTGGAGTGGCCGGACAGCTAGAGCAGCCACCATCGACCACGTGCCACCTCGAATTGCCTTGTCTAGTAAACCCCAAGCGTAGGTCAGCCTTTAGGTCATGCTTATTTGCATCATATCATTTAAACTTAGCAGGGCTCGGTCCCGGCACCGCGTCCCGTTGCAGGAGGCCTATCCAAATTATGTCAAAATGGGCCCGTGGCCCAAAAAGACATTTAATCATCCCTATGTGCTACATGCTGCATTCTTTAAGGGTAAATGGGTCATTTGGCGAACCAATGATAGTTGAGGACAAATGAAAAGAAAAGACGGAGAAATATAAAATGAAGCAAGTAGGGCCCACTCACATTTTTCTTTCATAGTTTTCCAAAAATAAAAAAAAAAGAGAAGAAAATCTAAAAAGATTTTCATTTTCCGTCATTTTTCAAAAAAGGCAAAAATATAATTTTTCCAAATTAGTTGCATTTTTTAAAGCTCTCTCCCATGTCCAATATTCCCGAACTACGCATACCTAATTTTCGTCTTTCGGGGCGTGATACGTAGGCAACCCACATAGGGTCCGGTCTTCTTAGTGAGTCTTAGGCTCTTGGCTTCGGGGGTCATAGCCACATCTTGCATGTCTAGCCAGTTTTGGCCACCTCGGCCGTTTTGCAAAATAGGGCTATTTTCGCAAAAGTGGTTCGTTGAACCGTGTCCGGGAATTCTTTAATCCATAATCAGTTGCCTCCTAACTTTAAGGTCCGTCTTTGTTGAATTTGCGCGTTTAGCCACTTTCGGGCTACATCGGCTGTTCCTGCAAAATGGGGCCATTTTTGCAAAAGTATCTCAGTGACCCATGTCTTAGCATCTTGAGTCCACAACTAGGTGTCATATTACTTCACGGTCCATCCCTACTGAATTTGCATGTCTAGCCACTCCTGGCCATATCAGCCGTTTCTGCAAAGTGAGGTCATTATTGCAAAGTAATTTTTGATACCTGATTCCTAAAAGGTTGGGGGTTACATAGGCTCTCGTGAGGTGTTTCCATGCTGTAGAGGTCATCCCAATTGAGTATTGCATTTTTAGACTCCTTCGGCCACATAGGTCATTTTTGCAATAATAGCCTCAGTCATGTCTTGCGTGTGTCCGATAGGAGGTGTCAACATCACATAATGTCTTGAGTCACTAACTTTATTTAGCCTTATTCCTTTCAACAGGTATGGATCCACTTACCAAGGCTAGAGTGTCAATGGTGGTCAAAATCTCTATAAGGCTAGTAAAATGGTGGAACATGTTCACATTACTTGAGCAGCATGATCTGATGGGTAAATTAGGGACTTATTTCATTGATGGACATTACCCCCCCCCCCCTCCCGACCTTGTAGAAGCAATGTTGACATTTTGGGACCCACAGGGGATGGTATTTAAGTTTGGGGATCTTGAGATGACACCCACCTTAGTTGAGATAGCCGGGTTGACTCGCCTTCCATACCTAGACAAGGAATTGATTTACACAAGGGCTCATTCAAGCACAAAGTTCCTTAAGAACATAGGAATGGATTTAGAAAATCACATGGGATGTCTAGATCAATCTTGGGTACCTTTAGACTTTTTATTTGAGAGGTTTGCTCGTCCCACTGGATATGAGTCCTTCATAGATGAGTTCTCTATATCATATGATTCTTGGAAGAAGAGGCGTCCTATGGTCTTCGCTATTGCATTGCTGGGCCTCTTGGTATTTCCTTTGGAGGGTAGACACCTCATCACGCGCCTGGGGTTAGTCGCCTATGCACTCTTTCATGACAAACACGGTAGTAAAGTCACCTTGGTTCCAACAATTTTGGCAGAGATCTAACATGCTTTGACCAGGATTTGAGAAGGCAAGAGGTTCTTTGAGGGAAGCAACTTGTTGCTGCAGCTGCGGTTGATAGAACACTTACATCCCGCCACCATGTTTGAGAAAGATGTGATTGATCGTTGTCTGAGAGATCGAGTGAAGTGCATCGCGCATAGAATAACGTTCGATAAGTTTGCCTTACCACTCGGAGTTAAGGCTTGGATTGATTACTTAGGATCTTCGACTGAAGAGAAGATTTTGTGGTCATACCTTTGGATTGATTTGGACGTGATCTTAGCAGGATCTCGCATGCAAGACTTCTTGGTACTGATTGGACTTTGGTGTACTAGACCACATACCCCTGCTAGAGTGATGCGTCAGTTAGGGAGGCGACAAGAAGTCCCCTACATTCCTGATTCTCGTGACTTCATTAGGGAGATTGACACTATGGCTCACAGGGAGGTTGACATTCAGACCTATCGGCGCCATGCAATGAAGATGGGTAGAGATACTTTAGCAGCTGACCCGCATTCACCTGGGTATACCTATGAGTACTTCATATGGCTAGAGTCTACTCACCGGGGGTTTAGCAGGCCATTGCCCCGACGTGTTAGAGGAGTATTTGATGAGGAGGCCACCTCACGGATATTGCTTAGACAGTTGATGGATCGATTTACCCAGGTAGAGGAGGCCCATGCAGCAGAGAGGGTCGGGGTTCGAGCTACACTTCAGTCATTGAGATCACAGTTGGCAGGGTTGGTAGAGAACATGGGACAGCACCGTGAGTACCTTACTAGAGTCAGTCTTCCAGATGCAGGCGCGCATTCTAGGATTCTCATTCCTAGTTTCGAGGTGTCCTTGTAGGGTATAATACATAGTTTAGATTCAATAGGATTGACGGGGCCATCCAGATCTTCATCAGACCCGTCCCAGCCAGGACCGTCGCATTCGGGAGCCGCTTGAGGAGGCATTTTATTTATGTGTTTTGAGATTATTTTATGTTGTCTTTTACTTTCGTGTCTTGTCTAGGAGTACTAAGTCCTTTAGGTAGTGTCAAAGTCTGTCGTAGTGTAGTTGAGTCTGTCGAGTCTTTCATTATCGTACTTCCCATTGTGTTTAAAACTAAAAAGTTTTTAAATGAAAATCCAAAAAGATTTTCTTTAGTTTACTTTCCATCACTTTTCCAGAACTACGCTTGGTCTGATTCATGTGGAATATGATATGTAGGCAACCTACATCGGGTTCGATTGAATCATTTTTTTTAAAAAAGAAAATTATTAAAAAAAGAAGGAGAGTTGGAATTGTGGGGTGCGAGAAATGAAAAAAAAAGAAAAAGAAAAAAGAGTGATAAGCCAAAAGAAAAGAGTGGGAAGAAAATGATGTAGGCTAAGAGGTGCTAGAAAAGAAAGAGAAAAGAAGATTGAAATGAGCAAATTGGGATGATGCCAAATGACCCTGTGACCCTCAAAGCCATTTTAGAACTGCTAATTGTTGCTAGGTGCATTGCACGTAACGTGATATTATTTGTTTGATAAATGCCCTGACGCTAACATGGTGGCTTTGTTTTGTTTTTCTCTGTCATCTTTATTCTAATATCAGGAAGGTGGTTAGTTTGTTGGCATCCTGGCAAGACATCCATACAACACCAGGTCAAAGCGCCAGATAGTCATGACTAGCAAAGAAATAGACACAGGGGTTGTAGACCCACCAAGGGAGATCGTAGAATCGGAATCAGAACTGAAAGAGGAGGTCCGAAGGTTGAAACATCAGATGGTGGAAGTGTATCAAGCCTGGATTAAGGGACACCCTCCACCTTCATTCCCTACCAACTATGCAGAAAACCCAGCTTCTATTCCACCACTGTCCCAAGCCCAGATGCCAAGTACCGTTGATCTTTCCCCACAACACGCACCAGGCTTCACCCCTTACCACTCCTACCTCGGCACTTCGGCCCAAATTTTTCATGCCCCACCAGCCAAAATAACCTCATACCCTGCTTCGACATCTACTCCTATTTTTGTACCCCCTCCACAAGCTACGCTCCACCTATCCTCTAGTGAGCCCGTATTCCAAGCTCCAGAAACCCAATACTATGCCTCGGAACCTACCTTCAAAGTCCCAGATCCTTATTCCTACACTCCTCACTTTGAGCCTCATGTTGAAACTGAGAAACCACCCAAGAACGCGGAGCAAAAGGAGATATTTAGGTATTGAGAAATATGCAAGGGATAGGAAGCCAGGTGAGTGTGGGTTATAAGGATTTGTGTTTGTTCCATGATGTCCAACTGCCTGCCAGGTTCAAGATGCCCAAGTTTGACTTATATAACGGACATGGGGACCCTGTAGCTCATATGAGAGGTTATTGCAGTAAAATGAGAGGCACCGAGGGGAAAAGACGAATTACTGATGGCGTACTTTAGCCAGAGTCTGAGTGGGGCAGCCTTAGAATGGTACACCCGCCAGGATGCCAGCAGGTGGTACACATGGGACAATATGGCTCAGGCTTTTGCCCGGCACTTTCAGTATAATATAGACATTGTCCCAGATCGCCTATCTTTGACCAAGGTAGAAAACAGGCCCAGTGAAAGCTTTAGAGAATATGGGTTCCGATGGAGGGAGCAAGCTGCACGGGTCAATCCTCCGATAGAAGAAGATGAGATGGTTGAATACTTTCTTCAAGCCCTGGAGCCTACTTACTTCGCCCATTTGATCTCAACCATTGGTAAGCCTTTTAATGATGTGGTAAAGATGGGAGAAATGGTGGAAGAGGGGCTCAAGTCGAGCAAGATCATGACCTACTCCGCTATAAAAGCAACCGCACAGGCAATCCAGAGTGGTACCGGAAGTTTGCTAGGTAAGAAGAAGAAGGACGATGTCGATATGGTTGTTTCTGGACCATGGCATGGCCAGAGGGGTTCACCTCATCAGTACACCCATCCTCGACCCCGACCTCAAGCCTACACCCAAGCTCTATATAATCGACCCCAACATTATTTCCCCCGCAAGACCCCTAATACTCAGCCAGACCACCCCAATACCATGTTCACCACGCACAGTCATATGCTCAACCCCCTCTTTACCCGCAATGGTGTGCTCCAGCTCCAGAAATTACTTATCCACCTCCACAACCCTACCAAAACCCTATTGGTCCAAATTTTCGACCAAGGCCAGAGTATAGAAGAGAAAGGCAGTAGTGGAAACAAACTTTCACCCTGCTTGGAGAGTCCTATGCCAGTTTGTTTCAAAGGTTGAGGCAGTTGGACGTCTTGAGGCCGATCGAGTCAAAGATACCAAATCCCCCTCCAAAGAACCTTGATTATTCCCTCAGATGCGCCTATTGTTCTGATGCTCCATGGCATGACACAGAGAAGTGCTAGAATTTAAAAGGGCAATCCAGGAGCTCACTGATACAAACCAAATTGTAGTCCAAAGCCCAGACACGCCGAACATCAACCAAAACCCTTTGCCAGCCCATGCAGAGACGCATATCATTGAAATAGTTCATAATGATGGGGAGCTCAGGAAGTCTTCCAAGTCCTTCATGATGATTCGGGCCAGTGAAAGTAATTTGGTTAAAGCTCCAGACTCTACCAAAGCAATGCCCTTGACAGTTCAAGGGGTGACAGAGAAGCTGAGATTGCTCAATTTGAAGCCACCGGTGTTAGTCGTGAAAGGGCCTTCGAAAGATATTGGGGCAATTCAGGAAAGTCCAAAAGTGGTAGTGTCAGGGGTCCCAAGCAAGCCTGTCAAAGTAGTGAAAGGGGCTCCTATTACCCCTATCGTCATTAAACCAGTGACCCAGCTGCCAGTGGTAGATACCAAGGCCGTCCGTGGAATTACAAACAAGTGATAGTGACATACAAAGGAAAAGAGGTCAAGGAAGAAGTCAATGAAACTGGAGGATTGACTCGTTCTGGGAGATGTTTTACCCCAGAAGAATTAAGGAAAGCCAGGCCGTTCAAGGATAGTCAAATGCCAGTAAAGAAATCGATCACCGAAGAAGAGGCTGAAGAGTTCCTGAAAAAGATGAAAGTGCAAGACTATTCCATTGTGGAGCAGCTAAGGAAAACACCGGCTCAGATCTCTCTTTTGTCTTTGCTAATACATTCTGATGAGCACCGCAGAGCCCTGATGAAGATTTTGAATGAGGCACATGTTCCTGATAAGATCACAGTGAATCACTTGGAAAATATAGCTAACAAGATCTTCGAAGTAAATAGGATCACTTTCTCAGATGATGAACGTCCTATGGAGGGTACGGAACACAACCGAGCTCTTTATCTCACGGTGAAGTGCAAAGATTCTGTTGTCTCAAGGGTTCTGGTTGACAACGGCTCTAGTGCAAATATTTTCCCTCTCTCTACTCTGCAAAAGTTGAAGATCAGCACCAAAAGAATCCACATGAATAGTGTATGTGTTCGAGGCTTTGATGGGGGAGGTAAAGATTCTGTTGGTAATATAATGCTCGAATTATCGATAGGGCCAGTTGAGTTCACTATGGAATTCCAAGTGTTAGATGTGGTTGTCTCCTACAATCAGTTGTTGGGTAGGCCCTGGATAAATGCTGCTAAGGCAATCCCATCATCTCTGCATCAAATGGTGAAGTTCGAATGGGACAGGCAGGAAATAGTTGTGCACGGTGAAGAGGACTTATCAGCTTGTAATGACATAATTGTTCCGCTTATTGAGGCTGAAGATGATAAGGGACCTTGGGTCTATCAAACTTTCGAAACAGTGTTTGTTGAGAAGATTCCTGAAGGAAAATGCATTCCGGGTCCTAAGTTATCCTCCGCGTCTGTCATAGTAGCAAATGAAATATTGAATAATGGTTTTGTGTCGGGTAAGGGTCTGGGCTCATCTCTGCAGGGTATTGTGCATCCAGTGCGCCACCATAGAAATCTTGGTACATTTGGTTTGGGATTCATGCCCACAGAGAAAGACGTGAAAAGGGTGAAAAATCTGAAACAGAAGGTATGGTCACTTCTCAAGCCTGTCCCACACATCTCTAAGTCTTTTGTCAAGCCAGTGGCCGAAAAGCCTCCAACCTCAGCAGTCCCAAAACCTGTGGTCGATGTTGATGAAGAGTTGATCAAGAGGTTCCAGAGTCTGTTTGATGAGGTTAATATGGTAGAAATTGGTGAGGGTTCTATTAAAGTAGATGTGCAGCTCGTTGGGCCAAATGTGAAGCTTAGCAATTGGGAAGCTACTCCTCTCCCCACCAGGAAGGAGTTTTGGTAGTTTGCTTTGTTTTCCTTTCTGTTATCTTGGTTATCCCAGTTGTAATCCAGATTTTTATTTTTTGCTTGTTTTGATGTTCAAACCCTTCTATCCATTTATTGAAATGCAATTTCCCATTTTCCATTATTCCTAATAGTGTTTTATTTTGTTTTCTTTTGTACAGTTCTTTTTATGTTGGTTCCAATGACATGACATGCCTGAGGAATTTTCAGCCAAGTCTTAAAAGCCAATCTAATTCTGAAATAATAATCCAAGAAGTAGAGTATAATGATGAAACGGAATATGATGAAGAAGCAGCATTTGAGGAAATCAGTAAAGAGCTAAAACACTTTGAAGAAAAACCAAAGCCTGATTTGAATGAAACTAAAGCAATCAATTTAGGAGACCAAGATAATGTTAGGGAAACCAAGATAAGTGTGCATCTGGAACCGCAAGTTAAGGAAGGAATAATCAAAATATTGTTTGAGTACAAAGATGTCTTTGCATGGTCGTATGACGATATGTCGGGCTTGGGCACTGATTTGGTAGTTCATAAATTGCCAACTGATCCAGCATTCCCTCCTGTCAAGCAAAAGTTAAAAAAGTTCAAAACTGATATGAGTGTGAAGATCAAAGAAGAAATCACAAAGCAGCTTGATGCAAAGTTCATTCGGGTCACTCGATATCCCACTTGGTTAGCCAATGTTGTGCCAGTACCAAAGAAGGATGGTAAGACCAGAGTATGCGTTGATTACCGTGATCTCAACAAGGCAAGCCCAAAGGATGATTTTCCATTGCCGAACATCCACATTCTGATCGACAATTGTGCCAAGCATGAGATTGGGTCTTTTGTGGATTGCTACGCGGGATATTACCAGATCTTAATGGATGAAGAGGATGCAGAAAAGACAGTATTCATCACACCATGGGGAACATATTTGCTACCGGGTAATGCCATTTGGTTTGAAGAACGCTTGGGTAACTTACATGAGAGCGATGACTACCATATTTCATGACATGATACACAAGAAGATTGAGGTTTATGTAGATGATGTGATCATAAGAAGCAGTCTGACCATGTCAAGGATTTAAGGAAGTTTTTTCAAAGGCTACGCAGGCATAACCTCAAGCTCAATCCAGCAAAATGTGCATTTGGTGTCCCGTCCGGGAAACTATTGGGATTCGTGGTTAGTAGACGCAGTATTGAGTTGGATCCGTCGAAGATCAAAGTCATCCAAGAGTTACCGCCGCCAAAGAATAAAACTGAGGTGATGAGTTTGCTTGGAAGGTTAAATTACATCAGCAGGTTTATTGCTCAGCTCACGACAACTTGTGAGCCCATCTTTAAGCAGCTAAAGAAGAATGCTGCAGTCAAGTGGACTGACGAGTGTCAAGAAGCATTTGATAAGATTAAATGGTACCTGTCGAACCCACCTGTGCTAGTCCCATCAGAGCCCGAGAGACCTTTAATTCTTTATTTGACAGTCCTGGATAATTCTTTTGGCTGTGTATTGGGTCAACACGACATCACGGGAAAGAAAGAGCAAGCAATCTATTATCTCAGTAAGAAGTTCACTCCCTATGAGGTTAAGTACACTCTTCTTGAGAGGACATGTTGCGCCCTGACTTGGGTGGCACAAAAGTTGAAGCATTATTTGTCGTCCTACACTACTTACCTCATTTCTTGCATGGATCCTCTAAAGTACATCTTTCAGAAGCCTATGCCCACAGGAAGACTTGCAAAGTGGCAGATTTTACTCACAGAGTTTGACATCATCTATGTGACTCGGACCGCGATGAAAGCCAAAGCCTTGGCCGACCACTTGGCCGAGAATCCGGTGGATGAAGAATATGATCCACTAAAGACCTATTTTCCTGATGAAGAAGTGATGTATGTTGAGGTGGACCATGATGAAAAGCCAGGTTGGAAACTCTTCTTTGATGGAGCTGCTAACATCAAAGGTGTCGAAATAGAGGTTGTACCCATTTCTGAAACAGGGCAACACTACCCTGTAACAACCCAACTTCAATTTTATTGCACCAACAACATGGCTGAGTACGAAGCATGCATTTTGGGTTTGAGGTTAGCTGTAGACATGGGAGTCCAGGAAGTACCGGTTCTGGGAGATTCAAATTTGTTGGTTCACCAGATTCAAGGAGAATGGGAGACTCGGGATTTGAAGCTCATACTGTACCGACAGTGTCTGCATGATCTTTGTCAACGATTCAGGTCGGTAGAACTCAGACATATTCCCAGGATTCATAATGAGATTGTCGATGCCTTGGCTACACTGGCATCAATGTTACATCATCCGGACAAGGCTTATGTCGACCCCGTGCATATCCAAGTTCGTGATCAACATGCTTATTGTAATGTGGTTGAAGAGGAAATTGATGGTGAACCTTGGTTCCATGATATCAAGGAATACATCAAGTCGGGGGTATATCCAGTACATGCCGCGGGTGATCAAAAGAGAACCATTCGATGTCTGGCTAGTGGATTTTTCTTAAGTGGGGGAATCTTGTACAAGAGGACTCCAGATCTAGGACTACTGAGGTGCATAGATGCTAAACAAGCTTCGACTATTATGGCCGAAGTGCATTCCGGAGTTTGCGGGCCGCATATGAATGGGTATGTCTTGGCAAAGAAGATACTTCGAGCAGGTTATTATTGGCTCACCATGGAACGAGATTGCATCAGTTTTGTTCGCAAATGTCATCAATGCCAAGTACACGGTGATTCGATTCATTCTCCACCATCTGAGTTGCACACAATGTCTGCACCTTGGCCCTTTGTTGCTTGGGGCATGGATGTCATTGGACCAATTGAGCCGGCAGCATCGAACGGGCATAGGTTTGTTCTGGTGGCCATTGATTACTTTACTAAGTGGGTCGAAGCTGTAACTTTCAAGTCCGTGACCAATAAGGCAGTGGTAGATTTTGTTCATTCAAATATCATTTGCAGGTTCAGAATTCCTAAGGTAATCATCACAGACAATGCTGCCAACCTCAACAGTCATTTGATGAAAGAGGTATGCCAACAGTTCAAGATTATGCATCGAAACTCCACTCCGTACCGTCCTAAGGCGAATGGAGCTGTTGAGGCTGCTAACAAGAACATAAAGAAGATACTTCGTAAGATGGTTCAAGGTTCTAGGCAATGGCATGAAAAGTTGCCTTTTGCCTTATTGGGTTATCGCACTACTGTTCGCACTTCAGTAGGTGCAACTCCTTATTTGCTGGTATATGGAACTGAGGTAGTTATACCTACGGAAGTTGAGATTCTATCCCTTCGGATCGTTGCAGAAGCTCAAATTGATGATGACGAGTGGGTCAAAACGCGACTAGAGCAGTTGAGTTTGATTGATGAGAAAAGATTGGCAGCAGTATGTCATGGTCAATTGTATCAGAAAAGAATGGCAAGAGCATACAACAAGAAGGTGCGTCCCCGAAAATTCGAGGTGGGCCAGTTGGTATTGAAACCCATCCTTCCAATTTAGGCTGAAGCTAAAGGCAAGTTCGCCCCAAACTGGCAGGGGTCGTTCATTGTGACAAGAGTGCTGCCCACTGGTGCTTTGTATTTAACAGACATAGAAAGCAAATGTGTAGATATGGCTATCAATTCTGATGCCGTCAAGAGGTACTGTGTATGAGTTCTTTGCTTATCTTGAATTGCATTTTTTACTCGGCATGTTCAAAGTTGAAATGACGAAGGCATTTTGTTCCGCTACCCAAACACTTTCATCCTTTGTTACCCCTTTTGAGCCTTATTGATTTTCTTTCATATCCCTCTTTTGGAATCAGGAGTAGAACTAGAAAATAAGAAAAAAGAAGAGAAAAAGAAAAGAAAAGAAAAGAAAAAGAGAAAAGAAAAAAAAGGAAAAGAAAAAAAAAGGAAAAAAAAAAGAAGAAAAGAAAAGAAAAGAAAAGAAAGAGAGAAAAGAAAAAAAAATTGTTTGAACTACGTTCGACCTGATTTCTTTTAAGGATACGTAGGCAGCCTTACACGGTTCGGTCCCCTCAAAATAAAAATCCAAAATTCCTCAGACCCAAAGAAACTGGGGCAAAAGTTTTGGTTTTGCAAAAGATCTCATTCCAAAAGTTGTAATTTTGGACCCTTTTCATTTTAAATTATTGTGAGCCTTCATGCCACCCTTTCTTTCTAGCCTTGTCCAAAAGCCTACATTACGTTCCAAAGAAAGACCTTCTGATCAATCTTTGAGGATGCCAAGTCAAGCGAGATAGAGGTATGATTTACATCATGGGTAACACTTTGTTCATGGGCACAAAGAAAAAATGAATAAAATGAGAGAGTTTTATTGGCGAAAACCTTCACGGGCACCGTAAGGCGATGGTGAGCTGAGAGAAAATTTAAAATGAGAGAGTCTTATTGGTGAAAACCCTCGCGAGCACCGTAAGGCGATGGTGAGTTGAGAGATGAACAAATGAGAGAGGCTTGTTGGTGAAAACCCTTCGGGGCACTACAAGTCGAATGAGGCTCGTGACTTTACAGAGAAATTGGATCATTTGAAGCCCGGTTTTGAAGTATGAAGACATGACATGAAATGAAAGTGTGATTGGTTGGACGGACTAGGCTGATCGATCTGAAATGCATGTCATGATCATTGGAGCCAGCCGCTTCACTCAAATAAGTCTTTTTTCCCATTCTTCCTCACATAGTCATCTTTGTTCAAAATTTTCCTTTGTTCCTTTTGCCAAAAATCACTTCACTGTGCTCTTTGAGTCTATCTTTACGAGTCTCTTTCGAGTTAGCCCTTGTTGAACAAGCAGGAAAGGATTCCAAAGCCTACTACCAGCTTTTAAATTGCACAAAGCGGAGTTCGGCCAAGCACATCACAAGTGACATATATTTATAATGAGCAGTATGGTGATAACTGAAGTTCAGGCGGTAAGGTGATTCTTGAATTTTGAGAAAATGCAAAGATTCAACAACTTTCAGAATGAAAACACAATGCAAAAAGTGAGTGTAAGAGATTCAGGTCATTCAAAGGCTTTGTGGTCAAGTTTCGATCAAAAGGTCAAACAATCCCTTGTTGGCCCGAAGCAGCTAATCAGAATGAAGCATGACAGTGGAAGAAGCGGACACACAACAATGATGCCACAAACTAACCACCACATTTTCAAACTAACAAGATTTTGTTTGTCTGAAACAGGGGCAAGAAAATTCGTTCAATCTGCAGGGACCCTCCATGAGGAAAGCATGATTCAGGGGGCAAGGAATTTTGTTCTTTGTGCAGAGATCCTCCAGGAAGAGAGCATGGCTCAGGTTAGTTCATTCTCGGCTTCTCAGGACCCTCCTGGATAATGGGATTTAGTTTTTAAAATTTACAGGACTCTCCTGGATAATGAGATTTAATTTCAAATTTTCAAGGATTTAATTTTATGTTTTCAGGACCCTCCTGGATAATGGGATTTAGTTTTAAGTTTTCAAAACCCTCTTGGATAATGGGATTAGTTTTCAAGTTCTCAGGACCCTCCTGGATAATGAGATTTAATTTCTAATTTTCAAGGATTTAGTTTTAACTTTTCAGGACCCTCCTGGATAATGGGATTTAACTAACACTCACAAATGTTCCTGGTACCAACTAGGGCAGAAGATTTTTCTTGTTTTGTCTGTTTTGTTGTAATTACAAGCGCCCACCTGGAGAACGAGGGAATCCATTTCAAGTTTTAAGTCAGTCGCAGGTGCCCACCTGGAGAACGAGGGAATTCATTTCAGGTTTTAAGTTAGTGGCAGGCACCCACCTGGAGAATGAGGGAATTCTTTTCAGAGTTATTGCGATTTTCAAGTCAGCAGCAGGTGCCCACCTGGAGAACGAGGGAAGTCATTTCAAGTTTCAAGTTAGTGGCAGGCGCCCACCTGGAGAATGAGAGAATTCATTTCAGTTTTAAGACAGTGGCAGGCGCCCACCTGGAGAACGAGGGAATTCATTTCAGAGTTACTTTCAATTCTCAAATTCAAGAGGCATCAGGAGCCCGCCTGAAGAACAGGGTCCATTTTTCAGTTTCATGTTGAAAGATCAAGTAGAAATTCAAAGAAGATTCAAGACAAGAAGTAGATAGGATCTTGTATTTTTCTTTTATTTTTTGCTGTAATATTTCCTTTTATTTTTGATGTAATGGCAGGAACCGCTGACCGGAACCTCGACGGCACTTCGCTCTCCACCTCGGTATACTCCATCGCTCTTCTAACTTGTAAACAACATGTGGCCTGATTCCTTTATAGCCAAGGATATGTAGGCAGCTGAGATACCAGGGCTCGGTCACACTCTCCTTCTTTTAGTGTTTGGTCTCTCTAAATAAGGGCCGGGTCAAAAAACCTGTCTCGTTGTTCTTTGTCTGAAAACTCTTCGTGTTTTCAGTCAAAGAGGGGCAGCTGTAGACATGTAATTTTTGACCCTCCCCGAGATTTTACACATTTTAGTGTTTAAATACTTAGTTTAGGTCTAATATCGCTATTTTAACTAGTTTTGACTCTTTTGCTTTATTTTATCACAAAAATAAAAATTATAAAATATTCTCTCTTACTTAGCTAATTAATATTTTATCTAGTTATATNTTTGGTAGGAATATTATTTTAATTTTGCGATAATATTAATCTAATCCTATTTTTATTTTTAGTATGATATTTGAAAAATACCGAAAATAGTTTCCTATTTTATATATAGTTTAGTTTAATTAATTAAAATTGATTTTTATTTAATAGTTTGTTTTAAAATATTTTAAAAGGGCAAAGGTTTTAAGTGTTTTGTTGATGAATTTAAAGAGTTGAGACCCCAATTTGTAAGCCCAATTTCAGCCAAATCTGAGGCCCAATACCCTCTTCCACCATACCCAAATCGGGTAGCCCATCTCCCAAACCCGCCAGGCCCTAGATCCGCCCAACTAACCCGCCCCATCCCAAACTTTAAATCACATCCATTCATCCCTTTAGGTCCCATGGCCGAGATTAATCCCCCAAATCATATAAAACCTTCATTATAACCCCTTCCCAAACCTAACCCTAATTCCCAAACACACCTAAACCAAAACGGCGCCCGTCCACTCTCCACCCGTCTGCCGCCCAAAACACGCCGAAAAACTCAGTGATTCCGGCGAGTTAACTCATAGTCCCCCCTTTCTCCTCTCTCCTTCTTCCACGTCACACATTCCGTACCAAGCCTCTTCATTTTCACGTGTTTTCTTCTTATTTTCATTTTTCGAATTTATCTCTTAGGTGAAAATAGGAAAAATGGGGTGCATAGGATTGAGTTGCACTCGATCTACTCCCTCCATTTGTCTTATCTCACCAATAGAAGAGATTTTCTGATTTTGGAATTTCTTTTAGGGGGTTTTCGGATTTCTTGGGGAGAAAATCTAGCGTTTCTGGGCTCGCCTATATATTGAGACTTTTGGAGACAGAAAGGGAGGGGAGATTTTTCGGATAGAGTGGGGAGAAAGGCTAGGGTTTTAAGAGAAATTTCGGCTCTGTTCTTGATTTTCTTTTTGGATTTTTTTTTATTTAGGATTCTATAAAAGAATAACCATACAAAAATATTTCTGTTCTTGAGTTAGAAGCATTCGAATTTTCAGAAAATATATTAAAAAAAATTCAGTTTCTTATCTTGATTCTGACATCCAATATGGAATTCTATTGAGGTTGGTTTGAGTTTGTCGGAGTTGAAGTTCGTTTGCCGTTCGAAGTTGCGTTCGTGGCTTTGAATCCTGTCATATTCTAGCTGCTGTCTTCTTCAGATTTTCACTGCCGTTGTATTTGATTCCAAACGAAATTAATCAAAGCTTCGCGCAATCAGGTTCAATCTCCTTCTATTTTCTTATATCTGTTTGGGTGTTGACTGAAAATATGATAAGAGCCGCGGTAGTCGGGTTGGGATTTATTAGCATCTCCAATAGGAACGAATTGATAGGTTCGTAACAGTTAGTTTTAAAAAGGATTGTGTTTGAATGTTGTCGCAAAGTTTATTTTATACTCGACTAGAACACTCGCGCTTTGATATTAATGTTTTTTACCGCCTGAGTAGGAAATTGGACACTCAGATCATAGCTGCCTCTGTTTAATCTGCTAGAATTCAGATTCTCGCGCCTATGTTGATTATGCTTGTTTTAAGATTTGTATGGATTGAGCAATCATCGTTTTGAGTAAGGGTGTGGTATTCATGTTAGCTATTATTTTGAGATTTTCTTAAGTGTTCTGCCAATACCCTGTTGTATTTACTGGAGGCTTGAGCTAACGTCTTTGGTCAGTATATTATCACGAAGTCGAAGTTTAAGTATATGCAGTATGAAACTGTTTGTTCACATATGGATGTTTAAATGACTCTGCCATTCCTGTTTGGAAACACGCGGCATCTTGTGCTTTTCTTCTTATACTGATCAACCACATAGCTGAGGTATAAAATGATTAATTCTATGTTTTCGACTTCATGAGCCCGTCTTGCTATAGCCTGATTGAGTTTGAACATGAGTAGTTGATAAAAATGGCATGTCTATGATTATGGTCTAATATCGAGCGGCATTGTATGTATTCTGACTGTTAATGCATAGATCCTTTCACATCTGTAGTTGGTTGTATTGTCTGCTCTTGATGACTAAAGGTCAAGTTGTTCTTTCAAGTTTTTTTTTCGTTAGATCTTTCTAAATAACCAAATTGTCCCCTCCTGATCTGTTGGTAATTTGTCTTGCTCATATCATGATTTCATGAAGTGCCCGTCATGTAAGTTACCTTTCCTAATATTTGATTTTGGTTTCCATCAGTCTGTTTGTAAGTGTCAATACAAGAATTTTGGGTGAATGAAAAAATGAGATGCTAGTAGTTGTACATATTTGTCGAGTTCTAATTCTAGTTTTGGGGGTGAAGAGTAAAATAAGTGGCAGTGTCGTGATAAGTCCTTAATTAACTTTAAAGGAGGAGATCTTTTATGTTAAATGGGTAGTCATTAACTTAAAGATTACCAGAATAGGGCGGGGTTGGTAATTGGCTCATATCATATTTTAAGTCCACCTTTTTCTTTACTCCATTTCTTCACTATCATTTTTTTTATTTCGCTAGTATTTTTGATTTACCTGTTTGGATGTTTTCTTGTATGGAATATTTCATCTTCTAAAATGATGTTATCTTGAATGCTTATTCGGTCATGGTCCGTGGGGGGTTGGTAAAGGCCTATCCCATTAGTGATCTGAAATTTCTCGCATGTTTTAGGAATTGCGCTTGGTCAAATGTATGACATAAGAAGTTAAAAGAAAAGTGAGCATGTAATAGTTTTATTATTTCTAGTTTCATTTCCCTTCTTCTGTTATTCGCTAGTAGCATGCTTGGGCCGACCACATTTGGGTAGGCAAACCTTTAGGAAGCTCGTGTTTTAGTTCCTTTTGAGGTGAGAGGTCACCCCTTTAGTTAAATTTATCCGGGGAATGCCCCGCGAAATTTGTATATATTTTATCCGAGTTTGTATTTGGAGGCCGAAAGTAGAACTCGTAGTATTTTTATTTTTTCACTCTTATTTTTTTTATTAGGTGGGGACGACCTCGAGCCTCTTATGTGTTTATTTTTTCTTTTTTGTGATTATTTTTACCTCAATTTGAATATTTTAAAAGCCAACTAGATCGAGTATGCAACCGTGACTTTCACGGGACTCGGGGAATGCCTAACACCTTCTCCCCGAGTCAAATGAACCCCCTTACCTAGAACTCTGGTACAGACCATGTTTAGAGTCAAAAATGTGTTTTGAAAGGAAAAATTGCTTTTAAACGGTGCCCTGGCACACCGAAACCCAATGCTAGGTGGCGACTCTTAAAAAATCCTTTTTAACACAATCTTTTGTCACTGTTCATGATTGAACCCTTTTTGAGCTTACAAATCTTTTTATTAATTTTAAAAGGGTTAGTGGAGTTAAAAAAAAGGGGTGTGACAATCATCTTGAATAGAAATCTAGCTACAAACTACGATAATAACTGTTTAACTCCAATCCCTATTGATACGATATTATAATTTACAATATTCGACTAGCGAGCATATTTAAGTGTGTGTTTCAAGCTCATAAAATTTTGGCGTCGTTGTCGGGGATTGACTATCAACAGTGTTTGAAATAGTTTGTAGTGCTAATTCAGGAATTAGGTTTTAGTTTTTCTTTTCTCTTTTCTTTTCTATTTTATTTTCTTTATTAGTTAACTTCTTTTCAAGACTTGTTTCTACACCTAAAAAGTTGGAGAAAATACTATAGATATTGAACTCTAAATGCTGTGAAGATGGAGTACAACCAGCCTAAGAAAACGATTGAAGAGTTAGCAGCTGAATATTATCAGCGGTCTGCTATGTGTTTTAAATGCGGTGGAAATCATCTATGGGTTGACAGTCAAGTAGGCATGTATTCTTCCTATGGTTCGTATTTTGAACAGTCTCACTCGGTTTCTAGTTCTTACTGGTATGAGGATTCATATGGGCACAATCTTGACTCTGGTTGGGATGAATACCCTTATTATAACTGGGATGAAAGCGAAATGAGACAACCACCTCAAGGGGAGAATGATAGTTTGGAAGAGATTGTGTATAAGTTCATAAATAAGCCGGTAGAGAGATTTAGACAAGATGATGAAGCCATTAATAACCTAACAACACAAGTGAGTCAAATAATAAGTACACTTTCAGAAAGCTCATTGCGTTGTGATGGTAAATATATGAAGGAGATACCCTGTGAGAATGATCCTACCCAAGAGGATGAGCATCCACAGAGACATTTTCACTATTCAAGAGGACTCTGATTCAACTGAGATGATCGAAAATAAGGTTGTGGTTGAGTGTAAAGCAACGGAAGAAGAGTTCAAACCCCCATCCACCTTTCCACATTTGCAATATGTAATAGAAGAGAATGAGAAAAAAATGGTCTTGGACATACCAGAGGAATATTCACTCGACCTTTCTTCTTTGTTTTCTTATTCTAATTTTGATCATGTGAATTTTATTTTTGGGGATTTACAGGGAGATACATGAATTTATCCTGTGAAAGAATGCAGGAACAAGTTGAGGATGATCATGAACGAGCAATTTACCGCTCAAGATGAGGACAAGAAAGAAAGAAAAGAGCGGGTCTTGCAGGTGTCCTCAGAAGAATTGGGCTTAATGAGCTCCATAAAGAAACCCAAGGATCGAAAACGAGGAATGAATTCAGAATTAGGGGTGGAGTTCATAAGTTCTCAGAAAAGAAGAAAATTCAGGGAAGTTTTCTTTACCTTATGCTTCTTAATTGTGTGTCATGGGGACATGCCACAACTTAAAGTGTGGGGTAGGGGATATATTTGTATGATGTGTGTATGTTAGTTTTAGTTTTTGTTAGTTTTAGTAGTAGAGATAGAGAAAAAACTGAAAATCATAAAATTTTTAAAATTTTTGATTTTTCCCAATGATGGATATCAATTCGATGGGTTTCTTGAGGGATTTAAGTCGAAAGAAAAATACCAAAAAGATTTTCTTTTGTTAGGTAGTGTATTCATTCCCCCTTGGTTTTTCTTTGTGCCGCGGTTCTTTTCTAAGGATTTTGTTTGAACCGGGTGTAGTTAGTTTTTATTTTTAGGAGTAGGAAACCTTGTGCTATGGTTTGAATGGGAAGCAATATCTCTTGACTTCGTTATGCCTTGAGAATAGTAAGTGCTTTAGTTGTGACACTTAGGCTCAGTTTTTGACTCTTGTATACGTGCTTTAAATTGTATGCTCTTAACTTTGCTTAACTGCTTTTACTAGAGTGTCTTGATTATCCAATCTTGAGTGAGTCATGTGCCATGTGTGTGTGAGGTTTGGTGTATTCTATGCATTGTATTTGATGTCTAGAACTTGCCCTGTGTGTTTGCAAAGCGAAATGGTAGTTTTGTTCAGTCCTGGAAGTGATATAGGCGTTTCTTTGTTGAGCCAGATATATAGTTTACCCACCAAATTGTTATGTAATCGTAGCCAACCCCTTTGAGCCTGTAATCCTGTTTCTTTGGCAACCACATTACAAGACTTACCCATTTGTTTGAATTGACCATCTATTTGAACCTTGTACTCTCATGAGCACTTAAAATTGTTATGAACTTTGTAAAAGTTAAAGTGTGGAGTGGTTGATTTGGCTTTTGAGTGGAAATAATAAATAAGGAGAAATTTGCACTTTTTTAAACAAGTAAGAGCCACTTGAATTGAACAAGAAAAGGAAAAAAGTAGTTGTACTGTTGTGAACGAGATTCATTGATAAGTGGTAACTCTTGATGTAATGGTGCTTAAATAATTTGGGGAGTTAATGCATGTTGATGTCAAGGTGGAGTATGGTTTGACATAAGTGTGGGGTTTTTGAATGTTAAAGTGTATGTATTAAAATGCTTAGGGAGGTGTAGTCACTCATATATCTAAATGTATCAATACCCGTCCCGCAGCCTACATTACAACCAGTTAAAAGTTCTACTTGATCCTTGACTGAATGAACTCAATTAATAGAGCAGTACACTACGGGCAAGCCTATGGTTCATCTTTTGTGGCATATGAATGTTGTTTCTGAGAGTGAGTTAATTCTTTCTATTTGAAGTTCCTAATCGTTCTTACATTTTATTGTGTGTGGAACTACTCTCTTTTGTTGTGTTAGGGCACTTGATTCATGAAGGAAAGGTAATGTCGTTGACCTCTATGTTAGAGTAAGTGAGCGGGTTGTGAATAATGCATGGTACTTGTGAATCAAATCTTGAGATAAAGATGTTACACTATTGTGCTTAGTCTATTTCAAATATTGTTGGTGTAATAAATTAGGAGAGTTGCTTAGTAAGGTTGGTCTATATAAAGTGTGGTTTGATTGCTCGAGGACGACCAATGGTTTAAGTGTGGGGTATTGATGGTAGGCAATAATCTCATATTTTAGTCGATTATTACATTCCAATTTACTGCACTTTAGTTGAGTTTGAGCTTTAATCGCTAGTGTTTTGCACTAATGGTGTGTTTTATGCCTTGTAGGAGTGATTCCGAGTTATGTAGATGTTATGGGATGGATTCAAGTGATTTAGAGCTTTGAAGTCTGAGTAAAAGCCCAAGGAATTAAGTCGGGATCGTGTTAGATAATTATTGATATGAAGATTGCCGAGCATATCAAAAAAGTTGTGTTTGGACATGTTGGAATTAGAAGAAATTTCGAGGTTCTTATTTACTTGAAAGGGTAATCTAGAAATAAAAGAGTCATTTTTGTTTTAATAATTAATCGATTTATATGCTAAAAGATCATATCTATAACATTTTTTAAAATTATCTTTTTGGTTTGCTAATGAATAGAGTTCAGAATCATTTTATTTTTTGTAATGAATTAATTGGTCTTTTTCGGGGATTAATGGATGATAGCGCAACGAAACGAAGAATCGAGCAGGCATATTGCGTACTGTCTAGTAAAATACACATAACTTTTTGCTCAGAATCCCATTTGGGCTTTACAATATATTGTTGGAAAGCTAATTCAAAGGGATACAACTTTCATATTTTACGTTTTTTCAAATTCCCAACAGAACAGGATGAAAAGTTCGCGGCTAGTGCGTGGCTGCGCATTGACTGCGCATATGGGGCAGAAAGTGTGAAAAGTGCGCGGGCACCCTTCCAGGTGCGCGGCCGCGCACGTCCTGTCCGGGAAAAGTAACCTTTTTCGCGTAGGAGAAGGTGTAATTATTTGGGCCCGACCCTACTTGGTATATATACATGGAAAAATGGTATTTTGAGGACTTTTGACATATCTAAGACCTAAGGAGACTAAGGAGAAGTTGGAGAAGCAAGAACACAAGGAATCCATCATTCAATCCCAACTCAAGACAAGAGTTTGATTTTTTTTTTAACAGAAGCCATCACCTTAGGATATGATGACCTTTGGTGTGGAGGGTTTGGCAAGTCCCCTACCTGTAAATTAGAATCCAAAATATAAATATATGGAGAAGGGGGACATGAAGCCTAACCTCCTCAAATCCTGTCTTAGAATTGGACACCCCCAATTCTGTACAATGAAACAAAAAAATAGTTTTCCAACAATAGGGGTGTAATGCTATTAATTGATCCTAGCTTTTGCCCAGTAACTAGTAGTCCAAAATATGTTAAAAAAAAAAAAAAAAGCACCATGAGGATAGACCCTCCACATCAACTGTATTATGAAGCATAACGAATTAGTCATTGCTTCTTCTTTTCTGTTCTAATCCTGAATGTGGAGAGCTGTATTATATCCATTCTAAATGGACCCCTCGCTTCTCTTGGCAAGTCTTTCACGGTTCCGTAGAGTATAGTATTTTCATGTTGAGATTCTGCTCCAATTTTAGATAATGCATCTGCGACTGCATTTCCCTCTCTGTGGCAATGAATTACCTGTGCTTGAAGTTATTGTAACATATCTTTTAACTTCTCCATCTTATCCATAAGTTCCCAGGGAAATTTGTACTCTCCTTTAACCATATTAACTACAATAAAAGAGTCCATTTCAAGGATAATACAAAATTTGAGATCTTTACAGAGTTTCATTCCAAACAATGCAGTATGCACCTCAGCACTATTGTTAGTGCAGAATTAGACATTTTAAGCATAGGCTACAATAAGTTGTCCATTTCTATTTCTAACAATACCTCCAATACCAGCTCTTCTCTTGGGAGTGTTACTACTGCCATCGGAGTTGATTTTAAGCCAATTGTCAGGGAGTTTGTCCCATATGACAGGCCTGCAACTTAGAACAGGTGTAATTCTCTCCATTTCCTTCTAGTGTTTTTCCCAAGTCCAACTATTATCCACCCTCTAATCCAATCTTTTAAGATCATTCTTCGATCGGTATAAAACTTGTTGACATATTCTGTTTCTATTGGTTCTTCTATTACCATATACGTAGTTGCATCTAGCTTTCCAGAGCTCCCAACAAATAAGGTTAGGAAGGATCATTGTGGTTCTTCTTCGTAATTTCTCTTTGCCTTTATAGCTCCTCCAGTTGTTAAGCATTAACCTAGTAGAATAAACAGATGTGTTAATACCAAAAGGAATAGCAAAAAATTTCCATATCGGAGTTGCAATTTCTCTGCTGATGAAAACATGTTCTATGGATTCATCTTTTGGTTGGGCACAATAATGGCATCTGGACACCACATTCTGTCCAAGTCATTGTACAACATCATCCAGAGGTGATTTTCTCTTAATGATTCTTCATAGAAAAAAATTGATCTTGAAAGGAGTATTCCTACTCCACATATTTAACCATAATTCCTGCTTGCGTCTTCTTTGTCAAACCAAATCAAATGCAGATGAGCAAGTGAAAATTCCACTAATGGTGTCTTTCCAAATAGGTTGATCCTTACTATTTCTATCTCCCATTCTGTTTGCAATGTCTCTCGAAATATTAGCATTGACTAAGTTAGCAATCATATGAGTGTTCCATTCTCTTTCCAGTAGACAGACAAGGGTTTGGATTGTTTTATGTTTTTCTTTACTTTAAACGTAATTGTGATGAATTACTCCATGTCTATGGAGTAGTTCTCTTTAGGGTTTGATGGATTTGATGTCTTGATACTTGATTGTGGATAATTAACTCTAGTTTTATGTAATGAATCGTTTTGGGTATTTTAATCGTTGCATCTTTATTCACTAGTTCATGTAATTGAGAGAGGCATAACATGTGATATTTTTGCATTCTATCTTGTTGGTTCAATTCATTAATTTTTCTTAGTAATCGAAAGAGGCTAGTAAAATCGTTGATTAAACCTAGTTAGAAGGATAATCGAGAGAGGTTCTCCTAAAGATCAATCCACTATGAATTCTTGCATATCTTCACATACTTAATATTGGATCATCTTGTGAGGTTGAGACTTAATCGAGAGAGGAGTTTCTACTAAACAATTGAATTAATAACCAAGTGAATTCGAGAGACTCACTTGAATATTAAAAGTGAATTATCTAGAGTTAAATCCCAAACATATGTCTTGCACCTATCCTATCAACCCTATCTTCCTTCGCTTACTACTTGCATTGATTGTCATTAGTCAATAGTTTAGACTCTTAGTTAATTTTTGTTTTAAATCACATAATTCTCAATTGTTGATCATCTTGAATAGCAATATAGTTACAAACTACGATAAGAACGGTTTAACTCGAATACCTATGGATACGATATTATAATTTACTATATTCGACAAGCCAGCATATTTAAGTGTGTGTTTCATGCTCGTCACAAGGACATAATAGACTTTTTAAGTAAAAGTATTATAAAATCTGGCCGAGGTGACTTTTGTGATAAATAGAGCAAAGTTAAATAATTTTTGTAACAAAAGAAAGAAAAGTGACTTTTGGGTAATAGACACAAAGTTGAATGATGTTTACGTAACAAAAAGAGAAGAAAAGTGAGAAGTGTTTTTTGTCAAAAGTGCTTTTTTCAAAAGTACTTTTGGCGAGACGCAGTTTGTGTTTGGTTAATTAATTTGAAAAGCACTTCTGAGCAGCAATTAGTGTTTGACCAAGCTTCTAAAAAGTTATTCTAATAGCATGTTTGGCCAAGCTTTTTTGGGGCCAAAAGTGCTTTTGACCAAAAAATGAGGTGTTTGGCCATGCTTTTAGAAGGAAAAAAAGTGTTTTTGAGGAGAAGCAAACAGCATCAAAAAGGCATATTCTAACCTAAATTCCCTAAATGTCAGATAGCACAGCATATTTGGATAGCTGTCTGTCCTTTTTCAGCCCAATTCCAGCATTTTTCATGCTGGAAATGGGGACAGCTGTACAATGCTAGACTCACCAAAAGTACTTTTTTGAAAAGCACTTTTGAAAAAAGCACTTCTCAAAATAAGCAGATTTCAGAAGCTTGGCCAAATAAGCTATAAGTCTATTTTTTTCAAAAGTGCTTTAAAAAAAGTGTTTCTGGGAAGAAGCTACTTTTTTTTTTGCTTCTCCAAAACTGCTTCTGCTTATACTCAAAAGCACTTTTTTTCCTCTAGAAGCTTGGTCAAACACTTCAACTTTGAAAAAAAACTACTTTTTTTGAAGAAAAAATACTTTTGGCTTTAAAGAAACTTGGCCGAACAGGCTATTAGAGAAACTGGGCCTGGCCTATGGTGCCAATTCCAATAGTATCGAATTTTCGATCACATAAGCAAGTAGCTAGCAAGGTTTTTCCCCTACAAGTGATAATACGCGTTTATATATATATTCTACAAACCACTATCCCATTAAAAAATGAATTTCTTTATGTTCATTTCTACCATTATTTGTTGCACCACATTACCACTAGAAATTTAATGATAAATTAGATATAGTAATAATCAATAGGGTTGGACCTCAAGAAACCCTGAACTAGACACAATCAAGAATCTTTCCCAAATGAAGGAATGAAACCATGTAAGTTGCAGTAACTGAATTCTTCCCAGTTCTCAAGATATATAGCTAGCGTTTGGACATAGATTTGATTGAAACTTGAAAAAAGAGTTTTTGAAGTTGTGTTAAAAAATAATTTTTGAAAGTTGAAGTTATGTTTGGACATGCATTTTATTTGAAGTTGAAGTTTTGTGAGTGGAAGAAAAAATTTCATCCAAAAACTAAACCAGAATTTGGGAACTTGGAATTTTTTTTTCCCAAAACATGATCATATTTCATAAACAAACAAAGTTTTCAAATTTTTTTTTTTTTACAAAAATGAAGCCAAAATCTATGGCCAAACGAGAGAATAATACTAACTCCTACTACTAAACCACACAATTTGAAAATTTTATGCTCCACTATTTGAGCCAAGATAATAAAAATAACGTCACTGTGATTCCTTGTACCAAGCCCATTTTAAAGTTGTTAGATTCTACCATATCCTCTTGGACATTCTTGCAGGAAATGACTTTAACGCATGTTAGAAATATTCCCCGATCCATCATACTTCAAATGGTCAAATGCTCCCAATAAGCTTGTCAAATGAGTATTATGAGTTAAATTTGGGTGGGTTGAAACAATTTAAATTAATCAACAAGTTGGGTTGCACTCCATAAAAAGTTTACTTGCGTGAGAAGTTTTATTTTGAATGAGACTCAACTATTATGTGGCAAACAGAACTTGTACGAGATCCTTTAGAACTTTGCCAAGTGGATTTTTGGGTCCCACTTCTTAGCAAAAGTTGGCCAACTCCAGCCCTTGCCTTGTTATTCTTTCTCTTCCAAATTTCTCCAACTCCCTTGACTCAATATGTCCATTTACCAGAATTCGATACTTCTAATTCGTTCTCTAATTTTCTTCTCTCAAGCAATTAGCCATTTTTAAAAGACACTCAAACTTCAAGCCCATAAATACTTAAAAAAAGAAGAAGAAAGAATCATAAAGAAAAAAAGCACTATTAACATTGACATATAATTAAGATTCATGAAACCCAATAAAAAGAAGATACAACCTCTATAATCTTTAGTTTTTTTCCTTTCTCCCTCTCTTTTTTTGTCCGAATTCCTCCTCTTTTTCTCTACGAAAATGATAAAAAGGCATTAAAGAATACTTCTGTAAAATTTTCAATTATGATTGGTAGAGTATCTACGGAGCAATAATTTGTTGATTTCAATTTTACGAAAAGCTAAAGTAAAAATTCAGATTTTTTTTTCAGCAAATATCTTCTTTTTTAGTACTCTCTTTCTCACCTTTGAATGTCATGGAGATTTATCTGGCCATCTGGGTTAAGCTTTCTCGAAACTTCAAGGAATGAGTGAGAGAGACTCACAGTGTTTCAATTTTAAAAATAACACAAGTAGTCCATTGAAACTAAAGCTCAGAGTCGCACACCCATCTAATAGGTCTGTTAGGAGGAACTAGGAAGTTGAAGTGTTAAGAAAAAAGAAAAGAACTAAAACAAAAGAGAAAGAAAAGATTAAAGAAACGAATTGAAGGAGAAAAAGTTGAACAGCTGGGACCACAAATTACAGATGTTATTAAATAAGAGTCTCATGCAAGTATTACATGGCATATGACACACAAAGTAAAATTTCTCTACTTGCGTCAAGATGAACGGTCAACTTAGGCTAAAGAATGAGCTAGTACTAACCCACAGCTCCCCCAATCCAGCAATATTTTTCATTTGATTGTTGGTTCTTTTATAATATGTTAAATTATCTAATCAAACTGACAAAAGGTTTTTTTGTTTTCAATTTTTCATGACTATATCTAACCGATTATACACACAAATTTCTTTGGGATTTTAATATATATATAGCCGGTAAAATTCACTGTTTAGTTTTTCTAGTCAGTATGCATAGATTATATATAGTGTGTGTATAT
>NC_031994.1:32652995-32655988 GCF_001879085.1 Nicotiana attenuata
ATACTGGCTATTTTTAATTAAGCAATTAGGTGGACGGCTTGTTGGATTAATTTTACAATTTCTTTTTAATGTTTTGATAAGCTCTTTGTTACTGGTCAATTTGGGCTATATAAACTGTTTACGGACCCAAGCTTATAAATGGGCTAGTTTGGATTAACTCAAATTGACCCGCCAATAAATGGGGGAAGTGCACAGTTAGCCATTAATTAGAGATGTCTTTACTTTTTAGCCACTGTTTAAAATGTATTTACTCTTTAGCTAGTGCTTAATAAATTTTTATCCATCCGGACGAAAATACCCCTGTGCTAGACATGGGTGATGTGTAAATTTTAAGGACATGGTGTTCGTAACTTCATGAATGTTGTGTAAATATTAAGGACAAAGTATCTTGTCATGTCCTTAACTTCATAAGTGCAGTGTAAATGTTAAGGACATGGCGTCCTTAACTTCATGTGTGCAGTATAAATGTTAAGGACATAATGTCCTTAACTTGTATTTGCACCTTTTGTTGTTAAACTTTAGGACTTCATGTCCTTAACTTTATATATGCAGTGTAAATATTAAAGACATAGTGTCCTTAACTTTATGAGTGTTGTGTAAATATTAAGGACATGGTGTCCTTGACTTCGTGAATGCTGTGTAAATATTAAGGACAAAGTGTCCTGTCAAGTCCTTACTTCATATGTGCAGTGAAAATGTTAAGGACATGGCGTCCTTAACTTCATGTGTGCAGTGTAAATGTTAAGGACACCATGTCCCTAATATTTACACAGCACTCATGAAGAAAGGGTAAAAACGTCTTTTCGTATTAATTTTAATAGATTAGTGGCTATTTTTGCTCAACAATAAAAATACTAGATAAAAATTAAATACCATGTTAAAAAATGGCTATACCACGCTATTTCTACCCAATAAATATATCTCTAGATCGCCTGATATTAGGTAGGTTGAGCTAGTTATATTTTTATTGGATAAGTTTGACATCTTTTTAACTCGTTTAAATGGCATCAGTAAATGGGCAGAAGAGATGTAGCTACTGCCACCTATGTTGATCCATATTCCTAATTGGAGGAAGCAATAGCAATTATACTTCAGCCCCAATAAGTTGGAGGTGATCAGTTATATAAATCCATACTTTTTAATTTCTTTAAGTTCAACTTTTATACATATACATATATTCCTAATTGGGGGAAATTTTCTAAAAATCTAAATTTCCTTTAGTTCTTGTTCTAAGTGAAGAGGGAACGGAAGTTACAAATGAAGTAGAGATTATCTGATGGTCTGTATTTGTACTTGAGCTATAAGCTATAGCGGCGTTAGTATGTACAATTGGCATCAAATATAACAAAAGTGCGCACATAATTCCGTAGACTTTGTATCGTATACTATCACAGGTCAACAGAAAAAAAGGAAAGAAGATATGATAATTCAAAATGGTGTTAGAACATCCTATATAAGATTGAAAAAGCTATTTTCCCTAACATAATTGTTAGTGGACCACCAAGTAGGAGAAGCGATAGATCAAGTGACATTATTATTTAACTCAAAAATAGTTTCAGGATAAAATAATTAAATTTATTTTTAATGAGTCACTAGCAATCGATTCGAATCAAAGCTTATTCAAATAGATAGTAGAACCAGGCTAAAAGAGCTGTAAACAAAGCAATGAAAATAAATAAGCAAAAGCAAGAATGATCTTATTGAGTTTCATTATGAGCCACTATGCTTGCAAAATAAAGATAAATTGACTGCCTAACTTGGCCATAATAGAATAGCTGGGAATAACGAGTGAGTTGAGAGAAAGTCAGAAAACTTAATGAATTACAAGTAAAGAGGAGTGAGGGTAATTATAGCCTAAGCCTAATGTTCACATGCTCATCCCACTTCAGCACGCTACTCTAAGTGGTTAATAACTGCCGAGATACTCGTGTTTTGTGGGAGGAATATCAGGCGGCAGTGAATATGAGTAGATCCTTAATATTTTGGGGACGGTTAAGGACCAAGTGAAATCCCGAGCTATTACTTCGCTGATGAATCTCCGAAACCATCTATCACCGGGACACGACCCTCGTCTCACTAGGGAGGGGTCACAGGGTCATATACACTTCTTGCAAGAAAAAAGTTCCAGTATTATCTTGTCTCCGAGATAAAACCTATTCCAAGCAACATTGCGTTACCATGTGACAATCCACGCGTGCCACAGACGTATTTAATCTATACAATTATTTTGTGTAGGAAAATAGAGATACCAGTGGGTTGTGCACAGTGGTGGATCTAGGGGGGCGCAAGGTGTTCACCTGGTGAACACCCTTCACCGAAAAATTATACTGTTCATATAACGCAAAATCTGTTTTTTACCTCTATATATTATGTTTTGAATCCCCTTCATATAGCCCAAAAGCATGGCTTAGTGGTCAAGGAGGTTCAAAACCATTATGAGGTCATTGGTCAATTCCCACTAGCTACAATCTCATTAAATTTTTTAACTTATTCCCTTTTTGAACCCCCTTATCAAAAGTCCTGCCTCCGCCACTGGTTATGCACACATGTTCAGTATTTCATTAGACCCGACCCGGGCGCCATTAGGGTTGGTCAAAATCTATTTGGACCTTATCAAATCAAGAACGTGTAGTAATAGCGGGAGCTAGCTATTTTTAAAAATTAAAAATTTAAAAATACCATTATCATGGAGTTTTAAATTCTACGAGTGAAATTTCATGACAATATCGTGGAGTTTCACCTATGTAATTTGAAACTCTATGATAGTAGTTTTTTTTTTTCAATTACAGGGGCCGAAAAATTAATATTCATGAATTTTAGCCATCAAGGTGTATCGGTCCATTTCTCTCATTGACCTAGCAAGCAATAAGTTGACAGACATGTGAAAGTTATTCAAGAAAGATTGTGAAACTCGCATTGACACATTTGTTAAGAGAAAACGTATTGACATATTTAAATATAAATAAATAATAACATCCCCCCCCCCCCCCCCC
>NC_031994.1:32656008-32753186 GCF_001879085.1 Nicotiana attenuata
ACCGAGAAAAAAATGTAGATCTGTGACAACTCTAAAATCTTAGTTTGCGCAATCAGTTAGGATACAGGCAAGCCTTAATTATAATTCTGCTATTTTTTATCCATATATGAGACACTAAAGACATGAACCTTTAATCTTTCTTTAGCATAGGTTCCCCCTTCCCACTTTCTTCAAAACAAATAAAGAAATATGCTAAAAATATATACAGGAACTTCCAGAATGAACGTGCAGATGTGATAGTTCTAATCAAATGATGTCATGATCAGATTATAAATATTAGTATTAATGTTTATTTGTTTACAAAATATGCTTCGGAAGTTATGCCTATATATCAAGCGGAAGCATATATGACATATCTCTATATATATATACTCCAGAACAAAGAGTGGGCTGCATATAACATATTTTGACATACAACTTGTAAGTCTGCTTCAAGGAAAATTGTCACGACCCAAAACTCAGCCTGTCGTGATGGCGTCTATAATGGTAGTAGGCAAGCCGATTACTCAGACATTTCCAACACTTCTAAATTTAAGATATGCTAAAACAGGTTTAAATAAATAAAAGTCTCATAAAACTGATAGAACCGTCGCAACTCAAAGTTATCCAAAATCGGGGTGTCACTTAGCGTATGAGCATCTATACAAATACAGAGTCTGAATCACTGTCCAAGAAACTGGAACTGATTAAATAAAAGCTAAGGGATAGGGGAGGAGAGTCAAGATTTGCAGACACCAGGGCAGCTACCTCGATAATCTCCGAATGAAGGTAAACTCTGATAATCAACAACCACCATGTCCGAAAACACCTGGATCTGCACACGAAGTGCAGGTGTAGCGTGAGTACAACCAACTCAGTAAGTAATAAGTCTAACTATTGGGCTGAAAGCAGTGATGAGCTTCACAATTACAGTTCAGTTACAAAATCACAGTACACAAATGTAGGCATGCTTCCAAGTTAAACGATTAAAGCCCAAACAGGTAAAATATGTCAAGTTCAATTGAAACAAGATATGGTACATCTCGATATCTACATGTGAGTTATGTATGCCAATTGAAGTACAAATTAAAAAGCGAGGAAATTATATAGGTGTGCACTCGCGCTCGCGCTCGGCACTCGGCACTCCCACTCACACTTAGTAGGTACCTGCGCTCATTGTGGGTGTAGCGTGCAGCCCGATCCCATAAACATTCTCACAATTAGGCCTTCAATCTCTCCAGTCTCTCGGGCTCACAAGAATCATAATAATCAGCCTAAACAATGATGATATAATGTATAAATAGATGGGAACAGAGGCTGAGATATGATATGCAAATAATAGTTGTGACTGAGTGTATGATTTCAAATTAAGCAAATTCAACATGTAATGCGACCTCTGTAGGTTGTAACAGTACCAACATGTAACCTAAGCATGATTTCTAACATGACCTGCAGCTCAATTTCTCTAACACATGGCGAATATACGGATAACGACAAGATTATTCAATTATAAAGTTCCATGGACTTGACCAAGTCACAATTCCTATGGTGCACGCCCAAACGCCCGTCACCTAGCATGTGTGTCACCTCAATACCAATCATATAACACGTAATTCGGGGTTTCATACCCTCAGAACCAAATTTAGAAATGTTGCTTACCTCAAACCGAGCAAATCTCTACTCCAATAAAGACTTGCCTCGTGAATCAGCCCCCGAATGCCTTGAATCTAGTCACAAATAATTCGATACAATCAACACGAGCTAACGGAATAAATTCCATAAAAAAATACTAAGTTCTTAATCAAAAGTCAAAAAGTCAACTCAAAAGTCAAACCCCGGGCCCACCTCTCGAAATCTGATAAAAATTATAAAATTCGGAAGCCCATTCAACCACGAGTCCAACCATAGCAAATTTACCAAATTCCGTTACTAAATCACCACTCAAATGCCCAACTTAAACTCTCCTAATCCCTAGCCTCAAATAAGGGTGGTTAAGGAGTGGGCCGGGCCGGTTCGGGTTGGGAAAAAAGGAAACCGGCCGGTTTCCAATTCGGGCCGGTTACGGGTTAGTCTAAACCGGGCTTAACGGGTCCAGGTCTATTCGGGTAAAAAATAAGCCGTAAAGGTTACGGGTCCAAAGGGCCGAACCGGGCGGGTTAATGTTATTTTTTTTTTGTATTTTGTATAACTTGTAATTTATATTAATATAAAGTAAAAATATAAAGAATACAATGAAGATGGAAAAAAAGTTGCACTTATAAATTGCAAGTGCTTTTTTATTTCAAAATTCAAACTTACAAATTGAAGTTTACATTTAACAAGTAATTCAACGAAAAAAGAGCAAATTCAAAGGTTTTGCATTGCCTTAGTAAGTTCTTCATAATCAATATGAACTTCTTGGCCATCTTCTGGAGTGTTAAGTTCGGATGGGTTACCATGTGTTAATATATCTCCAAGTTCCTCGTCTTCTGGGCTATCAACATCTTCACGTCCCTGATTTCTTCGTTCCAATCTAATCCATTCTCTGAAACATACTAAAACTTTCAAAGATTGCTTCCCAATGAGTGACGGATGTCTCCAAGTTGTTGTCTTTCTTGACTAAATGCACTCTCTGATGCAACAGTTGAAATTGGCACATTCAGCACGTCCCGAGCCATAGCAGAAAGAACAGGAAATTGCTTTTCATTCTCATGCCACCATCCCAACGGTGAAAATTCTTTTGTGCGAGGCTCTTTTTGATGGCACTTTAGGTGAAGAATAAGATAATGATAATTGAGAATATGAGTTTGAGAAATGAGAGATGAGTGAAGAAATGAAGAAGAGGGGGGTGTATTTATAGTTTTTTAAAGGGCTAAATTAGTAATTACAAAAAGTATTATTTTTTTTAAAAAAAATTGCCCAAAAAGGGCTATTTGTGCAATCCAGCTGTTGGGCAACGGCCAAAAGCCAGCTGACCATTGCCAATGGTCTAAAACGATTAACAAAATTTTAGAAATCTAGCCGTTAAACCGGTCCTGGTCGGGCCGGTTAAGCGGTTCAACAGGAATTTTGGTTGATCGGGTTTGACCAGTCCGGTTAATCGGATCTATTTAGGTGAATGAACCAACCCCCTTAACCCCCTAACCCAGCCCACCCGGCCCCCTAACTACCGGTCCGGTATGGTCCGGAAATGGGTCAACCCGGCCCGTTTGACACCCTTAGCCTCAAACTCCCAAATTTCACCTAAAAAACACACAAACTAAGTAGGAAATCCGATGGGGAAACAAGATTATTGAATAAAAATGATCTCAAGTGACTTACTTGAAGAAACCCCTCGAAATCTGATGATACGCTATAGTTACGTATTTTAGTCGATTATTACACTCTAATTTACTGCACTTTAGTTGAGTTTGCACTTTAATCACTAGTGTTTTGCACTAAATGTGTGATTTATGCCTTGTAGGAGTAATTCTGAGCTATGTAGATGTTATGAATTCAAGTGATTTGGAGCTTTGAAGTCTGAGTAAAAGCCCAAAGAATTAAGCTGGGATCGTGTTCGGGGATCAACGGATGATAGAGCAACGAAACGAAGAATAGAGTAGGTATATTGCCCACTGTCTAGTAAAATATACATAACTTTTAGCTCAGAACTGCATTTGGACTCCACAATATATGGTTGGAAAGCTAATTCAAAGGGCTACAACTTTTTATGTTTTATGTTTTTCCAAATTCCAAACAGTCCGCGGTCAGGCCCGCGGTCGAATCCACGGTCAGGTCCGCAGTCGAATCCGCGGCCGCGGACGTCTTGTCCGGGAAAAGTGTCCTTTTACGCATAGGAGAAGGTGTAATTGTTTGGGCCCAACCCTACTTGGCATATATACATGGAAAAAATGGTATTTTGACATACCTTTGACATTCTTTTGACATAATTTAGACCTAAGGAGGCTAAGGAGACCGGGGATTCAACTTAAGGAGGCAAGAACACACTGGGAGCAAGACGGAGAATTCTTCTACGAGTTTTTCACTTCCTTCTTCCTATTTCTATTATTGGTTATGAATTCTAGTATTTTAGTCATGCATACTATTATGAATAGCTAATTTGTGATCTAGGGTTTTGATGGAACCTTTTGTAGGATGAATTCTTGTTATATTTTTATATAATTAAGCTGTTGGATTTCTCTACTTGTTCAACTATGTGTTTGTTGTTGTTGATTGAATGACCATCAATTGACTGTGCCTATTTAGTGTGTACTGCTCGAGAGAGAGTACATATTTGGGTAGTTGTTGAACAACGTCACTCCTAACGTATGTGAGAAATCAGTACAGTGGGTTTAAAGGTAGGTTTAGAAATAACAAAGCCTTGACGTGGTCATAATGAGCGGTTAGATAAAGCCAACTAGCGTAGTTCGAGAGAATATGTCTAGTAAATTGTTGTAGTTGCTCGAGAGAGAATTACGGCACCTAAAGTGCTCACGATCAGTAGAGAATACATAGGCGAAATGTAGGGCACATAGCGGGAAGGATTCCAACATTTGGGGAAATCATAACTCTAGACCTCCTAAATTTAATCTCCAACCCTTAGTATCTTTAGTTGTTAATTTACTGCTTTAGTTTCTTAGTTAATTAGTTAGATATAAGAATCTTAATTTTTTTTACTTAAAAGTTATTCGAGCTTGTCCTCTTGGTGATATTGAACTGTTATAGTGAAACCTTAGTTCTTTGTGGGATTCGACTTCGGACGTTTAGACCGGATTATATTTGCAACGACTGCTTATCCTTTTTAGGACTAGAGTTGGGCGTGATCAAATTTTGGCGCCGTTGCCGGGGAGGTGTAGTTGTAGCTGTATATATTGCTAGGTTTCGAGTTTGAACTTTTATTTTGTTTTTTGTATTTTTTTATTTTATTATATCTGTTGATTTGAGAAAATGTCATCTTGGAATTATGGGAATTTCGGTGTAGATAATTCTACTATTGATCCTCATACATATTGTGAAGGAAACCACCTGTATCAAAATTATTAAAATATTCCCGAGAGCGAGTTATGTGCACCAACTAAATCTTATTTGTGGAATATGTGTGATGTGTGTGGTGGTGAAAATGGTGACTTTTATGGTTGTGCTTATATTTCTTATCTTCCCCCAACCCCTTACTATGATGGTTCTGCCTTTTCTTGTGAAGTTAATAGGAACAAAGAACCTGGGGATGCAGAACTGAAGGAGATCAAGGATATGTTAAAGTGCCTTCTGGAATAAAATAATGAAAAATAATAGTAGATAGAAAGGCAAGAGGAAACTATTCGCAACTTGGAGGATCAAGTGAGTCAAGTAGTTGAAGCTTTTAATGCTCAGCAAGCCAATTTTGGGGATAGGAGCCAAGAAGAGCGTTAATTTGAGGTGCTAATTGAGGAGGTCAGAGTAGAACATCAACAACCTAGCCAACTACAATTTGAGGATGTCAATATTGTAGAAGTGAGACTAGAGTCAGCCAAGGACATTGAGGATATAAATTTTGTTTGACTCTAGTATCATTGATGTTGAGGATGCTGAAAGTCCTGAAGTTCATATGTGTGACTGTGTTGGTCCTCACTCCAAACATTTTTCTACATTGTGCTTGGATGACGATATGGAAATAGAGTCATCCTAGCCAATTGAGAAGTCAAGGAATGAGGAACAAGGTGCCTACATTCTGGAATTTTTCTTGCGAGAAAGACAGGACTACATACCTCATCTAAAAGCCAAGAAGTGTAGAATAGTACAATGGTTGCTTGGGCCAATTAGATTTGTTCCTCCACCCCTGGAGCATAGCCGAAAACTTGATTCCAAATTGGGGGTTCAATTCATAAGCTCGAGGTGGAGGCAAAAAGTGATTCGCGTCGTGCCGCGAAGATAAATCAAGCTCTTGTTGGGAGGCAATCCAGCTTTATTGATTTCTTTTATTTTTTTTATTTCTCTAATTGTATTATGTTTGTAGTGTGGATTTTTTATTTTCCAGGAGCATGGAAAGCAAAGCTATTGGAAGGATGCAACAGCAAACCAGATGGTTGGAACTAAGTGTGAGGAACCCGCACGAAGGACCAAGCCTAGGATAAGTCTGAGTACCCCATGAGCTGCTAGTGCTTCGGGGAGTTCCTTTTACCCTCTTATAGTTATGATGTGCATAGGGGACAATGCACAATTTTAAGTGTGGGGTGATGAGATTTTCTGCGTGACTTTATATGCTACTTTTTTTTAGCAAATATACCACTTGGCAGGCTGCCTAGTGGCTACTATATAAATAAAATCCCAAAAGGTCCAAAGCTTACAAGATGTCCAAACCGAAATAAAAGTTGCATGAAGCTACTAGCTACTAAAAAGATAGAAAAGCTAAAGTCTAATGAACTAGCTATTACAACATTGTCCGCTGAATGATTCCTTCTGCTGTCAGTGTATGTGAATCTAATTGCCAGTGGCAAATACCAAGCAGTACCTATCAAGCTCTCACCAAGCGCCAGGGTATTCAGTCCATAGGCTAAAATGAATTCCAAACATCTCCACCACAGAATTGAAACCAGCATAGTCTTCCAATCATTAGAGTTGCTACAATATGATCTCCATAGGCAGTGTACTGACTCTATCCAAGTATAAATCATGTGGTCGATCATCAATATTATCATGTAAAAGAGCCTAGCTACACCTGTCTTGAAGTTGGCTTTAGGCAGGCTTTGCAAGGCAAAAGCCAGGCTGGGGCTGGCTTTAGGCAGGCTTTGCAAGGTAAAAGCCAGGCTGGGGCTGGTTTTAAGCAGGCTTTGCAAGGCAAAGGCCAGGCTGGGGCTGACTTTAGGCTGGCTTTGCAAGGCAAAAGCCAGGCCAGGGCTGGCTTTAAGCTGGCACCGCCAGGCCTGTGGAGCTGGGTGATTTTATGATCTTGTAAGCTCAGATCCTTCTCTTCCCGAACCTTTAATGTAGAAATCATTCTAAACATTGCTAAACCATCCTCAGATTGAGCATGAAGACATGCTAATACCACTGAGAAATGATTCAACAATCTCGAGAAATTCCACATAACAGATTCAACCTTTACCTTAACATTTGAACATATCAGAAGTAGAATAAATTGTACCATCCAATACCTGCTTATCACATTGGTACTGCTTGAAACAATGGCTTTAACTTTGGACAACATTGAGCATACCACCAATGCCTTATAACCTGCTTCAATTGAATCAATGGCATAGTAATTCCAGCAGCCCCCGTGAACAAGTTCCATACTTTAGAGGCAGCAGGACTTGTGACAAATATATGCTCAATAGATTCCTCTTGGGGCTGCTGACAACACCAACAACTAGACATCACCATTTGCCCTTGCCTCCTCCACATGTCATCAGTGGCTATTTTCCGCCTCCACAATTTCCACAAGAAGAAGGATATCTTGAATGGTAAAGCTTTAATCCACATTAACTTGAATTCCTGATTAGGATCAGCCCTATGCATTAATATTTGCCAAGCACTGCTAACACTAAACTTGCCTGAAGGAGTTGGCATCCAGTATGGCCTATCCCAGTATCCCTCACTGCCTTCATAATGCATATTTAGCCTTATATGTTCTGCAATTTCCTCATTGAAGGTTTGATCTAGCAGTTGATCGTCCCATGTTTCACCTTGCTGTAATTCTGCCACATCCTGAAGATCTTCATTGATTGGAAAGTCTTCAGGTAATACGTGATAAAGTGCACCCAATCCAATCCAATTTTCATGCTAAATATTAATTGTTCCACTCTTCAATTCCCATAGGATCTCATGTTCTACTTCTTCCCTAGCATTCAGTATTTGTCTCCGAACATGAGATCCCCGTCTAAACTGCACCACCATTGGCATCTCCTTCTTGCAATACTTATTCCACATGAAATTAGACCACAAAGATTTTGTGGTCCTAAACCTCCACCATAGTTTAGCAAACAATGCCCTCAACACATCATGTAAGGACCTAAAGCCTAGGCCCCCTTCCTCTTTTGGAAGGCAAAGATTTTGCCATGAGGCCCAATGTCTGCTTCTCCCTTCTTCCTTTGTGCTCCAAAAGAACCTAGCAAAAATCTTATGAAGATTCTCCAGGACATTTTTTGGTGGATGCAGGATGGACTGGCATACTTTGCAACACACTAGAAATGAGTGTTGCCTTTCCTCCAAATGACAGCAGCTTTCCTTTCCATGAATGCAATTTAGCCTTTACTTTCTTGATAAGATCCTCATAATATTCCTTCCTCCTTCTCGTGTAGAAAATAGGACACCCTAGATATGTGAAGGGGAATTTACCTCTTGCAAATCCTGTAATAGCTCCAACCGCCTGATATAATCCATTAGGAACCTTTGAATATGTGTAGTATGAACTCTTATCTTTGTTGATCATCTGGCCTGATATCTTCTCATAGTTCCCCAACACTGCCATAATCTTTCTCAAGGATGGAGGATGAGCAGAAGCAAAGATTATAGTATCATCAGCATATGCCAAGTGGTTCAAAGGATCCGACCACTTAGGCATTCCAAATCCCACAAATGACCTGTCTTCAAATAACTTATTCAAAGACCTGGATAGTACCTCAACTGACAGAATGAACAATGTTGGTGATAGAGGATCCCCTTGCTTAACACCCCCTGTAGACTTAAAGAACCCTGATGACTGCCCATTCACCAATACTGAGTACTAGTTATTTGACACCAAGTTCCACACCATGTTGATGAAGTGCTCAGAAAATCCCATCTTCCTTAGTACATGCAATAAGTACTTCCATGAGACCCTATCATAGGCCTTAGCTATATCAAGCTTGATCACCACATTAGCTGGCTTTCCCCTTAACCTTATGTCAGTGACAATTTCTCGAGTCAATAAGATGTTCTCAAATATACTCCTACCCTTCTCAAATCCAGATTGATTAGGAGATATTAGAGAAGGCAAAAAAAATTCCAATCTATCATGTAACACCCTAGACAAGACCTTGTTAATGAAGTTGCTCAAGCTAATAGGTCTTAAGTCAGAGAAGGTCTCAACTCTAGATTTCTTAGGCAGCAACACTAGGTTGGTATGAGTGATGGATTTAGGAAGTGCAGCTCCTCCATAGAAGTGTAGCACCACGTTGTGTATATCAGCACCAATAACATCCCAACATGTGTGATAAAACAGGCTAGTGAATCCATCTGGACCACTAGCACTCTCCCCACTAAGCTCAAAAACTGTTGTCCTTACCTCATCAATTGTTGGCAATCTGCTAAGTTCCAAATTATGTTCCATAGTGACCATCGACGGTAAATTATTGAGCAAGGAAAAGTCAGATGTATCACCTTCATTTGTGAACTGTTTTTGATAGAAGTCCACTGCAGTTGTAGCCAATTGCTCCCGATCTTCAATCCATACCCCACTTCCACTTTTGATCCTCTTCAGTTACAATTTCTTTCTTTTTCCATTGACATGATTGTGAAAGAAACTTGTATTCATATCTGCTTCAGCAAACCAAGTCATCCCAGCTTTTTGCTTCCAATACTGCTCCTCAATACTCAAGTATTTCTTCAATTCAGATTGAGCCTTTTGAAGCACAATCATGTTCTCAATTGTAGGCTCTTATTCAAACAACGTCTCTTTCACCCTAACAATGTCTTCCAAAATAGCCAACTGCTTGAAGATATCATCAAATGTTTCCGTACTCCATTTTGACAGTGCTGCCTTCACCCTCTTGAGCTTCTGCTTGAACATCAAAAAAGGATCACCTATGAAATCAGCTTCCTAATTCTGCCTCACCACATCCATAAATGTAGCATGTTTAGTCCAAAAGTTCAAGAACCTGAAAGGCTTGACAAATTTGGTGGTCTGCTCCCCACATGTCATTAACAATGGTGCATGATCTGATCCAGTTCTGATTAGATGTTCAAATTCAATAGTTGGCAACATGTTCTGAAATGGCAAATTCACAAAGATCCTATCCAATCTTTTGAATATACACGCAGCATTGGATCTCCCATTCCACCATGTAAATGGACTTCCTTTGTATCCTTGCTTAAACAAACCACAAGAGTTTACACAAAATGCAAAATCCTCATATTCAGGCGGGTGTACTAGTCCTCCTTTTTTCTCATCTTCATGTAATATCACATTGAAATCCCCTCCTACCAACCATGGCAATTTCATATCACTTGCTAAGTAATACAAGTGATCCCACAATTCCAACCTCTCCATTGCTGAACATTTTGCATAAACAAATGTCATCATCATGTGCTGCCCCAGGTCATGGTGAAGCACTCTCACAGTCACATATTGCTCGGTATCCTCCACTAATTCCCATTCCACCACTGCATCAAAGAACAACCAAATTTGCCCATTAATATTTGCATAAGCCGTCTCCATATTCAGCCTTCTTCTATGTCTATCAATGAGTCTCTTCTTTTGAAAAGGCTCCATCAATGCAACTACACAAAAGTTATGCTCTCTATTCACGTTAATCACCCCAGGAAAGGCCAGTTGTGTTTTCATAGACCTTATGTTCCATATTAATGTTTTGATCATCATTTAGATAGAGAAGCTGCCCTCCTGGGCATAATTCTTGAAGGTTGTTGTGGCTCTTTATTCAGATTCTTCTTTGTTTTCTTACCTCTTTTAGCACTAGCTTTAGGTGATAGATCCCCATCCCTAGCCACCTGTTTGTAGTTTTCTGTTGTTGATTCATCATCTCCCTCATCCTCCATAGGATTTTGTCTCATTAAGTCTTCATCAATTGGTGCCACATTGTGTGTAACTAAATCATGTAAATATTGTAGTGGAGTCTTCAGTGGAACATTAAGATGCAGCTGCATAATTTGATCAGTGCCATATTCCATAGGCACTTCCTCTATTTCCCCAAATGCTCTTGGAACAATTGCCTGCTCATCAGCCTTTTCCTTGCTATTCACCATAGAAGAAGCAGCAGCCTGCATCATTTTGAATTGTTGCTCATATACACTGCCTAGCCCAGGAATTATTATGGTAGTCTGCTCAGAAATTTCTATTCTATTGATATCACCACCTTTTCCATTGCTTGTACTTTGGTCTGACCCTACTGTATCATCCCTAACCTTCACATTATCATCAAGTTTGTTCTCCAATGCGTACACCAGAACACCATCTACATAGGCTAAAATCTTGCCAGTTGCACTAGGGATAGGGTTTATTGTCGTTGCTTCATCAGGTGACCCTGGCACCAGGCCTGGCATCGCCAGCTTATCGCTTGGGGTACCTGGCTTTAGGCCTGGGGTTGCCAGCCTACCGCCTAGGGAGCCTGGCTTTAGGCCTAGTGTCGCCAGCCTATCGCCGGGTAGGCTGCTGTCCCTCACTTTGTCTCATGTTTCCTTTATCGTGCCTAGTTGATCATCCTCCACCTCAATTGCATCACTCCGTAAAACCTTTGTTGAATTTACCTTATCAAGGTCCTCAAGCTTCCCAAAATCTGCCAATGTTTGAGACGGAATATGTTGATATGATTGCATTGTAGCCACATTGAGTTCCCTTAGCTCCTCTTTGCTAGTTCCAAACCTTCTATGAACCCAGTCGATTGTGGATTCCTTATTAGCCTTTTCATCAGAACTTTGATCACTAGGAACAATAGGATTAGCCTAAGCTAAGTTCCCATTATGCTGCTCTTCCAACACTTTCTCAACTACTTCCTTCTTTACACCCTTAAGTTCTTGTTGATTACCTTCTCCCGCTGGTTTAGTATTAGCATCCTTCCCAACCCTATCCCCAGAAGCCTTAGGATTAGGGCTTGTCACTCCGGTATTACCTTCTTTTTCCTTCTCATGGCCCTTCTTTGATTGCTTTCCCCACCATTGCTATGATCCTCACCTTTGCCTTCAGTAATTTGTAGAGTAGGTTGATGAACTTCCTCAACCTCTAGTGCATTAAACTTGTTCTTGGTTGCTACTTCCTCAAGTTTGGCCTTCCCTTTACCCTTGTCAGCTTCCTTACCTTGTTTGTTATTAACAATGTGACCCCGATTATCCCGTTGGTATTTGTTCTTCCTTGCTTGTATCCATTCCTGCTTGGCATGATTAGTAGCAGGCTTACCAACCACCTTTCCACTTGACAGAACCTTTGTTGAATTTCCAGCTGTACCAATTGCTTCAGTGCTCACCACAACTGTCTTCTCCTTGCCTTGATCCTCCACATTTTCATCAAATCTCTTGTGTAATTCAGGATGAATTACCCAGCATTCTGCCTCACTATGCCCTTGTTTCTTGCAAGGCTTGCAATATTTAGGCATACAATCATACTTAATCCTAATCCATTTAAACTCTTCTGGCCCAGATTCATCATCTTCTTCAACAATCTTAATATGTTTAGGGAAATTACCTAGAAAATTCACTTCCACCTTTACCTTAACACAACTAGGTCTAGTCCCATTTTGAGTTGCTAGGTCTACATGTAATGGATTACCAACTGCACGAGCTAATGAAAATACACATTCCTTACCAAAGAAATTTGGAGGAAGTTCTGGAAAACTAATCCACGCTATGGCAATTGAGTCTCTTCATTAGGTGTCCACCATGGATTCTATTTTGTACAACGCATCTGCCACATGTCTGATTGAGCCTTTAAATAAAAAGCTAGCTTTGAGAGAAGATGAATATAATCCTCCAATAAAGATAGCCTAATTAACACATGATTGTCTTCAATCAAGACAATTGAACAATGACCCTTAATCTCATATTGAATTGGAATCACTTTACGTAATTCACCAGTAACAGGCTTCCCATATGAAAATTTCCCAAGAACTGCAATTTGAAGCCCTTGTTGTACGATGGATTGCTTCACTTCTTGTTTCTTCCACTTCACAACTGGTTCTTCATGAAGGAACTCAACTGGTTTATGGTAACGTAGCTAGGGTTTGCATGGGCGTATTTATGACAGTACGATTTAATAAATTCGCATAGGTTTGAGGTGGATTAGGGTTTGCATTAGGGTTTGTAGAGGTTGGAAACGGCTGAGGGGGGAGGGAGACGACGGACCAACCTCAGGAGGAGGCTAGCCGCCGGCCGTGGAGGCCATGAAGGGCAGTCGCCGGCGTGCGCTGTTGATCGCAGGAGAGAGGAGAGAGGAGAGAGCGTTTTCCTTTGCCAAGACCTTTTTCTATGCTACTTTAGCTGTGTTAGTTTAATTGAATAATATTTAATAAAAAAAGATTGGACTTTTCCCGACAATGGATCTATTAGATAATTTTCTTGAGGGATTTAAGTCTAAAGAAAAAGGACAAAAAGATTTTCTTTTGTTAGGTAGTGTAGCAATTCCCCCTTGGGTTTTCTTTGTGTCGCGGTTCTTTTCCAAGGGTTTTATTTGAACCGGGTGTAGTTAATTTTATTTTCTTTAGGAGTAGGAGCCAGTGTGAGATGAATTGAATTGAAGCAATATCTCTTGACTTTGTTATGCCTTGAGAATAATGAGTACTTTGGTTGTGACGCTTAGGCTCAGTTTTTGACTCTTGTAGAAGTACCTTAAATTGTATGATCTTAACTTTGCTTAACTGCTTTGACTAGAGTGTCTTGATGAGACCAATCCTGAATGAGTTATGTGACATGTGTGTGCAAGGTTTTGTGTTATTCTATGCATTGCATTTGATGTCTAGAACTTGCCCCGTGTGTTTGCAAAGCGAAATAGTAGTTTTGTTCAGTCTTGGAAGTGATATAGGCGTTTCTTTGTTGAGTCATATATATATTTTACCTGCCTAATTGTTATGCATCGTAGTTAACCCGTTTGAGCGTGTAATCATGTTTCTTTGGCAACCACATTACAAGCCTTACCTATTTGTTTGAATTAACCATCTGTTTGAACCTTCTAACCTCTCATGAGCACTTCAATTATTATGAACTGTGTACAAGTTAAAGTGTGGGGTGGTTGGTTGTTGATACCCAATTTTCCCCTAAATATTTTAAATATGCAAAATACTTTTAAAATAGCATATATATGCATATATAAGCATGCCCAAGGTTTTTATTATTTTTCTGATAATTTTAAGGGTTTAAATTGATTTATTTTTCTCCCTCTCTATCCATAAAATCCTCAATAAATATTTCCAAAATTATTATTTTGATAATTCACCTATTGTATTTCTATACTTATGCCAAAATATGGCTAAGGTAATTTTTACATATTTTTAAAATTTTATTTAGTATTTTTAAGCTAAATTGCACATAATTGCAATAATAGCCTTTTTAGATTTAATTATGTTTTATACGCATAAAATTGGATCCTGTATTTTTAAATTGTTAATTATGTATTATAAATCATTTTAGCCCTTTAAATTAGTTTTCAGAAACTATTTACTATTTTTTATAAATTAAATAGGGGAAAAAATGGCTATTTAGAATATAGCCAAATTGGCTTTCAATTGTAGCCCCAAATTGGACCCCAATTTCCCAGCCCAATTTCAATTAAAACCCGACCCACACCCTTTTAACCCATACCCATAAAAGTACAAGAGGGGGGGGGGGTGAATTGTCACTAATTGAAATTAATCGTTACTGAGTTGACGACTAAATATGGCAATCTTGCAGATATAACAGTTTGAGGTAATATGCAGAAAGTAAATGCAGAAATTAAAGACACCGGGAATTTTATACTGGTTCGGATTCAATGTGAATCCTAATCCAGCCCCCTTGGGTTGCAAGGGATTTCTCTTCAAGCAAATAAGTTTTNATTCTCTAGCACTCGTTTGATACAATGCCTCACCAATTGTATGCCCTCTTTCTATCCCTGACTTATTACACAGCAGATTTATGCAGGCTACTATGCTTGTTTGCAGTAGAATGAAGAGAGTTATTTTGGTTCGATCAAAGTATACTAAGGATGATGTTACACAGTACATTTATACAAAGATGAATGGTGAAGGCTCATCACCAGGTTTGATCCTGAAGATTGATCTTCAAGAATAAGGACTATCCGTTGCTTCTCTTGAGATCTTTTCCTTCGGCAGACAATGGAATTAACAAGATTTCTCCTTGATTGTTGGACCTTCCAAACTTGACCAATGACCGGATCTTCTAGCCTTTATTATTCTCATGTGATTTCGCCAATCACAGATCACTTCGAATCTTCACTTCATTATGGCTGATTTGATTTCCCAGATTCACGTAGCTAATCCTGATTTGCTGATGTAGATTTGTAGCTTTCCTTGTACACCGTGCGTTCTATAGGTGGCTTCCCTTGTGAGAGATTTCCTTCCTTGTTCGACACATCCATTTCACTAGTTCTTCTTTACTTCTTTGAACTCCTGCACATGTATATTAATTGCATCATTAAAATATGATCTAACAATCTCCCCCTTTTTGATGATGGCAAAATAATATACGTGGATGTAAGGAAGTAAACAACAGTTGACTTCCCTGTTTGTTACTAGCCGACTTGGCTTCCCCTCAATGTGTGTAGTCAACCGGACTTAGTCTCCCCCTCAATGTGTGCAGTCGACTTGTACCTGTATCCTGTATAATTGACTTGTTCCTGTGCAATACATGTAAAGTCTATGCATGTAGCATAGTCGACTTAACCTGTTCAAAGAATAAAGAGTACCATCTATGCATGTAGCATAGTCGACTTGAACCTGCACATATTATCATAATAGTCCAAAGAGATATACATTCTCCCCCTTTTTGACATCAGCAAAGAGGGATTAGTAAGCAAAAAAAAACTATCCACACAAGCAAGAAAACATCCAAGGGCACAGCCCAAAACAAGTTTGAAACAAAAATTGTCTGTAAAACACATCCACACTAGCGACGCAGGAAGTAAGTAAGAGTGTTGCAGATCGCCTCCTTCAACTGTTCAAAGCTGGTGTTTGCAGCAACGCTCATTCCATCTAGCCTGTCATGAACCTCCTTGAAGGCTTTAACCGCATTCTCCCTTACCCTTTGCACAGCCACTCTGATTTTAGACACATCAGACCCAGTTTTCTTTGAAATAGCATGAATAGCACCCACAGTCGACTGAGTAGCAGACAGGAGAGTCTTGATGTCTAAGAGTTGGGAGTCAATGGAGCTTAGCTTCTCACATAGGTCAGAACTAATAAGAGGTGGCGGAACAGCAGATGAAGGCTTGGAATCCAGAGGGGTCTGTTTTGCTTCACTCTCACCCTTCTTAACCCAGGCACCCTTGACACTCACATACCCCATACTAGAGAAAGCTCTAGAATTGTAGGACTTGGAAACACAGACAAAAGGGTAGTCAGAAAGAGGGATTTGATGGGCTTCCAGAATGTGGGTTATGGCCATACCAAAAGGTAAACTGGTGGGATCTTCAGCACTCTCAATCATAAAATTTATGACCCAGGAGGACAGCTTGAGTTTGAGTTTGGTGATGAGATAATAGACAAAGAAAGTGTCCCTTCGAGAGAAGGTGGAGAAGGAACTAGTTCTGGGGAGAAGAGTGGTTGCAACAATGCGGGCGAGAACCCGAGTTTCAAAACTTACATCACTAGGCCCCAATTGATTTGGAAGGGTTTCAGAGGGATTTTCAGCAATGCACTGTTTGGCCTGGTCAAAGGAAATTTCAAAGTCCTCAGGCCAAACTTTTTAAAGAGAGTGGGGAAACCAGTGCAACGACAGAGAAAAATAGAATCGAACAGGGCACAGTCAAGAACAAAGCGTTTACCAAGGACAAGAGTTTCAAGCTTATTAGGTTTACTAGAGCGAAGATTAGCATAAAACATACAGACTAAAGGCTTATACACTTTAGGCGGAGAAATAGAGAGAAATTTTTCCCACCCTTGATACACAAAGAGATCCTTTACCTTACAGTTGAGGGCCTCCATATCGTCAAGATCCACAATTCTTCCATGGGCGATGGGCTTATCCTTGAGAGAGAGAAAAGAATCCCTATTTGGGGTATCCCAGAAATTTAGGTTGGAATCGAGAGAAGCAGAGAAATCGAATTTTGATTTCTTTAGAGTGGAAGAGACAGGAAGATCCTCCATGGGACACTTACCTGAGGCTTTTTCTCCTAAGAGTTGAGAGTGTTCAGAGAACGCTCCTTGAGAAGAGGCGGAGCCCTTAGAATGATCAGACCCTAGGTCTACTTGCTCAGGAGGCGCTGAAGAGGGTTTTGCCTTAGAACGGGTGCTCTTTCTGGTGGAGGCGGAGGGGTTTGGAGGTTTTAGCCATGGGAGATGAGAGGGTTTTCACAAACTGAAGAGAGAGGATGGAGATGAGAGTGACCCGAAAAGGCTTAACTTAAAGTAAGAAAGATTTGACAGTTGAGTACAAAAAGGAAAGAGTGTCAGATGAAACGATGTGATGATTGGCTTTCCATCTTCGACTGCGAACTGATATGAAACAGAATAAAAAAAAAGAGGGAAGGAATTGAAAGCATAATTAATGCACTGAAAAGTAGTAATTATGACAAGTTTTTTGAAAAAGAACAATTAGGTCCTAAGAGTTTCTTGAAAACCAAATTATCCCAAGTAATTTTCTCAAAAGGCAAAATCTTTCTTCCAACAAAGGTTTAGTAAAAATATCATCTAATTGGGCAGAAGTGCCAACAAAAGCTAATTCTATGTCACCCTTAAGAACATGATCTCTAATAAAATGATGCTTAATGTCAATATGATTTGCTCTAGAGTGATGCACATGATTTTTTGAAAGACAAATTACACTTGAATTATCACAAAAGATTTGTATAGGTTTAAAAGAAAGTTCATACTCACCCAATTGATGAGACATCCATAGGAGTTGTGCACAACATTGACCAATGGCAATATACTCAGCTTCAGTAGTGGACAAGGCGACTGATGCTTACTTTTTACTATTCCAGGATATTAAAGGCTTTCCTAGTAATTGACAAGTGCCACTCGTGCTTTTCCTGTCTTCCTTATCACCTGCTAAATCTGCATCTGAGAAACCTTCTAATTTAAATGAGTTAGAGCGAGGATACCATAATCCATGAGATACTGTGCCAATGAGATATCGAATAATTCTTTTTACAGCAGTCAGATGTGACTCCTTGGGAGCCGACTGAAACCTGGCACATTTACAAACGCTAAACATTATATCTGGTCGACTTGCGGTCAGATACAGTAGTGATCCAATCATTCCTCTATATTTGGTTTCATCAACTGGAGTACCCTATTCATCCTTATCCAAATTTGTAGCCGGACTCATAGGCGTGCCAATTGATTTTGCATTGCTCATACCAAATTTCTGGATAAGCTCCTTTGTATATTTAGTCTGACAAATGAAGGTTCCTTCTTCGGTTTGTTGAATTTGAAGCCTAAGAAAAAATGTGAGTTCACCCATCATGCTCATTTCGAACTCGCTTTGCATGAGGTTTGCAAATTCCTTGCACATAAGAGAGTTAGCACTACCAAAGATAATGTCATCAACATAAATTTGAATGATAAGATTACCTTCTGTTGATCATTTAATGAATAGAGTAGTATCTATTTTACCTCTAGTAAACCCATGATCAACAAGGAAAGTACTTAACCTGTCATACCAGGCACGTGGAGCCTGTATCAGTCCATATAGGGCCTTAGTAAGCTTGTACACATGATATGGGAATTTTGAGTCTTCAAAACCTGGAGGTTGTTTTACAAAAACTTCCTCTTTGATGAATCCATTCAGAAAAGCGCTTTTGACATCCATTTGAAACAACTTGAATCCATTAAATGATGCGTAAGCTAGCAGGATTTGTATAGACTCCAGTCGAGCTACTGGGGCAAAGGTTTCATCATAGTCGACTCCTTCTTGTTGTGAATAGCCTTGAGCGACTAATCTAGCCTTGTTCCTTATGACTTGTCCCCCTTCGTTCAATTTATTTCTAAATACCCATTTTGTTCCGATGACAGATACATTATTGGGTCTGGGAATTAACTACCAAACTTGATTCTTGCTGAATTGATCTAGTTCCTCTTGCATGGCTTTCACCCAGCTCGAATCCTTCAATGCTTCCTCTACCTTTTTGGGCTCTATTTGAGAGATCAGAGCAATATTTGCTTTCTTTTTGATGGCAGCCCTGGTTTTCATTCCTTCGTTTGGATCCCCCTATAATATATGGATATTCAGGTTCGCTCCTCCATTCATTTAGTCGGACAGTGCTTGTAGTCGACTCCGTACGTTGTTCAGGAGAGTTGTAGCTGATTTGTTCAGTCGACTCAATCACATATGCGGGATTAGTTGACTCCTGTGATTTTTCTTTATCCTGAGCTTCTTGAGTTTGATCTTCGTCACCTGCATTAGTTCCTTTCTCGACCAAGGGATTATTTTCATCGAATATAACATGGACAGATTCTTCTACGCATAAAGTACGTTTATTAAAAACTCTAAATGATCTGCTATTTAATGAATAACCAAGAAAAATACCTTCGTCACTTCTTGGATCAAATTTTCCAAGATTATCCTTACCATTGTTATGAATGAAGCACTTACTTCCAAATGGATGAAAATAACTGATATTCGGACGTTTACCTTTCCAGAGTTCATAGGGAGTCTTTTTCAGAATAGGCCTTATGAGACATCGGTTGAGAATGTGACATGCAGTACTCACACCTTCAGCCCAAAAATGATTTGGGAGTGAATGTTCTAACAACATGGTTCTTGCCATGTCCTGAAGAGTTCTGTTCTTTCTTTCCACAACTCCGTTTTGCTGTGGTGAGCGTGGAGCGGAGAAATTGTGAGTGTAGCCTTGATTGTCACAGAAGTCTTCAAATGCTTTACTTTCAAACTCGCCTCCATGATCACTTTGGATTTTTGAGATCAGATAACCTTTCTCTCTTTCAATCCTTTTGCAAAAGACTTCAAAATTTCTTAAGGCTTCATCTTTATGAGACAGGAAAATCACCCAGGTGAAACGTGAAAAGTCATCAACAATAACAAAAGCATATTTCTTGCCTCCTATGCTAGCAGTTCTAGTAGGTCCAAATAAATCCATATGAAGTAATTGCAATGGTTTTGAAGTAGACACCATGTCTTTGTTTTTGAAAGAATTTCTAGTTTGCTTACCCATCTGACATGCATCACAAATATGAGTTCTAGAGAAATTCAGTTTGGGTAATCCAATAACTAAATCATGTTTGGATAATTTTTCAATCAAATGCATGCTGGCATGACCTAGTCTTCTGTGCCACAACCAGGGATCATCAGATATAGAAGTTAGGCAAATATGACCATCTATATTTTCGAATCCATCAAGTATGTAAACATTTCCGTACCTTTTTCCAGGAAGAATTATTTTACCTGATTCGTCTTCGATGGCACAACCTATTCTCTTAAATTTTACCTCATATCCTGAGTCACAGAGTTAACTTATGCTGAGAAGATTGTAGTTTAGTCCATCAACAAGATATACTTCAGTAATGTCACAATTGTTGTTAAAGGGAATAGTTCCAGTGCCAACTATTTTGCCTCTTGAATCATCTCCAAATTTGACGCTTCCTCCATTAATCTTTGTAACCTCCTTGAAAAGATTTTTGTCACCTGTCATGTGACTGGAACACGCACTATCTAGATACCATTTTCCTTTGCGGCTTACTCTGTGGTGTTCCTCGCTAGTTTCTCCTCTTGCCATAAAACAGTTTTCATTGTCTGAATCATCTTCATCTGTCCAGCATCCTGAAGTTTTGTTGATCTCATTTTCTAGGATTGTCATGAAGCAGAGATTTGCTATTTCTTCATGGTCTGAGTCATCCTCATCGCTCCAGCTTCCAAATGATTTGTTCTTGTTGAATCCTCTAGAGATCTTCCTTTTCAGTTCTGGACACTCTGCTTGGATGTGTCCAAATTTTCCACATTCGTAGCATTTTCCATCGTTCTTATCTTGTTCGTTGTATTGCCTAGATCTCCTTGGTAGAAATCTTCCTTTCTTAGTATTTCTATATCTTCTCATCAGTCCATCCATATTTCTAGACATCATAGCAATTTCTTCTTGTAGGGCTTCAGGATCATCAATTTCATTTTCAGTCGATTCAGTAGTGGTTTTGAATGCAACAATTTTCTTTTTCTCCTCTTGATTTGTCTTCTCCAGGTGAGTTCTTTCGAAAGAAATGAGCTCTTCTCGTAGTTCATCATATGATAACTTGTTAAGATCTTGAGATTCCAGGGTGACAACTTTAGTCTGCCAAGTGGTTAGTACACTTCTGAGAATTTTCCTAACCTGATCGCCACTGGTGTATGGTTTGCCAAAAGCTTTCAAGTCACTGATTATCTTACTGAACCTGGCAAACATTTCTTCGATGGATTCTCCTTCCTTCATTGAGAATAGTTCATAGTCGTGAACTAGCATATTGATGTGAATTTCCTTTACCTTGTTGGTACCTTCATAGGTAACCTCAAGTTTGTCCTACATCTCTTTGGCTGTATCACAGCTAGATATTTTCTCATATTCTTCACCACTTATTGCATTGTGAAGCAGATTTCTTGCCTTGTGATTTATTCGGACGGCTTCCAGTTGTTCCTTTGTGTATGAGTCTATATCATCAGGGTCAGCGAGTGGTGGAGTGCTGGCAGGTAGTGGGTAGTTTCCCTTCTTGATAACTCTCCATACCTTGACGTCGTATGCCTTGGTGAAGATTTCCATTCGGATTTTCCAGTGGGAGAAATGTTGTCCATTGAAGTAAGGTGGCCTTACTTGTGAAGTTCCTTCCTGAAAGAGAGCTCCTATGGTAACCTGATTTGCCATGATCTTTTTCTCACAAGCTGTTAAGCAGAAAACAAAAGTGTGAGCCTTGCTCTGATACCAATTGAAAGTACAAGAGGGGGGGGGGGGGTGAATTGTCACTAATTGAAATTAATCGTTACTGAGTTGACTTAAAACTTTAGTAGTCGACTAAATATGGCAATCTTGCAGATATAACAGTTTGAGGTAATATGCAGAAAGTAAATGCAGAAACTAAAGACACCAGGAATTTTATACTGGTTCGGATTCAATGTGAATCCTAATCCAGTCCCCTTGGGTTGCAAGGGATTTCTCTTCAAGCAAATGAGTTTTCTTTCGAGTACAGATGTGATGTATATCGCTCAGATTCTCTAGCACTCGTTTGATACAATGCCTCACCAGTTGTATGCCCTCTTTCTATCCCTGACTTATTACACAGTAGATCTATGTAGGCTACTATGCTTGTTTGCAGTAGAATGAAGAGAGTTATTTTGGTTCGATCAAAGTATACTAAGGATGATGTTACACAGTACATTTATACAAAGATGAATGGTGAAGGCTCGTCAACCCAAGGGTTTTGATCCTAGGAAAGAATTGATTCTTTCCAAGAATAAGGAACTATCTGTTGCTTCTCTTGAGATCTTTTCCTTCGGCAGACAATGGAATTAACAAGATTTCTCCTTGATTGTTGGACCTTCAAACTTGACCACTGACCGGATCTTCTAGCCTTTATTATTCTCCCGTGATTTCGCCAATCACAGATCACTTCGAATCTTCACTTCGTTATGGCTGATTTGATTTCCCAGATTCACGGAGCTAATCCTGATTTGCTGATGTAGATTTGTAGCTTTCCTTGTACACCGTGCGTTCTATAGGTGGCTTCCCTTGTGAGAGATTTCCTTCCTTGTTCGACACAGCCATTTCACTAGTTCTTCTTTACTTCTTTGAACTCCTGCACATGTATATTAATTGCATCATTAAAATATGATCTAACAACCCAAACCCGGATCCCCACCTACCATTCTCATCCCAGCCGTTGATCTCTAAGATCAATGGCCCCTATTTTCTCTTACCTTTTTTAACCAAAACGACCCCCTAACCTAATTCATTTCTTAAAAAACCCCGCCCTAGAATCCCCTTTCCTCTCCAATTCTCTCCGAGACCTAAATCTAACCCTAGCCGCCGCCACCCAAACCAGCCTTAATCCCCTTTGATCCTCACTCAATCCATGGATTCCCATGGCTATTTGAGACGTATACTTGTCTCCTACGTCTCCTGGTTGCCCGTTTTTGTGATTTCGTGGAAAGATCTCGAAGAGATCTAGTCCAGATCTTGCTCAACTTCCATCCATGGTTGTTCGAGTCAGATCATGGCTTTTCCGGCTAAGACCGGTAACGATCTAATATTTTCTCATCTTCTTTCGGTTCTCTGAAACACTCACTCTTGAGATTTTCCGCTTTTCTTTAGATCTGTCTTAGATCTAGGTGTATCCATGAACTTTTTACCGATTTTTTCTTCGTCTCTGCTATTTTTCTGAAAAACCTAGCTATAAATCCTCCAATCCTTTTAGATCTGTGATGGATCTATGGGTTTCTTAAGGTTTTCACATGTTTTTCCTCAAAATGTTTCTCCTATTTCAAACGATTTCTTCATTTTCCAGACTAGGGTTTCAAAGCCCTTTTTACAAAAATGATTTCTTTCTGATTTTTAGTAATTACTTTGATTTTTAGCATGATTAAACATTACCCGAGTCTTTCCTTTTTGCTCATTTTTTGTCAAGAACCCTGATGCTTCTGGGTTCGATTCGAAGTTTGAATTTTTTTGCAATGTGTTTGCATGACTATCATGAACATTCTAGGCTTTATATGTGTTCTATATGCTCTTGTGCTTCCTGCCTTAATTCGTTCTTAAGGTTTCTTTGATTTTGTCCAAACCCGTGCTATTTATCGTGTAATAAGACTGACTATTTGTTTTATTGATCGTTCACGTAATTTATGTTGATTCTATGTAATCTCCTTAAACCTACAGCTTTGATTTTGGCTATTTTCCTTGTAACTCTACACTGATTTTTCGAAATTGCTTCCTTACTTTTGTGATACTTTCCTTAGTTAGTGCTGATTCCCTGTGATTTTCAATCTCATTCGTGATTCTCTAAACTAATTTTTCAGAATCAAATTGTACTCTACCTTGTTTATATGCACAAATATGCTGTTAATTAACGTGCACTTTCCTTATGTTTAAACTATTCTGTACTTAGTCCTTATTACATGCTACATCCTTTTACTATTCCTATTATGGTAAAATTAGTCTTACAAGCAATTCTTTTCCTTATTTGATACAACTTGTACCCGTTGAACCATGGCTCCCTAATTAAAGGAAGTCCAGGTCCTTAATTGATTCTGATTCGTATTATTTCTGTAATTATGCTAAGTCAGTACTTGTTACCTTATTTTCGACCTATTTTTAAAGCTATAAATACCCTAAGTCCTTTCATTAACTACACGAACAATAAGTTCAGAACACACACATACACACTCAAAACTCTCTCTTCTTTTTCTACTACTTGTGCTATTGCTTGCCTAGCCGGCTGAAAACCAAGGCTAGACTGTGGAACTCTACTTGCTTCACTTTTTCTGCACTTTGCTTCCTTAACTGGTATGTCCCTAATTAAATTCTAAAACTCAACTCTATATGCTCTACTGTTTGTCGATTCCTGTCTCTTTCTACACTGACTTAATGGCTCATGTTGTTTAATTGCACTCCATGTTTACTGCTTTACTCAGCATGCTTAAGTTCTGCCCTCTCTTGGTCAAATGTAATCGGCTTGTCTACTTGAGTGCCTGTTTATGCCCCTCAACTAGTATGTCTCCTAATGTACTTGGTTAACACCAAGTCATGACTAATTATGTCTAATAGACTCCTGCATGACTACTCCCATACCCTGTCCCTATATCTTGTTACTATTCTGATTTCAAGCATGATTCCCTTGTTAACTCTTTGAATTAATTGTTTATGTTCTGGAGACCAATCAGTCCCTACCTGTACTTTGTACTTGCTAGTCTATATGCACCTCTTCTCAGCCATGTTCATGTGTTTTGATTTGGGCCCTCTATGTCCCCAACCCCTACTTCCCTGCTTTAACTTCTGAAACTGTTCTTTGTGTGTGTTGGCTTGTTCCAAGTTGTAGTTGCTCCTATCCCCTTCACCTTTCAAAACTGTTTTTCCCTAAGCAACTCTTCTGTTGCTGTTGCAAACTTGTTTCAAACTAATCACTTTCAAAATTGTTTTTCCAACTCAACTCTTTTAAATCTATGTCAAGCACTCTCACATATACTCCTAGACCACTAGGTTCTGCCCCTTTTGTGGGAGCCTTGCCTTGGGACCCTTAAGCTCCCTCTGAACTTGGACACATGAAAGCTGGCCTTTCCACACTGCACTCACTCTGTCTTGGCTATAAAATCTAGGTGTGAGCACTGCCCGGGATCCCTTGAGATCCTTAGGGAACTCTAACACACCCAGATATGGGAAAGGCTATGGAACAAATCTTGGCATTTGAAATGATTTATTACGTAACTCAGGGAGGAAGTCCTAATCAGGCTTCCTATAGTGTAACTTCTTATTTTCATTGCTACTTATGTAATTCATTTCAATGTTGGTCTGTAATAACCTGTTGTAAATAAGTATTGGGGTGGCTAGTGAAAGGGATGGGGTAAATTTGCATGCTATAGTTGTTGAGGGTAGAGAACATTGTTATTAGGGTTATATTCCTAATTGTGCAATCGAAACCATGTTTAGGGTTCATACATGCATTAGAAATCATGCTCTTAGGACCCATGTTTTCTTGCTTCAGCATCTCATCCATCACCAATCCATGTTTTATGTCTATCACTTAGAAATCGTGCTCCTAACACAATAACAACATTGGCATAAAAGCTGTTACTCTCGTACTTTCAGAAGTCACATTTAAATAATTCTGCAACTCTTGTGCGCATTTAGAAATCATGCCTTAGGGATTCTGTTTTTTAACAATGCTGCCATTTGCATGTGCGTATTAGATATCATGTACTAGGATCTTGTTTGCACTTTGACGCCTAGTTAATTACTGATTCATGAAAAGGTAATAAAAAAATAGACTCACATTGTGGTGTTTTCTGAATAAAGCTGGTAATAACCTCTGCATTCGTATCAACTAGAACACCATGCTCTTAGGGTAAAATAATTTCCACACTGTTTTAATAATTCTGAATAACTGCTGCACATTATTGTATGCCTAGGCAAGCTTTAGGTAATCAACTTTAAATAAAACCAGAATCATCTCAGTGATTAGTGTCAAATTATCAACTGTTAAAATCAGTAGGCAAGCCTGATTCGGACTTCTTTTCTGAGTCATGTGATAAATTTGGTTCTGCTGTTTTTACTTAGATACCAGGCATAGGATTTAAATTCAGACTTTAATTGTGTATGAGTCATGCTGTCCATGTGTATTACCTGTGGAGGTATATTTGAGCCTTTCGTTTGTCTTCCATGCTCCCCTTAATTGAAGTCCTACTTGTTATTGTATGTCGCCTTAGTATTTTGCCTTTAAACCTGAGGGTCTGCCTAGAACCTCCTTCTTATAGGATAGGAGTCCTAAATTCCTCCGGGACTGATAGGAAGGGATGGGTAACAGCATGCGATAGGGGTTGAGACCAACCTTCGCTTTAATTACCTTCACGGGGCGGGAAAGGGTAGATATGGATATGATGACTGGTGGGCTAATGCCACACGTAGCCCCTTTCCTAAGGAGTGATTACCGGGCATTGTACTGATGTGATCCATATTACAAACAAACCTAGGACACCCCTCTTTACATAAATGAACATGCTTAGATTATAATCCTTTTCAAAATCTCACTGTCTTTCAAACATTTGTGTGTTTAAACTTAAATCCCCTACTATTTGAGCCATACTTGCTTATTTGCTAACTGTACAAATTCACAAAAACTGTCTGGCCGGGAACCACACTAGTGGATCCTGAGGGGTGCCTAACACCTTCCCCTTAGGATAATTTCAAGCCCTTACCCTATCTCTGGTTATCAAACATAGTTAGAAATGAACTATATAGGTGCCCTAACGCGCCTTAAAATCGTTAGGTGGCGACTCTTCAAAAATGCAAACCCCTTTCCCAAAAGGAAGAGTTGTCCCAACCAAAATGTCATAAACCCGATTCCCTCCGCGAGGAAAGGAAAAAGGGGGCGCGACAGCATGGCGATTCTGCTGGGGACTCTTAGGCTTTTACCATTTCATACCGTTTTTGTGAATTCGTACCCCTATGTGCAATTGCTTGTTTAATTTCTTTAAGCATTTAATTTCTTCTTCAAAAGCGAAACTGACATATTTTCCTTGTTTCTTTCCTTTAATTGCTGCTTTAAATTATGAAACTGCTGTATTTATTGCTTTCTTAAAGTGCAAATACATGTCAACATGCTTTTAATTTTTGCACAATCATGCTTAACATCATACTCCACTCGTGCCAAACAAATACTATAGCAACGCTTGATGAGTGATTGCGCCCTTCCTATATCATTACCCCCTAAATTCGGAAAGGCTTATTTGCAGTAAAACTAGTCGATCAGCGGTGCAGTCGACAGTTCCGTGCCTTCCCCCTGAGTTATCCGCTCAAGGGTACCAGTCTAAAACCCCATAGAAACCTTACTCTATTTAAAATTGCGCATGCATCATGGTCAAACCTAGCCGGATCAGTTATGTTGTCCACATAATGATCCATTAAGATAGCCTTGTCCAAAGTCCACCGGGTTTCCCTAAACCCAAACGGACATCATCACATCCTATGCATTTATTTGGAGAACTAAATGTGTCATGCTAATTGTTGATGTTAAATAGTCGAGTCTGGCGAAGGTAAGGGCCTAACCTTGTTTGCCATGCAGAAAGATGAGGCATGAAGTCCCCATATTCGGCATGCTCACCAATATCCAACCAAGGTTGCTAAGTTGGTGGGAAGATCTACATTCTAGTGACAAAACCCTCGTCAGAAAATATCTGGGTAATCGACCATCCCTCCTGGAGATCCAGCCTAACAACAAGATAATAGAAGCTGCTACCTTATTTTGGGATTGTGAAAGGGCCGTGTTCCGCTTTGGGGACATCGAAATGACACCTTTGCTAGAGGAGATAGGAGGACTGGCCGGTCTAGTGTGGGAAACTCCGGGTTTGCTAATGCCTGAGAATCGCACAGGCAAGGGTTTCCTTAAAATGATGGGTTTGAAGAAGAACGCAGAATTGGTATGCCTGAAGGAATCATACATCCCTTTTGACTACCTGTACGAAAGATACGGTCACAGCAAATCATACCGTACCTACCATGACGAGTTTGCCATCACGTCCTTGGGTCATATCCATCGTAGGGTTTTCGTCTTCATGTTTTGCTTCCTGGGTCTGATTGTGTTTCCAATGAAGAAAGGGAGAATCCATACTAGGCTGGCTATGGTAACCAAGACCCTAATGGAGGGGATTGGTGGACAGACATTCAGCATTGTACCCATGATCATTGCAGACATATACCGAGCCTTAGAGAAGTGTCAACGAGGAGCAAAACACTTCGAAGGCTGCAATCTACTACTTCAACTTTGGCTCATGGAGCATCTCCAAAAGGGCGAATACCGACAAGAAATTCAGCGAAGGGACTGGGATGATCACATCGCTTTCCACCACCCAAAGCGAATGAATTACATCCCCGACATGTTCGCTCAGCCTGAGAATGCCAAAGGATGGGTTGAGCTCTTTGATAATCTGACTGAAGAACAGATCCAATGGATGTTCGAGTGGTTTCCGACAGAGGAGTTCATCGCCCGATCCAGAGATGCACCTTTCCTGATACTGATTGGTCTAAGGGGAACATACCCTTAAGTCCCTCTTCGAGTTATGAGGCAAGCAGGTAGGAAGCAAGTCATACCCAGGGTCGACAAGATGAGCCATTTCTGAGCTGACTTCCAAAATGATGATAGTCCCTACAAGTGCCAAGCCCAACACATGTGGCACTGCAAGATCGTAATGGGGAAAGACACCATCGAGCCAAAAAGATATCATACTGGTTGTACTCCTTTCTATTCAGGTTGGTTGGAAGACAATTGGGATGGTCTGGGCCAGCCAGGGTTTGTTCGAGGTCACAGAATTATAGATGAAAAGGCCGAGGCGCAAGTCAAGTACAACCAGCTGCGCAAAAGGATCCGTGAATGCGAGAGCGAACACCGCGAGATACAAGAATCCAACCAGAAGCTGATCGAGGAATGGAAAGACATGGCTATCAGTGCCAACAAAAGGCTAGGGTACTTGGAGCGAGGCATAGTAGAACTGGAGAGAAAGTTTCTCAAGAGGGTTGAAGACTGTCAAAGGGCTGAAGGGACCGAAGGCGGACATCTAGCCAGAGCATACCTGTTGCTAGGACTTCGGGAATTGGGGCAGCTGTTCGACGGAGCCAGGGATGCCGAGTCTGGGGAAGGTCCTTCTGGGACCAAATAGATAGGAGTTTACCTTTTTCGCTTTATGAATGTAATAAGGCCAATGGCCATTAGTGACTTTTATTTCTTGCTTATCTAATGTCGTTTTGGGATTCACCTATTTTTTATCAATAAAATGAGGCATTTAGCATTCTAAGTTCTCCAAATCAATTTGTCGCTAGGCCTACCTCGGGCACAAAAGAGGTTCCCCAAATTAGGACACGCTTTACATTCCCGCACTATGTGTTTAAATATTGCAATACTTTTTATAATCCTCACTAACTTGATTACCTTTTGTTTTTATTTCCATTTTTTATTATTCCCCTCCCCAAAGGTTAGTTCGTGCACTCTGGCATCATCATCTTATTTCACAAGATCCAGGGGCCCTCCACCCACTCCTCCTCTTAGTCCTGTTAAAAGCAAGAACAAAGGCAAGATGGAAGATTTGAACAACGTCAGGAAAGAGAACACAGCTGAACTGGTAGAGGCCACTGATGGCCATGGTATTCGGGTTCCTAATGAGAATGTGTCACAACTTGAACAGAAACTGTTGAAATTCCAGGAAGAGCTCGATCAGGTTCGAAATCTAGCAAACCTGTCATTTTCCCTCAGCACCCCAGATATCAACTTCCCCAACACTCAAAACCCTACACCTCCTCAAAATATCCCAAAACAATAGAATCATCCCGCTGCTCCACCAAAGAACCAATGTAACACCTGCCATACCCCAAACAACACTCCACTACTCATCCCAGAACCTCAGAACTCCGCAAACGACCATTTCCACACCCATACACCAGGCCACCATAACAATCCTATCTACGTGGAGACCATGCCACACTCCACCCAACCTATATCATGCACACCTGAGTCTGATGAAAAGGATCTGCTTATCAGGAACTTGGCCGAGGAACTTAAGAAACTAACCAGCCGGATTCAGGGCGTTGAGGGAAGCAAAGGAATCGAGGGGCTGAACTATGAGGATCTTTGCATACAGCCTGATGTCGAACTGCCTGAGGGGTACAAACCTCCTAAGTTCGAAATGTTTGATGGTACGGGTGATCCAAGGGTCCATCTGAGGACATATTGCGACAAGCTGGTTGGAGTAGGGAAGGATGAAAGGATCCGCATGAAGTTGTTCATGAGGAGTTTGAAGGGAGATGCATTATCTTGGTACATCAGCCAAGATCCCAAGAAGTGGTCAAGCTGGGTAGGCATGGCATCTGACTTTATGGACAGATTCAGGTTTAATACAGAGAACGCACCAGACGTGTTCTATATCCAGAATTTGAAGAAGAAGCCCACGGAGACATTTCGCGAGTATGCTACTCGCTGGAGGTCCGAAGCTGCTAAGGTCAGACCCGCCTTAGAAGAGGAGCAAATGAACAAGTTCTTTGTCCGGGCTCAGGACCCGCAGTACTATGAACGGCTGATGATGATTGAGAACCACAAGTTCTCCGACATTATCAAATTAGGTGAAAGAATTGAAGAAGGTATTAAAAGTGGTATGGTTACAAATTTCGAAGCCTTGCAAGCTACAAATAAGGCTTTACAGTCCGGTGGTGTGTCCAAGAAAAGGGACGTAGGGGCCGTGATGGTTGCACAAAGGACCAAGTCTCCCCTTAAATACCAAGCTTACCCAACACCTCCACTCACATACCAGCCAACCCCAAATTACCAAGCACCCTCATACCAAGCTCCACCACCAACTTATCAGTCATCTCCACCTCCTACATATCAACCTACTTCACCCAGATACTCCCAACCCGCTCATGTCTACCAAACTTATAATGCTCAACCATCCCATTATCAATCACCCCCTGCACGCCAAAACTTCCCTAGACCCCGACCTAATTTTGATCGCAGACCTCCAAAACAATATACAGCCATCGCTGAACCCATCGACCAGCTGTATGAGAGGCTCAAAGCTGCTGGTTATGTCACCCACATCCCTGCTGCAACCCCTGAGAATCCTTCTCAATGGGTTAACCCAAACAAGTCCTGTGCATACCACTCCGGCATGAAAGGGTACACCATCGATGAATGCCGCTCTTTGAAAGACAAGATACAGTCTTTGATTGATAACAAGATCATTGTGGCAAAGGAACCCGCTCCAAACGTCCGCAACAATCCTCTGCCAGACCATAAGGGTGGAGGTATCCACATGATTGAAGTAGAAGATGACTGGGATCCCGAGGGATCAATCGGGTTGATCGCAGAAGGTGATGACCCAAAGAAACCGGCAATTACTCTCAATCCGATCATAGTCCAGATCCAACCGTCTGAGGACGCTGAGGTGAATATGTCTATACCTCTTGAGTTTGAAGCAGCGCCATCCGCAAAGACACCAACACCAATTGAGGTTGAATTCGTGTCTTCGGCAAATGCACCCGCACCATTTGAGGTTGCAGTCTTGCCACCCAAGGCACATGTTCCATTCGAAGTAAGGATAGCCGCGCCGATCCCAGTGGCGATGTCAACCATGCCACCCTTCTATACAAATGTTGTACCCTGGGATTATATAGCCGAGGCGAGAAGGAAGGGCAAGGTCAGGATTGAAGAAACTATCGCAGCACAGGGTATGACAAGAACTGGTAGAGTCTATACCCCTGAACATCTAGCTGAATCAAGCAAGCAGGCCTCCAATCGGCCGCCCCTCATTGAGACAGGTCCGGACGACCTTTGGAGGAAAATACAGGCCAAGGAATATTCGGTCATCGACCAGTTAAACAAGACGCCAGCACAAATATCCATCCTCTCTTTGCTGCAAAATTCCAAGACACACAAGAATGCTCTGTTAAAGGTGCTGAGTGAAGCGTACGTGCCAAGTAACATCACTGGTGAGGAAATGGCTAATATGGTAGGACAAGTGCTGGAAAGCCATAAGATCACCTTTTATGAGGATGAGCTGCCACCTGAAAGGCTGGGGCACAACAAAGCACTGCACATCACTGTGCAATGCGAAGATTATTTCATCACCAGGATCCTGATCAATGGAGGTTCTAGTCTTAACATTTGTCCGCTGGTAACACTCAAGAAGTTGGGAAAAGGGCTGCATGAGATCAAAGATGGAGAAATCAATGTGAAAGCCTTCGATGGTTCTCAGAGGTCCACCATTGGTGAGATTAGTCTATGCCTGCAGATGGGACAAACCTGGTTCGAGGTCGATTTCCAGGTAATAGATGTACCAGCGTCTTACAACTTGCTGCTGGGACGGCCATGGATTCATGCTGCTGGGGCTGTAGCATCAACGTTGCATCAGGCAGTAAAGTTCGAATGGAATCACCAGGAAGTGATCATTCACGACGACGGTAGCAACCCTATATACAGTCGCCAGACCATTCCGGCGATCGAGGGAAGAAGGAAGCTGGGTGGAGAAACTTACCACCACATTGAGCAGGTCAATGCTATCGACAAAGACAAATGGTGGGATAACAAAATCGAGAGTATACTGAGTTGGAGCGGGTACGAACCTGGCAAAGGGCTCGGCAAAAACCTCCAAGGGATCTCTAAACCCATAAAACTCAAGAAACATGGCACTACCTTCGGTTTGGGATATGAATATACCTGGGAAGAATTCAATAACTGGTCGCCACCATGGCACGGTCCTTACTACCCACTAGAGCAGCCAATACCGCATCTGAAGCAGACCTTCCAACAGGCCGACATTATATATGGGTCGGATGAAGAAGAAGCACTTGCAGCAATGAAGAACTTGTTTCTAGAGGACAGTAATATGGACTGTTGTGTTATTCTCGAGGAGGAGGGGGAGGAAGGCCCTTTCATACAGGATGTGAGCAGAGGGGCACGTCTCAAGAATTGGAGCATCAGGACAACCAGAGCCCGACGAGCCTCGGGGTAGCAAGGCTAAAACAAGCATTATTCACTGTTTTATTTACTAAATAATTTTCTTTTCGCATTTTTCAATTCCCGCAATAAGATCTTTGATGTTCAAAATAGTTATTCAATTTATCAAAAGCATTTTTGATTTTCTTATGAATTAATATTTGTTGCTATCGTTTTCTCTCCTCGCTTTACCAATACAGCATTACTATTAATTGTCTTGATGAACCAATGACTGTGGCATACAATGAGACAACGCAACAAACGGACATGGATTCAGAGGAAGATGATATACCTGGCGAGATTGTCAAAGAAGTTGAGAATTTTGAGAACAAACCAAAGTCCAACATGGACGAGACCGAAATTGTCAACCTGGGAGATTCAGAACACGTCAAGGAAACGCGAATCAGCATTCACCTGTCGCCATCGGAGAAGAAAGAATACATAGAATTTCTAAAGGAGTATGAGGACATATTCGCCTGGTCGTATGATGACATGACTGGTTTGAATACGTCTATTGTGGCCCACAAACTGCCAACCGATCCAATGTGTCCACCGGTAAAGCAAAGGCTCAGAAAGTTCAAGCCTGATATGAGTTTGAAAATCAAGGAAGAAGTCACCAAGCAGATCAAAGCCAAGGTTCTTAGGGTGGTTGAGTACCCAACATGGTTAGCCAACATTGTGCCAGTGCCAATGAAGGACGGGAAGGTCAGAGTCTGTGTTGACTACCGGGATCTCAACCGGGCCAGTCCAAAAGACGATTTCCCTTTGCTAAATATACACATCCTGATTGACAATTGCGCCAAGCATGAGCTACAGTCATTCGTAGATTGCTTCGCTGGTTGTCATTAGATCTGGATGGATGAGGAAGATGCTGAGAAAACGACTTTTATTACCCCGTGGGGAATGTACTATTACAAGATGATGCCATTCGGCCTGAAGAATGCAGGGGCCACCTACATGAGGGCCATGACTACCATCTTTCATGATATGATACACAAGGAGATAGAAGTATACATGGATGATGTTATTATCAAATCCAAGAAGGCCACTGACCACATAGAGGATCTGAGGAAGTTCTTCAATAGACTGCGGAGATACAACCTGAAACTAAACCCCGTAAAGTGTGCATTTGGGGTTCCTGCTGGGAAACTGCTTGGGTTTATTGTGAGCCACCGAGGAATAGAACTGGATCCATCAAAAGTCAAAGCCATTCAAGAACTACCACCGCCAAAGAACAAAAAGGATGTGATGAGTTTGTTAGGAAGGCTTAACTACATCAACCGATTCATAGCACAGTCTACGGTTATCTGTGAGCCAATCTTTAAGATGTTAAAGAAGGACGCCGCTACCAAATGGATTGATGACTGCCAAAAGGCCTTCGACAGAATCAAGGAGTACTTGTCAACACCCCCAATCTTAGTCCCGCCCGATCCAGGTAGACCCTTATTACTCTACCTTGCAGTGTTAGATGGAGCTTTCGGCTGCGTTCTAGGGCAACATAACGAAACAGGGAGAAAGGAACAAGCCATTTATTATCTCAGCAAGAAGTTCACCCCGTACGAGGCCCGGTATTCTCTATTGGAATGCACCTGTTGTGCTTTGACTTGGGTAGCTCAGACATTACTTCTGTGCCTATACTACATATCTCATATCAAGAATGGATCCCTTGAAGTACATCTTTCAAAAGCCCATGCCCACTGGCAAGCTGGCCAAATGGCAAATCCTGTTGAGTGAATTCGACATTGTTTATGTGACTCAGAAAGCGGTCAAGGGACAGGCACTGGCAGAACACCATGCCGAAAACCCCGTGGATGGAGGATACGAACCCCTGAAAATGTATTTTCCTGATGAAGAGGTATCATTCATAGGAGAAGACATTGCAGAACCCTATGACGGTCGGAGAATGTTCTTCGATGGAGCAGGAAACTTCAAAGGAGTTGGCATAGGAGCAGTCTTAATATCAGAAATTGGTTCAGCATTATCCAGTATCTGCCAAATTCAGGTTCCTCTGTACCAACAATATGGCCGAGTACGAAGCTTGCATCTTAGGACTCAAAATGGCCATTGACATGAACGTTCAAGAGCTGCTAGTGATTGGAGATTCAGACTTACTCATACATCAGGTACGAGAAGAATGGGCAACCAAGAACTCCAAGATACTCCCGTATCTGCATCACGTATTGGAGTTGAGAAAGAGGTTCATAAAGACGGAATTCTAGCATGTTCCCGGAATCCAGAATGAATTCGTCGATGCATTGGCTACCCTATCATCTATGATACAGCATCCTGACAAGAATTTCATTGATCCCATTCCATTAAAAATCCATAATCAGCCAGCTTACTGTGACCATGTTGAAGAGGAAGCAGACGGAAAAACTTGGTTTCATGATATCAAGGAATATTTGGCAAAAGGAGAGTACCCGGAGCTTGCTAATCCTACTCAGAAACGCACACTTCGGAGATTGTCCAACAACTTCTTTCACTCCTACTCATAATATGCAAAATACTTTCAAAATAGCATATATATGCATATATAAGCATGCCCAAGGTTTTTATTATTTTTTCCATAATTTTAAGGGTTTAAATTGATTTATTTTTCTCCCTCTTTATCCATAAATCCCCAATAATTATTTCCAAAATTATTATTTTGATAATTCACCTATTGTATTTCTATACTTATGCCAAAATATGGCTAAAGTAATTTTTTACATATTTTTATAATTTTATTTAGTATTTTGTAAGCTAAATTGCACATAATTGCAATAATAGCCTTTTTAGATTTAATTATATTTTTTACGCATAAAATTGGATCCTGTACTTTTAAATTGTTAATTATGTATTATAAATCATTTTAGCCTTTTAAATTAGTTTTCAGAAACTATTTACTATTTTTTATAAATTAAATAGGGAAAAAATGGCTATTTAGAATATAGCCAAATTGGCTTTCAATTGTAGCCCAAAATTGGACCCCAATTTGCCAGCCAAATTTCAATTAAAACCCGAGCCACACCCTTTTAACCCATACCCAAACCCGGATCCCCACCTACCCTTCTCATCCCAGCCGTTGATCTCTAAGATCAACGGCCCCTATTCTCTCTTACCTTTTTTAACCTAAACGACCCCCTAACCTAATTCATTTCTTACCAAACCGCCGCCCTAGAATCCCCTTTCCTCTCCAATTCTCTCTGAGACCTAAATCTAACCCTAGCCGCCACCACCCAAAGCAGCCTTAATCCCCTTCGATCCTCACTCATTCCATGGATTCCCATGGCTGTTTGAGACGTATACCTGTCTCCTACGTCTCCTAGTTGCCCGTTTTTGTGATTTCGCGGAAAGATCTCGAAGAGATCTAGTCCAGATCTTGCTCAACTTCCATCCATGGCTGTTCGAGTCAGATCCATGGCTTTTCCGGCTAAGACTGGTAACGATCTAATGTTTTATCATCTTCTTTGGGTTCTCTGAAACCCTCACTCTTGAGATTTTCCTCTTTTCTTTAGATCTGTCTTAGATCTAGGTGTATCCATGAGTTTTTAACCGATTTTTTCTTCGTCTCTACTATTTTTCTGAAAAACCTAGCTATAAATCCTCCGATCCTTTTAGATCAGTGATGGATCTATGGGTTTCTTAAGGATTTCACCTGTTTTTACTCAAAATGTTTCTCCTATTTGAAACAATTTCTTCATTTTCCATACTAGGGTTTCAAAGCCCTTTTTACAAAAACAATTTCTTTCTGATTTTTAGTAATTACTTTGATTTTTAGCATGATTAAACATTAGCCGAGTCTTTCCTTTTTGCTCATTTTTTGTCAAGAAACCCTAATGCTTCTGGGTTCGATTCGAAGCTTGAATTTGTTTGCGATGTGTTTGCATGACTATCATGAACATTCTAGGCTTTATATGTGTTCTATATGCTCTTGTTCTTCCTGCTCTAGTTCGTTCTTAAGGTTTCTTCGATTTTGTCCAAACACATGCTATTTATCGTGTAATAGGACTGACTATTTGTTTTATTGATCGTTCACGTAATTTATGTTGATTTTATGTAATCTCCTTAAACCTACATCTTTAATTTTGGGTATTTTCCTTGTAACTCTGCACTAATTTTTTGAAATTGCTTCCTTACTTTTGTGATACTTTCCTTAGTTAGTGCTGATTCCCTGTGATTTACAATCTCATTCGTGATTCTCCGAACTAATTTTTCAGAATCAAATTGTACTCTACCTTGTTTATATGCACAAATATGCTGTTAATTAACGTGCACTTTCCTTATGTTTAAACTATTCTGTACTTAGTCCTTATTACATGCTACATGCTTTTACTATTCCTATTATAATAAAATCAGTCTTACAAGCAATTCTTTTCCTTATTTGATACAAATTGTACCCGTTTTAACCATGGCTCCCTAATTGAAATAAGTCCAGGTCCTTAATTATTTCTGATTCGTATTATTTCTATAATTATGCTAAGTCAGTACTTGTTACCTTATTTTCGACCTATTTTTAAAGCTATAAATACCCTAAGTCCTTTCATTAACAACACGAAAAATAAGTTCAGAACACACACATACACACTCAAAACTCTCTCTTCTTTTTCTACTACTTGTGCTATTGCTTGCCTAGCCGGCTAAAAACCAAGGCTAGATTGTGGAACTCTACTTGTTTCACTTTTTCTGCACTTTGCTTCCTTAACTGGTATGTCCCTAGTCAAATTCTGAAACTCAACTTTATGTGCTCCACTGTTTGTCGATCCCTGTCTCTTGCTGCACTGACTTAATGACTCATGTTGTTTAATTGCACTTCATATTTACTGCTTTACTCAGCATGCTTAAGTTCTGCCCTCTCTTGGTCAAATGTAATCGGCTTGTCTACTTGAGTGCCTGTTTATGCCCCTCAACTAGTATGTCTCCTAATGTACTTGGTTAACACCAAGTCATGACTAATTATGTGTAATAGACTACTGCATGACTACTCCATACCCTGTCCCTATATCTTGTTACTATTCTTATGTCAAGCATGATTCCCTTGATAACTCTTTGAAGTAATTGTTTATGTTCTGGAGACCAATCAGTCCCTACCTGTTCTTTGTACTTGCTAGTCTATATGCACCTCTTCTCAGCCATGTTCATGTGTTTTGATTTGGGCTCTCTATGTCCCCAACCCCTACTTCCCTGCTTGTAACTTCTGAAACTTTTCTTTGTGTGTGCTGGCTTGTTCCAAGTTGTTGTTGCTCCTATCCCCTTCCCCTTTCAAAACTATTTTGCCTAACCAACTCTTCTGTTATTGTTGCAAACTTATTTCAAACTAATCATTTTCAAAATTGTTTTTCCAACTCAACTCTTTTAAATCTATGTCAAGCACTCTCACATATACTCCTAGACCACTATGTTCTGCCCCTTTTGTGTCAGTCTTGCCTTGTGACCCTTGAGCTCCTTCTGAACTTGGACACATGAAAGCTGGCCTTTCCACACTGCACTCACTCTGTCTTGGCTATGAAATCTGGGTGTGAGCACTGCCCGGGATCCCTTGAGATCCTTAGGGAACTCTGACACACCCAGATATAGGAAAGGCTATGGAACAAATCTTGGCATTTGAAATGATTTATTACGTAACTCAGGGAGGAAGTCTTAATCAGGCTTCCTATAGTGTAACTTCTTATTTTCATTGCTACTTATGTAATTCATTTCAATGTTGGTCTGTAATAACCTGTTGTAAACAAGTATTGGGGTGGCTAGTGAAAAGGGATAGGGTAAATATGCATGCTGTAGTTGTTGAGGGTAGAGAACATTGTTATTAGGGTTATACTCCTAATTGTGCAATAGAAACCATGTTTAGGGTTCATACATGCATTAGAAATCATGCTCTTAGGACCCATGTTTTCTTGCTTCAGCATCTCATCCATCACTAATCCATATTTTATGTTTATCACTTAGAAATCCTGCTCCTAGGACAATAACAACATTGGCATAAAAGCTGTTACTCTCGTACTTTCAGAAGTCACATTTCAATAATTCTGCAACTCTTGTGCGCATTTAGAAATCATGCCTAAGGGATTCTGTTTTTTAACAATCCTACCATGTGCATGTGCATATTAGATATCATGTTCTAGGATCTTGTTTGCACTTTGATGCTTAGTTAATTACTGATTCATGAAAAGGTAATAAAGAAATAGTCTCACATTGTGGTGTTTTTCTGAATAAAGCTGGTAATAATCTCTGCATTCGTATCAACTAGAACAACATGTTTTTAGGGTAAAATAATTTCCACACTATTTTAATAATTCTGAATAACTGCTGCAGCCTTAGGTAATAAACTTTAAATAAAACCAGAATCATCTATGTGATTAGTGTCTAATTATCAACTGTTAAAATCAGTAGGCAAGCCTGATTCGGACTTCTTTTCTGAGTCATGTCATAGATCTGGTTCTGCTGTTATCACTTAGATACCAGGCATAGGATTTAAATTCAGACTTTAATTGTGTATGAGTCATGCTGTCCATGTGTATTACCTGTGGAGGTATATTTGAGCCTTTCGTTTGTCTTCCATGCTCCCCTTAATTGAAGTCCTACTTGTTATCGTATGTCGCCTTAGTATTTTGCCTTTAAACCTGAGGGTCTGCCTAGAACCTCCTTCTTATAGGATAGGAGTCCTAAATTCCTCCGGTACTGATAGGAAGGGACGGGTAACAGCATGCGATAGGGGTTGAGACCAACCTTCGCTTTAATTACCTTCACGGGGCGGGAAAGGGTAGATATGGATATGATGACTGGTGGGCTAATGCCACACGTAGCCCCTTTCCTAAGGAGTGATTACCGGGCATTGTACTGATGTGATCCATATTACAAACAAACCTAGGACACCCCTCTTTACATACATGAACATGCTTAGATTATAATCCTTTTCAAAATCTCATTGTCTTTCAAATATTTTTGTGTTTAAACTTAAACCCCCTACTATTTGATGCATACTTGCTTATTTGCTAACTGTACAAATTCACAAAAACTGTCTGGCCGGGAACCACACTAGTGGATCCTGAGGGGTGCCTAACACCTTCCCCTTAGGATAATTTCAAGCCCTCACCCTATCTCTGGTTATCAAACATAGTTAGAAATGAACTATATAGGTGCCCTAACGCACCTTAAAATCGCTAGGTGGCGACTCTTCAAAAATGCAAACCCCTTTTCCCAAAAGGAAAGAGTTGTCCCAACCAAAATGTCATGAACCCGATTCCCTCAGCGAGGAAATGAAAAAAGGGGCGCGACATTGGTTTGACTTTTGCGTGGAACTAATGAAATCATGGGAAAGGTACACTGTTTTGAAAAAGTAAGAGCCACTTGAATTGAAAAAATAAAGAAAAAAATAGTTGGATTGTTGTGAAAAAAATATTCCTTGAGAAGTGGTGACTCTTGATTAATTGTGCTTAATGAAGTATGGGGTAATATACATTGATGTGAAGGTGGAGTTTGGTTTGACATAAGTATGGGGTTTGAATATGTATTAAAGTGCTTAGGGAGGTGTAGTCACTCATCTAAATGTATCCTACCCGTCCCGCAGCCTACATTACAAGCAAATAAAGTCCTACTTGATCCTAGACTGAATGAGCTCGATTAGTAGAGTAGTAAACTACGAGTGAGCCTATGGTGCATCTTTTGTGGCATATGAATGTTATTTCTGAGAGTGAGTCAATTCTTTCTATCTTGAGTTCCTTAGTGTTCTTAAATTTTATTGTGTGGAACTGATCTTTTTTTTTTGTGTGAGGGCACGTGATTCATGAAGGAAAGGTAATCCTTGAACTCTATGTTAGAGTATGTGGGTGAGTTGTGAATAATGCGTGGTACTTGTGAGTCAAATCTTGAGGTGAAGATGTTACACTTTTGTACTTTGTCTATTTTAAATATTCTTGGTGTGATGAGTTAGGAGAATTTTTAAAAAGGTCGTGTCTATATGAAGTGTAGTTTGATTGCTCGAGGAAGAGCAAGGATTTAAGTGTGGTGTTTTGATAATAGGCTATAATTACGTATTTTAGTCGATTATTACACTCTAATTTACTGCACTTTAGTTGAGTTTGCGCTTTAATCGCTAGTGTTTTGCACTAATTATGTATTTTATGCCTTGTAGGAGTGATTCCGAGCTATGTAGATGTTATGGAATGAATTCAAGTGATGTATAGCTTTGAAGTCCGAGTAAAACCCCAAGGAATTAAGCCGGAATTGTGTTCGGGGATCAACGGATGATAGAGCAATGAAACAAAGAATAGAGTAGGCATATTGCACACTGTTTAGTAAAATGCACATAACTTTTCGCTCAGAACTCCATTTGGGCTCCACAATATATGGTTGGAAAGCTAATTCAAAGGGCTACAACTTTTATGTTTTACGTCTTTCCAAATCCCAAACAGTCCGCGATCAGGTCCGCGGTCGAATCCACGGTTAGGTCCGCAGTCGAATCCGCGGCCTCGGACGTCCTGTCCGGGAAAAGTGTCCTTTTACGCATAGGAGAAGGTGTAATTGTTTGGGCCCAACCCTACTTGGCATATATACATGGAAAATGGTATTTTGACATACCTTTGACATAATTTAGACCTAAGGAGGCTAAGGAGACCGGGGATTCGACCTAAGGAGGCAAGAACACACTGGGAGCAAGGCGGAGAATTCTTCTACGAGTTTTTCACTTCCTTCTTCCTATTTTCATTATTGGTTATGAATTCTAGTATTGTAGTCATGCATACTATTATGAATAGCTAATTTGTTATATAGGGTTTTGATGGAACCTTTTGTAGGATGAATTCTTGTTATATTTTTATATAATTAAGTCGTTGGATTTCTCTACTTGTTCAACTACGTGTTTGTTGTTGTTGATTGAATGGCCATCAATTGACTGTGCCTATTTAGTGTGTACTGCTCGAGAGAGAGTACATATTTAGTTAGTTGTTGAACAGCGTCACTCCTAACGTATGTGAGAAATCAATACAGTGGGTTTAAAGGTGGGTTTAGAAATAACAAAGCCTTGACGTGGTCATAATGAGCGGTTAGATAAAGCCAACTAGCGTAGTTCGAGAGAATATGTCTAGTAAATTGTTGTAGTTGCTCGAGAGAGAATTACGGCACCCAAAGTGCTCACGATCAGTAGAGAATACATATGCGAAATTGTAGGGAACATAGCGGGAAGAATTCCAACATTTGGGGAAATCATAACTTTAGACATCCTAAATTTAATCTCCAACCCTTAGTATCTTTAGTTGTTAATTTACTGCTTTAGTTTCTTAGTTAATTAGTTAGATATAAGAATCTTAATCTTTATAACTTAAAAGTTATTCGAGCTTGTCCTCTTGGTGATATTGAACAGTTATAGTGAAACATTAGTTCTCTGTGGGATTCGACTTCGGACTTTTAGACCGGATTATATTTGCAGCAACCGTTTATCCTTTTTAGGACTAGAGTTGGGCGTGATCAAAATCCCTCTCAAAAAATAGCCTTAGACCGAACTTGAAATGTTCAAAAATAATAAAATCTCGGATCCCTTCTAATTTAAACACTGCCAGTGCTTTCGCACTTACGCTCGATTTGACCGCACCTGTGGTTCTGCTTTTGCAGATATCCCATCGCTTCCGCGATCCAAAGAATCCAGTCCACTTCCGCATCTGCGATCGCCCATGCGCAGATGCGCAGATGCACCTTCGGATTACATTCCGCGCAGGTGTCCCAGGCTCCCTTTCAAGACCTTGCACCTACGACCCCTCTCCGCATCTGTGACCACGCAAGTGCGGACAAAGCCTCGAACCTGCAACCATTGCCTAGCTTCTCCCAAACTGCATCTGTGATCAACCCCTTCACTTCTGCGGTCACGCACCTGCGACCAAAACTCCGCAGGTGCGATTGCACCAGACCTGGTGCACTTCAGCAGTCCTTCAATTCCAAACTTTGATCTGTTAACCATCCGAACTCCACCCTAGGCCCCCGGGACCTCAACAAAACATACCAACAAGTCCTAAAATATGATACGAACTTAGTCGAGCCCTAAAATCATATCAAACAATATCAAAAACACGAATCGCGCCTCAATTCAAGCCTAATGAAAACTAAGGAATTCCAACTTCTACAATCGATGCTGAAACCTATCAAATCAAGTCCGATTGACCTCAAATTTTGCACGCAAGTCATAAATGTTACAATGGACCTACTCCAACTCCCCGAACCAAAATCCGAGCCCGGTAACCACAAAGTCAATTCTCGGTCAAACTTCTCAATTTCCAAAACTTCTAATTTTCCAACTTTCGTTATTTCAAGCCTAAATCAACTACGGACCTCCAAATTATTATCCGGACACACTCCTAAGTCTAAAATTACCCAACGGAGTTAACGGAACCATCAAAATTCTATTCCGGAGTCATTTACACATAAGTCAACATCCGATCAACCTTTTCAACTTAAGCTTCCAGCCTTAAGACTAAATGATTAAATTCATTCTGAAACATCCCCAGAATCGTACCAATTACCCCGGCAAGTCACATAGCAACTAATAAGCATAAATGAGCAGTAAATGGGGGAACGCGGCTACAACGCTCAAAAGGACCGGCCGGGTTGTTACAAAAATGGAGCTAAATAACATTTTAGAGAACATGATAAACAATAAATCTTTCTTAATCCGTTTCTCTATAGCCTTCCATTGTACAGTACAATAATTTTATGGACACGATTGCCACCTGTTCGGACTTTTACATAATTCTTGGCTCAGTACTCAAATATGTTTTTCTTGCTTATATAGTGAACATTCCTCACATGCTATTCACAATTGTCTTGTTAGTTTTTTTTTTTTTTTTCTTTTAATTTTCTGTCTTCTATATATGATATATATCACATATACAACCGGGCTTTCTTGTTATTCAGGCGTATGATTTTCTGGTAAAAAAGAACAGCTAAAACAAGAAGAAGTGCATCTAAAGAACTTGCAATGGCGTCCCTTGTTATTCCTTCTTCTGGAAACCACGGTCAAACTGGCATGGAGAAGGATCAAATCACTATGGTTATGGTTCCTTTTCCTGTTCAAGGACACTTCAATCAATTCCTTCATCTCTCTCGCCTCGTTTCTTCATACCACATTCCAATTCATTATGTTGGTTTTAATACAGAAATTAGCCAAGTTAAGGCTCGATTACATGGTTGGGATTTAGCCACTGCTACTAACTACATCCATTTCCAAGAATTCCCAACCCCATCTTCTTATATGGCGCCGGCCCCTCCTGATTGTTCAAATAATTCTTCTAAAACTATCTCGAAACTCATAGCATCCGTACTGGATGCATTTTTTACATTGCGCGAGCCTGTGAGTGCATTTATAAAGAAGCTTTCCAGCACAAGTCCAAGAGTTATTGTCATTTATGATTCTATGATGGCTTCCACTGTTCAAGACGTAGTGTCTATGAAAAAAGCTGAAGCCTATTGTTTTCATGCTATTTCTGCTTTTGCCAATAGCTCTCTCTTATGGGATATCATCAAATAATATCTCCATCTTCCTTCATTCCTTTAGAAATTGGCTAAGAAACTTTTTCTCCTATCTGGTGCTCACATTCCAGATGGACTTCCAACTCTCAGAAGTACTTTCACACCTGAGTTTATTGAATTTATGCGATTACAACATAGTTGTAATAAATTCAGCTCTGGGAACTTATACGATACTTGCAAAGTTCTCGAGGGTCCTTATCTTGAAACACTAGCAAAGTTCAGTAGGTTACTCGGAATTCGTAAGCAATGGGCTGTTGGTCCCTTCAATCCGGTGACTATATCAGGGGAAAACGACTCAAAAGTTCGTCACAAATGCTTAGAGTGGCTTGACAAGCAAGTCCAAAATTCAGTGATTCTTGTTTCTTTTGGAACAACAGGATACTTATCTATGGAACAAATCAAAGAACTTGCTATAGGATTGGAAAAAAGTAAGCAGAAGTTTATTTGGGTAGTTAGAGATTTATTGTCAGGAGGAGAAGGGGAAGTCAGAATCCCTGAAGGGTATGAAGAGAGAGTAAAAGAAAGAAGAATTATTGTAAAAGATTGGGCACCCCAATTAGAAATTTTGGCACATTCATCAATTGGCGGATTTATGAGTCATTGTGGGTGGAATTCATGCATGGAAAGTATTACCATGGGAGTGCCTATAGCGACATGGCCTATGCGTTTTGACCAGCCCAAAAATGCTGTGTTTGTTACTGAAGTGCTTAAAATTGGAGTCAGTCGTGAAGCATTGGGATGCCCCTGATGATATGATTGATTCAATTATAAACAAAAACGCTGTTGAAAGATTGATGGCTTCTACAGAAGGACATGAGATGAGAATACGTGCCATGGAATTAGGTAAACAAGTCAAAGAATCAGTTAAAGATGGTGGAGATCATCAAAAGGAGATGGATTCCTTCATTGCTCATGTCACTAGATATTAACTTGCTTCATCGTCAAAAATGTAAAATTTGCTTTTTCTCCACGTATTGTTTTGATTTTTGATGAAAGAAATATGCTCCTTTAGTTGTGTGCTAGCTGTTGAGTGTTCTATAAATTTGCATTGTTCAAAGTTTCAACTTATAGTTTTTTTTTATTTTTTTACAAGACCGGAATAAGATAACCTACAATAGCAAGTGCTCCAAAGTATAATTGTAGGCCTAATTAGTAATTTAAAGCATAAATAGATACTTTATTATAATCAGTTAAAATACAATTTATCCTCCTTTACCCCGTTAGTAATATCCAACTTGAGATTGGATAGGGCCGGGGTTGAGATATAGTGGGACAAGTGCACAGATAGTCATTCTCAGGAATGCTATTTAGAGATTAGCCAATACTTATTTTGTCCGGACAATTTAAGAACATTGTTGTCCTGAAAAATTGAAATTTCAAGACGTACTAGCTAATTCCTAAATAACATACCATTAAAGTGGATACCTGGTGTCATTTCTACGCTAATTAAAGTGAGGCTCAATTATTATCCATAAATCATGATTAACAGACGAATTATTGCACATATCAGTAACATTGCAATAAAGAAAAGAGATGAAAGTGAAGCCAGCAAAACAATGAGGCAGAGAACGGGGAAGGCACAGAGAAGGGAAGTATGCCTTATCAGCCACTGCATAAAGAGTCCTCTCTCCTTGAACTTAAGTTAAGAATTTGGAGAGGTTGGTGTTTCTTTAATAGAGCGGAGGAGCCTTTCATTTACTGCTGTAACAAGGCTTCACTTTTTCAATGGTTTCATGTAAACAGGAATTCACTACAAGAAACATGGTTTTCTGTGACACATTTAGTCCCACAGAAATTGATGTGGCGACTCTCATATTGGACACAGAAAGTAAATATTTAACGGCGAACCATAAGAAGTCGCCAAGAAAAAGCTCTTTTGCGGCGATCTTATTTCGTTTGTAAGGGAAAAGATAAAATAAAAAACTTACGCTCCCAGAAATAGGCCTCCTATCATTTCTTTTTCCTTTCTATTCTCTTCCTCCCGTTTTTGTTGGGTTAAGTCTTCCCCACAATTTTCACCAAAACAACAATAACACCCTACCCAAATGCAACCTCTCTTCTTCGTCCTTTGATTCCCAGCAGCCGACTAGCATTGTAATGAGTAATGAACTCGGTAATTTCTATTTTGTGGCTTTAATAACACCCCTCCTGCTCGGTAATTCTATTTTTGTCAAAACTTTAAGTTTTATTTACTATTTTTATTTTGACAAAACTCGTTAGACGATTCATGTGCATTATTCTGTTTTTACAATTACCAGTTTTGATTGATCCTCTTTGCTTGATTAAGCTCTTGAAATCTCGAGCGCGATTTTCTTTGTGTTATAACTTTGTGAAGATTCTCACAGTGCATGAATAGCTGTTTGATAAAATGTCTAAGAGATAAAGTTCCTGGTCATAGGACATCCAATGAATTTGGTCCTCGAGGCAATATGCAATAAGCACGGGTGTAGTGTATGAAGATCATCATTAGCATAAGTATGAAAATATTTCAAGTTAGGTGCGTGCTGATCTTTTCATTTAGGTTGGAAAATGCTGGTTTATGGGATATACATATCCAAAAGATTTGACTTTGTTGAGTATGTATATCACATCAATCCAGAATCAAATCTCAACTTGCATTTTGTTATAACCCCCTTTTCCGCTGCTTTTAAGACTCTACCTCTTGTGCTTTGTCCTCGTTTTACTGAGAAGAAGCAGAAGAGTGAAAAATAAAGAACTTGTGTTGTTTGGTGGCGTTGATGTATATTTACATGAAACCACATTCCTTGTTTTAATTCTTTTTTTACACTCCCATACTTTGAAATTGTACATACATCTCTAGTTATTTTGTACATAGCTAATACTAGCATTTGGTTACTATAACCATAACTTACGGGCAGTTATTTAATTCGTTGTTCAATCCAAAGACACAAAGATGTTGAAACACCAAAAAGACATCTTCATAATAGTATGAAACAAAATGGTGCTGTATAGAAACATCATTAGCCAAAGCACCCTTTCATTTGGTTACCGAATTATGAAATTAAACTGAATGGTACTTGTGGTTTCTATAAGCTCCCCATACAACACCTGGGACTGATGCGAGCTCGCAATGGATTCTTCATTGTAACGGTGAAATCTGACCCTTCTGTTAGATCAACTTTATCTCCCTCAACAGGCTTCCATTCAAATTGCCAAATCAAATTAGCCACAAAGTACTGTAAATGGAGCATAGCAGAGCCATATCCTGGGCATATTCTCCTCCCTGCACCAAATGGCATCATCTTGATCTCTCGGCTCCCCGTTATATCAAACTCTTGAAGAGTTCCATCTCCATCCACCAAGAATCTCTCTGGCTTGAATTCCATTGGATCATCCCACACATTTGGGTCCAAGCCCATTTCCCCCACCATAAAGTTGATGGTAGCATTCTTGGGTATAACATAGCCGTTCAATTCCATATCCTCTGTCACCCTATGTGGCAGAACAAAGTGAGCTGGTGGATGTCGCCTAAGACCTTCCAAAATCACTGCTTTCAAGTATGGCATTTTCTGTAAATCATCCTCCTTCACTGCCTCCTCTATCACCTTATTGTTCTTAATTGATTGTAATAATGGTGTTGATTCCACAACTTGGCATATTTCTTTATACAGTTTTTCCTGAATGGAAGGGTACTTTACCAAGCATGCCATAATCCACTGTAAGGCGGTGGATGTCGTATCGCTGGCAGCAGCAAGGAACTCGCCGCAGAGGCTGGCCATTTCTTGGTAATTGAGCTTCCGCTTTTCTTCTGGCAATTCCAAATTCACCAGCGTATCAACATAAGCAATATCGGCTTCCAGCTCCTCTTCTTTGTGACGATGATCAATTCCAGGTTTAGGCGCTCCCACTGCTTCTAATTTGTATTTCACCCGATCTTGGATCAGAGGGATGAAGACCTCGTCCAACTCTTTTCGTAGTTCAATGAGCTGTTTCCAGCGTTTTCTAAATATTGTTTTTCCTAAAAATTCAGGAAAGTAATCTAGTATTCTGAAACGGTGAAAACTTTTAAGTGCTCGATGTTGCGCGTCTTTAATTTGCCGTATTTGAAACTCATCGAGCTTATTCCCAAAGCAGATGAGGACAAGGAGACAGAAGATAGCATACTTAAAATGATCAAGTAACATGATCGCTTCCGTGGCAGAATCAGCTGCGGCTGATTCATGAGCAAGAAGGAGCTTTTGAATGAGTATGCCTAGTACCCAAGCTCGGTTCTTGGAGTGGGACTTGATGATGTGAGAGGGATGGAGCATTTCTGAGATGAGGTTTCGACGAAGGAGCCGCCACGTGGGACCATAAGAGCTGGATGTTATTGTCCGCTGGTTAGAGTTGAAAATTTTACTGGTCGTTGAAGCAATTGGCCGATCGGAGCAAATGGCACCTTGCTGAACTAAAGCCTGGTGGGCTAACAAGTGGCTGCTGATGACTATGGATGGAGATGAATAGCCTATTTTAATGGCGATGATAGGACCATATTTGCGTTTGAAATCTCGAAGCATGAGTTCGAGATCGCGACTGGTTTTTCTTAGCAATGGTAACATCCCAATCACTGGGAAGATAAAGGGACCCGGTGGGAGTTTCTTTGTTTTCTGGAAGAAAAGATTAAAGAGAAGTATGAGGAAGAAAGAGATACAGAATGTGACCATAATGATGAACCAGCTTTCCATTATTCCAGTACTTGTGTTTGTCATCAAAATTTTACCAGTATATATGTACTTGAGACTGAGACTTGCTACGTGTGGGTATCAAAGGAAGAAGGGTAGGATGATTAACAGATATTGAAGAAAGGAAAGTAGGAAGAGTAGAATTAAATGTTTCTTTATTACGACTCCCACGTCCCCTTTCTGTTTGTAATCAAAGTGTTTGAACAAGACTGCAAGGGACTAAATGTAACTGGAAACGCCTATATGACATGTTCAACTATATGACATTTAGTTGCACTCTGATCACTAATGTAGGAGTTTATTTTAGTGCGATAAAAAAAGGAGGATGACAGCTAGCGTATGGCTGGACAGATTGAAAAATTCTTAAGACTTATTATTAAAAGTCTCTATCTTCTCCCACTACTATGGCACGTCATCTTTACAATATTAGTGTTGTATAAATCTGTTATAACATATTAGTTTGTACTAGCAGTAATTTTTATGAGATATATGCAGGGAGGTCTGACAGAAAACAAAAAATTACTGTTCTATTGGAGTTATTTCACATATCGTTAGATGTACAACTGACAGTATGTTTCTTTATTATCTTATTACGGTAATATGGATTAGATTTTGCTGCTCTTTTCTGCAGTATCTGGACGTCACATGAGCGTGAAAAAATCATTTTTCACTGTAGGAACCAAAATCACTTATTTTGGGGGTAAAACAGAGAGACTCTCGTCTTCTTTCTAAAACGTCCAGAGACGTACGGTATTTTATTCCACGACGACTTGAGGAAGTTATCGAAAGAATACAGCTAGAGATATTGCAGATAAAAGACTGATGAACACCATTCTCACATGTAAGCATACAAAATGGAGACTCTGGCTTATGAGTTGCGGCACTGTACAGAACCGATTTTTCTTTCTTTTTTTTTTTTTTTGGAAAAAAACTCACCGAGCCAGTTAATTCGGATTCTCGCTGGATAGGCCCGTTAAAAGTGTAAAGCTTTTCTTGTTGAAAGAATTTCCATTCTTAGGACTTGAACTCGAGACATCTAGTTAGAGTGAAATAATATCAACCATCTCACTCACACCTTGGATAAATATAGATATCGCAATTTTGTATCATAGACACTCATAATACTATTTATAAAATAGCAACTTGTTTTCAGAGAGAGAAACCACAGCCCAAATCAATCCCACCATTGTTTTCCTCTGTCTTTCGTTTCTTTTTCTTTCCAAGAAATGGATTTAAGGAAACTTGTTGGCTTGCTTCTATTAGTTTTCATATCCCTTCTGGAGATGCTTTTCAAGAAAATTGCAGTTTCGGTGTTAAGTTTCGTGGGGTTTTCTGATTCTCAACAAACACCATCGAATAGCAGGGAATTACAGAGGGTTGTTTCTTCACCAAGAATCAGACTAAAGGATGGAAGATGCCTGGCATACAGAGAAAGAGGAGTCCCAATGGACAAATCCCTTTACAGAATCATCCTTGTCCATGGGATTAACAGCTCCAAAGATAAGGATTTTCTTGCAACCCAAGTATGACTAGCTAACACCCTTTCAACTTTACTAGTAATACAACATTTTACTTTCCTAATCTTGAAGAATTATCCTCTTAGTCTCCTAGGAATTTAAAGTATGTTTGATGCTCATTTTTGCTCTTTAATTGTAACATGGTTGTTTTGATATTTCATATTCAGAGAGGGACATCCAATAACAGTTTATTTGTCTCTTAGTTAGTGTCCACTTTTAGCTCCTAAACAATGTTCTGAAAAGCCATTATATTGATCTACTAACTATATATATTCTTTAGGAAATCCTAGAGGAGATGAGGATATATATGCTACAGTTTGATAGAGCTGGATATGGGGAAAGTGATATAAATCCTAAACGGTCATTAGAAAGTGAAGCTTGTGATATAGAAGAAGTAGCCGATCAACTACAAATAGGATCAAAATTCTATCTAATTTCAGTTTCTGCTGGAAGCTATCCTGCCTGGAATTGCCTCAGACGCATACCACACAGGCTATCAGGCGTGGCTTTTGTTGTTCCTATAATCAACTACAAATGGAACTCCCTTCCTCATGATTTGATCAAGAACGATCATAATAACAAGCTTTGGCGATTAGTAATTTGGCTCGCCCGCTATGCTCCTGGGTTACTCTACTCATTTTTTACACAGAAATCGAACAGTGTTTTCTCGGGCAATTCTGCATTGTTAAGCAAAAAGGACAGGGAAGTTGCAAACAGATCGGAAGTTTTTGACCCGGTAAAGCTCATCATCCACCTCTCTCAAATCAAACATGAGTTTTCACAATATGATTATCTTGAAAATTATTTGTCTTAATTAATTTGCAGAAAGTTTATCCGAAGCAAAGCGATTTTGAGTCTCTTCTCCAAGACTTTACCTTGGCTTATGGAAAGTGGGATTTTGATCCACTAGAATTTGGTAATCCATTTCCTGATGAAAATGAAAGCTCAGTTCATATTTGGCAAGGTTATGAGGACAACATAGTACCTTGTCGCTTACAAAGATATGTTTCCAAAAGGCTACCTTGGATTCATTATCATGAAGTTATTGATGGCGGACATGCCTTGTGGCATGTTGGTCTAATTGGTGAAGCTATCTTGAGGTCCCTTCTGCTTCGTACGTGAACAAGAGACAACGCCACAGAGTGCTTCAATGTAATCAAGAATATTATTAGGCCTAATATCATTTAATGAAATTAAATTGCAAGGATCTTTTATTTTTTGATGTGGGTATTTCACTTTTCAGCTTGTTTTCCAATTATAACGCGTACGTTCAGTTTCAGATCTAATGATGCACATTTACCACCAAAGGATAATTCTGATTCTGATGAGCCTACTATTTCAATGACTTCTTCCAATTGAACATTCAACAACTCAATATCCCAACAGTTAATATTCATTCATAACAATGAACCTAACTTACTCATAATCTATAATCTATAATTTATAATATATATATATATATACACACACTATATTAAAAGCACGAAGGCCCTTAGTGAAATGTCTTTCGCCTTTTTTACCCCTTTAAAATAGAGTTTATATTGGACAAAATCAACATTTAGAATTGTTTCATAATATTTAAAAATTACACCTCAATAATTTCAACAAGTAACTACAAAAACATAAAAGAGAGAGAGAGAGAGGCGTTGGTAGGGGTGTGCATTCGAATCGGTTTATCGATAAATCGAATCGATTATTTGTTATTGAAATCGAAATCGAAAAAATCGAAACCTTATTGGAACGATAACGATAAGCGTATGTACAAATCGATAATCGATAAGTAATTATCGATAAGGGTCAAAATCGAATCGATAAATCGAATGCACACCCCTAGACTGTAGACACTTATTAAATGAGTAATTACCTATTTGTGTAGATTAATATAACATACAGAATGTATATATATTCCGCTACTATTTTGAAAGCGGCTATACAATATTATTTTTCCTAATCTATACCCTTTCCTTTACCCTAAGTCCCTTACCCTATTATTTCCTCTACCACATTTAAGGAATGATCATATTTAAAGATCAAGGGAATGAAGTTCAAATTAATGGAAAGCAGAATTAGCCGTGATGATGTGTTTTGTTTTGTTTTGTTTTTTTTATACCGTTGGAGTGTTGGTGGCATACATTTGATCCCTTACTTTAGTTTTGTTGCATGTGCTTGTTGACACAATTTTTATATTATAAATGGTGTTCGTCTTATTTTAGCTTCTTTTTGTCCATATTAGTTAGGCGCGTTTATAGCGATATACTTTCCGTGGAATCCCGCAAATTTTCTTATTGGTGTAATCGATAATCGAATTGATAAGCCCCCAAAATTGATAAACCGAAATCGAAAAAATCGAAACCTTATTGAAACGATAACGATAAGCATATGTACAAATCAATAATCGATAAGTATTTATCGATAAGGGTCAAAATCGAATCGATAAATCGAATGCACACCCCTAGGCGTTGGGATGTTGACAGTTAAAAAACATGAATAACTTTGCAAATACAAATATCCAAAGTTAAATATTAGATTGATTTTTTAGGCTTGAAAAATATAATTCTAAATAAAATTATAACTATAGTCAAATATTTAAAACTTGTAATGAGTTAATATTATTAATTTCAATCAACAAAAATTAAATCACTTTTTTAATAAGAATAAATATTAAAATTATGAATTAAAAAATTGAAAAAATAAATCCCATTCAATTTCTTTTCAAATTCATCATATAAGCAAACCCTTTTTTTCAGTTGACAAACTTTTAGATACAAAAATTAGATTTTTGTATAGGAATAGCACTTGAGGTGGAATGAATAAAAATTAATGCAAAATCGATTATAATATAGTAATAAGCATCAACTGCAAAATCCTATTATACTCTTGAATAAATTTATACACATAATATTATACATGGAAAGTTAAAAACAAAAAGAGTAGATTAATTAAAATGTAGCGGTTGAATTTACTTTTTGTGGTAGTATTGTATATTTTTAATATGTTAAAAATAATTCTTATGGTATTTCTAATATATTAAAGAAATAGAACAAATTACATTTTGCTCGTGAGCAAATAGAAGACGTCTTCTGTAAATTGAATGAGATGATTAAGAACTTATAAGGGATAGAGTTTCTTTCTTTTTTTTAGTTAGCTAAATAGGATCAACAATTATTATTTTTAGAAACTTACAATTTTTAACTTTACTTTTATTTTATAACTCAAACCATAATAATATAAAATTTATGTAATTCTTTAAATATTATATTTATTGAGATAGGGTAACACGCGTAATGCGCGTACTCTAAGACTAGTTAGCAATTAAAAGCAGCCAATTCAATTTCTTTTCAAATTCATTATAAATGTAAATTTATTTTTCCAGTTGAGAAAACTCTTAACCTATATAAATTTATTTTTATAAAAAGAGCAGTGATAATGGACCATATCAAAAATAAGAAAAATAGTTATTTTGAAGTATTAAAAGTCAAATTAATAAAAATACAAACTTGAATCAATAATGATAAAATAGCAGTAGACAAATTCTAAATTGAATTAATTTTGTAATTAACTTTTGTTTCTATTCACATTCGTTTCAACACATGATAGCTCCCTATATTTTTTATAAATTAAATTATTTTGGTAAAATATTAACTCAACATTAATCATTTTTGGACTAAGCATCATTACCTATGGATTTTTCCTATGATATAGGGCAACCTCTTTATTTTCAAATCTCTAAAATAACAAAAGATTTATCTTTTTAATTTATTTTATTTGAAAAGTATTTTTGTGATTTACGTGTTTTTAATATTAGGTAAAAAATAATAATTTTGAAATCACAATAAGGTATCTAAGGGTTTTTGTGGAGCGAGCCTTTTCTCATTGAGCTAGCTAAATGAGATTAACATTCATTATTTTCAAGAATTTACCATTTTTAAACTTCTGTTTTATAACTCAACCACATTATGTGATTTTTTCAAATTGTGTACCCCTTGATATAAGTACACGCGCAAAGCGCGTACCCTAAGACTAGTATTTTATAAGCGGGAACCCCAGAAGCTAAAAGTTGAATTACCAAAATGTCCTTCTAAATTATTTAATTATTTACTTAGAAATAAATAAATAAAAATAAACTAATATTTTTGAAGTGTCTTTTCTTGAAAAGTTGTGCCCTTTTAATTTATGAAGAAGTCTAATAAGATTAACAATTATTTTATAGCCAATTGTGCGCAATGGTTATTGAATATTTACGGCCAATTTGCACTTAATGGGAGTCAATCTCCACATCAAGATCAAGTACCCTACTTATATAAAAAAGTCTAACTCCTGCAAACAACTTAGACCATCACTGCCTACTCCATTCATAGTTACTGTACACTAATTCTATTCACAAACATATTTCTTTCCAAATTGCAATTGGCATTATTGAGAATTAAGTCCTGTTACTGTTGTTGCAATTCCTTTTACGGCGTCTTGTAGATGACGCTGTGGGAGTTTATATTATACAACACTGCTTGAGATCGAAAAAAAGTTCTACTGTGGTGCAATTCTTTTACGGCAGTTAAGCCAACTTCCGAAAACAAAACTGAAAGTATCAACATTTGGCGTAAATTATACTTTATTATCTTAGAACGATAGAAAATCAATACCTCATAAATTTCATGGAGTACGTTTATTTTCAATGGTGTTTTTTCTTTGTAGTGGCTTGACAACTTTATTTGCCTTATTTAGTAATACTAGTATACCTATCCGCGCGATGCGCTGCATGCACGGATAGTTTCAAAGGGAAAAAATAATATTGTAGAAACATGTCTATATTACAGACGAAATTTAGCGATCGCATTCAAAAAAATTAAACCAAAAAATAAATATATGAATTTTATAGGATTGTATCTATGCTGCAGACCACCAATATTTATGCACTCACGTAAAGGTCAAGGATAAAACTTATCTGAAATCCAAAATAAAATCAATATAGATTACCAAGAGCAGTTTTACATTTCCTTCTGGAGTGATTGAAGTTTATTTTCTTCACAAAATAAGGACAGTAAAAATTTTTGCGTCAACTTATTCATTACCGTTTCCATCGTCCGAAGCATAATTAATCACCGCAATTGAAAAGGTGCATCCTCTAATTGAAGATACGCTTCTCAATTAGTTGAGATAGTCCCAGTCCAGTATAAATTAGTATTTTATATAGAGGAAAAGAGAATAATATATAATTTAAATTTTAAAGTAATTTAAGTGCATCAATAACATTAAATTGGTGACTATTGATCATTCTATATTAGTCATGATTGTCAATTCTTATACTGCTCTTCTATAGTTTTTCTGCGCTATAGCAGTTTAGCTCCCGAAACTTGGTAAGTCAAATCCTTTGGCTTCCTCTTGCAGTCTTACTAACCAATCTATCACCCTTTTTTTTAGATCCTCAATTCATCGAAACATAGTAATTCAACAGCTGGAAGTAGAAGATCAAACCTCTGGCCCTAATATTCTAGGCTCCACACTTCTCGTATGTCACCACATTTGGTGAAAGCTTCAGTAAATATAAATGACATAAATCATCAAAATTTTCATACTAAAGAAGGAAAAAGCGGATTTAAAGTAATTCCGCTTTGCAAGAAGTTAGAAAATATAATCAAAAGAGTATCTCAACTCTAAGTTGATTTTAGAAAATATGGTACTATAAAGTTTTGCCAAAATAACTAATACTACTTTAAAAAAAAATTGGTTCCTGTAACTCAACTCCATCAGCGTCTAATCAATGGCTTAGTGCAAAAATAAATTGCATCAATTGTAGACTTTCTTGTGAACAAAATAATCGATCAACTATTGAGAGATTTAATAAAATAGTAGCTCAACTCCACCATTCTCTTCATGGCTTAAACTCCTCATACTCATTAAATTCATTCACAATTTATTCCAATCGAATGAGATAACTTTACCCTTACGTCAATTAAAGCTTGCCCGTCACACAATAAAGCTTCAGTTTCACATCAATTCTAGATAACTTCATGGAGAAACGTATCAACCAAGAATGGAAAATTCTTCGACTACATAGAGAACCAATATAACAGTGAAATGAGTTAAAAAATAATCAACACTGGCACGTTCAAGTAGCCTTTCCACTAAGTTAAAAATATATGGACTATTGTATGTATCTAAATAGGAGAAGTTCAAAAGTTGAATGAACCGTGACTATATGCAAACACGTTGTCCATAACTAATGAAGTTACCAAACTAACGAAACATGAAAAGTTAAATACAAGAAAAAACAGGAAATGATTCCAACATCTTTTTTATAACAAAAGAAACTACTAAACTAACTAAGCAAATAATTCTTCGTTTCTGCAGTTGTTACATATGTAAACACCTTATGATATCTTCTTCTTAAAAACTCTCTTGATCTTATAAATCCTGACAATTGAACATAGGATCTTCTTCAACCACTGGTACGACATTAGTTATACCCATATTGGCAGGTGTATTTTGCAACATCGATAAAGTCAGTATCTTCAATAAAATCAAGTTGTGAAAATCAGCAGTTAAACTATAGTTACCATTGCTTTATTATTATATACACTTGCAAATAATTTTATTAAAAGAATCAACAATATAAAGAAATGTTAATGGTGAGTTGTAAAATCACCATGATTTCGTTATCTTCATGAATGACTTGCTTTTTATTAAAATCCCAATCCAATAAAAAATGTATATCATAATTAAAATTTTCTTCTATCACAGATAGCGAAGTTTGAGAAATATTTCAGTAGAGAAACATACTTTGAATGTCTCCGCACGTGGAGAAGGATTGTATTTATTTATAGTATCCTCGTCATCAGTTAGCGTAACAAAAAAGTTGCAGAAATGTTATTACTCCTACAATTATTATAAGGTTAGCACGTGAACAGAAATAACAAATTATTGAAATATTTATTTAGTTTAATTGATTATGGGTAGCTTACTCATAATCCTATATCTCAACGTTCATGAACATACAGATTCTATTTTTTTAAGCACCTTAAAAGTTGCTTCATTAATAAAACATCAAGAGAATTCAACAGAAAAGAAAGAAAGAAGGATAAGATTCAAGCCTACAAAACTAACATTCCACTTAAATGATTAATTAACTAACAAAACAAAGTAATTCAAATTTGATATGAAACTTCAATTTTTACTATAATTGGGATTGATTTAGTTCTCAATGATTATTGATAAGCTATGTTACTCGGGCTCCTCAAAAATGTTGTTGGGTGCGTGTCGGATCCTCCAAATTTAGCGCATTTTTGGAAGATCTAATATGGGTGCGGCAACACTTTTGGAGAGTCCGAGCAACATAGCTGATAAGACAGAAAGAAGATAACGAATCATAGATTAATGGTTATATTCCATTTGGCATTTTTGAAACACTCCACTTCACAAAGGAATATTTATGATGCTTGAGATATTTAAGTTTCTCAAAGATTGAATAAGATAAGGCTCCAGCCCAAAATCTAACATTCCACCTAAATGGTTAAGCACCTAACAAAATAAAGAAATTCAGATTAAATATTAAACTTCAACTTTTACCATAATAGGGAGTGATTTGGATCATAAGTTCATAGTTGGCCACATTCAACATCCACATGTAAAGAAAGTAGTAGTTAAATTAATTGATAGGAATGGATTTTTTATATATACTATATTTGCTTTATGTAGATTATTCTTTAATAATAGAAATATTTAAGTTCCTGGAACTCATGTTTAGGAGCTTAAGCTTCAACTACTCCTAATTATAAGAAAGAGCTTGGTACTCAAACTATAACCTGTTCATTGAAAATGTTGCCAGCTACTTATAAATATGAAAGTGGTGGAATGCGTGTGCCATAATGAGATGAAAAGCTTAAAATGCATAAGAAATTGAAGGAGATGATATGATAAAAGTTGGTTCTTCATCAATATTTGTCAATAGATTTTAGACACGTCACATACTGGGATTGAGATTTTTTTTCATGTCACGGTCATAAGAAAACATATAAAGAAAAGTAAACTATAACTGAAAAAATATGAGAAAGATTTAATTACCAAAGAGTTCAGTATTGTCAAATTCTTGTGGATTTGACAGCTGCCATAGGTTCTAAATTTGAAGATACACCTATGGAATCACAGATCTTGTATTTTCTCAAAATGATCTTTTGTGTGAATATCAACTTGAACTTGTGATCTTTGGTATTCAGTCTCATATCATTTGGACAAACCACGGAATTCTTCATGATGTACAAACTCATTTCCTTAATTTGTTGCTTGAATTTTTGGATAAGAGACCTGCCAAGACTTGCATAAATGCGGTCGCCCTACAAAACCATTCAATTAGTTCAAAAAATTTAAGTTATTCCCTATATGGCTAATGATAGGCTATAATTACGTATTTTAGTCGGTTATTACACTCTAATTTACTGCACTTTAGTTGAGTTTGCGCTTTAATCGCTAGTGTTTTGCACTAACGGTGTGTTTTATGCCTTGTAGGAGTGATTCCGAGATATATAGATGTTATGGAATGAATTCAAGTGATTTGGAGCTTTGAAGTCTGAGTAAAATCCCAAGGAATTAAGTCGGGATCGTATTCGGGGATCAACGGATGATAAAACAACAAAACGAAGACTCGAGTAGGCATATTGCGCACTGTCTAGTAAAATGCACATAACTCCGTTTGGGTTCCACAATAAAAGGTTGGAAATCTAACTTACAGGCCTACAACTTTCATGTTTTACGTTTTTCCAAATTTCAAACGGAACAGGGTGAAAAACGCGGTCAAAACCGCGACCGCGGAGCTGAGGCGGGATGAGGCAGTGTCTTCCGCGCTTCACCGCGGTCCTGACCACGGCCGCGGCAGTCCAGACGTGAAATATTGTCCTTTTTCGCGTAGGAGAAGGTATAATTATTTGGGCCCGACCTTACTTGATATATATAGATGGTAAAATGGTATTTTTGAGGAGTTGGACATACTTTTGACATAATTTAGACCTAAGGAGGCTAAGGAGCCCGGAGATTCGACCTAAGGAGTCAAGAACACAATAGGAGCAAGGCGCGGAATTCTTCGACGAGTTTATCCTTCCTCTTCCTATTTTTCATTGTTGGTTATGATTTTTAGTATTGTAGTTTTACATACTATTATGAATAGCTAATTCGTTTTCTAGGGTTTTGATGGAACCTTTTGGGGATGAATTGGTTGTTATATTAATATAGTTTTGAGTTAGTTGTTAATCTCTATTTGTTTAACTACGTTTTGATTTTGGTTAATTGAAAGGATCCTCAATTATCCGTTCCTATTTATTATGTATCTGCTTGAGAGAGAGTGCATATTTAGGTAGTTGTTTGAACAACATTACTCCCGGAGTATAGGCGAGAGTCATAACCGAGGGTTCAGAGGTTGGACTAGAGATAACGATACCTCGGGTGCGATCTAAGTGAACTGTAATGTGAATATAGCTAGCGTAGCTTGAGAGAGTGCGTCTAGTAAATTATCATAATTGCTTGAGAGAGATTTATGATAGCTGGAGAGTTCATGATTGATAGAGGCAACTAAGTCAAAGCTATAAGAAACATACACTTAATGAAATCAACAATTGGGAAATCATAACTCTAGACCTCCTTAATTTAGTCTCCAAACCTTTGTCTCGCTGGTTGATAATTTTACTGTTTTATAGTATTTGTTGGTTAATTAGTTAGATATAAAAATCTTAATATTATAATTTAGAAATTGTTCAAACTTGTCTTCTTTGCGATATTGAACAATTACAACGAAACCTTAGTTCTCTGTGGGATTCGACTCCGGACTTTTAGACCGGATTATATTTGCAGCGACCGCTTATCCTTTTTAGGACTAGAGTTGGCCGTGATCAAATTTTGATTGTCTTTTGGGTGACTTTTCATGCTACTTTAGTTGTATTAGTTTAATTAAATAGTATTTTTTTTAAAAAGATTGGACTTTTCCCGAATGGATCTATTAGAAAATTTTCTTGAGGGATTTAAGTCTAAAAAAAAAGATTTTCTTTTGTTAGGTAGTGTAGCAATTCCCCCTTGGTTTTTCTTTGTGCCGCGGTTCTTTTCCAAGGATTTTATTTGAACAGGGTGTAGTTAGTTTTTTTTTTGGGAGTAGGTGCCATTGTGTTGTGTTTTGAATTGAAGCAATATCTCTTAACTTTGTTATGCCTTGAGAATACTGAGTACTTTGGTTGTGATGCTTAGGCTCAGTTTTTACTCTTGTATAAGTACCTTAAATTGTATGTTCTTAACTTTGCTTAACTGCATTGACTAGAGTGTATTGATGAATCCAATCCCGAGTGAGTTAAGTGCCATGCGTGTGTGAGGTTTGTGTGTTATTCTGTGCATTGCATTTGATGCCTAGAACTTGCTCTGTGTTGCAAAGCGAAATAGTAGTGTTGTTCAGTATTGGAAGTGATATAGGCGTTCTTTGTTGAGCCAGATAAGTATATTTTACCCGCCTAATTGTTATGTATCGTAGTTAACCCCTTTGAGCCTGTAATCCTGTTTCTTTGGCAACCACATTACAAGCCTTACCCATTTGTTTGAATTAACCATCCATTTGAACCTTCTAACCTCTCATGAGCACTTGAATTGTTATGAATTTTGTAAAAGTTAAAGTGTGGGGTGGTTGGTTTGGCTTTTGAGCGGAACTAATTGAATAAAGAGAAAGGTGCACTGTTTTGAAAAAGGAAGAGCCACTTGAATTGAAAAAAAAATAGTTGGATTGTTGTGGAAAAAAATTCCTTGATAAGTGGTGGCTCTTGACGTAAGTGTGCTTAAAGAAGAATGGGGTAATTTACACTGATATGAAGGCGGAGTTTTGGTTTGACATAAGTATGGGGTTTAAATGTTAAAGTATATGTATTAAAGTGCTGAGGGAGGTGTAGTCACTCTTATATCTAAATGTATCCTACCCGTCCCACAGCCTACATTACAACCAAATAAAGCCCGAATTGATCCTAGATTGAATGAGCTCGATTAGTGGAGTAGTACACTACGGGCAAGCTTATGGTGCATCTTTTGTGGCATATGAATGTTATTTCTGAGAGTGAGTGAATTCTTTCTATCTTGAGTTCCTAAGTGTTCCTAAATTTTATTGTGTAGAACTACTCTCTTTTGTTGTGTGAGGGCACTTGATTCATGAAGGAAAGGTAATGTCAGTGACCTCTATGTTAGAGTAAGTAGGTGAGTTGTGAATAATGCGTGGCACCTTGTGAGTCAAATCTTGAGGTGAAGATGTTACACTTTTGTGCTTAGTCTATTTTAAATACTCTTGGTGTGATGAGTTAGGAGAATTGTTTAAAAAGGTCGTGCCTATAAAAAAAAATGTAGTTCGATTTCTCGAGGACGAGCAATGGGTTAAGTGTGGGGTGTTGATGATAGGCTATAATTACGTATTTTAGTCGGTTATTACACTCTAATTTACTGCATTTTAGTTGAGTTTATGCTTTAATCGCTAGGGTTTTGCACTAACGGTGTGCTTTTTGCCTTGTAGGAGTGATTCCGAGATATATAGATGTTATGGAATGAATTCAAGTGATTTGGAGCTTTGAAGTCTGAGTAAAAGACCAAGGAATTAAGCCCGGATCGTATTCGGGGATCAACGGATGATAAAACAATAAAACATAGACTCGAGTAGGCATATTGCGCACTGTCTAGTAAAATGCACATAACGTTTTGCTCAAAACTCCATTTGGGCTCCACAATATATAATTGAAAAGCTAACTAAAAGGGCTACAACTTTAATGTTTTACGTTTTTCCAAATTTCAAACGGAATAGGGTGGAAAACACGGTCGAAACCGCGACCGCGGAGCTGAGGCGGGATGAGGCAGTGTCTTCCGCGGTTCACTGCGGTCCTGACCGCTGCCGCGGCAGTCCAGACGTGAAATATTATCCTTTTTCGCGTAGGAGAAGGAATAATTGTTTGGGCCCGATCCTACTTGGTATATATACATGGAAAAAGGGTATTTTTGAGGAGTTGGACATACTTTTGACATAATTTAGACCTAAGGAGGCTAAGGAGACCGGAGATTCGACCTAAGGAGTCAAGAACACAATAGGAGCAAGGCGCAGAATTCTTCAACGAGTTTTTCCTTCCTCTTCCTATTTTTCATTGTTGGTTATGATTTTTAGTATTGTAGTTTTACATACTATTATGAATAGCTAATTCGTTTTCTAGGATTTTGGTGGAACCTTTTGGGGATGAATTGGTTGTTATATTAATATAGTTTTGAGTTTGTTGTTAATCTCTATTTGTTCAACTATGTTTTGATTTTGGTTAATTGAAAGGATCCTCAATTAGCCATTCCTATTTGTTATGTATTTGCTTAAGAGAGAGTGCATATTTAGGTAGTTGTTTGAATAACATCACTCTCGGAGTATAGGCGAGAGTCATAACCGAGGGTTTAGAGGTTAGATTAGAGATAACGATACCTCGGGTTCGATCGAAGTGAAATGTAATGTGAATCTAGCTAGCGTAGCTTGAGAGAGTGCGTCTAGTAAATTATCATAATTGCTTGAGAGAGATTTATGATAGCTGCAGAGTTCGTGATTGATAGAGGCAACTAAGTCAAAGCTATAAGAAACATACAATTAATGAAATCAACAATTGGGGAAATCATAACTCTAGACCTCCTTAATTTAGTCTCCAAACCTTTGTCTCGTTAGTTGATAATTTTACCGTTTTATACTATTTGTTGGTTAATTAGTTAGATATAAAAATGTTAATATTATAACTTAGAAATTGTTCAAACTTGTCTTCTTTGCGATATTGAACAATTACAGCAAGACCTTAGTTCTCTGTGGGATTCGACTCCGGACTTTTAGACCGGATTATATTTGCAGCGACCGCTTATCCTTTTTAGGACTAGAGTTGGGCGTGATCAATGGCGATAGCGTATTGAAGTCTATATAAACTAAGTTTAAAAATATTACATTTTCATCCATCATAATAAGCTCAATTCAATAAGGAATATGAGGTCTCCCATGATCCGGATTTTCCTAACGTTTGGCAATAGGAACCTTTCATTTACAGTTCATTGACTCGCTACAAATTTCGCTAAGTAAATTACTTCCATCCGCCATTATGTCGCTTGTTAATTGAAAAGAAGTGTAAGTCAAAATAAAGATACAAATAATGGTGTAATCAATGAATTAACATAGAATATAATGTCCTGTGGTATGCGCAAATCACTAAGAATTGCATTACAAAATCAAACCTTTGATATTGTAATGAAATTCTTAGTTGCCTGTTAGTATTTTATTGAAAAAATTATATATCAACGAAAAAAAAGGAAAGCAAGGAGTGGAAGGAAGAAAAAACTGATTTTTTATTGCTTTTCTCTATTCTAGTTAGATATATGTTCATAATGTAGAGAAGAAAGGAGTGAAAGAAAGAAAGAACTGAAATATTTTTTGCTTTTCTATATTCTAGTTAAGAAACGTCAAAATTAATTCTGAGGATTTATTTGTTATAGAAATTCAATAAGTATTCTAGAATTACAAATCATAGAACTTACCTCTTGTAATCCAGAATTGTTGAGTGGTATGCGAAGAAAGGAGAAAGAATTGGAGGTATGTACTGTAAAAATATGAAATTGATATGAAAAATAATGTTACTGAAAATCCGTTTTAAATGTATTTGGGGATTAGGAGTTAGAAATCGTGATGGTATATCGTGGAGTGTTTGAAGCGCACACTCCCTAGGGTTTAGGCGCGCGATGGTAAAACCAACAAAGAGGTTGCAGAGATATTTTATTGGATCATGTTGGTAAAACTAACAAAGAATGTAAAAAATTTGATATTTTATTATTTTTAAATTCAAATTTAATAAATAATCTAATTATAATCATTAAATTTGCCCACAATTGTTTCCAAGTTTCATTACTTCTTGGTAACTTCCCATAATTAATCGTTGTTGGTAAATTAATTTTTAAAAAATGTAAAAGGGTAGATATTTCAGTATTTTGAAATTCAAATTCAAAATATAAACTAATTTTACCTAATTTTAACTAATTTTGTAACTAAAATTGCCACATGGCATTTTCCTCACATAACACTTGGAAAATTCCCAAGGCTGACTTCTTTCTTTTTAATAATAGATAGATTGTCTTAGTGTTACACTGGTAATAACGTATTGCTTTGCGTTTACTTGTTAGGTTCGATAGAAAATGAAAGAAATCAACGTAGATGAATCGAGAGAGAAAGAATCTATGGAAAATTCTAGAGAGAAATGAATGTGTTATTGAAAAAATTAGCGTCCAAGCTATAAGTGTGTGTATTTATATACAGACCCAAAATCAGAAAACAAAATCCGGCCCATCTACCATTTACAATCTAAATAAATATGGGCTTAGCAAACTAGTGGCCCAGATACAAAATTAACAGCCCAACTAATAACAACCTAGCTATTCTAACATCCCCCTCAAGTTGGAGGGTGGTTAGCCACACCCAACTTGCTCAAGATAAAACGATGAGTGACACCAGGGAGTGGCTTCGTAAGCATATTAGCAAGCTGCAGCCGGCTTGGGACAAAAGATAAAGAAATCAGCCCATCTTGTAACTTTTCACGTACAAAATGACAATCCAACTCGATGTGTTTGGTGCGCTCATGAAATACCGGATTCTTTGCAATGTATATAGCTGATTGACTATCACAATGCAAAGGAACATGCACAATGGAGGTGATAAAGAGTTCAGCCAATAATCTGGTAAGCCAAGCTAACTCAGCAACGACTCGTCGCATAGATCGATACTCGGCCTCGGCTGAAGATAGAGACACCGTGTGTTGCTTCTTGAATTTCCAAGTGAGAAGAGAATTCCCAAGAGTAACCAGGTAGCCACTTACCAATCTGCGTGAATCTGGGCAGGCTGCCCAGTCAGAGTCACAGAAAGCACTCAAAGAAAAATCATTATCTGTGACCATAAACAACCCTTGACCTAAAGTACCCTTGATGTATCGAAGGACATGATAGGCAGCAGCTAAATGTGAATCACAAGGAGCATGCATAAACTGACTCAAGCATTGAACTGAGTAGGCAAGATCAGGTCTTATGTTTGTAAGGAAATTCAATTTCCCGATCAATTTTCTATACAAAGTAGGATCAGATAAAGGCTTCCCATCAACAGCCTTGAGCTTTTGGTTAGCATCTAAGGGACTGCTAACAGAAGTGCATTCAAGGCAATCAAATTTAGTTAAGAGATCCATAGCAAAATTTCTCTGACAAACAAGCACCCCACCAGATTGTGACAGAATTTCCAAACCAAGAAAATAATGCAAATGGCCCAAATCCTTAATTTTGAACTGATTGTCCAGAAACAATTTAAGGGAAGAGATTTCCTTATCATCATTTCCACTCAAAAGGATGTCATCAACATACACAACAACAATAGTAATCAAAGAATTGAGAGATTTAATAAAAAGAGAATAGTCATTTTTGGATGCAGTATACCCCCTAGAAATTAAAGAATCACTCAATTTGGAGTACCATTGTCTAGAAGCTTATTTTAATCCATATAAGGATTTGTTCAACTTACATACCAAATTATCACCACAAACTACCATACCCTGTGGGATCCTCATATACACCTCTTCATCAAGGTCTCCTTGCAAAAATGCATTATTCACATCTAATTGAAACATAGGCCAATGCCTCTTAACAGACACTGGAATAATAGCTCTAATGGTGGTCATTTTAACCACGGGAGAAAATGTCTCTGTATAATCAACCCCTTCAGTTTGTGTGTCCCCCCTTATCACTAACCTGGCCTTAAACCTTTCAATACTTCCATCTGCCCTATGTTTGACTTTGTATACCCATTTATTCCCTATGGGTTTCTTTCCTGGTGGTAAGGGCACTATATCCCAGGTCTAATTTGCCTCAAGTGCATCAAATTCTTTCAACATAGCTTCCTGCCAAGCAGGATTTCAAATTGCTTGCTGGAAAGTTATTAGTTCATGCACATTATCTAGACTCTTAAGTAAATTTTGATCAATGGAACTCAAAGTACTAAACAAACAGACCTGGGCAAACAATTTAAGGAAGTTAAGGTGGGACAGATATAATCTTGAATATAAGAAGGAGGATTGTGATTTCTAGAAGGATATCTTCCAGGAACAACAGTAAGGTCAATAGGATCAGAAAAAGTGGAAGGAGAAATATGGACAAGAGAGGAAGGAGCAGAAGAATTAGGAGACCCATTAGGACTGGATAAAGGTGCATCCATATCACCACTAGAAGAAACATTGGAGCTAGGTTCATGAGTAGAAGTTGGAATAGGTGCTGGTACATGGTCAATGGAAGGTGATTGTTCTGGAAGTACAGATGGTAGATATGGGAACTATGTCTTTGGTGTGGAGGAGTTGCAAAATGGAAAAATGTTCTCATGAAAAATCACATCTCTTGAAATAAGTGTTTTCCAATCAGACAACTGTAGGAGTTTGTAAGCTTTCTTTCCAGGTGGATAACCTAGAAAAATACATGCAACTGACCTAGGGGAAAACTTATCCCTGAAAGGTTTAGGTGTAACAGCATAACAAAGACATCCAAAACTTCTCAAGTGTGTATATATAGACAGCACACCATAAAGTAATTCATAAGGAGTTTTGCCTGACAAAATAGTGCTGGGGAATCTATTTATCAAGTATGTAGCTGTCAATACACAATCACCCCAAAAATGAATTGGTAATTTGGATTGAAAAAGTAAGGCTCTTGCTGTTTCTAACAAATATTTGTGCTTTCTTTCTACAATCCCATTTTGTTGGGGTGTGTAAGGAACTGTGGTTTGATGGATGACACCTTTAGATTGAAGGAATTGAGAAGCTTCATAGCTGGAATCAAGTTCCAAAGCATTATCAGTTCTAATGGATTTTATTTTTAAATTGAATTGTGTTTCAATCATGGAAAAGAAAGATTTCAGAATAGACAATGCATTTCCTTTATGACTTAGTAGATGAGTCCAAGTATATCTACTACAATCATCTACTATAGTAAGAAAAAACTTATAATGTCTTTGTGTAGGAGTGTGATAGGGTCCCCATATATCAACATGAAGTAGATCAAAAATATTCTGAGAATAGGAAGCACTTTGTGAAAAAGGCAATCTTTGCTGTCTAGCAAGTGGGCATATATCACAAATGAAAGGTTGTCTGTTACAATGAGGGATATCAACACAATTAAGTTTTTGCAGTTTTGAAAAAGGAAGATGGCCTAATCTGTTGTGCCATAGTACATGAGATTTGGTCCTAGTCATATTATTTGCAGAAATATAAGGAATAGAAATAACAGGATGAACACTTTGTGGATCTTTAACTTGGACAGTTTTGGATTTAAGAAGATATAGCCCAGCTGTCACCTTACCAAGTTCCAACGGCCTCTTCAGAGAAGGGCCCTGTAATAACAGGAACTGCTGGTGAGAATCAAGAGTGAAGATGTACCAACTAACAATCTGTGGACAGAATTGAGATTATATTTAAAGGTTGGCACATATAGGACCTTATAAAGTGTAATAATAGAATTAAGTACCACATAACCATAATAGGATACTTTCACTTTATAGCCATTAGGTAGAGTAATGAGATATGGAATGGGTAAAGAAACAATATTTGAGAGTAAAGATTTGTTGGATGTCATATGGTCTGTTGCTCCAGAATCCAAGATCCATGTATCAGAATTTTGTATCGAAGCTAGATAAGTACACTTACAACCAGTATGGATAGAGCAAGCAGAAATACCTGAAAAATTGGCAGGAGCAGGGACAGACTGAGATTGAGCATTTTCCATCACTTGGACATTCTGAAGGATGTTCATTAGTTGATTGTACTGTTCCATGGTTATGGCTTGAGGAGTTGGAGCATTGCTATTAGAGTTTTGACTGCAGTAATCAAGTTTTCCATCAGAAGAGGAGCATACATTGGCATCCACTCTCATATTCCTACTGACAGGCTTTGAATTCTGTGGGTACCCATGTAGTTTGAAACATTTCTCAATTGTATGTCCATTATTTTTGCGATATTTGCAGAACAATTTCTTTGAGTCACCATTATACCTCTGAGTTTGGTTAGTAGTACTGAAATTATATCTTGGGTTAGAGTTGGATGGACCAGTTGTATATTTAGTGCCACTGGGGTTGACAGTTGAACTAGCAGAGAAGGAGGCTACATCAGATTGAAAAGCTGGAACATTGTGTATGCCTCGCTGTTTTTCATCTTGAATTATTAAGGAATATGCCTTGCTCACATCAGGCAAAGGCTCCATCATCAGAATATTACCCCTTGCATTACCATATAATTCATTCAAGCCCGTTAGAAACTGCATTAATTTTTGATTTTCTGCCCGTTTAGTCATTTTGTGTTTTCACCCACAAGTACACTCACAGACACAATAAGATTCAGCATCTAGGGAATCCATCTCATCCCATAACCTCTTTACTTTGTTGAAATATCCTCCAACATCAGAAGAACCCTGGGAGACAGAACTTAAATCCTTTTGTACTTTATACATTCTCGTACCATTTGACTGACCATATCTATGATTGAGTTCATCCCAGAGACTCTTAGCAGTCTTAGAGTATATCACACTTTGCGCAATGACAGGATCAAGGGAATTAACGATCCAGCTAATAATCATGTTATTGCATTGTTCCCACTGGTCAAACAAAATGGAAATTTTGAGGAGGCTGCACATAACTTCCATTTATGAAAACTATTTTCTCTTTAGCTGACAAAGCAATTATGATACCTCTTCTCCAAGCCCCAAAGCAAGTACCATTGAATTGTTTCGCTACTAACACAATACCAGGATTATCTGAAGGATGCAAATAAAATGGATGAGATGAAGGCAGGTTAAGCTCATTTCCGAGTCCAAAAGTATCTGGTCCATTGTCATCAGGATCACTTCGATCACCTATTGATGTTGGATCAAGTTTACCAGTTGACAAAAGCGAACACGTTCCGCCAAAAAAAATGAAAATTCTCAAAATCGGGTCACAAAATCAGCTAAGCCACACCAAAATTATCGCCATAAAAAACTTGAGGCTATGAGAAACATCAGCCAAATCTTAAGAAGAACACCGAAACTCAAGAAAAAATCCATGAAATTAAGGTTTCCAAAAAAAAATAGGGCTTAAAAGAACAGTATCTCGAACCTTCAGCTTTACTTTATGCTTCAGCTTTGAAGGAGACTTCGGGACTAACTCGAATGCGCAACGAATTGCTCTGATACCATGTTAGCTTTGATAGAAAATGAAAGAAATCAATGTAGATGAATTGAGAGTGAAAGAATCCATGGAAAATTCTAGAGAGAAATGAATCTGTTATTGAAAAAATCAGCGTCCAAGCTATAAGTGTGTATACTTATATACAGACCCAAAATCAGAAAAATAAAATCTGGCCCATTTACCATTTACAATCTAAATAAATATGGGCTTAGCAAACTAGTGGCCCAGATACAAAATTAATAGCCCAACTAATAACAACCCAGCTATTCTAACATTACTCCATTCTCATCTATGCCTGCTTGTTCAAATAATCGTTATATAGGATTGTCAAGTTATTTAAATCTTTCAAGCAATGATATTCAACATAAGAAGCTGAATCAATATGAATAACAAGAAATGTATTGTGTTTTCTCAAATGATATGTTCCATGTGTACGTTCTTTCAAATAAGATGTGTAGTTTGATCTTTTCTATTGACAGTCACGTCACTTGGAAACAAAAGGTTGCAGACTTAATAAATGGCTCTCCAGAAACAATTTTAGAAGGCAAGAAAATTTGCTGAATAAATTCCACCATATGCTTTTGTCTAGCATCACCATTTTCACCGTACCAAATTCAATGTAATATATATATTTTTTTGAGTATATAATATTTTCTTTTGTATAGGCTACAAAAAGAAACTGACATATAAACTATATAATGTTTTACTCGAAAATTCATGTTTTATTTTAATTTGTGAAGTTGATTGTTGATGAAATTTGACATTTTCAAGGTGTACTATGTCCCCACAAGAAGCACTATGAAGAATTTATGAGTTCAATCCAAGTGAATGTACTATCCAAGTATTAACCTTCAACTACATTTTTCGGACCATTAATCAGGTACTATATGTCAAACAACTAAGTTTTATTGCAATTTTTTAAACAAACACATCTGTATTTACACTAATTATGTACTACATGATTCGGTATACACGTGGAGCGCACATGAAGAGAAACTTGTCATATTAAACATTCAACACAACTAAACTTGAAAACTCTTTGTGTTTCCGAGCAAAGAGGGGTATCTGTGAGTATGTAATTTTTGCCTCACAACAATACTCCTACAAAATCCACAAAAATGGACTTTTTCTAATTATTTTCAATTTCTAGTTAATTATTTGCATTTTAGTCGCATTTGTGCATATTTAATATTCTTAAAATCATAAGAAAACACCAAAAAATATTCAATTCTTCATTGCATAGCATTTTAGGCTTTTATTTGCATTTTAGGATTTAATTATATTAGTTAGTTGCATTATTAAACAAAAATCACAAAAAATACAATGGTTGTTTTTATTTTAGCTTTTAATTTTAAGTTAATAGAAAATAAGTTAAGCTTAATTTTACAAAAATAGAATAATTTAGAATTTCATTTAGGATTTTTATTTAGTTTGTTTAGGATTAATTAGAATTTTTAAATCAAAGAAAAAAAGAAGAAAGAAAAATAAAGAAAAGAAAAGAAAAGGTTGTTTTCAACTTCAAAACTAGTTTGGGCCATTTCTAAATGGCCCAATTGCCTTAAGTCGCCCAGCTCAGATCTGTTAAAACCCGACTAGCACCCCTCTACACCAAACGCCATCGTTTCCCCTAGTTTAATCTCAGCCGTTGATCTCCCACCATCTAACGACTGGGAACTAACCTCCCCTTCCTCTTATAAATATCGGAGAGGCACCCCAAACCCTAAGACTCCCCATTCTCTCATCTCACCCTCTCTAGTAAAAACCTAGCCGCCCCTAAATCCCCTACCTCCCTAACCGGCGGCCACCCCTCCAAATCCACCCAAACTCACACCTTACAATCCCCAACTCCTCCGCAACCCTAATCTTCCATTAACTTTCCCAAAACTCCCACCAAATATCTCAAATTCCGGATCTAGAAAATCAGAAACCCTAGCTTTCTTCCCTTTTTGATTTTTCGAGTTTTAAGACTCGATTTGACCCGAAACTTACACTAATCGATTTTTCTCAACGAGAAAAATTGATTGGTGTCATTTTTAGTTCATTTCGGAGGCGTTCGAAATCAATCGTTATTAATATCTACTGTGTTTAATTAGGTAATATTCTATCTTTTGTTGTTTCCTTTGCTTTGATTTTCATGAGTCTTAATCTATTATCTTTTTTTTAGTTTCAATTTGTCAGCATGTTTAGGGTTTTGGTTTTGTATTTACATGATTTAGTTTTCAGTTCAGTAACATGATTTTTGATTAATTAATTACATCAGGTTAATCATGATTTTTCCTATTTTTCTTTTTGTTTGTTTCTTACGATTAATTACATCTAAGTAGGTTCTTGTTTTATTTAATTAGACTTTTATTAAGTTGCTATTTAGGTTAGAAATTAGGCTAAAAGAGATAAATACAAAATTTTTTTAAAAAAAAAGGGCCGGGGGGGAGGGGGGAGGGGGAAGGGGAAAGGGGGGGGGGAGGGGGAAGAAAGTGAAAATAAGAAGAAGCTTCTAGATGAGGGACTGAACTGCAAAAAGACAAAGAAAGTTAGGTCAAAATTGGGGTAAAATGAGGATTTTCAGAAGTTAAAAGGTTTAGAAAATAAGAGAGAAAATCTGAATTGGACAGCTGTCCATTTTCAGTTTTAAAAAGATGCTGAAAATTGGATAGAAAAGGACAGCTATAAAAAATTGGTTAAGGAGATCTATTTTCTCCTTATTTTAGGGAAGGCACATGTGAGGGGAGCTCTAATATTTTTTCCTTATAAAAGGAACTCTAGTTCTGCATTTAGGGGAGACGAAAGGCACCCAAAAATTTCACTCTTCGTTTTCCATTTTACTCTCATCCCCTCACTAAAACACACACTGATTTTACACCAAAACCCCTCTAAAATTCAGACTCCTTTTCTTTATTTTAAGACTGATTTTGAGACGGATTTTACACTTCAACTTTCTGAAAATTGGGACTCCCTTATCATTTGGCAATGATTTTGCATTAGAGTTTCATTGGTCTTGGGTCTACTGCCGGATTTCTGGGTTGAAGATTGAAGCTATTGTGTGCTGTTTTCTACTGTTATTTGCTGTTACTGTAGTTGAGTTTTCTTCTCTGACTTTCTGACCATTATTTGGTTATTTATCCACTGTTTATGCTTTTTAGGTTGTAAATATCCATACATTCATCACTTTTATTTGAGATAATGAATAAATGTTGTTTGGTGTTATATTTGTTCATGACTTTGTGGACTTAGTTTATTTTCAGCCACTAAATAGTCTAAAGAGCTATCTTGGTTGATCTACGTCTATATTAGTTGTTCAACTAATGTTCAAGTTACACTTATGCTCGATTTTGAGTTGTTGAAGTTGCTTAACGATGTTTTCTCTGTCCAGACTTGGTGTTAGTTAACTGATTTTGAGCATGTTAGATAATGTCATTTTGTTTGGTATTTGTCACGACCCAATTTCCAAACCTGGTCGTGATGGCGCCTCTCGTGAAGACAAGGCCAGCTAACTAACCCGAATCGTCTCTTTAACAATTCTTAAACATAAAAGAACAGATAAATACAGCTTAACGACAATAATAACCAGTATTTACAACCCAACACAACCCGACCGGGGTGTCACAAGTCACGAGCATCTAAAGAAACCTGAACACAACTACAGGGCCAATATTATACAAAAATAAATTCTGGAATGCTAAAGACAACGTCCGGTGCCACGAACGCTGGCGGTCACCTTACTCAGCTACAATCGTAATACCTTCAATCAGCTAATAACCCGCTACCAGGTGAACAATACCTGCAACTGCACGTGAGGTGCAGGGAGTAAAGTGAGTACTCCAACTCAGTGAGCAATAAAAGTAAATAATAACTGAGCGGTAAGAAATCACGTAAAAGCACTCCATCATGCTATATAAGACAGTGCAAATCTTTGAGAAAACAGTAAAACCGTGAAAATCCTTTAGAAAATATCTGGACTCAGTTAAAACTTCTTTTGAAAATATCCTTTCCAACAGATAAGCAAATGAATGCCTAATTAGATAGTGCAAGTCAGCACATAAGTCAGCCCCTCGGGCACAGCATTCCACTAACAATTAACACCAGGGCGTCTGGTAAACAGTGCAAGAAGTAGCATGGATGCCAATGAAATGAGAGTGCTGAATGTGATGACACATAATACAAACAGGAACCAATGCATGAGTGCAATGCAATGCATATGACCGCTGCGGCGTGCAGCCCGATCCATTTGGGTACCCGCGCTCACTGTGGGGGTTCAGATCCGGAGGGGCTCCTACAACCCAAGCGCAATATCAATATAACACCGCTGCGGCGTGCAGCCCGAGCCATCCATATATCCAGAAATCACTATAACACTGCTGCGGCGTGCAACCCGATCCATGCTCAGTCCAGAAATGCACATAAGCCTCTTGGGCAATAATAAAATAGCAGTCTCAGCTCAAAACGTCAGTAAAATATCATTTAAGTTTTCAAATCATGAAAAATGGCTGAATTTGCAAAACAGTATTAAAACCCTGGACCGAGATCAAATAACATGCAAAGTAATGCAAAAACAGTGATATCAATCCCTGAAGGATTCAAATAATCAGCACGAAGCCCAAAACATGGCAATCAACCCAAATCATGATGATAACAAGTAGTTTCAGTCACATACGTAGTAATTTCATCAATCGGGATAGACCAAGTCACAATCCCCAACGGTGCTCTACCCCACGCTCATATCCGGCGTGCAAGTCACCTCAATACAGCACTATGATGTGCAAATCCGGGGTTTCAAACCCTCAGGATATCATTTACAAGTATTACTCACCTCGAACCGGCGAAATCTCAAGCCCGCGACGCCTTTGCCCCTCAAATCGGCCTCCTAGTGCATCGAATCTAACCAAAATCAGGGCGAATACATCACAATATGCCAATGGGACAATACCCAATCGAAAACAGTCAAAAAATAGCAACAATCTCGAAACTAGCAAAAACCGAGCCCTGGGCCCACTTCTCGAAAAATTACAAAACTCACATTACCGGATTCCTCGTCTCGCCACGAGTTCATACATACCAAGAACTCCCAAATCCGAGCTCAAATGACCTGTCAAATCCTAAATTGAAATATCAAAAACTCAAGCCCTAGTCCATCAATTTTAGGCTTAATTCCCTGAATTTCTAGGTTAATTTCACATAATAGACATGTTTTTAACTCAAAAATCTTACCTTCGATAAACTCCAGTCGAAACCCTCTTCAATTGCTCCCAAAAAGCTCTCAAGATGCTCAACAATGGAGGAAAATAATACCTAGCTCGCGGAGGAAATATTTAATAATCAGCCCAGCACTTTCGCTTATGCGGTCCCCATTCCGCTTCTGCGGGACCGCTTCCGCGCTATTCCTTCCGCTTCTGCGAAAATCCCACTCTCGAACCAAACCGCTTCTGCGGTCACAACATCGCATAAGCGATTCCGCTTTTGCGGCTACACCAACGCTTCTGCGGAACCAGGCGCCCAGGCCTCCTCACGGCTTCTGCGGTCAACCCATCGCTCAAGCGGGTCCGCTTCTGTGTTCCAAGACTCGCAGAAGCGAGAATACCAGATATCAGCAACATTTGAAGTCTCCAAATCCAATTTTCATCCCGCTAGCCATCCGAAATCACCCCGAGGCCCCCCGGGACCTCAACCAAAAGCACCAACATGTCTTAAAACATTATCCAAACTTGTTCCAATCATCACAACACATCAAACAACACTAAAATCATCAATTGTCATCGGATTCAAGCCTAAGTTCTTTTAAAATTTTCGAAACCCGCATTCGATCAAAAACCCAACCAAACGACGTCCGAATGACCTGAAATTTTGCACACACATCACAAATCACATATCGAAGCTACAACAGCTCTCGGAATTCCATTCCGACCCTCGGATCAAAATCTCACCTATCAACCGGAATTCGTCAAAATACTAACTTCGCCAATTCAAGCCTAGTTCTACACCGGACCTCCAAAATCAATTCCGATCGCACTCCTAAGTCACAAATCGTCCCCCGAGCTAACCGAATCACCGGAAATCACATCCGAGCCCTCTAACTCAATAGTCAACATTCGGTTGACTTTTCCAACTTAAGCTTTCCTTAAAGAGACTAAGTGTCTCATTTCTTATCAAAATCAATCCAAATCAACTCTAACACACCACATACCGATAACGAAACATGAAGAAGCATGAAATGGAGGAAACGGAGCAATAACACATGAGACGATAGGTCGGGTCGTCATATTAGGAGAGCTTTGACTTTTCCCTTTCTTTAACGGCTGTTGTTAAAGGGAATATCTTAGACATTTTCTTCGAGCACAAAATACTTATCATGGTTATGATCATCATTCGTATAGTGGTCTTATTCTATGAAACGCAATAGTGCAGAGTATAACAAACACCCAGGATTCCACGGGAAGCAAAATTAGCTCACATATTAACTGAGGATGTTTAAACCAATTTCGAATATAATCTTCAAACTTTAAACCATAGCTCATCCTTATAATATTTTTCTCCATGCTTGAGGAACTATCCATGTTGCGGTATAATAAACTAATATATTTAATGCATAATTTAAAAAATCGTCGGCAACTCGGTATCATACCCTATCACAAGTCTATTGTTGGAAACGTGCCATTAATATCGTTAGTAGATATTTTTTTTATCGCAAGGCAATGCAGTAATAACAATATGGCGGCTTGGAATTAGGGGTTTTTGCTTAGAACCTCTACGAAGAGTAGTTTCGAGAATTTCTTTATTGATATTGAAGCTATTTAATTATAAGGATGGTCTTAATATTTTAGAAATAGTCTGAGGTAAGCTTTTTTATGTAGGACAAAATATGGTAAAATTTTTGCTATTTGATTTGATTTTTTTTAAATTCAGAGTTAGTACTTAATTAGACCTCTATTTCTACTATGCTTTACCAAAATAACCTTTAAATTTATGTATTTTAGGGCTATTTTGGTTAACCAACATTGTATTTATGCTTTTATAATAATATACTAGTTCCTATGTACGCACGATGCGCGTAAATCGTTAGTTAATTTTTTTATGATACAAGAGAAAAAATAGTTAAAGCAATCATCATTGATAAAAAACCAATAACATTTGAAATTCTATAACTCAAGATATTTATAGAAGCTAGTTTCTATACACGTGCGTTGCACGTAAACTTTTAGTTAATTAGTGATGCGAAGAACATGAATTTAAATTATTGTAGAATTATATACATGATGAAAAATATTTGTAAAGTAATTGATATGGATACAATGCACCAACTTTCGAAGGTTGAAAGTCAATGTTAATACATTGACATAACACATGACAATGTTAAGTGTTGAAAGATATTTTTAGTGTATGTTCTTTTTGCTGCTTTGACTATTCTATCACGATCGTAACTTTTATTGACTAAACTAAGAATCTCTCTTGAAAATACAACATGTATAATTATTCATGTGAGAGAACCATGCATGTTGCGAAAAATAGTCCAATATTGGGTATTTCATGTTTGGTCGTATGCTTTTCTTATTGTAAAAGATATATAATTGTACTAAACAACCACTTCCAGATGAATTCTTTGAAGCACATTGGCCTATTATAATTTTTGCTGTATAATATTATTGTCTAACTTCTATTCATACTATCCTTGTACCTTTACATGAGTTATCTTCTAATGTGTCCATACCAAACAAATTAATTTAGAAATCAGAATCAAAGAAAAGTATTCATTAACGTCTAATAAATATATATGATCCGAAATAAAATAAAATCAAAGCTATCCCAAATTTCGGAAAAGGAAAAAAAAAGAAGAAAACTAATGGAGTAATACCTTTCGAGAAATTTGCTGAATTCTGCAACTTTTTATTTTCCACAGCAACACCAGAACTCATGTCTAACATACTCTCTAAAAAGTTTGTGATGGAGAATGTTGAATAGTGGCTACTTTCGTAGAAGTACTTATCCGTTTTCTACATGGTTCATGCAATAAATTCAAATCCCACACAAGCTAAAATCTGAATGTTATTAGATAATATCTCTAGATTGCAAGTCGATCGGTGGAATTTAGGTGTATGAGCCAGCTAATTCGCACAATACTTTCGAGCGATACTTAATTCATATCACAATTAGAACTTGAGCTATTTTGAAGGAGTTTACTGTCGCTGTATGATTAATGCCTATTTGACTCATATTACAATTTGTTTGAATATTACAATTACATTCATGTTTAGCCTCCTTTATTAAACTACTATTTTGTTATTTAAGGGCATAAAGTCGATTAATATTTTAAGGATATTTGTGTCGTTGAACATTTAGCGTAAAACATTCGTGCTTTTATAATAACTAGTTTCTACGTTCGTGCATTGCACGAAATTATTAGTCAATTATTTATGAAAGAATTTGAAATTAATATTTTGAGATACAAAACGAAAGCATCGTCTTTCATGCAAATGATGTGTGAAAGATATATTACCATGTGAACGAATTTTTTCTCCATAATACTAAGTTGGAGTAGAAATTAGTGTCTTACACCAATGCACACTGGTGTGGAGGTACATCGAAGTAAGATTTTCGGAGTACTTACTGCGTAGAAGGTATAAAAGGACCAAAATCCTAGGAATGAAAATTATTTTTTCGAATCAACACCAAAATACATTCCCTAACAAAATGTGTCAATTGTCGAGCAGATATGAAACTTCTTAAAAACCAATTGACTGAAAAATAATTATACGTTCCTAAAATTCCCAAAAGAAATCATAGAATCCTAGAGTTATTTACATTAGAATTCTATTATTAGTTGGCTTACTTTTTTATTTACGTACGTCTGAAACTTTGGAAATATTTTTTAACCTTTTCTTTAATTTACCTAGATTATAGATATATTTCTTTTTAACCCCTTATACAATTTAATAACTGTCTCTAAATTTCATAATGTATATATCTTCTCTTATAATAGTTAATTTTAAAGTACTAAATATTACATAAAATAATATGAAAAGTATTATAGTTATGTTACATAATTAAAATATAAAAATAATTTATATAAGGTCAAATCTTAATGAATTAAGTTCCTATATATTTGAACTTCCTACATAGTCCAAATAAGTAAATATTTAATAGCAAAAATTTAGTTGATTTAAAAGTTCTAAATATTAAAAAAATAATTAAATTATAATTTTGTCCAATATAAAATCTCTACTTGGTAAGGTAAAATATTCTAGAAACAAAAAAATGGAAAAGTTCATACTTGACTTCAAATTCATTAAATTATATTTTTAAATTATTATAATATACTCTTATACATAATTCTTTTTTGAGTAACATACTTATAGTGTTAACCTCCATTTGCTTTATATCTATTGCGTAATTAAGAATCCAATAATCACGTGAAATTCGTCTTTCGAATTTGATAGGAAGAAGTATCACAATTGTAATTTGGAACTGAACTGAATTGGGATTTAGTTGTCTTATTCTTTTTCTAGCTGACGTCAAATAAGTTTCTAAGTATATTTAATTGATTTTAGTCCTAAATATTAGGATTTTCAAATAGGAAAATATTTAATAACCAAAGTTTTAGTTAATTTTAAAGTTCTGTATATTAGGAAAGTAATTAAATGACTATTGCTAAATAGTAGAAAAATAATTAAGTCTATCTCTATACATTATAAAAATAATTAAACTTCCACATTAAATAAACACATACAGATGAAAAGTTGGAACTTAGATTGGTATTAGAAGTTTGTTCAAGTTCATATACTTATTTCCAACGTTACCACTTTTTAGTTGGAATAGAAGTTATGGATATTGGTAGAGTAGGAATTTACACGCGCTATATCTAGAGTTTAATTTGGGAAAGAATTCCATCCTAGGGTAATATTTTAAATATTACAATTATATTCACCTTTAACTCAAATATTTAAGGGCATAAAAGTCTATCAAAGTTAGAAGGATATTTTAGTCGTTCAACATTTAACATCAATTATTCGTACTTTTATAATAATATGGAATATAGATAGATATAGACAGATAGATAATATAAATAAATAATAATAATCTCTATACTCGTGCGTTACACGAATATTTTATGTCAAATATTACAAACGCGTATCACAAATTAATATTAGAGTTAGATAATGAGTCCCTTAAAATAAAAGTTATATATATTTGTAATGCAAATCAAATCATAATAACATTGTGATAATCATGACAAAATAGAACTAAATATTTTAAAATTACACAATGATACAAATAAAGTTATACGTTGGTGAAAGAGTGCAACAATATTTATGCAAGTTGTTTATCAAATCACACGTATAATATAAATATATTAGAAGTTTATCCAAATTCATAATTATTTCCAACATTACCAATTTGTAGTTGTATTAGAAGTTCTAGATATTGGTAGAGTGGGACTTTGCTGATGGCATAAGTGGAGTTTTAACCCGGAAAGAATTCCATTCTTGGGGTAATATTTGGAATATTACAATTACATCCATCTTCAACTCAAAAATTTAAGGGCATAAAAGTCTATCAAAGTTTTGAGGATATGTTAGTCGTTCAACATTTAGAATAAATAATTCGTGCTTTTATAATAATATAGATATAGATAGATAGATAGATATAGATACATAGATAAATATAGATAGATAGATGGATAGATATAGATATAGATAGATATAAATATAGATATAGATAGATATAAATTGTTGATGAGAAAGAGTTTTAAGCTCTATTTACCGGCGGTATAAAAATATTCTTACACAATTAGATCATTGAAGTAACTAAAGATAAATCTCAATGACAAATATTAACATGATAAAAACAGTAACTGATATTTGACTAGAACACAAGCTAAATAGAAGAGGCTTTTAACATATCAGCAAAAACCAATCAAACGCTCCATACTATTTAACAAGGATCGATTATGTTGCAAAATAAGTCGCGGCGTTCCAAATTACTATGCATACAAGGACGATGCTAAACACAACCAAAAGAAGTCGTAGTACATACATGCACATGTGACGACCCAAAGAGTCATCACCTGTTTCCTTATTCGTTCTGTGGTTCCGAGGCCTTGGAAACCTCACTTTTGATTGCCTCGATTTGCGTGCGCACTCCGGGCACGAGGCCGGAAAATTTTTATGTTAAAATATATGAATCCTGTGAAAAATTTGGTGAATTATGATATTAATATTGATATAGTTGACTTTGGTCAACATTTTGGGTAAACGGACCTGAACCCGGACCCATGATGTGACGGTCCCGGGAGGTCCGTAGAAAAATATGGGACTTGGGCATATGCCCGGAGTCGAAATCCGAGGTCCAGAACCCCGGTAAAAGAATTTTTCTGATAAATTATTTTCTGAAATTAATAAGGAAAAATGGAAATGAAAATGAGTTAGAAAATATAGGTATCGGGCTCGTATTTTGGTTCCGACGCCCGGTACAGGTCTTAAATATGCGTTAAGCGCTTCCTGTGTAATTTGGTCGAAATCAGACGTCGTTTGACGTGTTTCGGACCTAAATAGCTAAAGTGGAAGGTTTATGAACTTTGAAATGAAAATTATGAGTTTTGGGGTTTGATTCTTTGATTTTGATGTTATTTTAGCGATTTGATCGCTCGAGCAAGTTCGTAGGATGATATTGAGTTAGTGTGTGTGTCTGGTTGGGAGCCCCGAGGGCTCGGGAGTGTTTCGGAGGTGGTTCGAGGTGTTTTACACTTAGGAAAGTTAGCAGATTTTCTGCAAATTTTGCTCAGGCCTTTTCTTCTTCGCGATCGCGGCCTTAGGCTCGCGTTCGCACTGCTCATGGTGTTCCCCTTCTACGCGTTCGCATCTCCATAAGCGCGATCGCGTAAGTCAAGTTCAGGACCCAGAGACTTCCTCTTCGCGTTCCCAGTCAGATGTTCGCGAACGCATAGACTTGCTGCTCCCTCCATCGCGTTCGCGAGGCCTTTTACGCGTTCGCATAGAACAAACCTGGACCCCCCTAGCATTTTCTTCTACGCGTTCGCCTTCCTCTTCACGCGAACGCGATGCCTGCCCATTTTCCTTCATCGCGAACGCGACCGGGGTGTCGCGAACGCGATGAACAATTTTGCCCAGTTATTTTAAAAGCCTAAAACAGTAGCCATTACGGGATTTTGCCATCTTCTTCACACGAACCTCTCTCTCAAATCCTCCATAGACGAAATTCAAGTTCCCTTTCCTCCACAACTCGTTGGGTAAGTAATCCTAACATCGTTTCCTCATTATTTTATCATCTAACACTAAATTCTAGGCCTAAAAACATGAAATCAAGGTAGAAATTAGGGCTTTTGGGTAGAGTTAGGTTTTTGAAAATTTTGGGCGATTCAACCTCAATTTGGGGTCGGATCTTGAAACAAATTATATATTTGAACTCGTGGGGTTATGGGTGATTGGAATTTGGTCCGAGCCTCGAGTTTGGACCATGTGGGCCCGGTGTCGGATTTTGCTATTTTTGGAAAAATGGTAGGAAATTCATTTCTAGGCTATGGGATTATGTTGTTGAGCCTCATTTGATATTATTGAATTAATTATGATTAGATATCATTGTTTCGAAGTCGAATTCTAGAGGAAAGGCGGTGTTAGAGGCTTGATTGCTATTTTCGGACCGAGGTAAGTGTTCGATCTAACTTTGGCTTGGGGGAATAGGATTAGAGTATCATAAATGCTATTTGCTAATTGATCGAGTACGGTGTATAGGCGTGGTGACGAGTGTCTATACACCGGAGTCTAGCATGACCGTGGGTCTTTGTTTGTACTTGTTTTTGAGATGATTTGGAACTCTTCTAAGCTACCACATGTTTTTCTGCAAATGTGAAGAGTTTGAGGATAAGTTGTGAAATATTAATATTTTGGAGCATTGGCTCGAGTGTTAAATACCATTGAGTAAGAAATGAACGTATTGAAAAGAGTTGTGATTAATCCCTTGCCGGGATGGTTTGATTACAGTGAGTAATGCCCTTGCCGGGTTGTGAAAGATATTGTTATTGTTCCCTTGCCGGGACTTGGTTGTTATTTGTGTTATTCCCTTGCCGGGATAGTTCATATTACTTGTTTATTCCTCTTGCCCGTTTGGTTGTGACTGTTGTTTGGGTGAGGAAGAGTGAAATTGCACGAAGGGTCATTCCGTGCTATTCCTGATTATAATTGCACGAAGGGTCATTCCGTGCTATGTTTTGACTATTTATGCACGAAGGTACATTCCGTGCTCTGATTTGATTATATTTGCACGAAGGGTCATTCCGTGCCTTGAGATGAGAGCTACGTGAGGGAAAGCACGAAGGGTGATGCCGTGCATTTTATTTGATTGCTTTGGGTGAGATTGAGAGTAAAAGCACGAAGGGTGATGCCGTGCAACTATTGAATTTCTTATTCTTTGATAATTATTGTTGTGCCATGTTTCTTAATTACGCTGATGAACTTTATATCCAAATTGTACTTTCCCCACAGCATGTTTCCCTCCCTTTTAACTGTTAGTTTCGGTATTTTCTTTCCTTTTGTTGCATATTTGTATATAAAAATTTTACAGGTTGGTTCGGTAGTCCTGTCTAGCCTCGTCACTACTTTGCCGAGGTTAGGCCAGGCACTTACCAGCACATGGGGTCGGTTGTGCTGATGCTACACTCTGTGCATTTCTTTGTGCACAGATCCAGGTGCAGCTTTTGGGCAGCAGCAGTAGGATTCTTATTCGGGAGCTATCTTCAGTCCAGGGACTCTCGAGGTAGCCTAGCTGGCGTTCGTAGGCCGAAGTCCCTTTCCTTATTTCAGTTTGTTTTCATTGTACCGAAACAGACATGTGTATTTCTTTCATTCAGACTTGTTGTAGTATTCTATAGTAGTCCGTGAGCTAGTGACACCAGATTTTGTGTAGGGATGTGTTTCAAACTTCCGCATTTTTATATCTTTTGTTAAACTTAAAGTCTTCCGCATTTCTTTAACCGTTGTTAGTATATTATGTTGTTGAGGTTGAATAGCGAATGTTTAATGTATGGCTGGCCTAGCTCCGTTAGTAGGCGCCATCACGACGCCCGATGATGGGAAAAATCCGGGTCGTGACAGCACAACATATTAATATTGCAAGGATCGGAGTGTGGGGATCCTCTGAACCTGTAAAACATTACTACCACCATTGCCCAATATGTGTTCGGAAGTCAGTCCATCCTCTTGTTATGCGAACCCTTGCGCCAATATGCACTATGTTCGCTCTCCACTTCTTCCCTCCACTATTAACCAGTCTCATTTTCTTCGTGTCAATTATGCCAGTCCATTTGGCGAAATTCATTGGGATAGTCTAAATATAATATTCATCAAACATGTATTCAGGGACAGTACACAAAGGCATAAAAAAATCTACCCAAGTGAAAATAATCTAAGAATCTTACCATAAAAGTCCAGTGTGTCTTTTTTACAACCATTTCATAGGATGGTTCTTCACCATTGAAGTTCACCACACTCCATCTATTCTTCTTTCGTATTCGACCATCTTCTTGATTACTTCCATCCTCATCTTCGTCCTCCTCTGCAGTACTACCTGTTTTTCTCTTAAATGGTTCAGTATTTACCAGCTCATTCCCATCCATCTATTGATCAATCAATCAATTCACTGCATGCCTCACTGCCTAACTTTCTTTATTTTGTGTGGCTATATTAAGAGGACATATTTCATAATTTAACATGTTATACTCACATTGATATATAAGTTTCTAAGAAGATTATAACTTCTTAAATTTTAACAAATATTGAGCAAACTTAATACAAGCTAGTAATAACAATAATTACGACTTTAATCCTACTAAATATATTCAGTCACATTTACATAAGGATGTTTTTGTACGCAGGTACTAAACAATATAGAGTTACTCTCCAATCCAATCCCTAGCTTGAAGCTAAGTTAGATATCTAGAGTATGAGCGCAAATGGCTCAAAAGCTGTTGGCAAACTTGTTTCTATATAGGAATCATTTTCATTCATTATGATATGTTCACATATAACTCTGTCGTGTATCAATATAAACTAGAGCACACTTACATATAGAAAATATTTAAATAGATCAGTGTTACCTAACGCCTTCTCATGCATCAACAGACTATATATAGATAATGAACCAAATTAAATACTCCAAATGCATATATAAAGGGATGATGTTATAAACCTGAAGATACCATCTCCCGCTTAGGTTTTTTGGCATGACGTGAACAGGATGGATTATCTCCATCTTTGGACTCATCATCACTGGACGTGTCAATCCTTTCTTCCTCAGAATCAGATATATCTATTGCATCATCCACTTTAGCTTTCTCTGGTTTTCTTGAAGGTCCGATTTCATCTTCCGAGCTACTGCTGAGTTCCTCAAAAGCAAGTCGCTTTTCACGAAAGTTTATACGACATTTCTGGGTGTAGGGCAGGACATGAAACTTAGATTTATCAACGAGTAAAAAGAGCAAAATATCCCAGAGTTGGAGTTTTTGATGCACCACAAACTGTGGCCACTCTCCTTCACATATGAAATATTTGAACTTTTTCTTCACTATTTTTGCTTCCCACGAATTCCCAGCTACACCCAATAAGCATGTCTTTGCCAACATTTTCTTATTTTCTCTTACGAAAGTATACGGTAGTTCCTAAGAAATCAAATTAGCAAAGCTCAATTGGAAGAAAATTTTAAAGTTTAATAATCAAAAAGAAAAAGTAATTAAAGAATGACGAAGAATAAAAGGACCTTACAATTTTATTCACAAAACCTTCTCTAGCTAAAAGCTTGTAAAACTTTGGAGGCTTGTCGGCGTCCACTAACATTTTTTTTGGTTTGGCAAGAGCGAAAGAGTAGAAATCCATGAGGAAAATCAGCTTCGGCTCATGATCAGTTGTTTCAAGAGCAATTGTATTTTCTTTTCTTGTTCATTGACATCTTGCATAGTACTAACACATATTCCATATATATATAAGTAGGTACTTTCAAGACTTCTTCAGGAAGTTTTTGCAAAATGCCAAGACTACTTTAAAATAAAAGACAAGCATTAATTTTGAAAAGAAAAGGCTGCAGATTGAATGCCATAAGTAGTGAGACTTTTTCTCTGACATCTAACCCGTGGTCTTTTCTTGTCAAAATTAATGTATGCGTACATTTCTTTTAATAGTATATTACTCTATAATTTAAAAGCAGTCAAGACACTTTGATTTGTCAAAACTAGAAACTTTGATGTGCACACTTAGGGGTTGTTTGGTATGAGGTATAAGAAGGTATAAGGGTGGTATAAAAATTTAATATCATCTTAATATTCTGTTTGGTTAATAAACCAGGTACTATAAGTTATTCCAGTGTTAATTTTAACACTGAGATAACTTATACCTTATAAAAGGTGGGGTAATTAACACCGGTATAACTTATACCTTCTTCTTAGAAATTATGCAATTGTCATTCTTAATACAACATACCAAACAATGAATAAACAACAATCCCAGCATAACTAATCCCAGCATAACTTATCCCAATATAACTTATACCGGCATAACTTATGCCGGTATAAATCATATTCCAACCAAACGACCCCTAGGGGGGGGGGGGGGAGGGAGTCGTCTGGTTGCGGGTTAGAGTTATGCATGTATTAATTATACAAGTACTAGTTATGCATGTATTAATTATATAAGAATAAATAATGCAGGAATTAGCTATGCAGATATTAGTTATATATGGATTAGTTGCGCAGGGATTATTTTTTTAAATATTTAATTTGTTGTATTAAAAATTGATATACATTATATAAATTTTAAAGTAATATACTTATTTACTGATTTTGTCTCTTATAGATTAAGAAGAGGAAGAGCCCAACAATGAGGCATCAATATCTCCATGCTTGCTCTCCTAAGGATTTGATACAGATTAATCTATTGAAGGAAACCTTTATGTGTAAAGCGATAGGGGTAAATTTATCATTTCAATATTTTATCCATGTACATGTATTATAACCCATTTGGGCAAGCTGCAAAACTCAGCTTATTTTGAAAAGTGTTTTTTTTCAAAAGTGCTTTTCTCAAAAGTACTTTTGATGAGAAGCAGTTTGTATTTGGCTAATTAGTTTGAAAAGCACTTCTGAGCAGCAATTAGTGTTTGGCCAAGCTTTAAAAAACTGCTTCTAAGTGTATTTTTCTCAAAAGTGCTTCTCAAAAAAGTGCTTTTGGAGAGAAACTACTTTTTTCTGCTTCTCCAAAACTGCTTCTGCTTCTCCTCAAAAGCACTTTTTTTCCTTCCAAAAGTTTGGCCAAACACCTCAATTTTTTGGCCAAAAGTGCTTTTGGCAAAAAAAAAAAAGCACTTTTGGCCAAAAAGAAGCTCGGCCAAACCGGCTATTAGTTATTCCATCTTCTAACCTACATAAAATAATACACAAATTGGCTTATAACTTATACATATATTATTTATGTAAAATCGTAAAATGACAACCAAACATGATATTAGTTATACTTAATTCTTTACAAAATATCTAATGGCTACAAAATATTGTATAAGTTATGTTTGCCCCGATACATAGATAACTTTTCTCCTAAATAGCTACCAAACGACCTCTTAAACTATATACGTAATACTACGAACTTTTTGGTTCTCAAGACATAACATACTTCTTCAAGAGGCTTAAGAGTAGTATAAATACGAGTCGCAATTTGACCAAAGAAAATATACTTTAATTCCCAAGATTATTTTTTCTTTAATTAAAATAAACGACCGCATAGCTTTTACAATAAAAATCTACACATTGGATGTCATGTAGGAAATTTGCTGGAGGTGAAATCTCATTATGGCTCTCGGTTAATATTTGTGTTTTGACAAATGAAACAAAAGATTAGACCATGTGTACGGTAGTTAAAACTTAAAAAGGGGGCAAGGGCAACTTGTAAATAAATTATGTGTAGTGCTAGTGCAGGAGTCCTCTCGTTCCTATTTCACTCGTAAAACAACCTGAAACAAAAAATATGCCCCTTAATCAACTTGACGAGAATGCTCTTACTAGCAGTTATTCATCATTCCTCGTCCACTTGACGGTATCTAATAAATTCATATATTTAAATATGATGAAGAATATTATTTTCAACAACAAAATGTTATTTAAATGCCAAAAATATCCATCACAATAGAATAAAGTTCAAACCTTTTCTTCTTGGTGGAATACGTAAAAATTCCCCTCAACTTGACACAGATTATTAGTTACACCCCTAAACTATTCATGATCTTAATTATCCCCTTGAACTTGGCCTTGTGAGAGCCATTACCTCCTGGGACGCTGATGTGGCAAAGAGTGTGGGTGTACTCTCTTTTAAGCGCGTCGGAATGAAGAAAAAGTGAAAAATCAACTTCCAAGTAGGTTATTTTTTAACTTTTAATTGACATATAGTCATATATAATGATTTATTTGTTACAACTATGTATTTGTTCTTGCACCATTTTAACATATAATGTGGACTTTGCTATAACTTTTATTCTTTTTAATTTCTTTTATAGATATAATGTCTATTTGTTCCAACTGCATATTTCTTCTTTTTTTGGGCCAAATTTGTAAAAGATTGGTTGGAACTCCATTTTAGCCGAATAGAAAACTTTTAACAAAAATAGTGGAGTACTAGTTGTGTATTTTCTGTTATTTTTCTCTTTAGATATAATGTCTATTTATTTTAATTGTGTATTTTTATTTTCGAGTCAAATCAGTAAAAAAAAATGATTACAGCTCCATTATTTTTTACCAAATAAAAAGGTATAGCCAAAATAATGAATTTGCAATTGTACACTCTTTTTATTTCTTCTTTTGATGCAATGAATATTTATTTCAACTGTGTATTTTTACTTTTTTCGGTAATATCTGTATAAAAAAATATTTTTAGAGTTGCTCCATAATTTAGAGCTATATAAAAAATTATAGCCAAAATAATAAAAATCAAACTATTTATTTTTTTTATATCTTTTTAGATGCCTTGACTATTTCTTTCAAACGGTATAAATCTTTATTTTCAGGTCAAATTCACAAAATAATAACTAAAACTTTATTATTTTTAGCCAAATAAAAAAGATTAGCCTAAATAATGTAGTTCTAGCCAAGTTTTATTATAAATATTATTCGAAAAAGATTATATAAAAAAGTAGCACACTTAAAAAGGTATAAAATGTATTACTTTTTTTTTTTCAAAAAATGCTACATGGACAGGAAAATCCACGTGGCAGACAAGTGCATGCCACTTTCCTAAAATGAGATCTCCAAGGGGGTAACAACTATCGAATAACCAAATATAGGAGGTAATTAATACCACAGATAGTTCAAAATATAACCAATAATACGTGCCAAGTTTAGGGGGTTTTAACGTATTTTGCCTTTCTTCGTTCTTTCTTCTTATTTAGTAGATCTTCAGGGGTCATTACTTCTCCAATATTTCTCTGTCGTTGACTAAAAGTTAAAGTAAGAACTGAAATATTACCACATGAAAAATCAAATAACTCGAAAATTCAAGAGTTAAATTAGTATTGTAATTAGAATACGGATGGGTAAAATAGAAGTGAAATCAGGAGTAACAAAGATGGGTATAAAACTGTAAAAATCTGGACGACCAAAAATATCATGATCAGTTTTGAACATTAATAGCAATAATCGTGTTGAGTGAGTAATCACTAAAACATCATCAAGTTTCTGTATATCACTTGCAAATATTGAAACGGCCATAGCAAAAGAGAGACGTTTATCTCGAAAATACGAGTAATAATTAAATTTGATTTGTGGTTTTAAAGATACGTGATTAGATTCAATACCAATTAATAATCAAGAAATATGAAGTAGAAATGAAAGAAATAAGTGAATCAAACCAATGTAAATCAGCAACAGTGACCTCGAGCTTAGTGTCCTCGAGGTGGGTTAAGAGCAATAAGAACAATGAAGCAAGAAAAGTAGAGTAAGAGCAGTAGAGCTAAGAGACAATTCTGATGAACAGTAGGCAAAAAGCAGAGAGTATATTCTTTTCTCAATGATTAGATGATGTTACAAATGATTGGGGTCCCTTTATATAATAGGGGAATCTTAAATATGGAATATTTCTATTTACAGTAGGGAGTATTCCTGATACAATTGTCTAACCGCCTAGTACGGAACCGTACAATCATATTCCGGGATTTCCGCCATGATCTCGGGGACGTGGCAGGAATCTAGCCCATTCTGTTACAAGTCCATAACGGTACTATTCCGGGGTCGAGCATACTCAACCCCGGCTGATGTTGTGCTCTGTCTTCGAACTCGAATCTGGTCCACCGCGCTCGAACTCGACCCTGCTCGGACTTGGGCCCAGGATATACCTTCGAACCTATAAATCGAAGGCCTCTGGTTTTTACCGTATACGGATAGTCCCCGCGTTTCTTAGAGTAGGTCGATAAGAAACGAATTGATCTTCGACGCCTTGATCCTGATGCCAATCTCGTGATGTCAGCAGCTGAAGTGACTGAAAGGTTGCTTTTCGTGTGGTTCCCAATGTCATTAATTGGAGGCGACTTACGGTCGTCTTTTTGGCTTCCTCAATACGCTTAAATGACCTCTATATATAGATCAACTTCACAATCTTACAAACTTTATTCTCATATTGTTCTCAAAGTCTCATTAGTTCTTTCAACTTCCCTGAATTCTCCCTTCCCTTTTATTTGTTCTTACTTCATCATCAGCCATCTCTATTTTCTTGAATTTCTGCATTACAATGGCTAAGACATTTAAATCAGTTCCCCAAAAAGAAAAAGCTTCTTCATCTTCTCGACCGACCAAGAGTAAATCGGTAATGCCTCCTCGTATTGAGGACTGCATTCCTCCGCCGTGTGAAATAATATTCGATTTCAAGATCGAGAAACCTGTATCGACACCAGGCCGATGTGAGCCCATGTCTCGATACGTCTGTTTGATAACCGAGGACGAGCTCGAGCAAGTAAAGAAGGACTGCAAGTGGGAGAACAAAGACGTAGTGATCCTTTCCCCCGAGGAGGATATCACTACATATAAAGCGGGGTACTTAAGCGTGTATACCTTCCCATTGACGCTGGGCCCTGCAATTCCAGCTCAGGGTTCCATCGATCCAGTTATTCTCGACTTTTGCCAATGATACCAAGTGACGCTTGGACAGATCTACCCTTCATTCTGGCGAATTATTCATTTGATCAAATTCTTTTCGAGTCAGGTCGAGGGGATGCCTTTCACCCTCGACCATCTAATCAGACTGTACAATCCTCGACTTTATCAAGGTGGCTTGATAAAATTGCAACGCCGATCCTTGAAATCTCTCTTCTCCAGTATCGATGAGGACAAAGACCGAGGGTAGATGAGCCAGTTTGTCAGAGTCAGGACCTCCGACCTGATTCCTGCTGATTGGATACCGTTCCCCGAGAAGTGGAACATGATACATGTTTGTCGATGATTATTTTATACCCTGCTTTCTCTTCTTTTTCTCAACTTTATGTCTCCCTTGGTCTAACCCCTTTCCGACGGCGCAGCTACCGCTTTGTTTCCTGGTGCGGTCCCGGACCTCGAAGGCTGGGTCCGAAAACAGGCTTCCACTTCCTCGTATTCGGAGTGTTGCTGGCGAGATTTGGCCAAGGGCGATGGGAGGCTAAAAATTATGGTGAGTTTTCTTGTACTTCTTTAGCTTACTTCATTTTTGTGCAGGTCTCGGAGAAGCCGTTGCCATGCGGCCGGCCCCGGCTGGTGAAGAAGAGACCCCGAAGCCTTCTAAAGAAAAGAAAAGAAAAGGGGGATCGCCTGCAAATCTCTCGAAGCCCAAGAAAAGTGCGGCTCGAAAGCCCAAGGCCGATACGGTGGCCTTATCTCCGAAAATGGCCCAATGCCTTCGGGATCAGGAAGAAGTAGAGGATGACGACTGTTGATACCCAATTTTTCCCTATAATATTTTTTGAAATGCATATATACCTTTAAAACTACGCATTAGCATGAATTGGCATTTTTCCATAATTTTTACATTTTTAAAATTAATTTATCTCAGTATTTTATTCATATAAATAATTACAAAATTGCATCACAAACGTTTTAAAAGATTTATTGATTTAATATTACTATTTATGGTCCAATTAAGTCCAAATTATTTCATAAATGGCCAGATTTACATCTTTTGGCTACAATTGCAATAATTTTGCAATTATAGCCCATGCATACATCACTACATTATTTTACCAAAAATTGGCCGATATATTTTAAAATATTTAATAACTATTTTAAAGTATCCCCGTGCATGAAAATTATTTTATCTCATTGTTAATTATTTTATTTTATAAAACAATTTTATTTCAAATACCTGAGTATTTAACAAATGGCTCTTTTATTTCAAAATTAACCCTTTTAATACCAACCCAAAACCCCCTTAATATTGGACCAACAAATCAGCCCAAAACCCCTAGGCCCAATCTGAATTTACCCGACCCAATACCCTGGCCAATCCTAGCCGTTGATCATTTTGATCAACGATCCAGATTTCCCCTACCATAATTAAACCCTAATGACCCCCCCAAACCTCTCATTTCCTATCCTCTCACCGCCGTCACTCACCTCTCCACCTCTGAAATGTTCTCCAATCTTACCATAACTCACCCTCATCGTCACTCGTCTACTGCCGTTCATGGTGGTTTCTCACCACCACCAGGCCTCTAATGGCCTCTCCTATGTTGGTATCACCATCTCTAAGGTCCTCGAGGGACCAAGGTCAGTCCGCATACACCTGTGACCCTTTCTTGCCTGTTTCAGTCTATTCCGGTACGATTTCCAGTAAGATCTTCCTATTTCGCCTTAAACCTACGGATTTCTAAGCCTACTTCTTCATCTCTATGTTGTTTTTCTCTAAACCCTAATTTCGTCCTTTGAACTTCTCAGATCTGTACAAGATCTCAGATGGATTGAACTTATTTCACATGAGTTTTTACAAATATCTTCTGATTTTCGAATGGCTTCCCATTTTCCTAAACTAGGGTTTCCTGAAAATCTCTTTCTTCAAAATGTTTTGCTAATTTTAAGTATTTAATCTTCTATTTTTATGTGTTTTTGACTGATTTCGAAGAGTTCGCTTCAACCCTAACTAGTTTATGCTGAAGCCCTAATTTTCTTATATTTTTGCTTCGATTTTGAGTCTTTCCGAGCTACTTGTTACATTGTTTGTGCTGTGCTTTGACTTTCATGATTTCCCCCTTAGTCTAATTCAGTATCTTGGGACTTTTACCCTAGTTCATCTCTACTAGGATTTCTGAGTCGATCCCTTGGCTAATTTATGTGTGTTTATGAAGTTTTATTTAGCTTACTCGTCTATTTGTGGAGGACTGATATTTTTCCTTCCTTTAAATCAGTACTACTTTGGATTTTGATTTATTGATTTGCCTGGTTAAAATTTATGTTCTGATTCTTGATTTATTCCCTTGTTTACGACTTTAATTATTCTTCTTACCTTTTTGCCAGTAATGTTACTGATTCTTCATGATTATTTTCCTTAATTATGCTCTTGTTTGTTTACCCTTTTACTTAGGTCTGATTTGATTTTCTTTCCTTAAGTGAATCCTGTCCTTTAACCGTTGAGTAGTTGTCCCTAATTAAAGGAAGACTAAGCTGATTTCGTGTGTGATTGATTTTGTAATTTCCCTAATTGCTAAGTTTGATTTCTTTTACCTTACTCTGCTCCGCTCCTAAACTGCTATATATACTCGTCTCTATTCTCATTTCAAACAACGAACATTAGTTCACCATTAATCTTACACTCTAAAAAGCTCTCTGTTCTTCCTTCTACTTGTGATCCTCACTAGTCTTGCCGGCTGTAAGCCAATGCTAGAAATTGCACAACACCTGTTTTACATCTTGTGTTCTTTTTCCCTAGCTGGTATGCCTCTGATTATATTTTTGAAATCTAAACCCTATATGTTTCATTACTGCCTTAGTTCATCAGTCATGAGTTCATTCCTGCTCCTGTTTACTACTTATCCAGCATGACTAATATTGCCTTGTTCAGTATGTGATTAGCATGTCTCAACTTTACTTGCATGTTTACTGTTTATCCAGCATGCCTAATATTGCCTTGTTCAATATGTGATTAGCATATCGAAACTTTACTTGCCTGTCTACTGTTTGTCTAGCATGTTTAAATCTTGTTTTGCTCAGTGTGTGGTTAGCATGTCTACATTATGAATGCTTGTGGGGTGTTTTGCCTAGTTTGTTCACTTAAGTCCTTTCCTACTCTGCTTTGCTAAGTCATCTAGTCCCTCAAGGAAAATCTAGTTGTGTGTTGAGGTTTATGTGTTCCCAACATCTTTGCTCCATGTCTCAATCACCTACCCTTGTAACTAACTTAATAATTCTGTACATCTGTTTGCTTCTGTGCTCCACTATACACTAAGGTATATTCTATGTGTCCCCAACCACTCTCTCCCTGTGTGGAACCTTCTTGCCAAGTGTTTCTGAATATGGTTGTTCTGTGATTTGTGTTTTGATTTCAAAGTGTTTTCATACTTATCTAAAGCTGTTTTACTACCAAACTAGTACTGGTTTTCAGAAAATTTTTTCACCCCTAAGAGTCCTCTCTATACTGTTTTCCAAAACCTTTTCAAAATTATGCACTCTCACTTATTGTTAGATTATTAAGTCCTGCCCCTCTGGTATGTGTACTGCTTAGAGATCCTTGAGATCACTCTGAACTCTGGCATATCAGGGNGAAAAGATCCGGATGAATCTTTTTATGAGGAGTCTTACGGGAGATGCTTTGTCCTGGTACATCAGCCAGGATCCTAAGAAATGGTCCAACTGGGTGAGTATTGCATCAGATTTCATGGACCGATTCAGGTTCAACACAGAAAATGCACCAGATGTTTTCTACATTCAGAATCTTAAGAAGAAACCCACCGAGACTTTCCGCGAGTATGCTACTCGATGGAGGTCGGAAGCGGCCAAGGTCAGGCCTTCTTTGGACGAGGAATAGATGAACAAGTTCTTTGTCAGAGCATAGGATCCGCAATATTATGAAAGGTTGATGGTTATTGAAAACCATAAATTCTCTGATATCATTAAACTTGGGGAAAGAATCGAAGAAGGCATCAAAAGTGGGATAGTAACAAATTTTGAGGCATTACAAGCCACAAACAAGGCATTATAATCAGGTGGCATATCAAAGAAGAAAGACGTTGGGGCAGTAATGGTGGCTCAAGGCCCGAAATCTCCACTTACATATCAAACACCCCCACCCACATATCAAACACCTATACCCACATACCAAGCACCACCACCCACATATCAACCATCATCTCCCAGATATTCGCAACCAACCACTGTCTATCATACCTATAATTCCTAACCATCTCATTTTCAGTCACCTCCAACTCGCCAAAATTATCCAAGACCACGACCCAATTTTGACCGCAAGCCACCCAGACAATACACTGCTATTGCTGAACCCATCGACCAGCTGTATGAAAGGTTGAAAGTCGCTGGTTACGTCACCCTTGTTCCCGCGGTGGCATTAGAGAATCCATCCCAATTGGTCAATCCAAACAAAACCTGTGCATGCTATTCCGGTATGAAAGGGCACACCATTGACGAGAGCCGACCATTGAAAGATAAAATCCAGACACTGATTGACAACAAGGTCATACAGGCAAAAGAAGCTGCACCCAATGTTCGCAACAACCCTCTCCCGGATCATAGGGGAGGTGGGATACATGTGATAGAGATGGACGAAGAATGGGATCCTGAGGGGTCGATTGTGCCTATTCGAGAAGGCGATGACTTTAAACCCGCAGTCACACTTACCCCTATTGTAGTACAGACTCAGTCACCAATCGAGGTTGAGGTAGTTGCATCAGTTCCATTTGAGGTAGAGGTAGCTCCACCTGTGGCCACCCCTATTTCATTTGAAGTAGAAGTGGCCACACCTTTCACAGTGACAGTATCAACCACACCTCCTTTTAATTCAAAAGCAATACCCTGGGATTACGTTGCTGAAGCTAGGCGAAAAGGAAAGGCAAAGATGGAGGAATCCGATGCTGCACAAGGAATGACTAGGACCGGAAGAATCTATACACCTGAACACTTGGAAGGACCAAGTAAGGATTCCACTACCAAGCAGCATGTCATTGAAACAGGACCAGATGACCTTTGGAGGAAAGTAAAAGCAAGGGAATATTCTGTCATTGATCACTTGAACAAAACCCCAGCTCAGATATCCATCCTATCGCTGTTACAAAATTCAGAGGCGCACAAGAACGCTTTGATGAAGGTGTTAAGTGAAGCTTACATGCCCAACAATATCACCTACAGAGAGATGGCCAACATGGTAGGGCAGGTGTTGGAATGTCATAAAATAACCTTCCACGAGTATAAACTACCACCTGAAGGATCGAATCATAACCGAGCATTGTATATCACGGTGCAATTTGAAGACAAATTCATCGCCAGGGTCTTGATTGATGGAGGTTCAAGCCTCAACATTTGTCCGCTGGATACTCTGAAAAGATTGGACAAAGGTTTTCATGAAATACGGGCAGGAAGCATGAACGTGAAAGCCTTCGATGGGTCTCAAAGGGCCACGATTGGGGAAATTAATCTTTGTCTGCAGATGGGGCCAACTTGGTTCGACGTTGAATTCCAAGTGCTTGACATATCGGCTTCATACAATTTTTTGTTGGGCCGACCATGGATACATGCCGCTGGGGCTGTGGCTTCCACATTACATCAAGCCGTGAAATTTGAATGGAACCATCAGGAGTTGATCATTCACGGAGATGGGAGTAACCCCATTTACACCAGTCAAACCATCCCGGTTATTGGGAATAGAAGAAGGCTAGGAGGAGAAACCTATCATCACATCAAACGTGTCAATGCTGTTAAGAAAGACAAGTGGTGGAGCAACAAAATAGAAAGCATACTAGCATGGTCTTGGTATGAACCCGGCAAGGGGCTTGGGAAGAATCTCCAGGGTATCACTAAACTGATACAGCTAAAGGGTCATGGTACTACTTTCAGGCTCGGATACTAGTACACATGGCAAGAGTATAATGATTGGTCGCCTCCATGGCGTGGACCTTATTACCCTCTCGAGCAACCAGTGCCACATTTGGATCAAGCTTTTCATCAGGCTAATACAATATGGGGAACCGCAGAAGAAGAAGCATTAGCTGGGCTGAGGAATCTGTTCTTGGAGGATGAAGACATGGACTGCAGTGCAATAATTGAGGATGAGGAGGAAGAAGGCCTCACTATTCAGACTATGGAGAAGGGAGCTGTTCTCATGAACTGGAC
>NC_031994.1:32754977-32763528 GCF_001879085.1 Nicotiana attenuata
AATTTTTCCCTATAATATTTTTGAAATGCACATATACCTTTAAAACTACGCATTAGCATCAATTGGCATTTTTCCATAATTTTTGCATTTTAAAAATTAATTTATCTCAGTATTTTATTCATATAAATAATTACAAAATTGCATCACAAATGTTTTAAAATATTTCTTGATTTAATATTACTATTTATGGTCCTATTAAGTCCAAATTATTTCATAAAGGGCCAGATTTACATCTTTTGGCTACAATTGCAATAATTTTACAATTATAGCCCATGCATACATCACTACATTATTTTACCAAAAATTAATCCGATATATTTTAAAATATTTAATAACTATTTCAAAGTATCCCCGTGCATGAAAATTATTTTTTTCTCATTGTGAATTATCTTATAAAATAATTTTTATTCAAATACCTGGGTATTTAACAAATGGCCTCTTTTATTTCAAACTTAACCCTTTTAATACCAACCCAAAACCCCCTTAATATTGGACCAAAAAATAAGAAACCCCTAGGCCCAATATGTATTCACCCGACCCAAACCCCTTGGCCAATCCTGGCCGTTGATCATTTTGATCAACGGTCCAGGACTCCCCTGCCATAATTAAACCAAACGACCCCCTGAGCCTCTCATTATCTCTCATTTTCTGCCGCCCTTTCGTTCCCTCGTATCTTCAAAGCTCTCTAACTCTAACCCTAACTCATCCTCATCGTCACTCGTCTACTGCCGTTCATGGTGGTTTGTCACCACCACCAGGCCTCTAATGGCATCTCCTATGCTGGTATCGCCATCTCTAAGGTCCTCGAGGGACCAGGGTCAGTCCGCTTACACCTGTGGCCCTTTCTTGCCTGTTTCAGGCTAATCCGGTTTGATTTCGAGTAAGATCTTCCTATTTCGCCTTAATCCTCCGGATTTCTAAGCCTACTTCTTCATCTCTATGTTTTTTTTCTCGAAACCCTAATTTCATCTATTGAACTTCTCAAACTGTACAAGATCTGAGATGGATTAAACTTATTTTACATGAGTTTTTACAAATATCTTCTGATTTTCGAATGGCTTCCCATTTTCCAAAACTAGGGTTTCCTGAAAATCTCTTTCTTCAAAATGTTTTGCTAATTTTAAGTATTTAATCTTCTATTTTTATGTGTGTTCGACTGATTTTGAAGAGTTCTCTTCAACCCTAACTAGTTTATGCTGAAGCCTTAATTTTGTTATGTTTTTGTTTCGATTCTAAGTCTTTCCGAGCTACTTGTTACATTGTTAGTGTTGTGCTTTGAATTTCATGATTTCCCTTTTAGTCTAATTCAGTATCTTGTGACTTTTACCCTAGTTCATCTCTACTAGGATTTCTGAGTCGATCCCTTGGCTAATTTATGTGTTATGAAGTTTTATTTAGCTTACTCGTCTATTTGTGGAAAACTGATATTTTTCCTCCCTTTAAATCAGTACTACTTTGGATTTTGATTTATTGATTTGCCTGGTTAAAATTTATGTGCTGATTCTTGATTTATTCCCTTGTTTACGACTTTAATCATTCTTCTTACCTTATTTCCTGTAATGTTACTGATTCTTCACGATTATTTTCCTTAATTAAGCTCTTTTTTGTTTACCCCTTTACTTAGGTCTGATTTCATTTTCTTTCCTTAAGTGACTCCTGTCCTTTAACCGTTGAGTAGTTGTCCCTAATTAAAGGAAGACTATGCTGATTTCGTGTGTGATTGATTTTGTAATTTCCCTAATTGCTGAGTTTGATTTCTTTTACCTTACTCTGCTCCGCTCCTAAACTGCTATATATACTCTCCTCTATTCTCAGTTTAAACAACGAACATTAGTTCACCATTACTCTTACACTCTAAAAAGCTCTCTGTTCTACCTGCTACTTGTGATCTTCACTAGTCTTGCCGGCTGTAAGCCAAGGCTAGAAATTGCACAACACATGTCTTACATCTTGTGTTCTCTTTCCCTAACTGGTATGCCTTTGATTAAATTTTTGAAATCTAAACCCTATGTGTTTCATTACTGCCTTAGTTCATCAGTCATGAGTTCATTCCTGCTCCTGTTTACTGCTTATCCAGCATGCCTAATATTGCCTTGTTCAGTATGTGATTAGCATGTCTCAACTTTACTTTCCTGTTTACCGTTTATCCAACATGCCTAATATTGCCTTGTTCAATATGTGATTAGCATGTCTCAACTTTACTTGCCTGTCTACTGTTTATCTAGCATGTCTAAATCTTTTTTTGCTTAGTGTGTGGTTAGCATGTCTACATTATGAATGCTTGTGGGGTGTTTTTCCTAGTCTTTTCACTTAAGTCCTTTCCTACTCTACTTTGCTAAGTCATCTAGTCCCTCAAGGCAAATCTAGTTATGTGTTTGAGGTTTATGTGTTCCCAACATCTTTGCTCCATGTCTCAATCACCTACCCTTGTAACTAACTTAATAATTCTGTACATCTGTTTGTTTCTGTGCTCCACTATACACTAAGGTGTATTCTATGTATCCCCAACCCCTCTCTTCCTGTGTGGAACCTGCTTGCCAAGTATTTCTGAATATGGTTGTTCTGTGATCTATATTTTGATTTCAAAGTGTTTTCATACTTTTCTCAAGATGTTTTACTACCAAACTAGTACTGGTTTTCAGAAAATCTTTTCACCCATAACAGTCTTCTCTATACTGTTTACCAAAACCTTTTAAAAATTATGCACTCTCACTTATTCTTAGATTATTTAGTCCTGCTCCTCTGGTATGTGTACTGCTTAGAGATCCTTGAGATCTCTCAGAACTCTGGCATATCAGAGCTGGCTCTTCCAAACTGCACATAATCAATCCTTATTTGAGAAAGTCTGGGTGTGAGCACTGCCCGGGATCCTTGAGGTCCTTAGGGAACTCTGACACACCTGGACATGAAATTGGCTACGAAATATTGGGCATTTGAGACTACTGAAGGCCTGGTACACTAGGATTTGCTTTGGGCCTACTTCAGGCTCCCTATGGCATAATTTATATTTTTATGTAATTTTCATTCAATCCCTGGTCTTTAATAATTAATTGTAAACAAATATTGGGGTGACTAGTGAAAAGGGAGGGTAGTTGTATGGTACTGTGGGTAAAACTGGGTAGAAATCATGCTTCTTGGTCTTACATTGTGTAAATCTGTGTTAGAAATCATGTTCTAGGATTACTATATCTATTTGCATTCAAACCATGCCAAACTTGTGCACTAGACATCCTGATTTAGGGCATGCACGTTTTTAGCTTCAGCATACTGCATATCATGTACCATTATTCCAACTTTTGATTTGTACATAAGTACTATCGCATAGAGATCCTGCCATTAGGTCAATGCTCCCGTTTTAAATAAAAATAGTCATCCCATGTATGCATTAGATACCCTCTTTTAGGAATTCTGCTTGCATTTCATTGAACATGCCCAGTTAGACTAATTAAATAGTTGGCTATAAAAAGGGTTAAGCAGCCTCACACATAGACATCGGGTCTTGGAATAAAATAAAACACCTGTTATAACCTGTATCACCTATATCATCATGGGTTAAACGATTTCAACTATTCAAACAGTTCCTGCAATTGTGATTGCATACAGTCCCACGCCTAGGCAAGCCTTAGGTAAACAGTCTCTATATATATATAAACTGGAAATTGCGTTTGATTGTGTTAAACTGCTTAAGCTTAACAGGCTATATAAAACCAGCAGGCAAACTGGTTAGGATTCTGCCACTTTCCTTATGCATATCCTGTATCTGTAACATTCATCTAGATATCATGTCCTTAGGATTTCTGAACTTCTTCAAAATCTGTGTTTTAGACGTGCTGTTTTCCTATATACATGCAGAGGTAAATATGAGCTTTCTAGCTATTTGTCCCCACTTGCTTGTCCTACATGTTATTTGCTTGACGCCTAGATTTTTACCTTTTCAAAACCTTAGGTTGTCTAGAACTGTCCAGATTTAGAGGTCCTAAATTCCTCCAGGACCATAAGGAAGGGACGGGTAGCAGCACGCTTAGAGGACGTTAATTAAACTCGCTTATAACCACTAAGGGGAGGGTAATGGGTAGTAAAAGGATATGATGACCTGCGCGCTAATGTCACGTGTAGCCCCTTTTTAAGGAGTGATTACCGGGCATTGCATGGGTATGATGTAGGCCAATCAACTTAGGACTTCCCTTCCCCAATTCCTATATGTGTTTAAATTCTCTAAACTTCCTTTTCTTTACCTATACATGTGTAAGCTGTCCAAACCTCTGTTACCTTCATTATCTGGACTTCCTTGATCATATATGCATTTAGATGGGGAAAACTACTTTATTTGCAAATACTTTATGCCCTTTTCAGTTTGAACAAAAGGGCAAACTGTTGGAGCAGCTTCGAGAGGAGCTCAAGCTGAAGGAGGCCGAGACCCTGGGGTGAAGGCCAGGTATGGACAGTCTTGCCTCCGAGAAAGAAACCCTCGGGAGCAGCTGGCTTCACTCGAACGCCAGTTTTAAAGCGTGAAGGAGGAGAGCCTGACTCGGGGCCGCAAAATCGAGGAGCTTAAAGCTAAATATCCTGTTGAGTTGGCCAAGGCCAAATCTGATGCCGAGGCAATTATGTCTTCGTACTGAGCCGACGTTGAAGCAGCTAATGCCCGGGCAAAGGAGATCTTCGTTGCGGCCGAAGTTAAGTTATCATGTGCCCTCGACCATTCTAGGCAACGGTCCAAGAGGAAAACCCTCGAGGAGGTACATGCTCGCGGCTTCGATCTCTCGGCCGATATTGAAAGGGCAAAGACTTTGGAAGAAGAGGCTGTTGCTTTGCTTTCCGATGAGGATGATTCAGCCAGTGGCTCCGAGAGTGGAAGAGACGAAGATGAAGTCCCCGAGGGTGAGGCTCTCGAAGATGCTGCTCCTAAGATGCAGCTACCGAAGATGTGGCCCCGGAGTAGATTTAGGTTTCCTTATTTTGTTTTCGTGTTTTTGGTGAAAGTATCCCTTGTGTAAATATCTTTTATAATCATCTTCTGGGAATATAAAAGGACCTTTTTATCTCATTGTTGAGTTTCATTTTGTTAATTTGTGGAATATTTCGATGATATAACTCAAATGATCAGTTCGAGTACTGGTTTGGACCCAGAACATAATAAACCCTTAAGTTTTTACTGATCAATACAATACCCCTTAGGGATTCGTTAATCATCGAGCTAAGTTTGATTTGGTCTGAGCTCGAGATGTGGGGACTCTTGAGTCCGAGTTGAGTGAGAATAAGGTCTCGTACTCTATATATTTTGACCCTTAGGCTCTTTAGATCGGCCTTAGGCTCTTTTAGATCGACCCTTAGGCTCTTTTAGGTCGGCCCTTAGGCTCTTTAAATTGGACCAATTCGGCCTCTAGGATGGCTATATAATTTTTCCCTCTTTTCGGCTAAAAGACTTCGTGAAAATTTTAATCATGCCTTAGCATTTGTTTTTTGTACCCAATGGGTTTTTCGGAGGTTCGATGGATCGGAAACTTATTAATAGTTTGTTTGTGTAAACGTAATCGAATACCTCTTGAGGTTTTTTCGAAGGCTGATGTTATCGAAGCCTTTAGATTATTCGAGGGCTAAATTTATCGAATCCCTTTTGCTTTTGCCGAGGTAGCCTGATTTAACTGGTTTTTCAAAGTGCTTAAAGGCTTTTAATTTATAGCAAAATTCGGATGTCTCCGAGCCGCATTATTTCGTCTGTATCCTTTTATATGACCGTAGTCTTTGTGAGCACGTGATTTTTGCCCTATATGAATTACTCCCAGAAATTCAAAACAAAATAACCTTTTTTCATTGTTTGCAATTTTGTTGATTTTTGTTGTTTGTTTGCATTTTGTGTGCATTTTTAGTTGGCATAATTCATGAAAATAAATACAAAAATAGCATATTTGCATTAAAGAGCCAATTTTATATTTTTAGTTCTATTAGTTAATTAACATTTCAAAAAATGAAAGAAAATAACAAAAATAGTCCCTTATGCATTTTTACTTTTAATTTTTGATTTTTTTTCTTAGTTTTCTTTAAACTAGGAGTTAGTTAATTTTTGAAAATTAATTAGCTTAATTTTAGAGTTAAATCAGGTCTTTTTATTTTTTTGTATTTAAATACCCAATTTTTGGGCCATTCTTTAAATTCCAGCCCAAATACCCAATCAAAACCCCTTCCCAAATCCCGGATACCCGTTCCAATCCAGGCCCAAATCCCGTCTCAACCCGGCCTGCCCCCCCCCCCCCCTTAAGTGGAACGGCGTCGTTTCACTTGGAATCGATCCCAGCCGTCGAGGATCTTTGATCCAACGGCTGAGAAGTGGTTCGTTTTTTATATAAAATTGTCTTAACCTTACCCACCCCCCCAAGTCCGTCTCCCTCACTCCCCCTAACCTTTTCTCAGACCACCCCTTCCACCGCCCTCCACCGTCCGCCGCCGGCCGAAAATCGCCTCCGCCGGCGGCGATTATCCAAACAACACCAAATTAACACCCTTGAATCTCTTTCTTCTCCTCATTCCAAATCCACAACTCCCGTCCCTCAAAACCTAGCCCATCGTCTCGAATTTCAAATCTAAATGTTGGTCAAAAACCCTACATTCTCCAAATCCTACCCAATTTATACCACGGGCCCTCCTCACCCTCCTCTCCTTAAACCCCTGTCACACCTCCTTTTCTCTACTAACCTCCGGAAGAGGTGTAAAGGAGTTTTTCCAATTAAAGGACAATCAGAACGGGATTTATTATTAATATTTAGAGTCGCCACTTGGGAGATTAATGGTGTCCCAAGTCACCGTTTGAATCCCGATCCGAGGAAATTATGACTCTGTTAGCAGTCCGCGAACCAGAACTCCGAGTAAGGAATTCTGTTAACCCGGGAGAAGGTGTTAGGCATTCCCGGGTTCCGTGGTTCTAGCACGGTCGCTCAACTGTCATATTCGGCTTGTTTATCTGATTTCAAAACATGTTTTAGCTTATGCTTTTTAACTTTGAACCGCTTTTATTATCATTATTTTAAGAGAATTGCAACGTCGTGAAAACACGTCTCGAACCGCGTCACATAAATGCACCCGCGATTTTTGATGCATTTTGACTTCGTTGGGATTTGGATTTGGGTCACATAAATGTGCACCCGTATTTAGGAAGGTAAAATTATTTAAATTGCGTGCCTAAAGAGACCACCGCGTTATTATCTTTGGAGAAGGCCGTGAAATTCGCTAAACGGCCCATCTCGAGGTCTAAGGATTTGCACAACTAATTAAAGAGGGCCAAGCATTTGAAATTTGTTAGGCTTGGCACACCTCTATTCTGATCTTAAAGGAAATTTCACACTACGTTGTTGAGGTCCATAACTACATTTGCTAAACGTTGCACACCTCGCTTAATTGATTCTAGATCCTTAGCCTTTTTAACTTTAATGCTCATATAGACTAAATAAGAGACTTTGTATAAAACTCGGGCCCAAGTCTCTCAATTATTAGGCTGCCAGATACAAAGAGGCTGCCTTGAACTAAAAAAAACCTCGATAACGTTTAGGCCCAAAGGGCCCAAACACTCCAAACAGCGCCGGCTTCAAACAAGGAGCCTAGGATCGAATCCTACTGCTGCCCAAATAGCATCCCAAGCACAAGATTTGAACAATCCCAAGTTGATTTAAAACACAGGACTTAGCCCAGACTTAATTCAAACGACCATGAATGCTTATTTAGCATTTAACCCAGAAACTGCACATATGCCAATCGATTAAAATCCAGGAAAATATACACATAGCCGTACACTTATCTTCCAAAACTTAATTGCTTCAAAGAGGATTGAACAACCAAGCAACCAAGAAAAACTCCGAACTAATCACAATAGCAATTATGCGAACTGATTTAGTAGACACTAAGAGGCTGAATTCACCTTACACTAAATGCATTTTCCAGCCTATCATATACATACCAGTATGAACTTACTAACAATCTCATCATGGAAACGCAGCTAATTCTTATCATGACTCGAATCGAAAAACCAAACAGGAAATGAACAACTGATGCCCTGAACAGTTCCTAGCTCAACAAGTTCACATGGATTCAGCTGATCCACATTTTTACATGGAATATTCACGGATCAAACACCCATCAGTTTCAGCAGAGCTCAAACACAGACATGCCTTTCATGGCTTAAATAAACTCTTACTACAGCAAATGGCGAATAATCCTTAAATCACACAGAAACTAACTAAGAAATGAAATGACTACAATACAATGTCGAATAAATGAAGCACAACACTGGTTGAAGCCATGTTCTGAATCCCAATATTTATTTCATACATCAAATCTGACTTCACATGTTTAATAGAGCTCAAGATATAATACCTGGAGGTTAAAAGGAGAAAGAAGAGTGAGGAAACATGAGCAGCAACAGAACAGTACTTCAGCAAATCAGCTTAGACCAGAATTTTGAAACAGTACAGCAACAGAGCCAATAAAGAGGAAACAGCACCAATTTAAAGCCCAGAAATGATGTATGATTGTCTGAAACCCATTTTTAATTAACCAAATC
>NC_031994.1:32765238-32765991 GCF_001879085.1 Nicotiana attenuata
TGAAGCCTAAAATTATATCTACTTAAATTCCAATTACACAAATTAAGGCAAATTAAAACTAAAAATGCAAAAGACCATTTTTGTTATTTTCTTTGCTTTTCCCTTCACTACTAATTAATCCTAAGATATGAAACTAAATCCTAAACGAATGCCAAGTATTTTTTTTTGTATTTTTCATGACTTAAACAATAATAAACGTGCACAACCAAATGCAAACAATTAACAAGAAATGCCACCAAAATCCATCAATTGCAAATAATGAAAATGAGTTGTTTTGTTTTGAATTTATGGGAGTAATTCATATAGGGCAAAAATCACGTGTTCACAGCTGCCCCTCTTTGCTCGGGAACACGAAGAGTTCTTGGGCAAAGATAAGTGAGCGGACACGAGCGATTTTTGCTCGTTCGAATACTCCGTGTGAAGCATTTTTGAAAACTGTTTGACCGAACCCTGCTCCAAAGGTTGCCTACATATCCTGGGCTAAACAGGAATCAGGTCAGTGTAGTTCGGGAATGTTTGGTAGCTGGGACTACCAGGAGCTGTGATTTCATTGCTGTTACTGCTGCTACTGCTCGCTGACCTCCTTATTACACCGAGTAAAAAAAAATAAAAAGAAGCTAGCCTAAGCTATGATCTACGAATTACAAGAGGGTCCTGTCTATGTCTTCTAACTTGTTCTTGTGTTGTCCTGAACTTGTATCTTGTACTCTTCCGATGGTATTCCTGTTGTTGTTTTGCATGGTGATCGGCGAT
>NC_031994.1:32766091-32774307 GCF_001879085.1 Nicotiana attenuata
ATTTCTAAATTTTCGTAAGGCCCTCCTGGAATTCCTTCCAGAGCCTGTTGAATAATCTTTATGGATTCTGTCATTTCACCGATTCGTACTAAATAACGAGCTAATGAATCCCCTTCTCGTTGCCATTGAACCTGCCAATCAAATTCGTCGTAAGACTCATAATGATCAACTTTACGAAGATCCCATTCTATTCCGGAAGCTCGTAGCATTGGTCCCGATAAACCCCAATTTAATGCTTCGTCTCCCCCAATAATGCCTACGCCTTCAACTCGTTCTAAAAAAATAGGATTCCGGGTAATAAGTTTTTGATACTCAGCAACCCCTGTTAAAAAATAATCGCAAAAATCCAAACATTTATCTATCCAGCCATAGGGTAGATCGGCAGCCACCCCCCCGATACGAAAATAATTATGCATCATTCGCATACCGGTGGCAGCTTCGAAGAGGTCATATATCAATTCTCTTTTCTCGAAAAATATAGAAGAAAGGGGTCTGCGCACCAATATCCGCCATAAAAGGGCCTAGCCATAACAAATGAGAAGCTATCCGACTCAACTCCAACATAATGACTCTGATATAGCTAGCCCTTTTAGGTACTTGAATATTGCCTAATTGTTCGGGTCCATTTATGGTTATTGCTTCTGTGACCTTGAGTTGTCCGCTCAAGGGTACCAGTCTAAAACCCCATAGAAACCCTTTCTATTTAAATTGTGCAAGCATCATGGTCAAACCTAGCCGAGTCAGTTATGTTGTCCGCATAATGACTCTTTAAGATAGCCTTGTCCAAAGTCCACTGGGTTTCCCTAAAACCCAAACGGACACTACCACGTTTTGTGTATTTATTTGGAGAACTGAATGCTTTTATGCCAATTATTGATATTTAATGTCGAGTCTGGTGGGGGTAAGGGCCTAACCCTTTTGTCTTGCAGAAACATGAGGCACGAAGTCCCCAGATTCGGCATGGTCACCAACATCCACCCAAAATTGCTAAGATGGTGGGAGGATCTTCATTCCAGTGATCAGACTCTTGTCCGGAAATACCTAGGAAATCTACCTTCTCTCCTGGAAATCCAACCCAACAACAAAATCATAGAAGCTGCTACTCTATTCTGGGATTGTGATAGGTCTGTGTTCCGCTTCAGAGACGTTGAGATGACACCCCTGCTAGAGGAAATAAGAGGACTGGCTGGTATGTCGTGGGAAACTCTGGGTCTGTTAATGCCGGAAAACCGCAAGGGTAGAGGTTTCCTCAAAATAGGGTCTAAAGAAGAATCCAGACTTGACATGTTTGAAAGAGTCATACATTCCCTTTGACTATTTGTACGAAAAGTACGGTCACAGCAAATCTTACCGTACTTATCCTGATGATTTCGCCCTTACATCATTGGGGCATATCCACCGAAGGGTCTTTGTCTTTATGTTCTACTTCTTGGGGATGATAGTGTTTCCGATGAAGAAATCAAGGATCCATACCAGGCTAGCTATGGTCACCAAAACTCTAATGGAGGGAATTGACGGACAACCATTCAGTCTCGTACCAATGATCATTGCAGAGATATACCAAGCCCTAGAAAGGTGTCAACGGGGAGCCAAACACTTCGAGGGTTGTAATTTGCTACTTCAACTTTGGCTTATGGAACATCTCCAAAAGGGTGAGTACCGACAGGAAATCCATCGACGGGACTGGGACGATCATATCGCTTTTCATCACCCAAAGCGAATGAATTACATGCCCAACATGTTCGCCCAACCAGAGAATGCTAGAGAATGGGTCGAACTCTTCAAAAATCTGACTGAGGACCAGGTACAATGGATGTTCGAGTGGTTCCCAATCGAGGAGTTCATTGTCCGGTCCAGGGACGCACCTTTCCTGATACTAATCGACTTAAGAGGAACGTACCTTTACGTACCTCTTCGAGTTATGAGGCAAGCGGGCAGGAAGCAGGTTATACCCAGGGTCGACAAGATGAGTCACTTCCGGGCTGACTTCCAGAACGACGATAGTCCTTACAGGTGCCAGGCTCAGCACATGTGGCACTGCAAGATCGTCTTGGGAAGGGACACCATCGAACCAGACAGATACCATGCAGGTTACGCTCCTTATTATTCAGGTTGGTTGGAGGATAATCATAATGGTCTGGGTCAACCCGGGTTTGTTCGAGGTCATAGGATCATCGATGAAAAGGCTGAAGCACAGGTCAAGTACAACCAACTGTGCAAGAGGATTCAGGAATGTGAAAGTGAGCACCGTGAAATACAAAAAGCCAACCAAAGGCTGATTGAAGAGTGGAAAGACATGGCTGTCAGTGCCAACAAACGACTGGGATACTTGGAGCGGGATTTAGTTGAGCTGGAAAGGAAATTTCTTTAAAGGATCGAGGATTGCCAGAATGCTGAAGGAAACGAGGGCGGGCACCTAGCCAGACCCTACCTGTTGCTGGGACTTCGCGAGCTGGTGAAGCTGTTCGATGGAGCCAAAGATGCAGAGTCTGGGGAAGGTCCTTCTGGGACCAAATAGATAGGAGTTTTCATTTCTGCTTTATACAATGTAATAAGGCCTATGGCCACTAGTGACATTTTTATTTCCTGTTATTTAGTGTCGTTTTGGGATTCGTCTACTTTTATCAATAAAATGAGGCATTTAGCATTCTAAGTTCTCCAAATCAACTTGTCGCTAGGCCTACCTCGGGCACAAAGAGGTTCCCCTAATTAGGACACGCTTTATTTTTCCACACTATGTGTTTAAATATTGCAACATTTTTTTATCCTCACTGACTTGTTACCCTTTTGTTTTTACTTTTGTTTATTCCCCTCCCCAAAGGTTAGTTCGTGAACTCTGGCAACATCATCATATTTTACGAGATCCAGAGTCCCTCCACCTACTCCTCCTCTCAGTCCTGTCAAGCACAAGAACAAAGGGAAAATGGAAGATTTGAACAACGCCAGAAAGGAGAGCTCAACTGAACGGGTAGAGGTCACTCATGGTCACGGTACTCTGGTCCCCAAGGAAAATGCATCCCAACTAGAACAAAAGCTGTTGAAGTTTCAGGAAGAACTTGATCAAGTCCGGAATCTGGCAAATCTATCATTTTCCCTCACTACTCCAGAGGTTACTTTCCCAAATACTCAGAATCCTGTAGCTCCACAAAATATCCCAAAGCAATAAAACCATCCCATTCCTCACCACCAACGCAATACCCCAAATAACACCCCACTGCTCATCCCGGAACTCCAGAACTCCACAAATGACCACTGCCAACATAATACCCCCATCTACGTGGAGACCGTGTCGCACTCCACCCAGCCCATTTCAAGCACACCCGAGTCCGATGATAAGGACTTGCTCATCAGAAACCTGGCCGAAGAGATTAAAAAGTTGACTAGCGGAATTCAAGGCGTTGAAGGAAGTAAAGGGAATTGAAGGGTTGAACTACGAAGATCTTTGCATACAGCCCAATGTCGAACTGCCCGAGGGGTACAAACCTACTAAGTTCAAGATGTTTGATGGTACAGGAGATCCAAGGGTCCATTTGAGAACATACTGTGACAAGCTGGTTGGAGTAGGAAAAGACGAGAAAATCCGCATGAAGCTTTTCATGAGGGGCTTGAAGGGAGATGCCTTATCTTGGTACATTAGCCAAGATCCGAAGAAGTGGTCAAACTGGGTAAGTATGGCATCCGATTTTATGGACAGATTCAGGTTCAACACAGAGAATGCACCAAATGTGTTCTATATTAAAAATTTGAAGAAGAAACCCACAGAAACATTCCGCGAGTATGCTACTCGATGGAGGTCGGAAGCTGCTAAGGTTTGGCCTGCTTTGGAAGAAGAGCAAATGAACAAATTCTTCGTTCGGGCCCAAGACCCACAGTATTATGAGAGGCTGATGATGATCGAAGGCCACAAATTTTCTGACATTATTAAGCTGGGAGAAAGAATCGAAGAAGGCATCAAAAGCGGTATGGTTACGAATTTTGAAGCCTTGCAAGCTACAAACAAGGCCTTACAGTCAAGCGGTGTGTCCAAGAAAAGGGACGTAGGAGCCGTAATGGTGGCACAGAGAACCAAATCTCCCGTCAAATACCAAACATACCCGACACCTCCACTCACATATCAACCTACTCCGAACTACCAAGCACCCTCACCCTCTTACCAAAATCCACCACCCACTTATCAATCATCTCCACCTCCCGCATATCAACCCACTTCACCCAAATACTCCCAACCGGCACGTGTTTATCAAGCCTATAACACTCAACCATCCCACTACCAATCCCCTCCTCCACGCCAAAATTTCCCTAGACCTCGACCAAACTTTGATCGAAGACCCCCAAAACAGTACACGGCCATTGCTGAGCCTATCGACCAATTGTATGAAAGACTCAAAACTGCTGGTTACGTCACCCTATCCCTGCTGCTCCTGAAAAACCCTTCTCAGTGGGTTAATCCGAATAAATCCTGTGCATACCATTCCGGCATGAAGGGACATACCATTGATGAAAGCCGCTCTTTGAAGTATAAGATCCAGACTTTGATTGATAACAAGATCATTGTGGCGAAGGAGCCTGCTCTAAATGTCCGCAACAACCCTCTGCCAGACCACAAGGGTGGAGGTGTTCACATGATTGAAATAGAGGATGATTGGGACCCCAAGGGATCGATCGGTTTGATCACAGAAGGCGACGATCCAAAGAAGCCAATAGTCAACCTTAATCCGATTGTAGTCCAGATTCAGCTCTCTGGGGACGCCGAGATAAATATGTCCATGCCATTTGAGTTTGATGCATCATCATCCGCAAAGACGCCAGCACCAATCGAGGTCGAATTCGTGTCTCCAGCAAAGGCACCGACACCATTCGAGGTTGCATTTTTACCGCCCAATGTACAGGCTCCGTTCGGGGTAAAGATAGCCACGCCAATTCCAGTGGCAATGTCAGCCATCACACCGTTCCATACAAAGGCTATACCATGGGACTACACAGCCGAGGCAAGAAGGAAAGGCAAAGTTATGTTCGGGGAAGCTATTGCGGCACAGGGTATGACGAGAACCGGTAGGGTTTATACCCCAGAACATTTGGCTGAGTCAAGCAAGCAAGCCTCTAGTCGGCCAACCATCATTGAAACTGGGCCCGACGATCTCTGGAGAAAGATACAAGCCAAAGAATACTCAGTCATTGATCAGCTGAACAAAACACCGGCACAAATTTCTATCCTTGCTTTGCTACAAAGTTCCGATGCACATAAGAATGCCTTGTTAAAGGTGCTGAGTGAGGAATATGTACCGAGCAACATCACCGGAGGAGAGATGGCAAATATGGTAGGACGGGTATTGAAAGTCACAAGATCACTTTTCATGAAGATGAGCTGCCACCAGAAGGGTTGAGTCACAACAAGGCATTGCACATCACTGTGTAGTGCGAAGATTATTTTATCACCAGGATTTTGATTGACGGAGGGTCCAGCCTCAACATTTGTCCGTTGGTAACACTCAGGACATTGGGAAAAGGGCTGCATGAGATCAAGGACGGGGCCATCAACGTCAAAGCTTTCGACGGTTCCCAAAGGTCCACTATTGGGGAAATTAGCTTGTGTTTGCAAATGGGGCCTACTTGGTTTGATGTTGATTTTCAAGTGATAGATGTGCCGGCATCTTACAATTTGTTGTTTGGACGGCCATGGATTCATGCCGCAGGGGCCGTAGCATCCACGCTACATCAGGCAGTGAAGTTTGAGTGGAACCACCAAGAGGTGATCATCCACGGCAACGGTAGCAATCCCATATACAGTCGCCAGACCATCCCAGTAATCGAGGGCAGAAGAAAGATAGGCGGGGAAACTTACCACCACATCGAGCGAGTCAACGCCGTTGATAAGGACAAATGGTGGGACAACAAAATTGAAAGCATATTTAACTGGAGTGGATATGAACCTGGCAAGGGACTTGGCAAGAATCTCCAAGGAATCGCTAAGCCCATAAAACTAAAGAAACATGGCACCAACTTCGGTCTGGGATATGAGTATACTTGGAAAGAATTCAACGACTAGTCGCCACCATGGCGCGGTCCCTACTACCCATTGGAGCAGCCAATACCACGCTTGGAGCAGACTTTCCAACCGATCGAAGTTATCTACGGGTCAGAAGAAGAGGAAGCACTGGCAGCAGTGAGGAATTTGTTCCTGGAAGACGATGACATGGACTGTTGTGTCGTTTTCGAGGAGGAGGGGAAAGAAGGCCCTTCCATACAAGCTGTAAGCAGAGGAGCACGCCTCAATAACTGGACTATCAGAACCACTAGAGCCCGGCGAGCCTCGGGGTAGCAAGGCTGAACAAGCATCATGCACTATCTTTTATTTTACGAGTTAACTTTCCTTTCGCATTTTAATTTCGCAAAAGAGCTCCAATGTTCAAAAACAGTTATGGAATTTATCAAAGCATTTTGGTTTCCTTATAAATCTTACTCTTATTATTTTATCTCATTACTTTATTTATACGGCATTACTATTACTTATCTTGATGAACCAATGACTGTGACATGCAACGAGACGACGCAACAAACAGACATAGAGTCAGAGAAAGATGATATACCGGAAGAGATTGTTAAAGAAGTCGAGAATTTTGAGAACAGACCTAAGTCCAATTTGGACGAGACTGAGATTGTTAACCTGGGAGATGCAGAAGATGTCAAAGAAACACGAATCAGCGTTCATTTGTCACCATCAGAAAAGAAGAATACACAGAATTCCTAAAGGAGTATGAGGACATATTCGCCTGGTCGTACGATGACATGACTGGTCTAAGTACATCTATTGTGGGACACAAACTACTAACTGATCCGACGTGTCCACCGGTAAAGCAGAAGCTCAGAAAGTTTAAGCCTGATATGAGTCTGAAAATCAAGGAAGAAGTCACTAAGCAGGTCAAAGCTAAGGTTCTCAGGGTAGTAGAATATCCAACATGGTTAGCCAACATTCTGCCAGTACCGAAGAAGGATCGGTAGGTCAGAGTCTGTGTGGACTACCGGGATCTCAACCGGGCCAGTCCAAAAGACGACTTTCCCTTGCCAAACATACACATCCTGATTGACAATTGCGCCAAGCACGAGTTGCAATCATTTGTAGATTGTTTCGCTGGGTATCATCAGATCTGGATGGACGAAGAAGATGCTGAGAAAACGGCTTTCATTACGCCGTGGGGGATGTACTGCTACAAGATGATGCCATTCGGGTTAAAGAATGCAGGGGCCACCTACATGAGGGCCATGACTACCATTTTTCATGATATGATACACAAGGAGATCGAGGTGTACGTAGACGACATCATCATTAAGTCAAAGAAGGCCACTGATCACATGGAAGATTTGAGGAAATTCTTCAATAGACTAAGAAGGTACAACCTGAAACTGAATCCCGCAAAATGTGCATTCGGGGTTCCAGCTGGAAAATTGCTTAGGTTTATTGTGAGTCGCCAGGGAATAGAGCTGGATCCATCAAAGATCAAAGCCATTCAAGAATTGCCACCGCCAAAGAACAAGAAGGACGTAATGAGTTTCTTGGGAAGACTCAACTACATCAACCGATTCATAGCTCAATCTACAGTTATATGCGAGTCAATCTTTAAGATGTTGAAGAAGGACGCCGCTACCAAATGGACCGATGACTGCCAGAAGGCCTTCGGCAGAATCAAGGAGTACCTGTCAACACCACCGGTTTTGGTCCCGCCCGAGCCAGGTAGACCTCTACTACTCTACCTCGCAGTATTGGATGGAGCATTCGGTTGTGTTCTGGGGCAACATGACGAAACGGGGAGGAAGGAGCAGGCCATCTATTATCTCAGTAAGAAGTTCACCCCGTACGAAGCCCGGTATTATCTGTTAGAGCGCACCTGTTGTGCTTTGACTTGGGTAGCTCAGAAGTTGAGGCACTACTTCTGTGCCTATACCACATATCTCATATCAAGGATGGATCCTTTGAAGTACATCTTTCAGAAGCCCATGCCTACCGGCAAGCTAGCCAAGTGGCAAATCCTGTTGAGTGAATTTGACATTGTCTACGTAACTCAGAAAGCGATCAAAGGCAAGCATTGGCAGATCACCTTGCCGAGAATCCCGTGACGGAGAATACGATCCCCTAAAGCGTAATTTTCCTGATGAAGAGGTATCATTCATACGGAGAGGTATATTGCAGAATCCTATGATGGTTGAGAATGTTTTCGATG
>NC_031994.1:32774523-32843407 GCF_001879085.1 Nicotiana attenuata
CTATTCAAGAGTTGCCACCACCAAAGAACAAGAAGGACGTATGAGTTTCTTGGGGAGACTCAACTACATCAGCCGGTTCATAGCTCAATCTACAGTTATCTGCGAGCCAATCTTTAAGATGTTGAAGAAGGACGCCGCTACCAAATGGACCGATGACTGCCAGAAGGCCTTCGACAGAATCAAGGAGTACCTGTCAAAACCACCAGTTTTGGTCCCGCCCGAGCCAGGTAGACCTCTATTACTCTACCTCGCAGTATTGGATGGAGCATTCGGTTGTGTTTTGGGGCAACATGACGAAACGGGGAGGAAGGAGCAGGCCATCTATTATCTCAGTAAGAAGTTCACCCCGTACGAAGCCCGGTATTCTCTGTTAGAGTGCACCTGTTGTGCTTTGACTTGGGTAGCTCAGAAGTTGAGGCACTACTTCTGCGCCTATACCACATATCTCATATCAAGGATGGATCCTTTGAAGTACATCTTTCAGAAGCCCATGCCTACCGGCAAGCTAGCCAACTGGCAAATCCTGTTGAGTGAATTTGACATTGTCTACGTAACTCAGGAAGCGATCAAAGGACAAACATTGGCAGATCACCTTGCCGAGAATCCCGTGGACGGAGAATACGAACCCCTAAAGATGTATTTTCCTGATGAAGAGGTATCATTCGTAGGAGAGGATATTGCAGAATCCTATGATGGTTGGAGAATGTTTTTCGATAGAGCAGCAAATTTCAAAGGAGTTGGCATAGGAGCAGTCCTAGTGTCAGAAACCGGTCAGCATTATTCGGTGTCTACCAAACTCAGGTTCCCGTGCACCAACAACATGGCCGAATACGAAGCCTGCATCTTAGGGCTCAAGATGGCCATTGACATGAACATCCAAGAGTTGCTAGTAATTGGGGATTCAGACTTGCTTATACATCAGGTCCGAGAAGAATGGGCGACCAAGAACTCCAAGATACTCCCTTATCTGCATCATGTACAGGAGTTGAGAAAGAGGTTCACAAAGACAGAGTTCCAGCATGTTCCCAGAGTCCAGAATGAGTTTGCCAATGCATTGGCTACCCTATCATCCATGATACAGCATCCAGATAAGAACTTTATTGATCCTATTCCGGTGAAGATCTATGATCAGTCAACTTACTGTGCTCATGTCGAAGAAGAAGCAGATGGAAAACCTTGGTTTCATGACATCAAGGAATATTTGGCAAAAAAAGAATACCTAGAGCTTGCAAACACCACACAGAAACACATGCTCCGAAGATTGTCTAACAACTTCTTTCACAGTGGAGGAATCCTGTATAGGAGGACTCCGAATATGGGATTACTAAGGTGTGTTGATGCGAAAGAAGCATCTAAAACTAGAAGAAATCCATGCTGGGACCTGCGGCCCACATATGAATGGTTTTGTCTTAGCCAAGAAGATACTCCGGGCTGGTTACTTTTGGATGACTATGGAAACAGGTTGCATCCAGTACGTCCGGAAATGCCACCGCTGCCAGATACATGCAGACATGATCAAGGTACCTCCAAATGAGCTTAATGCAACAAGCTCACCATGGCCGTTCGCCGCTTGGGGAATGGATGTTATCGGACCAATCGAACCTGCCGCATCAAACGGACACAGGTTTATCCTAGTGGCAATTGATTATTTCACCAAATGGGTTGAAGCGGCATCTTACAGAGCAGTGACCAAGAAAGTCGTGGCAGACTTTGTCCGCGACCGCATCATTTGTCGATTCAGGATTCCAGAATCAATCATCACTGATAATGGCTCCAACCTCAATAGTGACTTGATGAGAGCCATATGTGAAACTTTCAAAATCAGACACAAGAATTCTACAGCCTACAGACCTCAGATGAACGGAGCCGTAGAAGCCGCCAATAAGAACATCACGAAGATACTAAGGAAAATGATAGAGGAGCATAAGCAGAGGCACGAGAAGCTATCATTTGCTTTGCTAGGGTACCGCACCACAGTCCGCACATCAACTGGGGCAACCCCCTATATACTGGTTTATGGTATAGTAGCAGTCATTCCCGCCAAGGTAGAAATTCCTTCTTTAAGGATCATACAAGAAGCTGAGCTCGACGATGCAGAATGGGTGAAGAGTCACTACGAGCAGCTAGCCCTTATAGTCGGAAAGAGAATGAATGCGGTTTGTCATGGTCAACTTTACCAGAACAGAATGTCCAGAGCCTTCAATAAAAGAGTCAAGCCAAGACAGTTCGCACCGGGGCAGCTGGTGTTGAAGAAAATTTTCCCGCATAAGGATGAAGCCAAAGGGAAGTTCTCTCCCAACTGGCAGGGTCCATACATGGTTCACCGGGTTCTAACAGGAGGAGCCCTCATACATGCAGAAATAGACGGAGAAGTTTGGCCAAAGCCGATCAATTCAAATGCAGTCAAGAGATACTACGTGTAACCTTTATGCTTTCCTTGTATGATGTAACATTGAACTACGCCTGACCTGATTCCCGTTTAAGAGGGGATACGTAGGCAGCCCTATAGGTTAGGTCACAATGCAATAAAATTTTCATTTCCCCCGCTATTGGAAACTGGGGCAGAATTTTGAGGAGGACCCTAAAAATTCCGAAGTGATTTTAGCTATTCGCCGCAAGCAGCCGTCAGAAGCAGCAGCCCAGTAAATTGGGGTAGAATTTTGAGGAGGTCCCTCAAAATTTCGTAGCAAGAAAGGTTGCAATGTCTTGAACCACGTCACGATCGTCGGTTCATCTAAAAGAAAGATATTGTTAATTATGCATTTATGTTATATTTTTTGATAAATCATGCATGTCTATTTTCGAAATCGCTTGTTTAGCAACGCTACCCCAAATACGTACAGTATCACCATATCAAGATCATGTAGATCAAGCAGAGCCAGCGGGGATACGAACTAACCTCCCCCCTCTACAAAACTCACGACTTTTCTTTGGATCCAGGCATTCGAGTTGCAAAATCATCAGAGATACTATACACTCACGAGACAAACATTGTTCAGAAATACAACTCTCAGAATCGTTGCACTTACCCACAGTTGCTATATGCACACGACTGTGTCCCCAGCAGGCACAATGTCCCCAATAGTCACAATGTCGCAACCTGCTATCAGCTAAGAAAAACTCCATTATCATTTTCCTTTTTACTTCCGGCATAAGGCTACCATTCTGCCTTCCGAGACTAAACTCTGTCTCCATCTGCATTCTTTGCATTGTATAAGGCTACCATTCTACCTTTCGAGACTAAACTCTGTCTCCATCTGCATTCTTTGTATTGCATAAGGCTACCATTCTGCCTTCCGAGACTAAGCTCTTTCTCCATCTGCATGGCTGAAAGATCGCCACTTTATTTACGTTTGCATGGCTGAAAGATCGCCACTTTATTTACGCTTGCATGGCTGAAAGATCGCCACCTATTGCATTGCACAAGGCTACCATTCTGCCTTGCGAGAGTAAGCACTGTCTCCATCTGCATGGCTGAAAGATCGCCGCTTTATTTACGCTGCATGGCTGAAAGATCGCCACTTTATTTACGTTTGCATGGCTGAAAGATCGCCACTTTATTTACGCTTGCATGGCTGAAAGATCGCCACCTATTGCATTGCATGGGCTGAAAGATCGCCAAACACTACATCTCATGGGCTGAAAGATCGCCAATCTGTCCGAAAGCGTCATTGTCCGGAGGCACCATTTTCATAGCCCGAGAACGCCATGCCATGGCTTGAGGACCCCTTTTAATCTTTTGCATATCATTATTCAAAGGCATCATGGTTCGGAGGCATCATTCTCATAGCCCGAGAGCATCATTTTATGGCCTGCGAATCCTTTATTATACGCTTCATGGCCCAGGACATCATGGTCTGAGGACGTCATCCTAACCGTCCAAAGACAGCATTCATGGTCCGACGGGAATTTGCATCATGTTTAAATTTACAATCTATGCCCATATTTACTTATTTGCAGGTAAACCGACGAGCAACAGCCATCTCGGCAAAAGCAATTCCGTTCCAGTTCCCGCAGCCCTATTAGACCTTAACCTGAATACTGCGTCCGTTCTTGAAAGGTCTCTATCGGCATACTCCGCCGACGGATCCCGAACTACATATGGCCTGATTCCTGTAAGACCAGGGATACTTAGGCAGCTCAGAAGCCAGGGCACGGCCAAATCTCTTAAAGCCGTTTCATCCGATCAAAATCGGTCGTCATATCTTTCCCCGACAACTCTTTCATCCTTCCCGGGAAAAGAGGGGCAGCTGTTGATACCCAATTTTTCCTTGTATTTTTTTTTAAATATGCAAAATACCCTCAAAATAGCCTATATAGGCATATATAAATACATCCCAAGGTCCTATTATTTTTCCTTAATTTTTCAAAGATTTTTAAATCAATTTACTGCCCTATTTTATCAAGAAAAACCCAATGATGGTCCCTAAAATTATCATTTTTGGTGATTCATTTATTGGATTCTTATGTTTGTACCAAAATATGGCTAAGATATTTTTTACACATTTTTATAAATTTATTTGATATTTTTAAGGATAAAATTGCATAATTGCAATATTAGCCATTTTTAAGTTTAAAACCGTCTCATATTTATAAAATGGGATTTTATATTTTTAAATTAATAATTATATATTATAAGACATTTTAGTACTTTTAATTTGTTTCCAAAAATTTGTTTATTATTTTTTATAAATTAAGAGGGAAAAAGAGGCTATTTAACTTATAGCCACATTTGGCTTTTTAATTTGGCCTAATTAAAGCCAAGCCCCAACCCAAATTAGACCAATCCAATACCCAGCCCAATCCTAATTATCCTACCCGACCCACCTACCCCATCCAATCTGGACCGTTGATCATTCAGATCAACGGTCCCTGTTTATCCTACCTAAATTAAACCAAACGACCCCCCAATACCCCTTATTTTTCCCTCACTCGTCTCTATCTCTCTAACCTCTGGTTCTCTCTAGAACCTTCCCCACCCCCTCCTCTCCGATGAATTCTGTTCATCTTCTCCGGTCACCCTCTAACCTAGATCTATGGTGGTTTCACCACCCACCAAGCCACCTATGGCTCCTCACGTTTGGTTAGACTAAGGGTTATGTCCAGACCTCTGTCGATTCGAGTTCCTCGACCATGAAGGGTTATGTCCAGACCTCTGTCGATTCGAGTTCCACGGCCATCTCCGGTCCCGTTCCGGCAAGCTATGTCTATTTCGAAGCCTGGTCTCGACTCCTTTTGCTTAGATCCAAGCCTTTCTCGTCGTTTGGGTTCCTCTGAAAACCCTAGTTTTGAGGTTTTTCTGATCTCTTTAGATCTGTTCCATATCCATGCTTTCCTTAAGATTTTAAACGATTTTCCTGGCTTTTCTTTGAAAAACTACTTTCAAAACCATTTCTTTTCCGATCTAGGGTTTTTCTGAAAGTATTTAAATGTTTCTCTAACTTTCTTTTTTGTGTGTATTTGCCTCTATTGTGTTCTTGTATTTTTTTTTCTACCATGTTCTTGTATGCTTCTTCTACGGTGTTCTTGTATGCTCCTTCTACTGTATTTTCTTATACTGTGTTCTTGCATGCTTTTTCTACTGTATTTTCCTCTACTGTATTCTTGTGTGTTTCTCCTACTGTATCTTCCTTTACTATGTTCTTAAGTGTTTCTTATTAAGTTCCACATACTGAGTTCTGGTTAAGCTTCTTCTAAAAAACGTCTTAATATGCTTCTCCTACTGTTCTTATCAATTTTCCATTATGTTTCAAATTAGTTTCTTCTACTCTGTTTTCTTTGAGCTCTTCTACTGTGTTCTGCATGTTACTTTTCTATCATGTTTCTTGTTGCTGAAAGAAACGTGTTAGAAGTTTCAGTTCTTTTCTGAGATCTCTGAACCTGTTTCGATTTAATTACTTGCCATCTCATCTTTGCACTCGATTAATGGTGGAATCCCTAGAATTTGGTGGTTCTTCCAAGTTTGGCTATGTGATTTGCCTGAGCTAGGGTTTTATTTCAAAACCCCCAACTCTTCAGACCAATTTCGAGTCTCTGAACTGAGTTGGGGCATCCTTGTCTTTCGTACGACTCTGACTTTTGCTAAACTCTCTTAAACTCTTTCACACTGGATTCTTCTACTGATTTTACAATGACACGACATCTTCTTTCATGCGTGACATGTCTGTATGCTCTTTATATGTGATGAACTTCCCTCTAAAATGGCTTTCGAATTTGTGATAGTTCAGACTCCCTTCTGAATAGGTCTGATTGATTTTCTTTCCTTGTTTGCTGATTTTCCCTGTGACTCGACTTAAGTTAAAAACCTTTCTCAGCTTTTCTGACTTGGTTCATTCATACAAAATCTCTGACCTCTGATTTACTGGCTACTAATTAATTTTCTTACCTTAATTGAACAACCGCGTATTTCAAAATTCTGTACTTAAATAAAACTTCTATGTATTTACCCCGATTTGCCTACTTTGCACAAAATGCTTATTTAATTTCTTTCCTCAAATAGTTTATACCCGTTTCTGAATTCCTTAATTAAGGGAAGTCTTGTGTGATTGATTCTTAATTGATATTCAGTTCCTTAACTGCTTTCTTACCTTATTTCTGCCTGATTTTCACACTATAAAGGCACGACCCTTTCACAAACTCAACAGAATTCACAATCCTTCTAAACTCATACTCACACATAATAGTATTCTCTCTTCTTGTCTGCACTATGGCCGGTTTACAAGACCTACTGCTTTTCTCTATTTGTTTCTTTGAAACTGGTATGTCCTGATTTAAGCTTCAGCATCACAACAATGTGTTTCTTTATAGTTTGTGTATTCATGTCTAGTTACTGTTTCTGTAGAGTTCAATATTTAAATTAGTATGGTGACCTCTTTCTGTTTGTTTCTGCTATGAATCCCTACTCCCTACCCCCTTATGTGTTTGAGCTATGGTTTAAGACATGGCAATATATAAGTTATTGTCCATGAATTAAAATTGGATCTTTGGGATCCCAGCCTCTAAACAGCGTGTTCTAACAGGCTTATGGGCATACTAGCACTCCCTATAGCTGGGTATGCCCACAGCCTGCTCTTTCTTCTTTCAACATCCCTATTTCCCCTACACCCCTATGTGTATTTATTTGTAACCGTTTCCCTTTCCCTTTTCCCCTTTCATCACTCTATTTTTGCACTTGCACTCTCTCTTAGTCCCTAAGTTCTGCCCCCCTCTTGGGAGCCTTGCCTTGGGACCTTGAGTTCCCTCTGAACTTGGACACTTGAGGGCTGGCCCTTCCACACTGCACTATGTCTTAATCTGGTGATACATTTGGGTGTGAGCACTGCCCGGAGTCCATATGAGACTCTTAGGGAACTCTGACACATCCAAATGGGAGAAAGGCTTTGGATCATGATCTCATTGGAGTTGGTTTACTTCATACTTTAGACAGGAAGTCTGAATCAGGCTCTCCTTGGTTGCACTTTTAATTTCTGATGTATTCTTTTATTTTTTTGGGCTGTAATAATTTGTAATAAACTCTTGGGGATGGCTAGTGAAAAAGGGAGGGATAACTATGTATGCACTCTCATATAGATATCCTGCCTATAGGTTATTTCTGATTTTCTGCATTCTCTCATATAGATACCATGTCTGTAGGAATTCTGCATTTCTCATATAGATACATGTCTGTAGGAATTCTGCATTCTCTCATATAGATACCACGTCTGTAATTACCCGGAAATCTGAATTCTACATATAGAAAATACGCCTATAGGTCTTTCTGAATCTTGCATATCCATTCTTCATTAGGCAATCATGTTTATAGGTCTTAATCAATCAACTGCAATTAGATATCATGTTCAGAGGCTTTAAACAAAAGTTCAGCACCTAGATATCATGGTTATAGGTTTTCTGCATTTTACTATGTCCATAAAAGTGTTTAAAAATCAACAACGCATAGAAAGCATGCCTATTGGAACTATTAATCAAGTATGAATCGCTTCACTTGCTTATAAGTCTAAAACCAGTAATAATGACGTACCATCAGTTGCAGAACTTATGATCTCTCGCTAAAACTTGCCTTTCTTTAATAACTGACAACTTTTCTCAAATCAGTATGTATTCAGTTTACTTCATTGTTTCTGAAATCAGTAGATATCATGCCTATAAGACCCTCGTCCAAACTTAGGCAAACCATAGGGTAAATTTTATAAACTGAATTAGATTTTTATTAGCTACAACCAGCAGGCAGGCCTGATTCGGGCTTCTTATCTGAACTATGTAACAAATCAGGCTGCCTCAACCTTTAAGTTTTAATCAGACCCTAAACAGTATGTGCAAGACATGCTAAATTATGTGCTTCTCTGTCAAAGGAGGTATATCTGAGCCTTTTACTTGTTATGTGCTTCCCCCAACTTGCTATACGTGTTTTTGTATGTCGCCTTAGAGTTTTGCCTTTGAAACTATAAACAAGCCTAATATCCCTTCCCTTTATGATTAGTAGTCCTAAATGCCTCCGGGACTGATAGGATTGGGGCGGGTAATAGCATGCAATAAGTAAACGAGACCATTCCGCGCTTTAATACCCTAACTAGTGGGAAAGGGTAGATATGGATATGATGACCACGCGATAACATCACGTGTAGCCCCTCACTGAGGAGTGATTACCGGATGTTGTGTGGGGTGATCCATATTATTTATAAACCTAGGACCCCCCCTCCCTTTGTTTCTTTGTTTCTTTGCTTCTTCTCCAATTTCAAACTATTTCTTTAAGAAAAATCAGCTTTCTTTTGGTTCTTTCTAACGTTGTTTATTTGTAACCATTATGTGAAAATCCCCTCTTACTTGAAGTCTTTATTTGCCTATGTGTTATTTGCGCTTAAGTTCACAACAATAGTTTGGCCGGGAACCACACTAGTGGATCCTGAGGGGTGCCTAACACCTTCCCCTTGGGATAATTTCAAGCCCTTACCCAATCTCTGGTTATTCAAATCAAACCCTTCTTAGTATCCTAATGCACTTTAATCATTAGGTGGCGACTCTTCAAATCAAACTCAATTCCCCAAAAGGGAACGAGTTGTCCTCCCAAATGTCATAAACCCAATTTCGCGAGAAAAAGGGGGCGCGACAGCCTTAAGTTAGAAGAATCGACTAAGATTGGATTTCAGATTAAACGACCGCGGAATCGGGATCTGAAGGTTCCAGCAGGTTCGTATGGTGATTTCAGACTTGGGCGTATGTCCGGATCGGGTTTTGGAAAACCTGGGAACGTTTTGGCGCCTATTGTGGATGATTACTCCGGGTATGATGGTTGTTCTTATGTGTTATGAGAAAAAAAGGGGAGTTATTATGGACCTTTGAAAGGTTATTAGCCTAGTTCAGTGCGATCAAAATCAGCTTGAGGCCTGTGGATGGATTCAAATGTGAATATGGGCTCTATATCAGGCTAGATGTGTTCATTTCAGTAATGCGCTCCTTATGAAAGAGTAGTCAGGGTGTTATTTCGTCGTCAGTTATTTCATGCAATGATATATTGCGCCGTGTGAGTTGTGAGACGGCTTGGTGAATTGCTTATGTGTTGAGGTTCCACGTAGAGATGATGTTATATGAGCAAAATGGCTCTTGAGATTCAGATCGTATATCGCACCTCAGTTGTGCTTGAGTTTTGTAGCTCATAGCGCTATATGTCCCCTCAGGGATGGTATTATGCACTTAGCGTGCTTGTGACCGATATTCGGTATTTTGTTGTAATGAGAAATTTAGCTCGATGTGCATCATCTCTACGCGGAACCTCAACACATAAGCAATTCACCAAGCCGTCTCACAACTCACACGGTGCAATACATCATTGCATGCAATAACTAACGACGAAGTAACACTCTGACTACTCTTCCATAAGGAGCGCATTACTGAAATGAACACATCTAGCCTGATATAGAGCCCATATTCACATTTGAATCCATCCACAGGCCTCAAGCTGATTCTGATCGCACTGAACTAGGCTAATAACCTTTCAAAGGTCCATAATAACTCCCTTTTTTTCATAACACATAAGAACAACCATCATACCCGGAGTAATCATCCACAATAGGCGCCAAAATGTTTCCGGGTTTTCTAAAACCCGATCCGGACATACGCCCAAGTCCGAAATCACCATTCAAACCTACTGGAACCTTTAGATCCCGATTCCGAGGTCGTTTACTCTGAAATCCAATCTTAGTCGATTCTTCCAACTTAAGGCTTCTAAAATGAGAATTTTCTTTCCAATTTGACTCCGAACTTCCCGGAATTCAACTCCGACCATGCCTACGAGTCATAACACCTGAAATGAAGCTGCTCATGACTTCAAACCGCTGAACGACGCGCTAGAGCTCAAAACGACCGGTCGGGTCGTTACAAATTGTGTAGTCCATGTTATTGCATTTGAGTCTAGAACTTTCCTGCCATGTGAGTTGAAGTAAAATTTTAGGTAATGCTCGGTTTAAAAAATAATTTTAGGCTTTCTTTGATCTTTTTGAGCTTAATGCTTACCACAAATAAAATTATTCCTAGTCAACCCTTTTGAGCCCATAGATTTTTATTTCTTAACCACATTACAAGCTTATACCCCTTTATTGTTAATTGTCATTATTTTGATCCTTTTACCTCTTAAAGCACTTTAATTGTAAAATGAGCGCTAGAAGAAGTAAGGAGGGAACTTAGGTCGCTTTTGAGTGGAACCAATAAAAAAGAAATGGTGCATGTGTTTTGTAAAGGAATACACAACTAGCGGGTAAAGAAAAGAAAAATTGCAAAAGAAAAAAATATATAGTTGAGAAAAAAAGAAGAAAAAAAAATAATGTAGATGAATAAATTGATATATTGTCCTTGCTAGTAGGTGTGAGGTAAAGTGTGCTTAACGAAAAAAAGGGGAACTCTTGGGATGATATCGTTTGTGAAATCGAAGTTGTGATGGAAGAATTTGCGCTTAAAGAAATATGTGATGTGTTAAAGTGCTTAGGAGGATTAGTCACTATTTTTTCAAAAATATATCCTACTCGACGTAGCCCACATTACAATCATGAAAAAGTCCTAATCAAGAGAGTCAACATTAGTTGAAGTTTACATAAAGGTCAAGCCTATGGTACTTTGTGCATGCATGAGACGTCTTTGTGGGAGTGAGGAATTTCTTTGATATATATGAGTCTTTAAAATATATTTGAGAATTGATTCAAATGTGTGGATTCAACTTACGCTTTTGTTCTTGTTGTGAGGGCACATTATTCTACGAGGTATAGGTGCTGTTATTAGATTTCTGTATGATATTCAAGCCATGAATGCATTTGATATTGAGTCGGTTTGTGAGGCTAGGATTGTTATAAGCATGTTGTCTTGATGTTGAATAAAATTTTGAAGTATGGCATAAAGTAAAGGAAAGTGTGTGTTGAAGGCATATGCTAAAGTTTAATTGTTTCCATCAAACATAGTCATAGGTATGGTGTGCTTCGGATGTGCTAAAAGAAAATAAAGTGCTCTAGGCTAGTGTGAATTGGTGGTTGACTCGAAGACGAGCAACGTCTAAGGTTGGGGTGGTGATGTTTGGCCAAAATGCTATACTTTTAGTGTATTACTCGCCCTATATTTTGTTGGTTTAGTAGTTAATATGCGACCTTTGAGCTAAATTATGTTGTTTTATGTGTAAGAGCATTGGAAAAAAGAGTCGAATGAATGTTGCACGAAAAAGGGGCGAAAATGCAAGAAAAGAGCACAAAAATACAAAGCACCCAAGGACCTCGATCCTAACATATAAATACTCCCTAAACGAGTTGAGAAAGGGCTGGACATTATTTGGAGAAGAAAAAGGCTACAGAGCATTGTGGAGGGAATCATGCGAGTTTTTCCTCTGTTTCTCTTTACTTTGTAGTTTAATGTCTTTGAACATCATGATGATTGTTTATACATTTATGAGTAGCTAAACTCTCTCATCTAGGGTTTGATAGAACCTACTGAAGGATGATTTTCCACTGCGTTTAATAATAATTTATCATTGATCTTTCTCTACTTGTTCAACTATGTCTCCGTTGTTGTTGATTGAATAGCTCTCAGTTAATTATGCATATTTAGTGTGTACTGCTTAAGAGAGAGTACACTTTTAGGTAGTCGTTGAATAACATCACTCTTAACGTATTTGAGAAATCAATACGGAGGATTTAAATGCGGGATTAGAAATAACGAAACCTTGGCGAGATCGTAGTGAGCGATGAATTAGTACCAGCTAGCATAGTTCAAGAGAATACATCTAGTAAATTGTTGTAGTTTCTCGAGAAAGAACAATGAACCCAAAGTACTCGTGATCGGTAGAGAATACTTAGGCGAATTTATAGAGAACGTTGCGGAAGAGATTCCGACAATTGGGAAAATCATAACCCTAGACTTTTTCAAATCTTGTCTACAACATTTGCTCTGTTAGTTATTATTACTTCATTTTAATTAATGTGCTCTTAGTTAGTAAACACTCAAGTCGTTATTCAATATTTTTGAAGGTTGATTACTTGAATTCTTCTGAAACTAGTGGTTGTGATTAATAGGTTAACTCCTTGTGGGATTCAACTCCAGACTTGTGAACCTGATTATATTTGCAACGACCGCTAGACCTCTTAGGAGGCATAGTTGGGCGTGATCACTGATCAACATGGGAAGCTTCAAAAGGGGAAACGAGGCTCAAATATGTCACGCCCACATCTCTCTACTCCGATGTCGTATTGACAAACAATTTAATGCGTTAGAAAATAGACTCATAAATCTTCAATTTGATGGGTATCCCATAACTCTAAGTATATTGGGAGAAAATCTGAGTTACATTTGACCCGAAGTTTCAGTAAAACTTATGAACGTAACTTGTGATGACTTTCATCGACTTTTGTTCCACAACTCGCTTGACTTCAAAACACACGACTATCATACGACTAACATAACTCATAACACAACCTCCTTATCATGTTAAAAATCCTAGTCTTACCCCAAAGGTACGGGTTATAACATTCCCAACTTGTCGACTTTCGACGAAACATTATTTTCTTCAGTTCCTTTAGCTGCTGAACCTTCCAACCCTCATTGTACTTGTTGTTCATTATCTTTAATATTTGTAACCTCCGAGTTAACATGATTAACTTACTTTATATACTTTCAAATATTATCTCATTTTTGGTCCTACATTAGTTTGCTTACGACACACTTTTACGTACAAAAATAAAGGGTATAACAAAATACACAATCGATCGGACCGTTACACGTGCGGAAGGCAGATGCCAGATGGAGGAATGACAATGCAAGGACGGAGAACGGAGAACGGAGAAGAAAGGAGCTTTTATTTTGAAGGTTAATTTTGGAATTATAAAAATTATTAAGGGATAGGAAAAGAACTCTTCTGAACTTGCCAAACACCAAAACAAGCTAAAAGGGGACTTATACGTCCATTTGCTGTGCCGTTATTATCCGGAACTTGTGGAGGAGACCAACTACCTCCAAAAATCTTTTCCAAAATAATTTCCCAGCAAATTGACTGACCAAAATATCAAAGTCATCACTTACTGATTTGTCAAATTTTTTCTCTCCTCATTTTAGTACCCACAAAGAGCATTATCCCAGATCAGTCTTCCCCTTTGCAGTCAAGTCAGCAATGGCGCAGCCGGTGATTTTCTGCCGTGAAATATCTGCATCGCTGGCGAACTGCACATCCTATTCACCATTCCATCAAGTGGATGGTCAAAGTAGTGTACCCTTCGCAGCTTCTTGTTTAAGGGTACCCAAAAATTGTTCACTAGTAGCTGCTAGATGCTCCTTGAAGCCATCTATGATGCCTTCAGCATTGGTCACTTCTAGGCCCCAACAAGTGTCCACAGATCCTGTTAATGTTGTTTGTGACGGAAAAATTGGTGTTTTGTTGCTTAATCTTGGTGGCCCTGAATCTCTTGAAGATGTGCAGCCATTTTTATTCAATCTTTTCGCTGATCCTGTAAGTTATATGTCTGTTTCTTGGACGCTATTGTGTTTCACTCTTTTGTTTGATGGTTTTTAACTTGGATTGTTTGGTTTGAATAGGATATTATTCGATTACCAAGGCTGTTTCGGTTTTTGCAAAGGCCGCTTGCGCAATTCATTTCTGTTGCTAGAGCACCTAAGAGCAAAGAAGGTTATGCTTCAATTGGTGGTGGCTCTCCTCTTCGACGGATAACTGAGGCTCAGGCATGAATTTATATGGTTTGATAATTATACATGATTGCTGATTAATGGGTAAGTTTCTAAGAACTAGGAATAAGTGAAGAAGAAATGTTGGTCCAACGACGGCTAAAAGAAGAATGGATGGTATTTTACGTGTGCTTATGGTAGGGGATCTCTAGATTTTCTTTGTTAAGTGAGAGATGTTTTACCATAGTGGTGAAATTTTTTGGACCATGCTGAATTCCAGTGATTTATAGTGGAAACACTTGCTAAAGCTATTTTTAGTATGATTTGTACCACTTATTTTCTACCGAGAGATCTCTTTTACTGTTTGCTGCTGTTTACTGTGGTGGATTTGTATATGAGCATTACAATGTTTTTGTGCATTTTTTTCCGTGGCTCCTCTATTCAATTCTGCCTGTTTAATAATATTTTTATTTTTAGGCTGAAGCCTTGAGAAAAGCACTGTGGGAAAGGAATGTGCCTGTAAAGGTGTATGTTGGTATGCGCTACTGGCATCCATTCACGGAGGAAGCCATTGAGCTGGTATTGTTTCTTCCATTTTCTTTTGTAAACTTTTCCTTTTCCGTTTGTGGTTGTTTATGTGTTTTATGGTTTGAAGCAGTTAGTACGAGCCAGGTTCAGGCTGGATTACACTACTGCAGAATCATATCACATAATTGGGGCTAGACGATAGAGTGATGGTGATCAAATTTACTACAGCTATATCGAAGAAATAATAATTTAACAGCTAACTAATAAGCTGGTATTAGCCAGGCATGCATTCATGATTAAGTATAAAAAAAGAAATCTAAAACAAATTTTTTTACCGGAGCATACGTGGTACTGAGAAGTGGGAATGGCACAGAAGTGGAAAGGGATAGTGGAGAGGAGTAATATGGCTGGGAGAAGAGGCTTTTATCTTTCGAGAAGGGATTAGACCAGTTAGCCTTATCTCTCTATCTTGCTGTGTAACAGTCCTAAATTGAAGCTAAGCCGAGTGGGGAAGCTACTTAGACCCATTTGCTTTTGTTAAGATAAAGATAATTTGGATCTAGTTACATATTGATTATTTACATATTGTGTCTAATCTGGATACTGTATAATTATGATTGTTTTTTTCCGGCGTCTGAATGTGTGCTTATTATCTTTATTCAAAAATTAATTAATAGAGAATTTAAAAACAATAATCATAGTTAAATGTTATATCAACAAAATATTAGAGAAACTTTTGATTGATATGGTGTTGTAGAAACTATTTGTTTGATGAAGCACACGCTAAATGTTAGTTGTGGTTGTCTTCAACCATGAAAATTTTGAGGTGGTGGCTAGTGGTGGTTTTCCTTGGTGCAGGTGACTAGCCGTGGTGTTTTTGCAGCGATCGTATCGTAGTTGCTAGTGGTGGTTGGCAGTGGAGGCTGGCAGTTGGTGATGTGGTATAAGTGATTGGTGGGGAAGGCTAGCAGTGGAGGTGGTTTGTTGTGGTAGCTAGCGGTTGAGGTGGTTGGTCGTGGTAGTTGGCGGTGGAGGTGGTTGGTCGTGGTGGTGAGGTGGCTGATGGTGGAGGTGGTTGGTCGTGGTAGCTAGGAATGGAGGTTGGGTGGATGGGGGTGGAGGTAGTTGGCGGTGCGGTGGCTAGTGGTAGACGTTATTGGTGGTAATGACACACGATGGTGGTGGTTGTTGGTGGTAGTTGTGCAGTATAGCTTGGGGATGAAGGTGGCTAGTGGTACATGTGGTCAACGATGGTGTTTTTTTGCAGTGGTGGCTGATTGTAGAAGTGATTGTGGTAGTGGTTGTTCAAAGGCCAGTTGGTAGTGGGCAGCTGTTGATGGAGGTGGTTGGCCGTGGTATCTTGCGATGGAGGTGGTTGTCGGTGGTGGCTGATGGTGGATGTGGTTGGTCATGGTAGCCGACAGTGAAGGTTGGGTGGATGGTGGTGGAGGTAGTTGGTAGTGCTGTGGCTAGTGGTAGCGTGGTTGGTGGTGATGACCGGCAATTGTGGTGGTTGTTGTACGATGTATCTTGGGGGTGAAGGCGCGACGGTACAAGTAGTTGGCAATAGTGGTTGTGCGTTGGTGGCTGACCATAGAAGTGGTTGGTGGTGGTGGTTGTAATGGATAAGTGTAGTTAGAAAACCTTTACATGACTCTGTAAGTAAGCAAAGTCTTAATGATTTTAAAACTATGTACAACAGCACAAGATCTGAATGATTTAGCTTTATTAAGAGCAATTACGTGGTTATAGAAGGGAAGAAATGGATTGAGATTTGAATGATTAGATTTAGACCTCCATTAAGTAGAAACAAAAAGGGACTTTTAGTCCCGGTCTAATTAGACTATGAATAAGGAATCAACCTAAGGACAATTTACTTCTTTTTATCCTGTTTGTTGTTGCAAAGTAAACAACTTTTGGGAATTGTAGGTTATCTTCATGCAGGTTAATCTATGCCTTGCGGAAAATGTTAATTTTATTTAGACTTTAATAGGTGAAGAGTAATATGTAGGAGTTAGTAAAGTTACACTATATTTTTCTTTTGAATATTCTCCTATTCAACCTGAGCATTATATAAAGTGGGCAAAATAATAAAATCACCCTTTTTTTTATGAGATAAGTTGCTTCTTTGCAAGCATCAAGAAGATGCAAAAGTTACAAGAAGGATCAATGTTAGCTCCATTACAATATAACAAAAACCTGCCCAGGAGCTAACAAAAAGAATCAAAAGTAGAAAGGGGCTAACTTAGAGTAAGTGAGCCAATGAAGTCTAGAAGGGGAATAACATTATTTACAGGGCCTAGAATACTCCAACTAAACAGATACACAAGACATTTGGCTTTAAGAGCATGTATTGGAGTTGAAATGCCATCAAAACATCTGCCATTCCTTTCTTGCCAAAGACACCAAAAAATGCATGCTGGGATCATCTTCCAGACTTTCTTGATGGCTCTGTCAACTTTCCATCTGCTCCATCCGTCTACTGCCTCCTTAATGCCCTGAGGTTGTGTCTAGCTAAGCCCCAAGATTGCTAGAAACATATTCCACATATTTGCTGCCATTGGACAATGCAAAAAAAGGTGGTTGACTGACTCAGANATAACCTTTGTGGGAAGCTTTGTCCTCCAAATGAGCTTCCACGGCCAAGAGTCTATGATTCCATTCTGTTCGCACATATGCCTATAGCCTGCCTTAACTGTACAGGAATCTGCACTACCTCTTCCCCATATGAGCTTGTCTGGAATCTGATCATTTACAGTGAGGTTTCCCAGTCTTTCCAACAACACAAAAAAATTGTCCAACTCCCAGTCATGCATGTTTCTTCTAAAGAGAGGGGCCCATGCGTTTTCTGATCTATATTCCCTAACTGTAGAATTGGGATCATTGGCTATCTGAAATAGTAGAGGGAAGCTCTCCTTCAGTGGGCAATTTCCTAACCAAATATCCTTCCAGAATCTAACATGAGAACCATTCCCAACCTTGAAAGAGACATTCTGTGAAAAATCATCCCAAAGGCTACTAATGTGTTTCCATAACCCCACTCCATGAGGGGCTTTGCTTAGATTAGTACACCAATGGCTTTGTTGTCCATGTTTGGCTATCACCACCTTCTTCCACAGGCTGGTATCCTCCTCCCCAAGTTTTCCTAGCCATTTCATTAGCATGCTCTTGTTGTGTTTTGCCAAATCTTTGATACCAAGTCCACCAAGGTCTTTGAGTTGAGTTACTTTGGACCACTTGACAAGGTGGAACTTATGCCCCTCACTATTCCCTTTCCAAAGAAAGGTCCTCCTGAGCTTGTCCAGCTGCTTTAGCACCTTACTAGGCATAGGGTAAAGTGACATATAATAGGTTGGAATGCTATCCATAACACTGCTAATCAAGGTTAGCCTGCCACCCATAGAGAGATATTGTAGTTGCCATGTTGCCAATCTCTTCTCCACCTTTTCTATCACTCCATTCCACACTGCAGTAGACTTATACTTTGCTCCCAATGGTAATCCTAGATATGTGGTTGGGAAAGAGCCAGTAGCACAACATAGAACATCAGCTAGCTCCTCTATGTTAGAAACTTCATTAACAGGATAAATCATACTCTTAGACATGTTGTTGTGAAGTCCTGAAACAACTTCAAAAATGAGCAGGGTGAGATTAAGATATCGGACCTGAGTTTTTTCAGCACCACTGAAGATTAGTGTGTCATCCGCATAAAGCAAGTGTGAAACTGTAAGTTCACTTTCTAGGGACCTTCCAACACTGAAACCGTCAAACCATTGTAACTGCCTTGCTTTGTCAAGCATCTTGCTGAGACCTTCCATAGCGATAATAAAAAGAAAAGGGGATAAGGGATCTCCTTGCCTTAGTCCCTTTTGCGGAGAGAAGAAGCCAACTTGATTCCTATTGATTAGAATTGAATACTTGACTATTGTCAGACTATATTTGATCCATCTAACCACCTGCTACCAAAAACCATTTTCCTTAGCATTGAGAACATGTAGGACCAATTAACTTGGTCGAAAGCTTTCTCAATGTCCAGTTTGCATATGATACCCGGGATTCCACTCTTCAACCTCTCATCCAACACCTCATTAGCCATCAAAACAGCATCGGTGATTTGCCTTTGTTTGATAAAAGCATTTTGGTTTCCTGAAATAAGCTTCCCAATCACAGATTTGAGCCTCTCAGCTAAAAACTTAGCTGCTATCTTGTAATACTACCTATGAGACTTAGGGCCTGAAATCTTTAAGTTCAATAGCACCCTTCCTTTTTTGGCACTAAAGCTATAAACGAGGCATGCAAGACCGGACCATGTAGCAGTTTTGGTGAAAGTGGTTTAAAGCTCCCATGATATCATACTTGAGTATATTCCAGGTTTTCTGAAAAAACGCCATAGTATAACCATCTGGCTCTGGGGATTTATCTGGTGCACATGCCCTGATTACTGCAAGCACTTCCTCTTCTTCAAATGCTCTTTCTAGCCAATCTTTCTCCTCTGTAGTGATACATGCTAGATTATCGAAGTCCGTAGTGGGTCTCCGTTGCATTTCTTCGGTGTACGGCCCCTAATAAAAGTTCAGAATTTCCTCTTTGATCGTCTCTTTGTCATCTGTGACTTCATCTCCAATCTTCAACTTGTCTATACAATTTGACCTTCTGTGAGAATTGGCCATTCTTTGGAAATACTTGGTGTTTCTATCTCTTTCTTTGAGCCATAGACACCTAGATTTTTGTCTCCATGATATCTCTTCCTCTTTTGCTATTTGCTGTATCTCCATTTTGATTCTCAACATTTTCTCCTTTTCAGCCTGAGATAGAAGTCTGCCTTCAGTTAATTGCTCTAACATGGACAGCTCTTCCAGGGCCTTATTTTTCTTTGCTTCCAACTTGCCAAATTCCACTCTATTCCAGTCAACTATATCCCTCTTTAGGCATCTTAGTTTTTGCATTCCTTTCCAAGATCTTTTACATGTCTGTAATCACGAGTATGTCAATTGCTTCAAAACAAAAGAAGTTAAAGAGATGACGGGTGCAAAATGACGGTGGGTTTTCTTAATCGATTGGAATCATGATGGAGTAAATGACTTCTCACGATACACATATTTTCATGGTTGAGAATGGAAATTTTAAGTTTTCGAATGTGGGCGAAAGTTTGTTTAAACGGAGAAGGGCCTAAAATGCTCCTGAACTATGAGATTTGGTATAATATTACACTCCGTCCACTTATCGGGCTAAAAACGCCCCCCGTCGTTAACCTTTCGGCTCAAGTTTGCCCTTATTTCTAACGGTCCACTTATAGTTGGGGGTATTTTTAGCGCGATAGGTAGATGGAGGACAATAGTATTCCTAAATTTTGTAGTCCAGGGGCGTTTTAGGCCCTTCTGTGTATTTTTTAAAATTTATAAATTTCAACTAAATATGCATTTCCCCTGATATTTGCATTGCTCCATTAAACTTTTTCCGCAGGAAAACATGATGTTGAAGAGTATATATACGTAAATGTTTCTCTTATTTTTGTAATACCAGTTTCTCTCCAATTAAGGTCCATAAACCTATCGGTTTCTACAAGATGAAATAAATCAATATTTATTTAACTATAGTTGCAAAAAATTCAATTAACATCGTAATAAAATGATTAAAAAAATACACTTAAGAGAACTAATTAGGAGGAGAAGTGAGACAATACTTTTCATATACTTATCCTCCATGAAAGTCTTTCCTCTTTGGTTCTAGAGGGTTGTTAATCCCTTGTACCTGATGAGTTTACGTGCATTTGTCCATGTTATTTACGTCACTCCATGTCTATCACCACATGCAAATTAAAGAAAATGAAGAGATCAATGGGAGGAAATTATTATGAACAATAAAATTTAATAAATTCCAAAAATATTTTAAATGATTGATGAAAGAAAAAAAAAAGCTAAACGCTACTGATCCAACTATGCCTTATAAAAAGGACTAAACGGTCGCTGCAAATATAATTCGTTGTAAGAGTTCGAAGTCGAATCTCGCAGAGAACTAGGTTTAGCTATAACTCTTCAATATCACTAAGAAGACAAGTTCGAACAAATTTTTGATTCATAAAGATTAAGATTTTTATTTCTAACTAATTAACTAACAAATATTAAAGCAGTAAAATTATCAACTAAAGATACTAATGGTCGGAGACAAGATTGGAAAAGCCTAGAGTGATTTGAGAAAGTGGGGACGTGTAATGTTAAGATGGGGTTGCATGTGAAAGAAAGGCGGGGAAGAGACTAATACTCTGATCCTTTATTGTGAGTTTGCAACTGAATTATGGCACTTTGTCTATTGTCTGGTTAACAGCTTGCCTACAGTGGCTGAGAGCTGGAAACCTAGCAACGTGAAGGTTGAACAATGTTGGGTAGACAGAGGAAAGATGTTGGGGAGCTAGCACCCATGTGTTTAATATTTGATGATTGGGAGAGGGAATGTCATAATCTCGAAGAAGCTACAAAACCAATGTCAAGATCAGGAGCTCTCTTTTATTTAGTTATATATTTGATGTAACTAAATATTCTATTTTGTATTGTTAGTTTAATAGATTTTCTTGATATTCATAGCAAAAAAAACTCTGTTACTTTTGGCACTATCTTGGTGGTCATCAATGAGATGGTTTCTTATTTATTAAAAATCAAAAAATAAAAGCAAAACTATGATTGACAAATAACGGGCTCTATAATTGGAAAATGTTGTCTCAATACTAAAGTATGATCTTTGAAACATTAGACTAAATGTAGGTTGTCAAGTCATGTCCCAGGAATTCCCTTTAGTGATTGTCTGCTACTGGAAGACTTGGTAGATGAATATAGGTTGCTGGCTCACACAGACAAAAGGTGACAATGAGGTTGCAGGTCCTTGAAATAAAGGCAGATCAAATCAAGTTAAATGCATCCAATAAAGCATTTTAACAGATACTATATACTGGGACCTTGGGAAAATCTCTTGAAATGAGAGGAACAAAAAAGAAAACTTGCCTATAGTTCATAAATTTATGTTGGCAGGTCGCAGACAGAAACTAAAGTACTTTACTAGTTTAAGTGTCAGACAAATGAAACTTACAGGACAACTAAGGAGCAGACAATACCTTTATGTTGTAATTTTTTGCTATGCATCTTCTTGATGCCATTTAATGAAATTCCCTTACTTCATCAAAAAGTGTCAGACAAATGAACTGTACATTATCTAGAAGCAAAACTGAAATTCCTTTGAAGATTATGCAACAGGAGAAATCTTTTACAATATCTTCTCTGTATACACTAGTTTTTGATCCATCTTTCTTGTCCTCATAATAGGTAATTTGTTCTCAGAGCCCTAATCCGTGATTTCATCTGTTCGTTTTTGAAGCAATGGTCTTTATTGCTTCATCATCAACCTTCATGATGTTTGTGAAGCATTTTCCCTGACTAATTATGGTTATACATTTGTTTTTGACTCTCATTAATAGAAACTATGTAGTGGCCAAGCATAGGGCATGCTTACTTTGTCAATTTTGCCCAAGATTTATCCATCTTGGGTTTGTAGGTAGAGTCAAAGGCTGTTCTCGGGGGATAAGGGGAAGTTAATACTTTTAGCTAAACAAAATCATTGTGCTAATAAAACCTCTGGCCGGAAGAAAGCTCCTATTTTCCTCTGCTAATTTGATCATTGGCTGGTGTGGTCCATGGGACTGGAAAGGCAAATTAGGAAAGTCAATTTTTTTCTAGAATTAGTGCAAAATATCCTCAGAAGCATGTAACTGAATTGCTTCTCATATGTCTGTCTCTCTCGTAGATTGTGACTAGTGGGGTTAAGTCCATCTTCAACAACCTCGTCACAGTAATTGACTTGATGGAGAATATTCTGCTATCTTTTCTTTACCCTAATGAAAAGAATTAATAACTAAAGCACATAGAACCGGTAGAAGGATGATATGAATGTTGAGGGTCTTAAAACTTGTTGATTTGCTATGGCAGAAGAACTATATAGGAATTGAAGGCAGTGGTTTCAGGAGTAAAAGGAAAGAAAGACAGTTGTTTCTGAAATATCAGTACTGGGACTGGTTTAAAAAGTGTCTATGAATAAAATCAATGTGGATTAATGATATCTTTGTCTTACGAGGTCCTATATCGCGATCCTTTACAAATTCGAATTTCTTTTCCTGATTTCTTCAAGATGTATGGGTACCCCTTTTTAAAATGATGAAGCTATGTTATAATTTTTCTTTATTTCCAGTTTTTCCTTGAAGCACAATAGAGATACCTAGGATAGAATTGAAGTTGAGCTATTGTTTTTTGTCCCTTTTCTGTTCTTTTTGCAGATTAAAAGGGATGGCATCACAAAGCTTGTTGTGCTCCCTCTTTATCCACAGTTTTCAATATCTACTAGTGGTTCAAGCCTTCGCCTTTTAGAGAGTATATTTCGGTAATAAACATACTTATATTCTCGCCTGTAGAATACATTCCATTTGCAATTGTCATAATAATATATGTAGCAATGAGTATTTTCTTTAGGGAGGATGAGTATCTTGTTAACATGCAACACACAGTAATACCCTCATGGTATCAACGGGAAGGATATATCAAAGCGATGGCAGATTTGATGGAAAAAGAGCTGAAAAGTTTTGAACGTCCTGAGGAGGTAGTATCATCTCTATTTTTCACTGGCTCATGCTATACTTACCTCGTGAAAAGAGTGTTCAATTTCCTTAAAATGTCCCCATCTTTCCTTATAGTATTTATATACGCGAGGCAGCAAAGTATTTGTGCATTTGTATTTTTGCTTTGATTACTTAAAAGTCGAAAAATTCTTGCAAAGTATTTTGTTTATAACTACATCTGGCTGCCTTAACAGTTTTGCTTTCTTCTGTAATAAATGCTTACAGATTTTTGCCATGATATTGTGATACTCTTGATTTAGTGTATCATTGTCCCTGAAGTCTTCTGCTTGGAGATCTTCTCTTGAAGCTATATAGAGTTGGTTATGGCAGAAAAAAAGTGTCATGGAAAGATCTCTGTGCGGTTGAAGAGATTAAGGATCAAAAACAAAAAAGAAAAATGGTGGCACTCTAGACCAAATATATCTCTAGATTTGACGGCATTCTGTTCCTTCCCCCCAAGGCCCCAACATGTCTTATTTATGAAATAATGTCTGATATCTTATAATAAAATAAAAGCAGGGTCTTCTAAAGTAGTATGATATCCCTCTATGCTTACTTCTTTCCTTCCTTATTAACTAGCTTCATATACACAGGTGATGATATTCTTCAGTGCTCATGGGGTACCACTTGCATATGTAGAGGAAGCAGGTGATCCATACAAGGCTGAAATGGAGGAATGTGTGGACTTAATAATGGAAGAACTTGAGAAGAGAAGGGTACATAACGCATATACTTTGGCCTATCAGGTACGTTTGCAGATCTATTAGCGTACTTAAATTTTATGATTAATAATTTTAAAACTTACTTGCATAGGCAACATTGTCTATGTTTATGCATTAAATCATTCTTGAAATGAAGACTCTAGTTGATTGCACATTTTGTTTTTGGGCTCATAATTCAATCATGTATAAGAAAGCTCTGAGTTCAGTTGGTGCACAATTAAAGACAGCTATTCCGTCCCTCTCCCTCACTACTTGAATGTGGTGTTTTCTATGAGCAAGATTCCCATGTACCAGTTCCCCAACCCTATTTGCTTTTCAAAAATGGAAATGATAATGTATCACCTCATTACAAGCATGGTTTGCAAATATTTCTTCATTGCACTCTTCAATATTGTAAGTTCATAAGACAGCTAAATTATATGGTAAACTCGAGGCTAACATATTAAAGCACTCCAGCTTACTTTGAAAAGGTGGTACATGCCTAACTATTGTTAGGAAGGTGAAAGTGCTTTTTTTCTTTTGTCCACGCTTTTTCAACAACAATAGGTGAGAGGACTAATTGCTATCTAGTGAAGTATTACAATGTACCAAATGAACTTACTAGTTGCTGACAAGGTAAAAAGCAAGTTTAATAATCAGAATAATTGCATTACAAATATTGTTAGCTAATATAGAGCGTGAGACACGAGTACTGAACACTTTCATGTTCTAAGCATAACACCTCTATGTATGAAAGGTACTGTAGCCTTTCATTGATGTCAGTTTTGTGAACTTGGAGGGGCTCTAATATATGTGGTGTTATCTGTCCCCATTGGAAAAGAAAGATTATTTGGTGCTTCTCTTATTACTGATTAATACCTTTTAAAGGGTACGATGGTGCTTGTTTATGATGCTATTGTCAAGTGATACACTATTAGATTAGACAGATAGTTGAGGCTCCCCGCATTTTGAGGGTCATGTCATCATGTGCTCATTTGCTAGCACATAACATATAGCTTTTATAACATTGCTTCTCCTACTTGCTTGGGTGATGGAGTCCGCGGTCAAGTAATGTTCATCCTATCTGCCACTGATAAGTTATTTTCTTGGAGGAACACAAAGAAAATCTTCACCGGTGGCATTTCAAATAAATGGCTTCCTGACTGATGTGCTTTACTGTGATTCTGCATGCATCGAGATGCACCTTTTTTTTTCCCACTTAGACTGTCATGATTGAGTTCTGTAAATACCGTTTAGTTGGCCATTCCATGAAGTTATTTTGCTCTGATGCAGAGTAGGGTTGGACCTGTTGAATGGCTGAAACCATATACTGATGAGACAATAATTGAGCTTGGGAAGAAAGGGGTTAAGAGTATTCTTGCCGTGCCAATAAGGTAAGCAAAGTTGGCTTTTTAGGCAGTATAATTGATGATGCTTAGTCTCTTGATTTTCATTTTAATTGACTGTGTTTTCTAATTTTAAATGCTATCACAGTTTTGTAAGTGAGCATATTGAGACATTAGAAGAAATTGATGTTGAATACAAGGAGCTAGCATTGGAGTCTGGAATACAGAATTGGGCACGTGTTCCTGCCCTAGGTGTTGAACCCACTTTCATCTCAGATTTGGCAGATGCAGTGATTGAAAGTCTTCCATATGTTGGAGCAATGGCAGTCTCAAATCTTGAAGCTCGTCAGGTGCTTTTTAACTCCAAAGCTGTGATTAAGAAATTATTAAGATTTCTGATACCGCAGGGATTATGTTTTTCTTAAAAACTCAATTCCTAAACCAAGATGGAATCCAATACATGAACAAGAACAGGAACAGTGAATGAAATAAAGAACAAGAAGAAATCAAGATAAAGAACCAAAGGAAGAAACACAAGACCCAGAGAACAATGAATACAGTACACAAGAAACACGAAATCAGATTCCGAGATATTTCAAGATCTAGCAAAAAACATCAAGAAAAGGGATCTTGACCCTAAATTGAGAAATTAATGGCAATGAAGTGTATAAAAACACGACGACTCCAATAAATTACCAATTAAGAACCTAAGATATCAAGAAACAAGAAGGAAACCAGATTACCTCAAGGATAATCACTCACTTGAATGGATAGTCTATAGAGTTTTTCAGGAACCATTAGGGTTTCTTAAGTCTCATCAAAGGGAACGCCTTTAGTCATTCAAACACTTCATAATCTGCTGCCCTTCACGTTTTAGAGGCTACTTATAACATAGGAAAAGCCTAGGCCTTTCTGAATCTGGCCCACAGGCCTAAACTAGTGAAATCAGCCAACAAAATTTAAAATAAACTACATGTGCCACTTATTAATTAAGTGTAATAAATAAAACTAAGTGTAAAAACATCCAAATAAGGTAATGTTTGTCTTGCTGATGGTCCAGCATCAACTAGGTATGTTTGTCATGCTGATGGTCCAGCATCAACTAGGCTAGCCGGCAACTTGTAAAGGGGGCTTCTCCGAGCTGTTAAGTGTTGTTTTTTGTCTTCCTCTCTTCTAACTGCACAAGTTGGACTTCAAATTTGTTGAATGCTTGTGGAATCCCTCTAAATCCTTCAACTCTTTCCCCATTACTAGGCATTTCTTGATCTTCACTTCAAAGCCTTGGAGCCTCTCTTGATGTTTTCTTGTTTGTGACCTTGTCATTAGTCTTCTATTAGTTCCAAGGACTGGTCCTTGGTTTCGAGTGTTGATTGGCTTCCTTGGATGCTATCAATTCCTGCTTTGTAGATGGAGCCTGTGGGCTAAAATATGGAAGCCCGATGTGAATTTGACACGACATAGGAGAAGCCGCCCTTTATCAAAAATTATATTATTATATTATTTTTAATAATAAAAGGGGAAAGGTAGATTAGCCCCTGATTTCACCCTTTTTGATTTAAAGCTACTTGCGCCCTATTGTTCATTGGTCCAATTCTTTATCTAAAGTGAAGGAAGGGCTCTTCCAAACATCTGATCATCTACCGACGACATAGACACTAAGCAGTGTAACTTAGTCTGATGGAATGTGAAAAGGTCCATCCCAGTCTCGCAGGAAATCCACAACTTTTTACTCTGCCATACATTTCCCACTAGGCCGTTTCTTTCTACTTGAGCTAAAAGACATGAAGGGAAAAATGATTTCTTATTTTCTGCTGCTCTTAACAGTTATTGTCCTCTTTTGGAATAAGCTACACATGTTTTATTCATTAACTATTTTCTGAGAATTTATACTTCAGTGTAGCTTTTTTTTTGGGGTAGGAACAGTGGTGGTTTCACACTTTATTTCCCCCCTTTTTTTGTGTGTTTTAAGAGTATAACAATGTACCTTTTTGACAGCATTGCTTTTCTATTTTTGATATGGTGTCCGAGTTAGTTTGCATGCACCTTGATTATTTCACCGGGTACTGGCTACTTCCCACCAACTTAGTTACAGGGTAACTTTGCCCACTAACGCTTAGACAGATCGGAAGAGATCACCTAGTGTTTGTGAGAAATAATATACGGGAAAAAAATTCTATTAGTGATGTACTCTAACTATAATTCAAGTACCCCTATTTATAACAATAACAATACCTACACTATTCCTATTCCATGTAGGACTATACTTATTTACATAACAACTACTCCCTCTGTTTCAATTTAGATGACACACTTTTCTTATTAGTCTATTCCAAAAAGAATGACACATTTCTACAATTGAAAATAATTTTACTTTAAACTCTTTATTTTACCCATTTTACCCTTAATGAGAAGCTTTTATAACCACATAAATGTCATGGCCCCATAAAGTTTTTACCCCTTAAAATTTTAAGATCACAAGTTTCAAAAGTCTTCTTTTCTTTTTTTTAAACTCCGTGCCAAGTCAAACTACCTCATCTAAATTGAAATAGGGGGAGTAACTAATACTCCCCCTCAAGCCGGTGCATTCAAGTCATATATACTGAGCTTATTACATATATAACTAATACGAGGACCATTGAGGGACTTGGTGAAAATATCTGCAAGCTGATCATTCGACTTCATAAACTTTGTAGCAATATCTCATGAGAGTATCTTTTCTCTGACGAAGTGACAGTCAATCTCAATGTGTTTAGTTCTCTCATGGAACACCGGATTTGATGCAATACGAAGAGCATCTTGATTATCGCACACAAGTTCCATCTGGCTAATTTCACCATCAACTCCTTGAGCAATTGTTTGATCCAAACTAGCTCACATATTGCCATAGCCATTGCTCGATATTCTGCTTATGCACTAGACTGAGCAACTACATTCTGTTTCTTACTTTTCCAAGGCACCAAATTGCCTCATACTAAAACACAATATCGAAACGTAGAACGTCTATCAAAAGGTGATCCTGCCCAATCAACATCTGAGTATCCAAAAACTGACTAACAACACTCACATGAAAGAGGAAATGTCAGGTCTAGTCACTATAAGATAATTTAATTTATCAACCAGCCGCCTATATCTTGCAGGATCGCTAAGCGGCTCCCCCTATCTTGGCAAAAGTTTAGAATTCGGATCCATTGGAGTGTCAACAGGTCTACAGCCTGTCATTCATGTCAACTCAAGAATGTTTACGGCTTACTTCCGTTGTGAGATCACAATACCTGAGCTAGACTAAGTGACCTCAATACCTAGAAAATACTTTAATCTACCCGATCCTTAGTCTGAAAGTGTTGAAAGAGATGTTGCTTCAATTTAATAATACCATCCTGATCGTTGCCGGTAATAACAATATCGTCAACATAGACCACTAGATAAATACAGAGACTTGAAGCAGAATGCCGATAAAACACGGAGTGATCAGCTTCACTCCGAGTCATGCCAAACTCCTGGATAACTGTGCTAAACTTACCAAACCAGGCTCGAGGAGACTGATTTAGACCATAAAGTGACTGGCGCAAGCGATGTACAAGGCCACGAGACTCCCCCGAGCAAGAAAACCAGGTGGTTGCTCCATATAAACATCATCCTCATGGTCACCGTGAAGAAAAATATTCTTAATGTCCAGCTGATAGAGAGGCCAATGGCGAATAACAACCATGGATAGAAAAAGGCAGACTGATGCTATTTTAGCCATGGGAGAGAAAGTATCACTGTAATCAAGCCCAAATATCTGAGTCTATCCTTTGCCAACAAGACGGGCATTAAGTCGAACAACCTGGCTATTCGGACAACTTTGACCGCATAAACCCAACGACACCAACAATAGATTTACTTGAAGGAGAAGAACAAGCTCCCAAGTACCACTCGTATGTAAAGCAGACATCTCGTCAATCAATGCCTGTCGCCCGATTCCATGACCCATGGTCCAAGAGTACTAGACTGGAAACACATACAAAAGAATTACCAACAATAGAAGTATCAATCCAAGCAACTGAGGCTACTTGTGGAGATGAAGAACTCATTATATTCCCCTTCAGATAAACAAAATCCCTGGTTACTTGTAGTCTCGGTCTGAGCAACATAAGCATTTTTAGGTGACCGACCATGTAAAGAGTAGCACACTTCACGAGTGGCTCCAAGTTTATTACAATAAGAACACATGGGTCTAGATCTTCCAAAATGACCTCCTCGTCTATTCTCTATAGTTTGATATGCCCGATTTTCCACTGTTTGGGATGCGAGAACAGAGGAGTCAAGTGTCTGTGATGAGATCATTGGGTGACTTGGTGCTGCAGCATGGCAAAGTATTCGAGAGAATAATTCATCAACTGTAGGGATAGTCGGACAAGCCAAAATCTTGTCACACACTGAATCAAGGTCATTAGGAAGTCCATCGAATTTAAGAACTAGAAACATGTTTTGTCGTTGCTCTTGTTGCTTTTCAACACTAGCAGAAACTGACATCAACTTCTCAAACTCCTCCGTGATTGCCTTTAGTTGTCCCAAGTACGTTGACATATTCAATTCCTGTTTCTTCAAATTCGTCATCCGCGATATCACATCATAGAAACGAGATATGTCATTAGTGTATAATGTACCAGCCTTTTCCCAAACTAAATGACATGCTTGGAATGGACGAAACAAAGGTATCAATTTGGAATCAATAGATCGTCACAAGATACTACATAACTGAGCATCGATCTTTTCCCATTGTGCTTTAGTTTTTTCATCTTCCTCACTAGCCTTTTTGGTTAAGTGATATGAACACCTTGACCTTTATACCACAACTCCGCAGACGAAGCCCAAGATAAATAATTTAAACTTCCAAGTAGGGGTTCGGAGTAATCATAAAGGCTGAATTTCCAACTCCAATGTTTTTTGAACCAAAAACATCAAGTCCGAGAGACATGATTGGATCAAATAATTACAAAGTCACTAAATTGGTAGCAAAGTTGGTCCAAAATTGTGTTAGGTCACACAAACAATCAAGAAGCAGCAAAAAAAATACACTATAGCTGCCAGAAACTGGAACAGTCGTTGGAATCTGCCAATAGTCCCCGAAAAATAAAAGAGTTGTCGGAATGTGATGAAAGAATACAACCTTGCAAACAATCAAATCGGATGTTGGCCATGAAAGATGATATGGAAAGTCAAAATTCCATACAAGGTCGCTTGCTTCACATGGTTATTGGCAAAAGGTGCAGTCCTAACACAAGATAACAAAAAGAGGAATTCAACTGTGCTCTAGGTGTTACTTGTGTGGGGAGCAGGCAGAGACAATTAATCATCTTTTTTTGCATTGCAAGTTCACTATTCAGATATGGAGGATCTTCATTAGTCTAAGGGGAATCCCATGGGTAATGCCGGGAAGAATCGTTGATATTCTAACTAGCTGGAATAAAGAGGGACTTCTTTCGAGAGATAAAGAGAGATGGAGAATTGTCCCAGCTTGTATTTGGTGGTCAGTATGGGAAGAGAGAAATCAAAGATGCTTTGAAGGAAAGTGCAACAACGTCCAGAAGATAAAGATGAAATGTCTAGCTTTGTTTTATTTTGGTGTAAAGGAAAACTTTTGGAGGAACATGAATCCATCTTAGATGCCCTAGGCTCATTGTAAGAAGAACTAGGAGGAGTAGTGTCCTTTTTGGTGTGTAGTTTTGTATGGACACTTAACACTGTAATTATGGGTGACTTCACATTTTCAGTGAAGTCTTTATATTAATATACAAATTGTTACCCTTTCAAAAAAAAAATGTGATGAAACTTGAATGGGTAGAGTCAGAATTAGTAGACGAAGCAACTGTCCTGGAGGAACTTTTTAAAAAAATGGCTAGAAGGGGTCGTACTCGCTTGCACGTGGGCTCATGTGCTCGCCGGAACCCTGGCTTCTGCCGGCACGTGAGGGCGCGTGAGGCTGCTTCTGCTGGAGAGGTTGACTGGGGTTTGGTTGCCGGACGATGGCGGATCTTGTGGTAGTGTTGGATTTTGCGCAGCACTGACAGAGAGAAATGACGCAATACAGCCGTGAAAAGTCGCCAGAAAATTGAGGCACTGTGACTTTCTGCTGTATTCTGGTACCCGGATGTCTCACCACCATGACTTTGATACCATATGAGAAATAATACACGAAAAAATATTCTATTATTGATGTACCCTAACTATAATACAAGTACCCCTATTTATAACGATACACAGTACCTACACCACTCCTATTCCATGTAGGACTATGCTTATGTAAATAACAACTAACTAACTAATAATGTTTTTTGCCTCGGCTGGAATTTGAATCATAACCTCATGGTTCTCATCCCACTTCATTGACCAGTAGGCCACACCCTTGGTTGCTGACAACATTACTTTTCTGCGGTGTGATAATTTCTAGCTTCTGCTTGGGTTTAAGTGGCTGCCCCTCACCCTTTGATAGGGAACTAAAACAAAAAATAAAAAATTTCTGCTGGGCACTATATAACAAACCCTACCAAGATTGATGTGCGAGGGAAAATTTCCGCACAAGTAGGGTCAAAATAGGCATAGTAAAGTCTACTATTTTTAGATGTTTTCCTTGATCCCATTTGATATAGGGTAAAGTGGGATTATGATGGATGATCTCTCTTTACACGGCTTGAAATCTGACATTGATATTTCTTGCTCTAAATGCTGCAAAAGTAATTTAAGGCTGATGAATTGTCTAAATACTGAAAGTTTAAACAAAACGTAAGCCCTGAAGGTTTATCAACTTCGTTAAGCTCTATAAGATTAATTTTCTCTAAACCTACAAGTGCAAATCTTATTGGGAGGTTTAGCGACCTGCCAATTTATCTGAAATTCTAGGGTAAGGGGAGCTCTTTTGCTAGGGGTCATGGTGCTCGGTTGAATCCAACAAGTTCTGTCAAATTTAAATCTACCTGCGAACTCTATCCATCTGGTTGTATGTGAATGGTAATGGTGGGTCTTCCAAGCCTAGTCAACTATTGGTTGAGATACAACTCATCTGCCCAAGTCTATATCGGTTGCGTTGAGGCAAGAAAAATAAAAAGCAAATAGTACGTTCATCTGTGAGAGAGGGAGAGAGAAGAGAGTCAGAGACAGAAACAGTTATGAAGCTGTTAATGTCTGACGTGGTGAACCTGTGTTGCTTGAAGGGATCTTCTGTGTTTATCTGAACATGTTTGACAATGAATTTGAGTTAGTTTGTTTGCTGATGGCTATTTTTAAATGTGGTTTCTATATGAGCTAGATATGTCAAGATATAAGGGTTTATACAATACCTATCTGCTGTTTAAATGACCCTCCTACTTTAGGTCCTCAATGTTGAAAGGTTGCAAGTTCTTTGATACACTACATTCACATTGATAAATTCATATGAACACCACTTGACAAGGATGGATAATTCCAACTTTGGGTGATCAGGATCTACACTTTAGAGACCTTTATTTCATAAATGGTCCGTGGTCTGGGAATTCCATATCTTCAGTCTGAGCAAAGCATAATTCATTCTCATTTTGAGTTATGGCAGAACTTTTTCTGCTTGGCCAAGGTATCATTGATTTTCCAGCTTTGTCAGGCAGCATCTACACTTCTGAGTCCTTTATTTCATAGATCGTCCCTGGTTTGACAATTCTGTTTCTTCAGTCTTGTCAAAGTTCAATTCATTCTCATTTTGAGTTAAAACAACAACTATTATTCTGCTAGTCTAAAATATGGTCGACTGTGAATTATATTAAGTAATAGGATATATGGGGAGGGATACTGCAAATATTTATTTACTTGCGATTTATTGGTATTACTTCCCAAATGGCTAGACTTCATTTCTTCTTAGTTGATCAGTAGAAAGTGAGGCTCTACTTGTCAAGTACATTGGTTTCATTATGAGATCAGCAACCAGATCTTTTACACTTCTATGTACCAAGTGAAGGATTTGAACAACTTACTCAGCCGTAGGAGATTGATCAACTAACACATTCCATTGACTTGTTGGGACAGAGGTGAGTGTTCAGCTGTGCTCAAGGTTTTGTAACACTTCCACCACCTTCCTAGTCAACTTGCATACTTCCAAGTTCTTTCATTGCATAACTGCAGCAAATCCATGGGCACCTTGCTTTTATGCTGCAACTGCAATATGATTGAAATAAAGGGAAAACTTTCCTCCCTTGTTTCATTTTTATGTGGATAAGAGTTTGAACAAAAAGTTCAATGCTTTCAAAGATCAGCGGCTAAACTGAACCTAATTCAAGCTGTTGGTGTTTATTTGCAGTCATTGGTTCCTCTTGGCAGCGTGGAAGAGCTATTGGCAGCATATGATTCACAGCGCAGGGAGCTGCCACCTCCTGTAACAGTCTGGGAATGGGGTTGGACAAAAAGTGCAGAAACGTGGAATGGAAGAGCAGCTATGTTGGCAGTTCTTGTGCTGCTGGTGCTAGAAGTTACAACTGGAGAAGGCTTCCTGCACCAGTGGGGTATATTGCCCTTATTCCGCTAGCCACATAGATCCTACTCTCTCCAGTTTCTTTGAAAAGAAAATCTCTTCCCTCCCATCCCTGCTGTCTCTTACACATGCATATACACATACACATACACTTAATGGTGGCTGCCTGTTGAGATGTTGAAAACGACACAAATTGGGAACAAATTAAGAAAGTTCTAAAATGTTAAAGTCATTGAGAATGAGCATCCACTCTTCTGTTACCATATATTTCTTCTTAGTCTTTGCAGCAAAAAAGCCTTCATTTCATTCTCATAAGGCCAGTGAGCAGGTTTGTGAGATACACAGTACGTTGGAATGAAGCAGGGTCCTGATAACAGAAAAGGGCAGGAAGGATCAAGGATAGTTCGACGATAAAGAGAATGAAAAAAAAGAGCAAGTTCATCTTCCAAGGTTTACCATCCTTTCACAACTTTCAGCATCTACAGACAACCTGTAAATTTTCCTCTTGCACGCCACCTTTCTGTCATATGAATCCCAAATCCATGTTGTAACAATTCTGTGTATCTGAGTGTTTGTATACAATGTTGAAATTAAATCCCTAAGAAGCAAGAACAATACAGTGGCAGATGTCTACATTTAATATTTCTGCCTAGTATGTGTAAAGCAACTGGAAAATAGCTTCCAATGTTGTGAATTTTGCCATGAAAGACTTTGATGCTGCATAGTATTGAATCTAAGTAATGTCCATAGTTACGCTGCTTTTTACATGGCTAACTCCAAGATATTGGAGTATGTAGGGATGGCAATGGGGGCGGGAGGTTGAATTTTTTTTTTTTGTAATAATAGCGGGGGTTGAACACTCTTTGGACCTGTAATTTGAAAAATAGCCAACATTTACAAAGTAGTTGAAAAATCGTCACATTTTAATGCTTAAATAAAACTTGGACAAAGATACCCTTAGATAAAACACGTAAAAACTTAAACACATTGTGATGGAGTGGGAAATTCTTACTAGTGAAACTCTACATGATATGCTGGAGTTCAAAACCCCGCAGATGTGAAAATGTTGATCAATTCTTACTGTGAAGAAGTTCAAATTTTTCTCAAGCTATTCTCTTTTAAATTACACGGTCGGTGCTCCTTCCTCTTTGCCGTTGGATTTTCATCCTAGGTAATTAGTCGTTACTTAGCTACTTCAGTAATGACGATGTGAGCTGATTGGATTTTTTGGTATGTTTTGAAAATTTTATGGTTCTCGTTTTACCTATTGAAGGAGAATCATGTGTTTCAACCCAGGTGTTAGTTTTTCAGTTTCTTGCATAATTGGTATCAGTTCCAAATCATAGTTAGCTTTCTAAATCCCTTTCTCTTTTTCTTTTTCACCGACAAAAGCTTTAGTATTATATTAGTATACTAGTAATTTTGCTCGCGCTTTAAGTCATAGTAAATTTATAAAAAGAAATTACTACTTAAAATGATAAAATAAAGCTTATAAACAAATATCTGAAAATTCAAATAGAGGGAAGAGAAATAGAAAAAAGTACTCAACTTTTGTTCATGGGAAACATTAACTGTCATACTTGTATGGTTAAGTGTCTGAATAAAATATAAATAACGGATATATAAGTATTTACCTTCCTTTGATAACCATTTAAAATTTCAATAACATAACTCTATTCTTTCTAATTATATCGTGTGAAAATAAATTGTAAATAATGTTGACTTTTCATCTTGTAATAATTCAAAATACACCGAATGCTAAAGTGAAGATACAAAAATCTGGCAAATTCATAAAAGGAATAAACACTTGTATATAATCTTTCTTCCCTGAGAGTGAGTAGCTTTATATCTGGCGGTGAAGAGTATAAAACAATGGAAAAGACTCCATTTCAAAAAACTATACTTCTAGAAGGTCGAAGTATAGTTACTACAAAACTATACAACAAAACTTTGAACAATAAAACCAAATTAGAGAATCCAACCGTTCATGCATCGAACAGTTTTGCGTTCTCTCTCTCTCTTTCTGAGTACACTTTGCAGGGGAGGAAATAAACAATAGTCTGCAAGAAAGTAAAACAAATCAACTTGGTAGAGCCAAATAAATACTCCTTATGTACCAATTTATGTGGCACTATTCACTTTTCGAGATTTATACTACTTAATTTTAATCTTGTATTTGGACGTCGAATCTTTAGGTTTTTCAAAATTAAATTGACATATTTGAAATTTACGTAAAAAGTACAAGTCACAATAATTAATAACCTAAATATTTAAAAGACATACTAAAAAATACAGTTAAAAAATAATTCGCTCGACTCTTGAACTTCAAACATCGTCATATAAATTGGAACTAAGGGAGTAATAAGAGTAGAACCTTATAAATCCTAATCTGAAAGCAATATTACTCGAAAACGATGGGAACAATATAATTTTCGGACTTCTCAAAGGCCTTATCAATAATTTCAAGAGGCACAACATTTTTTAGCTCCACAATCTCAAAGGCCTCTACTACTTTCACCTTTACAGATACAGAAAAACAAAACGGGAAAACCACCAACTTTCATCACAATCGCAATAAACCACCTACAAATAAAGACTAATGAAAATTAGACATTTCATGAATAGTCACTGTTGCGATTGATTGAACTATTGATTCATTCAATTTAGCATTCAATGACATCACAATCTGATGCCTTTGAACGGAAGCTGAGAACGATCCAGTTACAGAGAAGCACACCTAATAGCGACATCGCCAAAGGAAAAGATAAGTTCAAATAATGCGAGGAAGAACTCTCCTCATCTACCATCAAACCAGAATGAATAAAAACTGAATGAAGCCATATGCAGCTCTCCTTTAACATTCAACATCGAAGAAAGAAGAGAATTAAACTATAGGCACGAATGGCTTCCTGGCTACTTAAACTTGACGTGGTTTTAAAGGCCGATACATAAACTTTCAACTTTTTCATTTGAACACTCGAACTCATTTTTCCCGTAATTAATAAACACATTTGACCATTGACCATGCCTATGTGGCGTCAGTTGGGCCTAATCAGCAGGCCGCGTGAGGAACACGACGCACAGGAGCGTGAAAGCCCCCTTCCCAACGCCCAACAGTACAAAATGAGTTGTATTTAAGTGTCTTCTTATTCATTCCTTCTAAAATACCTTCTTCCTCCATTTTTTAAAATTTGAAGCTCCATTCCTCCTTGTAAAATCTGAACCTCCATTTTTAATTTTTTTTTAAATTTTTTTCAGACAGTGAAAAAGATGGAAAGTCGTATATTTTGTCATTGTGGATTTGAATCTAAGTTTTGCGTCAGTTGGACCAAACGAAACTCGATCAGAACAAGATTAACAGATATTAAACGAAAAAAAAATGGGTGAGTGATTATGATCGATTTTGGAAGGGGGTGAGTGATTATGATCGATTTTGGAAGTTTATCCAGCACCGCTGACCTCACGCCATCTCCACCACCATAAACAAGTCCTTTTTGAATGTTGGAGCGAGAAGACTTAGAGAGCGAGTGGCCAATACGTAAAGGTATCATATTTTTGGTAATTCTCGTAACATGAAATGAACAATTTCAAAACCCTAGAAATTGATTCTGAAACGGGTACTTAGAAGCCAAATGAAAATGTCACTGAAAATGTTAAAAAAAGCTATAATTTGAACAAATTTATAGGATCTTTTGTTTTTTTCTTTCTTTTTTTTGTGAATTACACTAGGCTATGGCATTTGGAGCTATATTTTAGGTCGGATAATTTGCAGATTTTGCGTGAATAGAGGAATACGGAACATGGAGAACCAGGAATGAATAGGGAGGGTTTGGTCAGAGAGAGGTTAAAATGACGGGGGCTCTATGAAATAAAAGAGGGGACCCCGATAAGGTTGAGTTAGGATTTCCACATCCTTGACATGTAAGACATCTATTGGTCATTTGCTGACTGGATGGACACGTATGTGTATTTGTAATACACGCGTGCATGGTCTCTTGTCAGATGTATTTATTAGTTACGGGAAAAATGAGTACGAGTGTTCAAATGGGAAAGTAAAAAGTTTATGTATCGGTTTTTAAAAATCCGACAAGTTTGAGTGGCCAGGAAGCCATTCTGCCTAAACTATATAAATATTTCATAGCAGAATGTTGTCCTTTGATCAATTTGGATTTCCATTGAGAGGTCCTAAAAAAGAAACTAAAAAAGACATTATTGATGAGGAGACCTTTAATGAATGCGACTGTGTTCCATGACCATCAGGCACCAAAAGTAAAAGCATGGTCACAAATCTTTTGGAGGAGATGGCTACTGCCAATAAGGAACAGGAGAAGATGAAAAAGGAAATTGTGTCACTGAAAGAGGAAAATAGGAGGCTGAAGGATGAGATGAAGAAAGAGCAGGAGGGCTCTGTTGCTAGGTTTGAAAGGCTTCTGGGGCTAATTCATGGTGGATCCTCTTCTAGTAAAGAACCCTGTCCTCAGTCCACTTAGGTTTCCTAGTTTCTCTTTAGTTAGTCGCTAGTCCTGCCCCTTCAATGACCAGTTTATGGGTTTCTTTATTGTGTTTTGATGTTGTTGGTAGTTTGACGGGTTTGTTCAAACGTCTTTTGGTTTGGGCCTTTTGGGCTTAATGTAGTACAATGACTAATAAATACAATTCCTTATTTTGGGCGGCATATACTGTGTGGACAATTTTGTCGGATTAACTATCTTTTTCTGATCATATGTACATGTTAGTGTAGCCCTAGTAGCCATGAGTTTTAAATTTCTATATTCTCTCGTTGACTTTACTGACTTTATATTTTTTCGATGCTGCCAAAGGGGAAAGTTAAGAATGTGCATATTCACCAATTAGAAAAACCTGGTTCTTTCTTAAGTGCTTTGTCACGATCCAAATTCTACCAAGTGGACGTGATGACACCTAACCTTCAAGACTAGGTAGTCCAAATCTCATTAACAAATTTAAATCATCCAAACAGGATATAATAAGACCGGATTAACATAAACATCAGAAATAGTGATAACACGAGTTAGAAATGGCAATGCACAATACAATTCCCCAAAACCAGGTAATACAGAGTCACGAACTCTAAACAGTAAACATAAAGAAGTCTCAAATACAATATTGTCTGAGAAGTAATAGTATCAACATAAAGGATGAGACTCTAAGGGACTGCGACAGCCATGCAGCACTACCTTGAATCCTCGCGAGCAGCGTATGCACTCACTCTCGAAATCTGCTACTTTCAACACCCGAATTTGCACAAAAATATACAAAAGTATAGTATGAGTACACCACAATCGGTATCTAGTAAGTATCAAGACTAACCTCGATGAAGTAGTGATGAGGTTCAAGTCATGTGATAATCACTAGTCAAAGAACATGTATAATATATTAATAACTGGCAACAAGAATGTCTAACAAAGTACAATACCATCAATCTCATTAAAGCAAGTGATAACGACTCAACATAAGAAAACCCATTTTCGACAACCAAATCATCAAGTAAAAAAATAGACGCATATGATAGCATGTCAAATACGACAAGGTTTAAAGAATACATGTGCATGATCAAGAATGTCACCCTCGTGCCCCACATATCATCACAATAACAATATCCACCCTCATGCTCCATACCCCGACACTATCAATATCTACCATTATGATCAATACCCTCGATACAATAACAATATCCATCCTTATTGCTAAGTTATGCGTCTTTTGTTTTGATGATTTGATAAACTTCATGAGAGAACCAGATAAGGAATCTGATACAATTAGTTCTCTTGCGTTCAGAGTAACCAGTCGGAGGCCTGGTTCAATTCTCAAGACATCTTTAAGCATTCTCAAGACCTTAAGATCACAAGGTTCCAGGTTGGGATCCAATTTGGGATATGGCTCAACTCTTCATAGTCGAAGGAACAGCTGAGAGACCAGGTCCCTACCAGTTCCTGAGGAGACTGTACGAAGTCAACTTTCCAGTTGGAAAGTTGCTGCCTGCACAAGCTACAGTGCAGGAACAGTGCTGTAGTCAACTTTCCAGGGAATACTTTTTACCTACCTTGCTTGCATCATTGTAAGTGATGTCACACATGTATTATTAATATCAAGGAAGGTAAAACAATCTCTTGAACTCTTGAAAATAAAAGAAATTCTCTCAAGTGCTAGCCGCCACATATCTCAAGAACAAAGCTACTGCAACCTCAAGGACCAGATCCAAAGATTGAAGATATCTTAAGTCCTTAGGTTTGTTGAGTCTTTGTTATTTTGTTCTTCACTTGTAATTACTACTTAGCTTAGTTAGAAGCATTATGTAGGAAACCATTGTAAATCATAAACCATTGTGTTTGTGTCTTGGCTAGAGTTAGTCGAGTTGGAAGTCTTTGTAATAGAGGTATTACAAAGTGTCTTGTAATAGTGTTGTTACAAGTTAGTGAGTGATTAAGTCTTTGTAATAGAGTTATTACAAAGTGGCTTGTAACAGTGTAGTTACAAGTTAGTGAGAGATTAAGAGGTTAATTCCTAGGTTTCAATAGGTTGTAATCTAAAGATTGCTCAATAGTGAAGTTGAAATCCTACAAGGGTAGGTTGTGGTTTTTAATCCCGTTGAGCTGGGAGTTTTCCACGTAAAATTCCTCCGTGTTCTTTATTTACTGTCGATTTGCCGTGGGAACAAATAAAGAAGCTGGTTCCCTATAGTGTTTGGTTTTATAGTTTGTTGCTTACTGTGGGAACTGATAAAGAACCTGGTTCTCTATACAGTTTGGTGGACGCTTAGTTTATATCAATTGGTATCAGAGTAGGTTCTTTCTAAAAGGTTAACACCTAGAAAGGATCTTCATGGCTGCTCCACCAAACTTCGAGGAAGGACAATCAACATACAGATCGCCAAGATTCAACGACCAATACTATGGTTGGTGGAAAACAAGAATGCATGACTTTATAATGGTTGAGATTTGTGATGGTCCCTTTGTCCATATGAAGGCTGTTGGAGAGGGAACTAGGACTGTTCCAAAAACAAGAAAAGAATACAATGGTGCTGATCGAAAAGCTATTGAGAAAAACTTCAAGGCGAAGAAGATTCTTGTGTTTGGTATTGGACCAGACGAGTATAATCGTATCTCGGCATGTGAATCTACCAAGGAAATCTGGGAAGCTCTTCAAACGGCTCATGAGGGAACTACTCAGGTAAAGCAGTCAAAAATAGATATGCTTACAATTGAGTATGTACAACAAGGAGTGGTACATATTTTTAGGTCTGAAAGCACGCGTTGCACTCTTTTTCCCTTGAACCGATTTTGTCCCAAATGGATTTTCCACAAGGTTTCTAATAAGGCAACAATGGATCGTGTTAACTTAGAATGGAAGGTCGCTCATGAATCGATATCAAAGATCACATCAACAGTGTTTGAGGCTTTTCTCTATGATCAACCTCGAATACTGGGGGCATTATCCTCGGATATCGACTTTAGCAAGGAAAGAAACTTCGTGATTGAAGGGTCTCGATCGATAGGATATATTGTAAGGGAAAAACGGTCAAATGAACTGTGCCCTCATAGACTGCTCGAGCCCTGGCACAAAACATGTACACATGTATAAATATTATGCATAAGAATAAAAAGAAGTCTCTTCCTTGTGGATAAATATCTTGTCCTTTAAAATTTTTCTTGCATTTCTCAAGGAATATCCTACACCCGATCCCCTAAAGGTATCGATCCCAAGGGCCACCTTAATCCAAGTTTGAATAATCACTCTCACTCAGGAATTGTCATCTGAAAACAAACTTGGACGGTCCAAGCTATCGGAGCTCGGGAGCACAAGACCTCTTAGGCAACGCCCGAATTTTAAAGGCTATGACCATCCCCACTCGGCGACTGTTATCTTAGGCAAGCCCTAATAATTCGGGATAACGAGCCCACTAGGCAACACCCGAACTAAAAAGGCTACAACTATATTAAAACGGCTCGGAGACGTTCGAGATCCGTAACAATAACAACAAGGCCTTAAAATTTCTTAACCGGTTCTAAAGGTTACCCTCGACAAACTATAATCTGAAAAAGTATAATTACTTTGGGGAAAATTTCCGGTCACACCGAACCCCCACGATACTTTAAAACAAAATAATGTTGAAGGCAAGGCTTGTTCGAACCTCCGAACGTAACCCAACTATTCCATGCTAAGGCATTTTTAACCTTTGCAAATATAAGTAGTAAAGCAAAGGAAACATTCATCAGTTGTTGAAGGGAAAAAGCCCATATACATATCACAAATTTTTTTTACAAGGGCCAAACAGCCCCGATGCAAATTTTTACAAAGGCCAAACGGTCTCGACAAAAGGGTAATACAAAAAGCAAAAAAACATCTGAAAAGAGCCTAAGTGGCCTAGTCTTCGTCGGGGGCTGCATCATCACCTTCGAGGTCTCCTCCGCCCTCGGACTCGCCCAAATCTTTAGAATCTTCATCGTTTTTGGGATAGGCCAATTTTTTTGCCTCAGCTTCGAGCTCCTTGGCACTCCCAATCTCAGTCGATAGGTCAAAACCCTGAGCATGAATTTCCTCGAGGGCCTCCTACGGGTTCGGACGGTTACTCACCGTGTCTGAATCATAGTCACTAAACTCAAATACACTTTTTACCTACTCGACCAGGTCAGCATGCTCCTTTCGAGCCACCTCTAGCTCAGATCGGAGGCTCTTAGCCTCCCATTTACTTTTCTCCCTGAGAAGTTTGTAAGCAACTCTTTTCCCAGTGAGTCCTCAAATTGTGGCCTCATGCTGGTTTAGCTCTTCCCGATATCGGAGAAAAGTCTCGTGATAAAGTACCGAGGCCTACAAACACAGAGAGAAATAATAATCATCTACAAATTGATCTAAGTACAAACTAAAAATCATCAAGAGGTATCTGAAGTTAGCCGGTTTAACGCCTGTTGAGCTTCATTGAACAGGCAGGGCGCTTCCACCTCATTCATCTTGGCTTGGTCTTCCTTGGTCACCGAGCACCAAAGGTAACTGGACACTCCTATGGGGGCAGAAAGGACCCGGGCATCCTCCAAAATCGGGATAATGATCGATCGCTTCCTTTCAGGATCCACGCTTGGACCTGGGAACCGGTTGATTAATTTCGGGCTTGAGGAAGGCTCGCTTGTTCCCGAAGATGGACTCTTGCTCGGCACCTCTAAGTCACTCAATTCGATGACGTCCTCCGTGGCGGTAGAATCCACACTATCAAAAAAGCCGCAGAAAGGGTCGTCCGCTCTATGGGCCCCCTCGTTAGGGTGAGGTTTCACTATCTGAGCCTCGTTGATTATAGACTCAATGAACGAAGGCGACTCGGTAATGTCTATCACACCGAGTGCATCCTTCGGGGCACTACCCTCATCCCCTGAGGCCTCGACCAGGGCCTCCACATTAGACTCGACCACGGCCTCAACATTGGCCTCGACCACGGCCTCCACATTGGCCCCGACCACGACCTCCTCGTCGGACCGATAGAATGAATCCGAAGGTGGGGCTCGAGCTGTGGTACCTTCTTTGGGCTTGCGCACCAGCTTTCTTTTCATTTTCTTCTTCTCTGAGCTCGGAGAACTTGGATCCGTCTTTCTTTTCTTCTCATCACCCTGTCTCAGAGTATGGGGCCCGATGGGGCCATCCTCGTCACCGGATGGATCCCTCAGCCGATGGAATGAATCCGAAGGTGGGGCTCGAGTTGTGGTACCTTCTTTGGGCTTGCGCACCAGCTTTCTTTTCGTTTTCTTCTTCTCTGAGATCGGAGAACTCGGATCCCTCTTTCTTTTCTTCTCATCACCCTGTCTCGGAGTAGGGGACCCGATGGGGCCATCCTCGTCACCGGATGGAGGCCTCATCGTGACATCCTTGGATAAACCTGCAAAGGGAAACGATACAGTTGAGAACCTAGTAAAACAAAAAAGACCCAAATATTACTCACTCAAGAAAGGAAATCTCACCATGAGAACGTGCCTCCCATCATCCCTTCGAAAGTTCGTCCTATGCGCGCTCCGGATATGGCTTCTGTGACACAATGCCCTCGACCCACTCCTTGAGTCTAGGGACTGCATTCGGGACCCGAGCAACAACTATACCACCACCAATCACCGATAAGAAAGAAGGAAAAGAGAGTAAAATGAAATTTTAGAAAAACAGAATTTTACTTACGTTTTGCGTTCCACTTCTCGGGGAACATCATACAATCTCCTGGGATTAGGTTCGAGGTCCTCACTCGGACAAAATGGTCTAGCCAAGTTCGATCCCGATCCTCATCGATGCTCGATAATGGGGCTTTACTATTCGACGTGCGAGTTTAATCAATGCCCCCCCGAAGGAGTCGGGGACTGTATAGGCGCATAAGGTGGTCAACAGTGAACGAGCATCCGTCGATCTTGCTCACAAAAAACCGAAGAAGAATGACATCCTCCAGAATGAAGGATGAATCTGGCCGAGGCACACCGCATAACTTTTGTAGAAGTGGATGATGACCGGGTCCAACGGGCCCAACGTAGAGGGATAAGTGTAAACAGTTAAGTATTCCTCGACGTGGGTAGTGATATCTTCATCGGGCCTGGGAACTACCACGTCTTTGCCGACCCAGTTGCAATCCTTTTTTACCGTGGGGAGAATTTCTTCAGTGATCGAGCAGATGTACCTCAAAACCTTCTGACACTGGCCCGATACGGATGAAGGTTTTTCAACTTTAAAATCAGCGGTTACCGAGCACCCGCCAAGAATGAACGTGCTCAGAGGAGGTTCCGCCGTTGGTTCCTCGCCAGCCGGCCGTGATGAAGAAGTAGTTTCTTTTTTGGGAATTGTTTTTGAAGTTTTTGCCATTTCTTTCAAATGGAGGGAAAGAGATGAAAAAGAGAAAGGGATACACTTGATGGTTTGAAATGAAGACAAGCGAAAGTTCTTACAAAGATCTCAAGAAATCAGGATATAAGTGCAAGAAAATGTGGAGATTTCTAAGGAACAAGAGTAGAGAAGGTTTGGATGTATAGTTTGAATGAATGAAGAAGAGGGTATTTATAGTTTTCAAACGACGGTTCAAATCCAGGAGTGGCCGACCAGCAACTGACAAGCATTTAATGCCATTAAGACGTGACTGACGAGACGTTTAGTTTATTTTGTCGTTTTTGACACAGAGTATCGAGGCGAGAATCGGAAGCTCATATCGTTTCTCGTCGTTTACTCTCCGAAAAATGAGAGGACTATCTGTATACGGTCGGAACCGGGCTCGTCTACTACATGACAGATCGGGCTTGGAATGTGAGGGTTGAAGATCGACCCTGAGTCCCATCGAACCAGAACACGAGGTCAGAATGTCCGTCCTCGAGAACATTGAGTCCATGATCCCGGAATCGACCCTAACCCCGAATGAGCTCGAGGAAACATCGCCAGTATAACCGATAGAAGACCGAATAATAGAAGGCTGAAATATCCGTGACCGATCGGGTATTACTGCGGGAATCTCGGCACTTATCAATAAGGAACCGGCGAATTAGAAAATCAGGAGATTTTTACCTTTTATATAATTGTACCTAAAGTTGGACTCCCCTACTATATAAAGGGGGTCTAATTACTTGTAAAACATATTGTAACAATCATTCACAAGCAATACACTATTATTTTCTCTTTAGATTTCTTATTAAATTATGTCTTGACACTGATCGAAGTGCATTTTGTTGGGTGGCTCACCTCCCAAGGGTATAACTATTCAATTCGTGTGGTTTCAATTTACTTTATCATACTTTATTTCAATTGCGATTAATTTATCACTTTGTATCACTTTAATCCATGTATCCTTAAAACCACTTACAAATTTAATTGTTATGCGATTTTGAGGGTAAACAAAATGTGATTGTGACTGACTGAAATTTCGGTTTAAAGTCTGGTAGGATTGGATTTATGAGTTTGGGGCTTAAAATATTTTATTATACTGTGGGATAATATATCTAAAAATTTAGGGATTGTTTACACTGAGTTGAGGCCTGGAATCTCGACTATACAGCTACAACCATGACAACTGAAGCTCTGCAGTTTTGAGTTCAGTTTTGGGTCAGTATCTGCACAGTTTGAGTGCAATTCCTACACTATTTGGGCATCAGCTGTGTACAAGTTTTTAGCCTCACAATGATGCTCTGGTAATTTCTATCCTTTTAAATAAAGTTCAAGTAAAACATGTTCTCATGGATCCAGGTTGTTCGACAAATATAATCAGGTCAAGGGTCGTGGAGCAGCTCGGGTTGCTCAGTCAAACCATACCAGCATCTCGAGTCTTGAATAACTTCAACATGGAAGTGAAACGACGAAGGGGGAAATCATCCACCCAATCAAAGTGGCCGGAACCATACAATATACCAAATTTCATGTCATCGAAGGAGACATGAGGTATAATGCTTTGCTTGGAAGGCTGTGGATTCATAGCATGAGGGCGGTGCCATCGACCCTTCATCAAATGATGAAGTTCCCAACAAAGGATGGTGTGAAAACAGTATACGGAGAGCAGCATGCAGCTAAGTTGATGTTTGCAGTACACGACTTGGCACCAGTATCGACACCATCCACTTCAGAAAAGTCAAAGGACGAACAGGTGGCCAAATAGCAATCACAGCACATGCCCTCGGTTAAGCCCGAGGGACAGGTGATCGATGAGCAGGTGGTCGAGAACGAAGAAGAAGATTTCCTTACCCCCGAGCCTTCGCTGCCCCCGAGTAATCGGATGCGACGAAGTCCACGGTCGAAGAACTCGAGCTGGCCATATTGATCGAGCATATTCCGAAATGGAAGGTATACCTGGGGACGGGGTTAACCCCCTAACTCAGGAAAAAACTTATTCAATTTCTTATCAATAACATCGATTGCTACGCCTGGTCCCACTTAGATATGATAGGGATCCCACCGGAGATAACTACCCATCGACTAAGTGTCAATCCCAGATTCAAACCGATGAAGCAAAAGAGGAGACCTCGGTCCGAGGTAAAGCATGCATTCATCAAAGAAGAGGTAACTAAACTTCTAAAGATATGATGCATTAGGGAAGTAAAATGTCCCGAATTGCTAGCTAACGTAGTGGTAGTCCATAAAAAGGGGAATAAACTTAGAATGTGTGTAGACTACAAAGATTTGAACAAAGCATGCCCAAAATATTCTTTCCCATTGCCCAACATACATCGTTAGATCGATGCTATGGCCGGCCACGAGATCCTTACTTTTCTCGATGCCTACACCAGGTACAACCAATTTCAAATGAACCCGGTGGACCAGGAAAGAACTTTGTTCATCACGAAGTATGGTACATATTGTTACAATGTAATGCCCTTCGGGCTAAAAAATGTAGGAGCCACATATCAACGCCTAGTTAATAAGATGTTCGAACATCAAATAGGCAAATCCATGGATGTTTATATTGATGACATTCTAGTTAAGTCCCTGCGCGCAGAAGACCATTTGACCCATTTGCAGGTGACGTTCGATATCCTAAGAAAGTACAACATAAAGCTCAATCCCAAGAAATGCACTTTCAGAGTCAGCTCAGGCAAGTTTTTGTGTTTCATGGTGTCGAACAGGGGTATCGAGATCAACCCCGATAAAATCAAAGCCATCGAGGAAACCACCGCACTGAACAATGTGAAAGCCGTACAACGGCTACTGGACGAATAGCTGCCCTAGGCCGATTTATCTCGAGGTCATCAGACTGGAGCCATCATTTCTTTTCCCTACTCAAAAAGAAGAACAACTTCGCATGGACTCCGGAGTGCCAACAATCCTTGGAAGAATTGAAATGGTATCTCTCGAGCCCACCCCTGCTCCATACTCCGAAAGAGGATGAAACACTCTACTTGTATTTTGACCGTGTCCGAGGTGGTGTAAGTGGAGTGTTGGTTTGAGAAGAGCAAGGTACGCAATTTCCTGTCTATTATGTGAGTCGGAACCTAGGAGATGCTGAAACCAGGTACCCACATTTGGAAAAGTTATCTCTTGCATTAATAAGTGCATTTGGGAAATTAAAACAATATTTTCAATGTCATCTTATATGCGTATTGACTACGTACCCGCTTCGAAGTGTCTTGCATAAGCCTGAATTATCGGGCAGATTGGCCATCGAATTTTGAGGGTATGATATCGATATCAGCCTCAAACGGCTATCAAGTCTCAAATTTTGGTAGAATTCGTGGCCGATTTCGCACCTGCCCTCGTACCCGAAGTAGAAAAAGAACTCTCGTTAAAAGCGGGTACGTCATCGGGGGTATGGACCCTCTTCACAGACGGTGCCTCTAATGTAAAAAGGTCCAGGCTCGGCATCATTTTGAAATCGCCCACGGGCAGTGTCATTAAGCAATCTATCAAAACTTCTAAATTGACTAACAATGAGGCCGAGTATGAGGCCATGATTGCAGGTCTTGAACTAGCCAAGGGCCTTGGAGTAGAGGTCATCGAGGCAAAGTGTGACTCCCTTTTGTAGTAAATCAAGTAAACGGGAGCTTCGAGGTTCGAGACGATCGAATGCAGAGGTACTTAGACAAACTTCAAGTGACATTGCACCGCTTCAAGGAATGGACACTGGATCATGTACCTCAAGAATAGAATAGTGAAGCCGATGCACTAGCAAACTTAGGGTCATCGGTTGAAGAAGATGATATCGTCCCGGGGACTGTCGTCCTACTATCAAGGTCGGTGGTCGAAGAAGTCCATGAAGAAATTAATTCAACAAGTTTAACATGGGATTGGAGGAATAAGTACATCGACTACCTGAAGCATGGGAAGCTCCCTGCGGACTCAAAATAGTCAAGAGCACTTCGAGCCAAAGCAGCTCGATTCTCACTCGATGAAAATGGAACATTGTATAGAAGAAACTTTGATGGGCCCCTGGCAGTGTGCTTGGGACCCGAGGACACCGATTATGTATTACGAGAAATCCACGAGGGCACTTGTGGGAACCATTCTGGCACCGACTCTTTGGTTTGGAAGGTGATCAGAGCGGGGTATTATTGGGATAGCATGGAAAAGGATACCAAGGAGTTCGTTCGAAGGTGTAGATAAATGCCAAAGATTTGCCCCAATGATCCATCAACCCGGTGAACAACTCCATTCGGTCCTATCCCCGTGGCCATTCCTGAAATGAGGGATGGACATCGTCGGCCCCCTACCAACGGCGCCACGTAAAGCTAAATTTATTTGTTTATGACTGACTAATTCTCAAAATGGGTGGAAGTGCAGGCCTTCGAGAAGATAAGAAAAAAAGAAGTCATCGACTTCATATGGGACCATATCATATGTCGGTTTGGGATACTTGCTGAAATAGCATGTGACAATGGGAAGCAATTCATCGACACCAAAGTAACAAAATTCCTCGAAGACCATAAATTAAAGGGATTCTATCAGCGCCTTACCACCCAAATGCAAATGGTCAGGCCGAGTCCACGAACAAAACCATCATTCGAAACTTAAAGAGAAGGTTAGATGATGCGAAGGGGAAATGGAGAGAAGTATTTCCCGAGGTGCTATGGGCATATCGAACGACGTCAAATTCGAGCACGGGGAGACCCCGTTTTCTTTGGTGTATGGGTCTGAAGCATTTATACTAGTTGAAGTCGGGGAATCTAGCGTCAGGTTTCAGCATGCCACCGAAGACTCGAATCACGAAGCTATGAACACTTCTCTCGAACTACTAGATGGAAAACGTGAGGCCGCACAAAAATAAAGGATCGAAAGGTATTACAACAGGAGGACGAACCTTCGACTTTTCGGAGTCGGGGACTTAGTCTTGAGGAAAGTCACTCTTAACACTTGAGACCCAAATGAAGGGAAACTAGGCCCCAATTGGGAAGGACCATACCGTGTCCTCGGAGTCGTAGGGAAATGAGCCTACAAACTTAGCACAATGGAAGGCGAGCAACTACCAAACAATTGGAAAGTATCGTTGCTCAAACGCTATTACTGCTAAGGTATGACCTTCTCCCCTTTTCCATTTGCATTTAAAACTAACTCCTTGCATATGTTAATTTGGAAACATCGAGGCACCTTTTGGCTTGAAGACATTGGGTTTTAAAGCATGTGTTGCACTCTTTTTCCCTTAGATCGGGTTTTATCCCAAATGGGTTTTACCGGCAAGGTTTTTAACCAGGCAACAGCTATATGCTACCTACGGAATATCCAACGAGTATTCAGGGCTTCTTTTCAATCAACCTCGAATAGTGAGGGGCATCACCCTCGGAGGACGCATTCTCGAAGAGAGCAACTCACGCCAAGGAGGGCCTCGATAGGGAAATGTTGTAATGGGCCAAACGGTCAAATGAACCGTGTCCATATAGAATAGTCGAGCCCCCAGTGGCAAAACATGTACGCATGTATCAATTATTTGAAAAAACATTCTTATTATATCAAAACACTTTGTGCCTCAAAGAAGTCTACTATTTTCACATTTAACGGCTCAAGGGCCAAAACCCCGAATGCACCCGAATACTCGGGGACTGTCATCGACAATCGACACATCGAGTCATCAAACATTCAAACTTATAAGACCTCAAAGAGGTACACTCGAGCTCACAAGACCTCAAAGAGACACACTCGAACTTATAAGACCTCAAAGAGGCACACTCGATCTCACAAGACCTCGAAAAGGCATCCCCTCGATATTAAGGCCAAGGCCATCCCACTTGGGGACTAAAGGCTACGGCCATATAAAAGTCTATGGTCATATGAAAAGGCTACGGCTGAAATAATACGGCTCGGAGACGTCCTTCTTCCGCCATAAAACAAAAAGGCCTTCATATACTTCGAAAAAACCGGTTAAATCAGGTTACCCTCGGCAAAAGCAAATTGTAAGGGGCTTCAATATAATCAGCCCTCGAATAATGCGAAGGCTTCGATAATATCAGCCTTTGAAAAAACCTCAAGAGGTATTCGATTAACATTGCATATCAAATTACAAACGAGGTTCCAATCAATCGAACCTTCGAAAAACCCAAACGGGTACGAAAAACACATGCTAAGGCATACAAAATTTCACTAAGTCTTTTAGCCTAAAAGAGGGAAAAATTTATAGCTATTTTAGAGGCCGAATTGGCCCTACCCAAAGAGCCTAAGGGCCAACCTAAAAGAGCCTAAGGGCCAACCTAAAAGAACCTAAGGGCCAACCTAAAGAGCCTAAGGGCCAATATTTAAAGAGCTTAACGGCCGAAGCACACCATGCTCGAGACCTTACCCAGCTCGGACTCAAAAGTCCCGAGCTAAAACTTAGCTCGAAGATCGAACCTTAAGTGGTAACCTATTAACGATCGATGATCAAAACACAAAACTCGAGGGTATACTCTACCCCGAATCTGATTCAACACTCAGAGGTTATAACATAAAAAATTAAGCAAACTTTGAAGAAAAATTGAAGGCAAACGATCAAGGAAACTCATTCCCTTTTTATACATACAAAAAGATATTACACGGGACCTACAATGCAAAAAAATTACGAAAAGGTAGAATAAATTCTACCTACTCTAGAGGGGCATTCCTCCTCCTGGACTTGTCGCTTCCCCGGGGGCAGCTTCTTCGGCAACCTCCTTCTCTTCATCATCTTCGACTTCATCGTCATCCTCGGTGGAAGGGACAAATTTAGCATCAGCCTCATCTGCCTTAGCTTGCTTTATCTCCTCGGAAGGATAAAAGCCCTAAGCGTGAACCTCTTCGAGGGTGTTCACCTGGAAAATGGTATTAACAATTATATTTGATTTTGTGGTTCTAAAAATATGTGTTTTATTTCAATACTAGTTGTTTGGCAATAGATGCTAAGTATAAGTAAAGAGAATAAGATATGCAAACCAATGCCGTCGCAAGATTGGGCCTCAAGCTGGCTGGAACATAGGGCTTTGAGGTCTAGTTAGGGCAGTTAGCAATAAACAATTGATGTAGAAACAATGATATCAAAGGTCTCGAAGATAGCCTTTTGTGGTTAATAATGGGCAATAAATGAAGAACAATAAATGTACAATAAATGAACAAGCAATAAATCTGTAGAGTAATTGTTGAATACGTTTAGGCAAGAAAAGCAGAGAATGTTCTATTTTATTCAATACTCATCTGTTATAAAATGACAAGGGTCCCCTCTATATAGGAGGGGGGAATCCCAACATAGTACATGTCTAATAATGATGAAAAAATTCTATTGGTACAGCTGTATAATGTCTCAGTACGGGTTTGTACTATTTTTGCAGACTTGGTCAGCTCTAATCATGTATCCTTGGGAGCTTTCCCGCCTTTCCATGATGATCATCAATTTGTAATGCTCTGAGATTGACCACAGTGAACCTTCAATATGTTCCCTCGAGGACGCACCTTGGGGTCACACTTCAAATTCAAGCTTCTCGAGGTCGGGCATGGAGAGCCACAGTAGCCCCAAAGTCGAAGTCCCCGATTTTGGTCGTATACAGATAGTCCTCGCGTTTCTTAGAATCAAGTGATAAGAAACAATCTTGAGTTCTCGCCTCTTCGATACCCCCATTGTGACGTCAGCCACGTGAGATCATTAAATGAGGTGACAGAAAAGTTGTACAGAGGTCTTGTCAACACGGTTCTCGAAAAGCCCACGAACCGCTATTAGCCGCCCTTTTAACTCCTCGAATGCACTTAGATGACTCTTATAAATACTCCAATTCCCTATCTTTTACCTTTGCAACATCTTTAAATCTTCATATCTTTGTTAACAGTTTCCTGCCTTCACCCTTCTTCTGTGTTCACTTCTTCGTCAGCTTACTTTGAAACTTTGTTATAACCATGGCCAAAACTTCTAAGACAATACCTCAAAAAGAGGAAGCCCCTTCTTCGTCACGCTCGTCTAAGAGCAAAAAGGTAGTGCCTCCTTGCACTGAGGAGTGTATTCCTGGGCCCTTCGATACATCCTCCGATTTCAAAATTGATAAACCTTCTTCGGTATTGGGCCGATGCAAGCCCATGTCTCGGTACATTTGTCTAATAATCGACATAGAGAAGGTAAAAATAGATTGCCGCTGGGGAGAGGCGGTACAAGTAGTGATCCCTTCATCGGAAGAGGATATAACTACACACAGAGCTGGTTTCCTCAGCGTATATACGTATCCCTTTACCTTAGGTCCTATAGATTCTTCTTCTCCACCGATAGACCCGGTGATCCTCAATTTTTGCCGACAATATCGAGTGATGCTTCGTCAGATTTATCTCTCTTTTTGGAGAATCGTCTATTTGATTAGATATTTCTCGAACATGGTCGAGGGGATACCTTTCACCCTCGATTATCTGATTAGATTGTATAGCCCTCGTCTCTATCGAGTGGGCCTAGTCAAACTGCGACATCGATCTACCAAAGCATTTTTGGCCAGCATCGATGAAGATAAAGACCGGGGGTGGATGAGCCGCTTCGTTTGAGTCAGAACTTCGGACCTCATCCCTGCCGAGAAAATGCCATTCCCTGAGGAATGGAATATGAGACGTAAGTGTCGTTACACCGAGCATGTTTTATCATCTGAATGTCCTCTTTTCCTCTTTAGAACTAATTCCTTTCTTTTTTGAATTGATTCTCCTCTAGTTGTGTAGCCACCATGTGGTTCCCCGGCACGGTGAAGGACCTCCCGGGCTGGGTTAAACTTTTAGACTCCACCTCCTCATATGACAAGCGTGTTTGGCGTGATTTGGCCAAAGCTCGATGGGAGGCCAAAAATCATGGTACATCCTCACCGCTGTCACCTCTAAATTCCTTATAAATAGATTTCTTGGCGGTATGTTTGACATTTTATGCTTGTGCAGGCCTCGGGGAAGCCGTTTCAATGAGATCGCCTCCTCCTGGACAAGAGGAGACTCAAAAACCCACCAAAGATAAAAAGAGAAAGAAAGAGACGCCGGCAGAGTCCCCGAAACCAAAGAGAGCTAAGGCTCAAAAGCCTAGGGCCGATGCAACGGTCCTAACTTTGGCAGATGCTGAGAGTCTTCGTGCTGATGACAAAGACGATGATGGTTGCCCACCAGTACATAGGGCAAGATGAAGTGCTGATGCTTTGAAGGTTGTCGGGTAGAAGACTGCCGAGTTAGAGGTGGCCGATGCGGTCCCACCTTGTATTGAGGAGACCCTCGATGAGGGTTTGGATGCAGTCCCCGAGCCGACCATTGGAAAGGATACAACTTGTGCCGATGAGCACTTGGTTGGCTTATTCGGAGGACCCCACTCTGAGGCCCTTCGAGGGCGAGAGGAAGCCCCGATAGAGGTTGATGTCATAGGCGATCTTCAATCAGGCCTGCCATTTTCCCCAGGGCAAATACGGGATGCCCAGAATAGAGAGACTCCCGATATGGGGGCATCCCAGGGAGAGGATGATGCATTTGGAGATTTTTTTGCCGGTGTTGAAGAGGATGCTGACCTCGATGCTCCAGTCGTTCTCGAGGAGGGTGCGAAACTCCAAAAAATAGGTGATTTTTGACATAACCTTTGTGCCTTGAGTTTTGACCTTTGTTTTTATAACTTCTTTCCTTCGTGCTATAGGTCACGATGCTCTACGACCAGGCCTTCTCCAAGTTACGAGCTGAACTGACTCAATGTGAGGGGGAGTTCGAGAAGCTTGCTTCGGAGTCGAATGAGCTAAAAACTCTATACGCCCAAAGGGAGGAGGAACTGAACAATCTTCGAGCAAGTTCGGAGAAAGTGCTCCAAGAGCAGGCAAACTTCATCGAGCAGGTAGTTCGGTACTCATGAGTTTGCCTTTTGTTTTCATAACTCGGTGTTTATTACCTTGACTCGGCATTTGCAAATTGAATGAAAGGATGCCCTAGCGGGGCAGCTTCAGGAAGAGATTGTGGCCAAAGATGTCGAGATCCTTGAGCTGAAGCAGTACTAGGATAGCATGGCCTCAGAAAGGGATACTCTCCGAGAGGAGCTGGCCTCGACTCAGAGTCTTCTTCAAGGTGATAAAGAGGAGGTTTACAAATTCAAGGCGCTTTATACTGAGTCGGCTGCCGCGTTATCCACGGCCAAGTCTGAAGATGATGCACTCATATTCTCATATCGGGAAGATGCTGCTACAGCGAATGCTCGAGCCAGGGAGATATCTGAAAAGGCCGAGCTCGAAGCTCGCGCCCTTGCACATGCTCGATTAGAAGCTCGGAGGCATGCCTTCGAGGAAGTGCACGCCAAGGGTTTTGATCTCTCTACCGAGATCGAAGAAGCGAAGGCCTTGGAAGAGGAGTCGGCAGCTCCGAATACTTCGGACGAGGGCTCTGCAAGTAGCTCGGGGAGTAGCGAAGATGAAGACTAGGCCACCTTTTCTCCTTTTACTTCTTCTTCTTTTGTATGTGGACTCCGCGTGGGAGTTTTCTAAATGCACCTTTGTAAATATATTTTTGGAATGCAAAGGATTTTCTTGTTTAATGTCTTCAAAGTTCTGCCTTTTAGTGTTCATGCCAAAGTCAAGCTTTGAACTTGAATTTAACTCCTTCGAGCTCGGTCTTGGAGTAGCAGAGACCCTTGAGATCGCGTTGTTTTGGTTTCCATCGTATACCTTCCCTCGGTCGGGTTGGTAAGGAATCGATATGACTCCTCGATCCCTAGAACACTGTGTGGTGACGTCATTCCTGCGACATGACCGTGAAGTGACCGAAGTGGCCCCGTCGGTATATTTTCCCAAAAAGTCATAATTGCTTTGTCAGAGCTGATTGGCTATCAAAGTTAATGAATAGTCGCTGCTCTTCTTATATATACCTGCTTTCCTTTCATTGAGGGCTTTGCCGCTTTGTGCAACTACCTTTCTCTCTAGAGTTCCTTTTTCTTGCGCTAGTACTAGTGCCGCATCAAATCAAAGCTTTCGCCTGAGTTTTCATCTTCCCTCTCTTGTTTTGAAGGAATCATGGCTACCACGCCCAAATCCGCTCACCAGAAAGAGGGAAGTCCCACCTCTACTTCCCGTTCGGCTGGTGGTACACCGCCGGCGATTGGCGAGCCAACTTCGAACTGTTTTGTCTCGATAAAAGATTTTACGATAGAGAAACCTCTCGACGTTCCGCGCCATCGAGAACATGCATCGAGGATCATTTGCTCAATGGAAGAGAGACACCTTGAGGCTGTGAGGAGAGACTGCGGATGGGGAGAAAAGGTGAGGCTACAGATACCCTCCCGGGAAGAGGATATTATGGCCCACGTAGAAGGGTTTCTGAACGTGTACACGTACCCTTTTATGTTGGGTCCTTTCAACCGACTCATGCTCAAATTATGTCAAAGATATCGAGTTACTTTGGCTCAGATCCATCCGTCTTTTTGGCAGATCATGTTGATGATGAGATTTTTCGCCGAAAAGGCCGAGCTCGAGTTCACTCTTAGCCACCTCATCAGATTGTATCGGCCTTTGCATTATCGAGGTCTAATTACACTATGACGTCAATCCACCAAGCCCTTTATTGCTAGTGATGACGAGGACAGGGATCAAGGGTGGATGAGTTGGTTTGTTCGAGTGAGGACTGTTGATATTATTCCTGCGAAGTTCCTGCCGTTTCCCGAGAAATGGAATTTCAAGCATAAGTGATATACTGAACTCTATTATTTTTGTCTTTGGTGGAGTCAGACTCCGTAAGGACGTTTTCTTTCCTTTTCCGTAGTGATCCCATGGATGCCAAATAAGGTCCCCGATCTTGCGGACTGGGCCCGCAAACTGGCAACCTCTTCTACTTATGACGAGCGCAAGTGGCTAGATTTGTCGAAGGGCAAATGGGAGGCTAAACACCATGGTATGTGCTATGTAGTCCTTTTCTCGAGGAGTACGTTCCTTTACGTACACTAATTTCTTTGTTGCAGGCATCAGTGGGTTTTCTGAGGTGAGACCGTCCCCTTTCGAGGAGGAGGAAGGACCTTCGACTTATGAGACAAGGAAGGATAATAAAAGAAAGAGATCCTCGAAGGACGAGGATTCCCATAGCAAGGCAGGACCTGCCTGGGGGCGCGAGGAGGACGTTGCTGCTGATGAAGATCTCATATTTATCGGTTGTTCTGTGGACATCAATGCACCAAGAGAGGATGATTCTATATTGATGGCTCGAACTAGAAGGCCTCCCAAGACTATTGAGCCCGCTGGACTCGAGGGAGAGATTCCACAAGAGAGGAGGGGCGAAGGTCCTTCATTACCTGATTTGGCAGCTGATACTTTGACGTCAGGAAGTACTCCGAGAAAAATGGGCTTCGACGTATCTCCGCCCAATCAGGCCCCTCGGGTTTCTCTATCGGGGCTGATGAGACCGAGCCGGTAGATGCGAGATCGACCTTTGAGGAAGTTTAGCGACTCTGCTCTTTGGTGAGTTTTGAAGTCATTCTTGCTTTTCTAACTTCGTACTTTCTTCTTTTTAACTAAACCTTATTTCTCATAGGCCTTTGATAAGCTCAAGTCTGAGCTGCTTCGCTGTGAGGCTAAGTTAAGTAAAGCCTTGAACGGGGAGAAATCTCTCAGGCTTTTTTGTGATAAGAAGACAAGAGAGCTGATACATCTTCGATCGGAGTTGAACCGAAGTTATTATTACGAAGGAAACCTCGAGACACAGGTAACCTCTATTTTGAGGGAATACAGGCTTCTTCTCCCATCTTCGGAAACTAAAGTTTCGGTATCTCAGTTTGCAGAGAAGACAGAGACGCTAGAACGCCTTCGGGGCGAAGCTAACTAGGTTAATTCTGAATGCAACGAATTGAAGGCACAGATAGATGCTCATGTTGCGGCCAAAAGGAACGCTTTGGCTAAGGCCTTCGCCCTCGAGATACAACTTCGTAATGCTCGAGAAAGCAACTTGGTCCAGACAAGCAAGATTGCTAAGCTTGAAACAGATATTTTAAAGATCAAGGCCGAAGTTGTGGACGCTTGAGCCGAAGCCGAAGAGGTCCGAGCAAAGGCCGATAAGAAGGTGGCCATCTATCTGAACGATGCTGTTGAAGCTCGTACGAAGTTGAGGGAGGTCTTCCGATCGAGAGAGGAGGAGCAATGAATATGTCTGATGTAGATCCCGGAGGGAAACTCTCGAGGAGATTCACGGTAAGGGCTTCGATCTCTTAGAGGAGATAGAACAGGCCAAGGCGGATGAGTTCGACGCCAAGTTGCTCGTTTCCGATACTGAAGACAATGAGGAGGAGGCCGGTGAGGGACATAGTCCCCGAGGGGAAAGGCTAAGTTCCCGAGGGTAGACTAGGTTTATCTTTCTTGTTCTTTGTATAGGGCTCCCGGTGGGAGTGTTGTAAATGTATCTTTGTACCATTATTTATAATAAAAAAGAACCCTTTGGTTTTCCCTTTATATAAATTTCCACTTGCTTGTGTCTTTGTTTATGTTTTGAGTTTTGATGCTTGCCAATAATTAGTCCGATATGTTGGACTTTAAGATAAGAACCCTTAGGTTGTGCTTGATGAATAATTGATAATAGTTGACCGTTTAGGGCTCGGTCTTCGAATCAAGTTTTGACTCGGGCTCATTGACCCTTAGGTTTTCAACACATTGGCCCTTAGGCTCTTTAGCTCGGCCCTGAGGCTCCGTGGATCGGCCCTGAGGCTCTTTAGAATGGCCCTGAGGCTATTTATGTTGGGTCGATTCGACCTCTAATTTGGCTATAGTTTTCCCCCATTTCGGCTAATGACATTGTAGTTTTGATTATGCCTTGGCATGTTTTGTGTTCGTTCGACTCTTCGACGGCTCAAATAAGAACCTCGATTAGGAGTTGATACGTGACGATAATTGAGTACCTCGGGAGGTTCTCTTAAAGGCTGATTTTTCGAAGCCTTTTTGCTGAAGGCTAATTATCTCAAAGCCTTTTCATTGTTTGGAGCTGATATGACCGAAGCTCCTTTGCTTATGCCGGGGGTAGCCTGATTAACCGGTTCTTTTCGAAGTATTTTTGAAGTATTTGAAGGCCTTTAATTTTATGGCGGCGGTCAGACGTCTCCGAGCCGCGTTAATTCGACCGGAGCCTTTTGATATGACCGTATTCTTTATGTTCGACTGTAGCCTTTAGTCCTCAGGTGAGATGACCTCGGCATCTATATCGAGGGTATGCCTTTTTAGGGGTCTTATAAATTCGGATATATAGCCTTGGCCTTAATATCGGGGTTATGCCTTTTTAAGGTCTTATAAGTTTGGGCATGCCTCGTTGAGGTCTTACAGATTTGATGTTGCCTCACTGAGGGCTTACAAGCTCGAGGTTGCCTGATCGAGGTCTTACGAATTCGAGTTTTCGATGGCTCGATGAGCTGACTGTCGATGACAGTCCCCGAGTGTTCGAGAGTTTTTGGCCCTTGAGCCGTCTCATGAGAAAGTAGTGAACTTCTTCGAGGCACAAAGTGTTTTGAAAAGAAAAGAGGCTTCCTCAATTACTTGATATATGCGTACATGTTTTTTGCCTTTGGAGGCTCGATTATTCTATCTGGACACGGTTCATTTGACCGTTTGGCCCAATACAATATTCTCCTATCGAGGTCCTCCTAGGCTTAGTTCGATTTCTTCCGAGAGGTGACCTCACGGGGTGATGCCCTCCAGTATTTGAGGTTGATCAAAGAGAAGCCTTAAATACTTGATGAGTTCTCCTTAGGTAGCATATGGATGTTGCCTCGTTAAAAACCTCGCCGGTAAAACCCGTTTGGGATAAAAACCCGATCTAAGGGAAAATGAGCGCAACGCATGCTTTAAAACCCAAGGTCATCGAGCTGGAGGGTGCTTCAATTCCTCTCAATCGAACACCTATAACAAGTTAGTATAAAACATAAATGAAAAAGGGAGAGGGTTGTACCTTAGCAATGATAGAGTTCGAGCCTCGATACGTTTCAATTGCTTGCTCTGAGGACGCGGCACAGTCCATTATTCACTCATTCTGGTGCACGGTCCTTTATTCACGGTCCTGCTTTTCTTTTGGCTTCTTTGATGTGGAGGGCGTCGATGCTGGTGCCATGTCGTGCACCGCGAAAATTTCTCTTGCTGCATGCTGCTCCCCATACACTGCTTTTACTCAATCCTTGGTTGGAAATTTCATCATTTGATGAAGGGTTGATGGCACTGCCCTCATACTGTGTATCCACGGCCTTCCGAGTAAGGCATTGTATCTCATGTCACTTTCGATGACATGAAACTTGGTATCTTGGACTTTACCGGCCATGTTGACCGGGAAGATGATCTCCCCTTTTGTTGTCTCGCTCGCCATGTTGAATCCATTGAGGACTCGAGAGGTGGGTACGATCTGGTCGAGCAGTCCGAGCTGCTCCACCACCCTCGACCTGATTATATTGGCCGAGCTACCCGGATCCACGAGCACACGTTTAATTTGAAATTTATTCAAAAGAAAAGAAATTACCAGTGCATCATTATGAGGCTAAGACAAGGTCTCTATGTCCTCTTCGCTGAATGTGAGAGCATGCTCTGGTATGTAGCTCTAAGTTCGCTTTTCCCTTGTGATGGATATTTTCGTCCGCTTGACAACGGGTCCCTGTGGGGCATCGACCCCTCCAATGATCATGTGGATGACGTGATGTGGTTCTTCTGGTTTGTTCTTCCTGTTTGCCTCTCTTTCTCAAAATTGGTTTTTAGCTCGATCGCTGAGGAACTCTCGAAGGCGCCCTTCGCTGATCAGTCGGGATACCTCTTCTCGAAGCTGTCTGCAATCCTCGGTCCTATGACCGTGAGTGCGGTGATATTTTCATACCAAGTTAGGGTTCCTTTGTGAAGGATCTGATAGTATGGGTTTGGCCACCTGGTATCTTTGATACCTACGGCCGATACGATGTCCGAGACATCGATGTTGAAGTTGTACTCAGATAGCCGGGGTGCCTCTACCGGCCCAGTATGCCTATCGAACCCGGCTTTAGTCATGAGTCCCCGGGAACTTTGACCTCGATCTGTCCTTTGATCGCCTCGAGGTGTATTACGCCTCGAGGCATTTCTTCGATCTTCTACATACGGCTGGTATCTTTCCTTGTTTAGTCTCGAATCCCTTTCTGCAAACCTTTGTTCCTTTGTTAAGAGCCTGCTAGGATATACTGAGCCCGAGGGGGCTCCCAATTGGTCGTCTTCGACCCTGATCTTTGATTGATACCTGTTTGCACATCCGCCCAGGTCACAGTGGGATATTTGATCAAATTTTGTTTTAGCTGCTTCGCAGCTACCGAGCTTCGTTCGTTCAAGCCCTGAGTGAAGGCTTGCACTGCCCGGTCGTCGGAGACTGGTGGTAATTCCATTCGCTCCATCTGAAAGCGAGATACAAATTCCCTTAGCATCTCGTTTTCTCTCTTTTTGATTTTGAAGACCTCGGACTTCCTGGTGGCGACCTTGATGGCACCAGCGTGTGCCCTCACAAAAGAATCTGCCAATATGGCAAATGAATCTATTGAATTAGGGGGTAGGTTATGATACCACATCATAGCCCCCTTTGATAGTGTTTCTCCAAATTTCTTCAACAACACGAACTCAATTTCGTCATCCTTTAAGTCATTCCCTTTCACAACACAAGTATAAGCGGTAATGTGCTCATTGGGATCCGTGGTCCCGTTATACATCGGGACATCGGGCATTCTAAATTTCTTCGGGATGGGCTTCGAAGCCGCGCTTGATGGGAATGGTTTCTGTATGAACTTCTTTTAATCTATATCCTTCAGAATCGGGGGTGTTCCCGAGATCTGATCGACCCTCGAGTTATAAGTCTCCACCTTTTTATCGTTAGCCTCTATCTTCTTTTCTCCTGATTCAATTCTTTTGGTGAGGTCCTCGAGCATCTTTATAATAGCGGGGTCTGCTGCTGACCCGTTGTTGCTCGATTTCTCCGGTGCCTACTCGACTCGGGGAGCCGTTTTGGGTGGTGCTGTGATTGGAGTTTTTTGTTGACTTTGTAGCTGAGCAATAGCCACTTGTTGTGCTTGTAACATCTCAAAAATGACTTGAAGGCTGACTTCTCTTTGCTCCCGAGCTGGAGTCCCCTGTGCTTCATGTTGGTTTTCTCCGCGCACACTTCCGTTGGTATGAGAGCTCACATCGACATGCACAGCATTGCGTGAGCCCACGTCGATGAGGATTTGTGCTGGTGCCATCCCTGGGTTTTTCGGTGGTACATCGGCATCTGCACTGTTCTCTCCATGAGGCCCAACACCGTTGTTTTCGTGTGCATTTGCTGAGTTAGACATTTTTTTTACCTGAAATCAATGATTCTTGGACAAGAAAAAGTGTGAAGAATAACTTGTGTTTTTAGAAAACTAGCACCAAAACAATCACTATTATTTTTATCCCTACGGTGGGCGCCAAACTGTTTACCTCGAAAATGGTATTAACAATTATATTTGATTTTGTGGTTCTAAAAATATGTGATTTATTTCAATACTAGTTGTTTGGCAATAGATTCTAAGTATAAGTAAAGAGAATAAGATATGCAAACCAATGTCGTCGCAAAATTGGGCCTCGAGCTGGCTGGAACAGGGGGCTTTGAGGTCTAGTTAGGGCAGTTAGCAATGAACAATTGATGAAGAAACAATGATATCAAAGGTCTCGAAGATAGCCTTTTGTGGTTAATAACGGGCAATAAATAAAGAACAATAAATGAACAAGCAATAAATCTGTAGAGTAATTGTTGAACATGTTTAGGCAAGAAAAGCAGAGAATGTTCTATTGTATTCAATACTCATCTATTACAAAATGACAAGGGTCCCCTTTATATAGGAGGGAGGAATCCCAACATAGTGCATGTCTAATAATGATGAGGAAATGCTATTGGTACAACTGTATAATGGCTCAGTACGAATTTGTACTATTCTTGCAGACTTGGTCAGCTCTAACCACGTATCCTTGGGAGCTTTCTCGCCTTTCCATGACGATTATAGATTTGTACTGCTCCGAGATTGACCACAGTGAACCTTCGATATGTTCCCTCGAGGATGCACCTTGGGGTCACACTTCAAATTCTGCTTTGAGCTTCTCTAGGTCGGGCGTGGGGAGCCACAATAGCCCCAACATCGAACTCCCCGATTTTGGCTGTATACAAAGGGTCTCCCTCCGTGATCGGAGTCGGGCATAGTCACTGTTTCTTTTCTCTTGATTGGAAACCTCCCTCAACTCCATCTGACCATCAGCAACATCCTTCAAATAGATGGCCACCGTCCTGTCGGCCTTGGCTTGTATTTTTCTGTCCTCCGCCCTAATTTCCACAGCTTTGGCCTTGGCCTTCGCTAGACCAGCCTCGAGCTCGGCTATTCTGCCTTCTTCAACCAAGTTGCTCCCTTGAGCATTCCGCAGTTGAACCTCGAGGGCTGATACCTTTGCCAGTGCATCATTTTTAGCCACTACGAGGGCATCCATCTCCGCCTTCCATTCATTGCACTCGACTCGTACTTGATCGACCTCGCACCGGAGCTGCCCAATCATATCTAGCTTTTGCTACAGCTGAGAAATTGAAGTATTAGCCTCCGAAGACGGGAGAGGTAGCCCGTATTTTTTCAGAACAGAGGTTACCTGCTTTTCCAACTCATTCTCGTATTCACGAGCTTTGGTCAACTCCGATCGGAGATGCTTCAGTTCTTCCTCATTTTTGTCAAGGAGAAGCCTAAGGGTTTTCTCCTCATTCGAAGCCCTATGCAATTCGACTTCACAATGACCCAATTCGGTCTTCAATTTGTCGAAGGCCTACACGAAATAAAGGAGTGATCGATTAGACAAAAGAAGAAAAGTATGGCATTGGAGAGGTTGCAGTGCCACTAAAAACTTACAATTGAACAAAGACGCTGAGCCTTCTCGAAGATCCTGGAAGGGGTCATGTTCACTTGGGACTCCTCCTAGCTCGGACGTCTTCAAGTTCTGAGCATCCCTAATGGTATCCTCGGAGAAGGCTGGAAACGACGAGGTTTGACCTGCTGTCATAGCCTCAGGGAAATCACCCAAGGCACTCTGTTCAGGCAGAGGAGCTTCGAAGCTCGCTCCCTTTGGAGCATTTCCAGAAGTCTGAGAAGCGGTTACTGCGTCAGGAGATATAGGGCCTTCATCCCCCTTTTCTTATAAAGTTCCTCCCTTGAGGCTAGGGGCCCCGATCTCAGCAAGCTTTTTAGCCTCGGAAGGTTTCCTGGTTCGAATCGCCAGTGTCGAACACTCAATCTCGTCACCGTCATCGTCCATGAATTGATGGACCGAGTCGACATCCACGTTGATGACGACGCTTTTCTTACGCCTCCGAGCGGGCTCTACTTGGATTTGTGTGTCCTCGTTCTTCGAGGACCTTTTACTCTTGTTACCCTCCTTTGGCTTTGAAGCCGAAGATCCTTCTTCCTCCCCGTAAGGGGGCAGCCTCATCTCGAAAAACTCACCAATACCTGCGATAGAGGAATCATGTTACATGAAGGAAGACATTTTTAATGAGGAAAGAAACATTATGACGCATACCGTGGTGCTTCGCTTCCCACTTGCCCTTCGACAAGTCCCGCCATTTGCGTTTGTCGTATGTTGAAGTAGCAGCTGTTTGTGAACCCAGTCCTCAAGGTCGAGGATCGCATTGGGCATCCACGGAACCGCTGCAGAGAGGGGAAAAGAGTAATTATGCAAAGTTTAGCAAAGTTTATAGAAAAGAACTAAAGCAAAGAATTCCACTCACGTTCGAAGTTCCATTCCTCGGGCAACGACATGAACTCCTTAGGGATAACATCGACGGTCCTCACCCAGATGAATCGGCTCATCCAACCTCGCTCCTTGCCTTTGTGGTTAGTGGGAAAGAAGGACTTGGTTGATCGGCGTTGGAGTTTGATTAAACCTCGAAAATGTTGAGGTCGATATAATTGGATGAGGTGGCTGAGGGTGAACTCGAGCCCAACCTTTTCAACGAAGAACCTCATAATTATTATGATCCGCCAAAAGGACGGATGAATCTGGCCCAAGATTACTCGATATCTTCGGCAGAATTCAAGAACGAGCGGGTCGAGGGGACCCAACGTAAAAGGATATGTATATGCACTCAGGAACCCCTCTACGTAAGTTGTGATGTCCACCCCACAAGAAGGTATTTGTAGAACGACCTTCTTCTCCCATTAACATTCTCTCCTCACAACATCGAGGTGTTGTTCCTCAATTGACCTTATGTATCTCGATGCATGCTCTCGACGGCCGGCAACGTCAGGAGGGTTCTCGACTATAAAATCCTTTTCTAAGGAACATCTGCCCGGTACGATCTCGTGAAGCGTCGATGGCTTACCACCGGCCGGACGGGAAGTAGAAGTGGAGTTTCCTTCTTTCTGAGGAACGGACTTGGAAACTTTGCCATCGGTTCTTTAGAAGAAGAAGAAAGAAATGAATAAATCGACGAGGTTTTGAGCCGATACGGCGGAGAAACTGGTGGTGAAAAGGAAACGTATAGAGGAGAATAGATGGTGCAAGGTGGAAAAGTCCTTAATGAGAAGAGAAAACAAGTATATATAGAGGGAGGCGGCGACGGTTCATTAATATTGATGGCCGACCGGCTCTGACGTGCATTTAATGCTTTTGGGGAAGAGAACCGACGGGACGATTCGGTCATTTCAACGCTTACGTCATAAGAGTGATGCCATCATATAGAACTTCGGGAATTCAAATCGTTTCATATCATTTCATTCTAAGAAACGCGGGGACTATCTGTATACGGTCTAAATCGGAAAGCTCAGTTTCAAATACTTGATTATACCCCAAGCTCGAGTTCGGAAGCTTGGAGTAAGGATTGGAGACCTGATAATACCCTGGCCGGCATGTGTGCACCTCGAGAGGCAAATCGGAGACCCGCCGTAATCTGCCATGAGGAAAGTATAATTTCGATGACATTCAAGAAAGAGCACGAATTACTCAAGGACACGTGGGTCAAGGTATAAATTATAGGATAAGTTTTGTACGAAATAGTACGAATCCGCACTAGGTTGTTATACAGCTGTACCAATAAAATTCTTTATCATAATTGGGAATGTACCAGATTGGGGTTTTCCCCTCCTATATAAAGGGGACCCCAATCATTTGTAAAGATCATCTCATTCACTGCAATAGAATATTCTACTCTGCTTTTCTCATTTACCGTGCTCTACTATTGTTCTTCAGCTTTATTTTTTTTACTTTATTGTTCATACTTTATTGCCTATTAACTAACCTCTAGGATCCCGAGACAGCCGAGCTCGAGGTCCCCCTTGCTCTAACAACGCTGGTTTGTTTCATCAATTCTTCTTACTTAAACCTAATATTATTCGTATATTCACTAGTATTGGAATAAATCACATATCTTTAAAACCACAAATCACCTTTAATTTTTACTCATATTTTTCAAGGTAAACACTTTGAGCTGTCCAAGGTGAGTATTTTGAACTCAAATTATACTGATTTGGGAGTTGTTCGCATTCTGAAGCTTTGAGCTGAAAATCAAACTGTTATCTCCCAATTTTCTGCTGGATTACTTTATAGCTGCTACTGAATTTTGAAGAAAGTGCCTAGAAGTTTCAGCATTCACTTAGTTTCATTTAGCATTTGTTGTTGTTGAGGATCTATTTTAAGAAGTTTTGCCCCGAAAATTCTACCAGGAACGGTATTGGCTTACTGAACCACTTGGGTCAAGTTTTGAGTTGTAGAATTGCAGCACTTCTGTCAACTTCACGATGTTGTGAACTGCTTGAGCTACTGCACATTTAGAAGTTAGACGCATCAGTTTTGCACCAACTTTGGGGTCCAACTTTCACCAATGGATTTTGGGCATCAGTTGCACATGTTTCAGCTGCAGTTTTGCTGAAACTCCCAAATTGTTTTGCTAAGCTTCTGAGTTTAAATACCAGAGGGAAGTATGTTTTGAAAGTGTGGTTAATTTCTCTGAACTTTGGTGACTGATTTTGCAATTTTTGCACAAATAAGTTTGTTAAGAAGATCACCAACAGTCTACAAACCTGTCCAGCTGCCCAGTTTGCAAATCTGACCACTTTTGCAAATATGTCCAGATTTTACGAATATGACCAAAATTTTGAAAAAAATGTCTAGTTTTTTTAGCTTTTTTTCTTTTCTTTCTTTCCAATTTGTAGTAAACAAAATTCTAAGCTAGATTAAACTTGATAATTATTCTTATTGAGTATTATTCTAGTCTCTTTGTGTGCTTAGTTTATTTTGTGCCAATTTTTCGTGCTTTTCTCTTTTATTATTGTTGTGAATTGCTTGGCTCAAGTCTGTTTTCTTTTAATTGTATGTCCTTGTGAATACACCACTTCCACTCCAGCCCAAAGTGGTTGGAACTACCTTGGGACTTAAGTTTGCAAGCAATTTTGACATTTACTACTTGAGTAGAAAGAGGCAAGAGTGAATAGGACTTTGAGCGTGCAAAAGCCAATTGGTGCAAAGTGTGATATACGAGGGTTGAGCGACATCAAGTGAGCTTGGTGAGGACTTTACTACCAACTTGTTTGCTTGTTTTATAGGTATCATGGAGTACGAACAAGCTTCTAGTCCTAATTGTGATCCAAGGAGTGAGACTCCAATGCATGAAGTAGCATCAATGCTTTATGACATTAATGAGAAGGTTACCAACCTTACCGTATGGAAACACAAAACGAATGCAAGGGTGAATCCCATATTGTAGGAATCTCACTTAAGACAACAAGGAAGGGAGAGTAGTATGACGCTTACTAATTCCTCATTTCTTGTCACGACCCCAACCCCCGGTCGTGATGGCGCCCAACACAACGCTAGGCAAGCCCGACCAATTCAGCACTCTCAATCCGTCATATAGCGTTCATTACCAACTAACAGGGTTTAAATACCAAATTAACATGAATAGAAATTTGCAATAGAAGATAAAATGTGCGGAAATCAAGGTAACATCACTACATAGCCCACCGATCCGGTGTCACGAGTTAAGAGCCTCTAATACAAGTCTGAGAAACAGCCTAAACAAGAGATAGTCTAAAATACTGAAAGTAAATAGGATAGAGGGAGAAATCGGGTCTGCGGACGCCATGCAACTACCTCGATGACTCTTGTGAAGTCTGGACAACAGAAATAACTCGAACTACGCCTCAGGGATACCTGTATCTGCACACACGGTGTAGGGAGTAATGTGAGTACTCCGACCCAGTGAGTAATAATAATAAATAATGGCTGACGGAAAGAAATCTCGTAAAAGCACTAAGCAGTTCTATATCAAAGCAGTAAGGACATTTAAACAACAACTAAATGAAGAAGTCAGGCAGAACCCTTTAAACCAGTACTCAACTCGTATGCTTTTCACAATAACCGAAATCATAAATATATCGCTGCGGCGTGCAGCTCGATCCGTAATAAATATATTGTTGCGACGTGCAACCCGATCCAATAATAATAGTCAATTGCGCTCACTGGGGGTGTGCAGACTCCGGAGGGGCTCCTACAGCCCAAACGCTATACTGCTGCGGCGTGCAGCCTGATCCATATAATATACTGCTGCGGCGTGCAGCCCGATCCATATAGGTATACTGCTGCGGCGTGCAACCCGATCCATATATACATATACCTTGCTGCGGCGTGCAGCCCGATCCATAACATATCAGTCATCCTCACTATTGGGTTCTCAACCCCTCTCAGTCAATATAAACTTCGCCCGTCGGGCATACTAAGATAAGATAGGGATCCCAGCCCACATATTACTCTCATTTTGGTTTAGCTATTTCAAAAGCCGGTTCATATTATATTAAACAGTTAGAGACATGACTGAGGGTATGATTTTTTTAACAAGTAAAGTGAGGTCAATCAGTACAATGCCCCTAAGGGTTCTACAGGTCGGCACAAGGCCCCAAACATGGCAACTAGCCCAGACTATAATGATATTAGCTAAGTCTCAGTCAAAAATACAGTAGAAACATCGATCAGGATGGACCAAGTCCAAATCCCCAGTAGTAATGGACCCCACGCTCAACATGCAGCGTGTGTCTCACCTCAATATAGCACTACGTTGTGCAAATCCGGGGTTTCAAACCCTCAGGACATCATTTATAACCATTACTCACCTCAAGCCGGCCAAAATCCTAGCTCGCTATGCCCTTGCCTCGCAAATCAACCTCCTCGCGCGTCGAATCTGG
>NC_031994.1:32844424-32845569 GCF_001879085.1 Nicotiana attenuata
TATACCGGTTTGAACTTTTTCTAAATTACCAAATCCCTTTAAAGAGACTATGTGTCTCATTTCCATCCAAAACCAATCCAAATCGACTCATTCACTCAAGACTCTTATAATAAAACATAAGGAAGCAGAAAATGGGGAAACGGGGCGGTAACTCACGTGACGACGGGCCGTGTCGTCACATCCTCCCCAACTAAAACAAACGCTCGTCCTCGAGCGGGTCAAGAAACATACCTGAAGCCTCAAACAGGTGAGGATATCTGCTCCGCATATCCCGCTCGGTCTCACAGGTAGCCTCCTCCACGGGGCGACCTCTCCACTGCACTTTCACTGAAGCAATATCCTTTGACCTTAATTTCCGAACCTGACGATCCAAAATGGCTGCTGGCTCTACATCATAAGTCAAATCATCATCCACCTGAACCGTGCTGAAGTCCAATACATGGGACGGGTCCCCGACATACTTTCGGAGCATAGATACATGAAATACCGGATGCACGCCCGACAAGCTGGGCGGCAAGGCAAGCTCATAAGCCACCTCTCCAATCCTACTAAGTACCTCAAAAGGCCCAATGAACCGCGGACTCAGTTTCCCTTTCTTTCCAAACCGCATAACACCCTTCATGGCGGAAACCTTCAGCAAGACCTTCTCACCAACCATATAAGACACATCTCGAACCTTTCGGTCCGCATAACTCTTCTGACACGACTGAGCTGTACGAAGCCTCTCCTGAATCAGTTTCACTCTCTCCAAGGCATCCTAAACTTCTGTCCCCAATAGCCTAGCCTCACCGGGCTCGAACCAACCAACAGGAGATCTACACCGCCTCCCCTACAACGCCTGATACGGAGCCATCTGAATGCTCGATTGATAACTGTTGTTGTAGGCAAACTCTGCAAGCGGCAAAAACCCATCCCAAGAACCTCCAAAATCAATAACACAGGCACGCAACATGTCCTCCAATATCTGAATAGTACGCTCGGACTGCCCGTCCGTCTGAGGGTGAAACGCTATGCTCAACTCCACCTGTGTACCCAGGTCCCGCTGAAAAGTCCTCCAGAACTGAGAAGTAAACTGAGTACCCCTATCTGAGATAATAGACACTGGAACTCCATGCAATCGGACAATCTCCCGGATAAAGATCCCT
>NC_031994.1:32846411-32850796 GCF_001879085.1 Nicotiana attenuata
TCGGCCACTACATTGGCCTTCCCCGGGTGATACAGAATGGTGATATCATAATCCTTAAGTAACTCTAGCCACCTCCGCTGCCTGAAATTGAGATCCTTTTGCTTGAATAGATGCTGAAGACTGCGATGATCAGTGAACACCTCACAAGATACACCATACAAGTAGTGCCTCCAAATATTTAAAGCATGAACTATAGCAGCCAACTCCAGATCATGAACAGGGTAGTTCTTCTCGTGGGGCTTCAACTGGCGAGAAGCATATGCAATAACTCTACCCTCCTACATCAATACACATCCGATCCCAACTCTCGAAGCATCACAATATACCGTGTAAGAACCTGAAGCTGATGGCAAAACCAACACTGGAGCCGTGGTCAAAGCTGTCTTGAGCTTCTGAAAGCTCTCCTCGCACTCGTCCAACCATACAAATGGAGCGCCCTTCTGAGTCAACTTGGTCAAGGGCGATGCAATAGAGGAAAATCCCTAAACAAACCGACGATAATAACCTGCCAACCCAAGGAAACTATGAATCTCCGCGGCTGAGGTCGGTCTAGGCCAACTCTGAACCGCCTCTATCTTCTTCGGGTCGGCCTGAATACCCTCGCTGGACACCACATGCCCCAAGAAAGCCACTGAACTGAGCCAGAACTCACACTTGGAGAACTTTGCATAAAGCTTCTCCTCCCTCAATCTCCGCAATACCACTCGCAAATGATGTGCGTGCTCCTCCTGGCTACGCGAGTACACCAGGATATCATCAATAAAAACAATAACTGACGAATCCAAATACGGCCGAAACACACTATTCATCAAATGCATGAACGCTGCTGGGGCATTAGTCAGCCCAAAGGACATAACAAGGAACTCATAGTGCCCATATCTAGTCCTGAAAGCAGTCTTCATAATATCTGAATCCCTGATCTTCAACTGGTGATAGCCCGAACGGAGATCAATTGGAGAACACCCTCGCTCCCTAAAGCTGGTCAAATAAATCATCAATGTGGGGTGAGGGATACTTGTTCTTCACTGTTACTTTGTTCAATTGCCTGTAGTCAATGCACATTCTCATGGTGCCATCCTTCTTCTTCACAAACAGAACCGGTGCACCCCATGGTGACACACTAGGCCGAATGAACCCCTTATCCAGGAGTTCCTGAAGCTGATCCTTCAATTCTTTCAACTCCGCTGGTGCCATACGATATGGCGGAATGGAAATGGACTGAGTGCCCAGCACCAGGTCAATACCAAAGTCAATGTCCCTGTCCGGCGGCATGCCCGGCAGATCTGCAGGAAACATATCTGGGAACTCCCTCACAACCGGGACAGAATCAATGCTAGGAGTCTCGGCTCCCACATCCCTCACAAATGCCAAATATGAAAGACAACCCTTCCCAACCATATGTTGGGCCTTTAGGAATGAGATCACCCTACTAGGAACATAGTCAGTCACACCACGCCACTCGATCCTCGGAAGACCCGGTATAGCCAAGGTGACTGTCTTAGCATGACAGTCTAGAATAGCATCACACGGAGATAGCCAGTCCATGCCCAAAATAACATCGAAATCCACCATGCTTAATAACAATAAATCCACTCGGGTCTCCAGACCCCCAATAGTAACCAAACACGACCGGTATACATGGTCTACAACAGGTAAAGCAAGATACCCTCGGGTCGTACCCAAATGATGAGCAAAATATGAAGACACATAGGAATAGGTGGAACCGGGATCAAATAAGACTGAGGCATCTCTGTAGCAGACTGAAATAATACCTGTAATCACAGCATCCGAAGCAATAGCATCTGCCCCGCCCTGAAGAGCATAAAAGCGAGCCTGACCACCTCTCGATCGACCACCACCCCTGGGGCGACCCCTGGCTGCCTGACCCTCACCCCTAGCTGGCGGGGCGGGTGCTGAAGAAACTGGACCAGAAGATGAGGGCTGACCCCTCTGCTGAGATAAGCTAGCAGCACGACGAGGACACTCCCTCCGCATATGCCCGAACTCTCCACACTCATAGCAACTCCCGGGTGCTGGGAACTGGGACTGAAGGGAAACCCTCGCGCCAGAGTGACTAGCTGATGCACTCGGCCTGGAAGAACAGAGCAGATGGAGCACGAGATGAACTCTGTGCTGGAAGAGCGCTGAGAGATGACTGACTCTGCTGAGAACCCTGATAACTACGACCTGAAGGTCCTCCTCGATACTCGGGTCGAGCTGACTGAGCGGGCCTGAAAGAACGACCCCGACCCTGCTGGAACTGGCCCCTCGAAGGAGAGCCACTGTTACTACCAGAACCTCGAGGCCTCTTGGCCTCCCTCTCATCTCGATCCTGACGGCGAACCGCCTCAATCTCTAGGGCTATATCAACCACCTCCTCGAATGTGGCACCCAACACTTGCTCCCTAGTCATAAGAACACGAAGAGGATAGGTGAGACCATCAACAAACCTCCGGATACGCTCATGATCCGTCGGAACCAACCAAACTGCATGACGAGACAACTCAGAAAATCTCATCTCATACTGGGACACTGTCATATCTCCCTACCGTAACCCCTCAAACTGTCTGTGCAGCTCCTCTCTGTGAGACTGCGGTACATACTTCTCCAAGAAGAGAGTAGAGAACTCATGCCAAGTCAAAGGTGCTGCACCAACCGGCCTACGCCGCTCATACGCCTCCCACCAAGTGAAGGCAGCTCCAGTAAACTGAAAAGTAGTAAAAGCCACACCACTGGACCCAAGAATCCCCACTGTACGAAGCATCCGCTGACATCTATCGAGAAAACACTGGGCATCCTCGCCCTCAGCACCACTAAATGTCGGAGGCTGGAGCCTACCAAATCTCTCAAGACGACGCTGCTCGTCCTCAGGCATAGCTGGAACTCTGAACTCCTGCACTGGTGCAACTGGCTGAGCTGGAGGTGCCTCTGGAGTCTGTAATCCTTGCACTCCCTGCTCAGGTGTGCGAGCAGCGGGGGTCTAATTGCCTCTCCCGGCCTGTGAAGTAGCTGGTGCTGCTGTGGTGGCTGAAACCACCTGAGCCAAGCCCGTGCACACTGTCAAGATCTGAGCTAATATTTCCTGAAGGCCAGGAATCACTATGGGCACAGCCGGTGCCGGAGCTGGTACTGTTGGAGCCTGATCCGGAGCTGGGGCAGCTGGTGGATCAACAGGTGCTACCCTCGCTACTCTGCCTCTGCCACGACCACGACTGCGTCCACGGCCTCTGGTGGTCTCAGAAGGTGGCACTGGGGGTCGTCCGCCACGTCCGGTAGCTCGTGTCCTCACTATCTGTGAGAGAATAGAATAAAGAGAAGTTTAGTACTCGGATCAACTAGTTCGCACGACAAGAATTCCAAGAATGTGGAGTTTTCCTAAAGGTTCTGCAGCCTCTCGAGGATAAGTACAGACGTCTCCGTACCGATTCGCGAGACTCTAGTAAACCAGCTCATGACTCGCGAGACCTAGTAACTTAGGCTCTAATACCAACTTGTCACGACCCTAACCCCCGGTCGTGATGGCGCCCAACACAACGCTAAGCAAGCCCGACCAATTCAGCACTCGCAATCCCTCATATAGAGTTCATTACCAACTAACATGGTTTAAACACCATAAAATATACTGCTGCGGCGTGCAGCCCAAGCGCTATACTTCTGCGGCGTGCAGCCCGATCCATATAATATACTGCTGCGGCGTGCAGCCCGATCCATATAGGTATACTACTGCGGCATGCAGCCCGATCCATATATATATATATACCTTGCTGTGGCGTGCAGCCCGATCCATAACATATCAGTCATCATCACTATTGGGTTCTCAACCCCTCTCAGTCAATATAAACTTCGCCCCTCGGGCATACTAAGATAAGATAGGGATCCCAGCCCACATATTACTCTCATTTTGGTTTAGCTATTTCAAAAGCCGGTTCATATTATATTAAACAGTTAGAGACATGACTGAGGGTATGATTTTTTTAACAAGTAAAGTGAGGTCAATCAGTACAATGCCCCTAAGGGTTCTACATGTCGGCACAAGGCCCCAAACATGGAAACTAGCCCAGACTATAATGATATTAGCTAAGTCTTAGTCAAAAATACAGTAGAAACATCAATCGGGATGGACCAAGTCCAAATCCCCAGTAGTAATGGACCCCACGCTCAACATGCAGCGTGTGCCTCACCTCAATATAGCACTACGTTGTGCAAATTCGGGGTTTCAAACCCTCAGGACATCATTTATAACCATTACTCACCTCAAGCCGGCCAAACTCCTAGCTCGCTATGCCCTTGCCTCGCAAATCAACCTCCTCGTGCGTCGAATCTGGCCAAGACCACAACGAATACGTTACAATAGGCTAAGGGAATATAGCCCAATCGAAAAGACT
>NC_031994.1:32851791-32852745 GCF_001879085.1 Nicotiana attenuata
ATCCCGATGACCATCCGAAATCACCCCGAGGCCCCCGGGACCTCAACCAAAAGCACCAACCCATCCTAAAACATCATTCAAACTTGCTACAATCATCAAAACACATCTAACAACGCTAAAATCATCAATTCTCTCCGAATTCAAGCCTAAGTTTTCTCAAAACTTCCGAAATACGCATTTGATCAAAAACCCGACCAAAACACCTCCGAATGATCTGAAATTTTGCACACACATCCAAAATCACCTAACGAAGCTACAACAACTCTCGGAATCCCATTCTGACCCTCGGATCAAAATCTCACCTAACAACCGGAATTCGTCAAAATACTAACTTTACGTTGTTTATTATAAAATTTTACAAGAACGAGTATGAAACATTTACATATTTCACTATGTGAAATTAGCTTTTCACGTTTTTATGTGGAAATTTCTGTTTATAATGTTTATCAATCGTTATTGTTTTTTCTGCCAATTAGCTCCTACTAGTTTTTTGTATTGTTGCTAGTTCCTATCTCTTATTGTAAATCATGTTTGGTGTGTTGTCGATATTCGTTAATTAGATCATTACTCCTCCGAGTAATTACCATTAACTAACCACCAAAGGGTGTGGTGCAGTGAATGAGACTGTTCCTCCCTTAATCAAAGGTCTCGGGTTCGAGTTCCGGATATGGAAAAATCTTTGGTAGGGAGCGCTTCCCCCCGAATGAGGCCCTTCGCGGCGCGAATCCGGATATAGTCGGGCTCCAATGTGGGTACCGGACTCCGGGTGGGAAACCAAAAAAAAAATTACCATTAACTACTACTCCATATTAAACATTTCAAAGAAATTTTTCTTTGGGCTTGGGTATTATCACTTTTAGCCCGCGCTAGAAACTATTTACATTCGGTAGTCGAAAAAGTATAAAAAATCTATATATATATATATATATATATATATATATATATATATATATA
>NC_031994.1:32852845-32855228 GCF_001879085.1 Nicotiana attenuata
GCGTATGCCCAAGTCCGAAATCCTCACACGAACCTGCTGGAACCTTCAGATCTCGATTCCGAGGTCGTTTACTCAAATTTCCGATCCTAGTTAATTCCTTCAACTTTAAGCTTTCGAAATGAGAATTCTGTTTCCAAATCAACTCTGAACTTCCCGAAATTCAATTCCGACCACGCGTACAAGTCATAATACCTGAAATAAAGCTGCTCATGGCCTTAGACTGCTAAATGACACGCTAGATCTCAAAACGACCGGTCGGGTCGTTACATTCTCTCCCACTTAAACATACGTTCGTCCTCGAACTTGCTGAGAACTACACTGAAGTAGTCTAAAATCACTGTATAACTTCTCATGCACCTTCTCATGCTACCACAACTCAGCTGAGCATATTGGCTCGATCGCTTCTGAAGATATTCCCTTTTATTCAAGCAAATAAGCCTTAGAGTCCAAATTCCAACATCCGGAATCCTATGCCCGACCTGTTTCCAACATAAGGTCACCATATCAATCACTACACATTGTACACAAACATGGCTGCATAACTTTGCTGAATTCACACCTAGCATCACTTTACTCACCGGACCACAATAACATTTTCTGATCAACTTAGTCAAAATTCCACGAATCTGATGCTCCCATTGCACCCCATGACATACACAGGTCTTACTCGCACTCTTAAAATGCCGCCACAACAGAAGAGACGTGCAGAAATTCATAATCAACTGCCGATTCAACCAATCATTGAGTCTATACTTCTGACAAGAAACATTACCTCATTCTGAACCAAGTAATGATCTTTTCTCCTTAATATATTTCACGTAATCAGATTGCACTGATCCTAAATCCAACAATCTCGTCTCACCCAATACGAACTGCTCAGGCAATAACCCACCCCGACATGACCAACGTCTCATATGATACCACAACGTGCCAATAGGCTACCAATTAGAATGCGATACAAAAAGGAAAACGAACTCTGAAAAGGAGATCCAATCACCCCGCTCGCGAATCATACATGCGACGGAGGCACCATATTAAACAGACTCCCCGCTCGCGAATCATACATGTCACGCGGGCTCACAGCTAATACGAGCTTTCCTCAGAAAATGGGAACGAAACACATGAACATATATGGGGATCTTACTGAACATCACACTGTTGCGGCGCGCAACCCGATCCGAGCAATCATAACCATGGCGGCGTGCCACCCAATCCACACAACATAACCATGGCGGCGTGCTACCCGATCTAACTAACATACCCATGGCGGCGCGCCACCCGATCCACACATGGAACTCACATAAGGAGATATACAGCAAGCTAAGTTGCTCGTTACAACAAAATATCGAATATCGGTCATAAACACGCTAAGTGTATAATACCATTCCCTGGGGAGACATACAACGCTATAATCCACAAACTCGAGCACAACTGAAGTGCGATATATGATCTGAATTCTCAAGAGCCATCCTGTTCATATAACCTCATCTCTACGAGGAACCTCAACACATAAGAAATTCATTAAGCCGCCTCACAACTCGCACGACGCAATACATCATTACATGAAATAGCTGACAACGAAATAACACCCCGACTCCCTTCCATAAGGAGCGTATTGCTGAGTTGAACACATTTGGCCTGATATAAAGCCCATGTTCACATTTAAATTAATCCACTGATCTCAAGCCGATTTTTGATTGCACCAACTAGGCTAATATCCTTTCAAAGGTCCATAATAACTCCCCTTTTCCCATAACATATAAGAACAACCCTCATTACCGGAGCGAACCTCCACAGTCCATAACCCAATAAACAGAGTGCCTTTCAGGCATAAATTCTCAAATTAATGATATTACCACAATCCTCATACTTGGTTTAAATCTTTAATCAATCAAGTGACTATATGTCACACTTATATAATCTTCCTGTGGGACATGCTCCAACAACCTTCCGAAATAATTAACGAGTCTGCACATCCAAACCACCGGTCGCACAAATGCTGAAAAGCGTTCAAAAATCCTTAACCAGGATGCAAAGCCTTTTTTTTCTACAAAACACCGATCTCAGGTGATGCTGAAGACGTTACCAACTTACTTTAAACCTCGAAACTCCCTTCCTGCTCATCCGAACTCGTGACATCATTGTCAACATCAAACTGCAACCCTGATCCTCACTTCAAATTCCATACCACTCACTGCACCCAACGTGCCGATATACGATAGAACACGATTTTCATCGTAACACCGTAACCACCAATAGACTAACACTTTATAGTATACAACTTCTCACCAAACTCACTTCAGGAGAACCATAGAAACACAAAGGAGAATTCTCATAACCGCAGAATATGCGAATCTCTAGGTACGTGGTCCAAGCCACCATA
>NC_031994.1:32857757-32861343 GCF_001879085.1 Nicotiana attenuata
TTTAGTACTAAAATACCCATTTTTAAAAACCCGTTTACCCTACGAAATACCGGTGTCACAAGTGCATGAGCGACTACTGATAAAGTGAAATAAAATACAACATACCGTCCGAAATACAGGGGACAGGGGAATAATATACAAATGCTGAAAGGAACTACACTAGCTGCGGTCGCCTCGAATGATGCAGCTCACCAGTCCCAGAAACATCCGTGCTGCTATGCCTAGTAGGCTGCTAGAGGTATATGTACCTGTGACAACAAAAAATGCACAGAAGTGTAGTATGAGTACGTAATCAACGTGTACTCAGTGAGTATCCCGCCTAATCCCGAAGGGGTAGAGACGAGATGGCCAACTTCGACACTCACTAGGGGTCAATATCAATATTCAATGATGCGAGGATAATCATGGATTCATATAGTAGTTCTAATTCACGAAGCCAGGAAAACAGGTAAACACCTTCAACAATTAATCAAGGGCTTCCAAGGTTTATTCTTTATTATCTTATCAATTTATATCAAGCCACGAAGGGCAAGTTTCGCGATTACAAATCCTCAAGCGACAAAAAACATGCGCAAATCACACCGAGGCGACGGCCCGATCCAACAGGAATGTAAAATGTGCACTGCCGAGGGTCGAGCGGCACGAACCATAGATGCATCTATTTTCACCGAGGCATTCGGCCCGTTCCATAAATAAACATATATCCTGCTCGCGAATCATCCATGCGACGCAGGCACACATAAAATACATGCTCAAGTAGGGAATTAAGAGTTTACCGGGCTATTTCATCAAATAAAAACCAAATCCTCTTTTAACAATTCAAGAAAATGATGTTTAATCCTTTTGAAATTCATTTACTAGTTCAACTTGATTTTTAACAATTCAAATGTCAATAAGGTTCCAAATATCCCAGGTATAGCATGCTTTGGGTCCTAGACTATCCGGACAATAGCATAATAGTAGCTACGCACGGACTCTCGTCACCTCGTGCTTACGTAGCCCCCACAATTAGGGGCACATAATCAATTTAACTCACCTATGGGGTAGTTTCCCCCACACAAGATTAGAAAGGAGACTCACCTCGTTTCAATGCTTACTTTCCGGTCAAAGAATGAGCTCAAACCCCCAAATCGTTGCCGAACCATCCAAAACTATTCAAATGGTGTATAAACAAATCAATATACGCTCAAAAATTCATATTCCAACTATTAAGGTGATTATCCAACCCTAAATGTAAGATTCCTAAAATTCACCCTCGGGCCCACGTGCCCGGATTCCGGAAATTTTCGAAGAAAGTTGTTACCCATAACCTTATGAAGTCAGTATATGATTTTTACCAAATTCCATAACCATTTTCGTGGTCAAATCTCATTTTTATACAAAACCTAGGTTTTCATCTAAACCCTTGATTTCACCAATTTTTACATGTTAATCTATCCATAATCTATGTATTAAACTCATGTTGTGTAGAAATTACTTACCTCAAAGTGCTAGGTGAAAACCCTCTTCCAAAAGCTCCAAAAATCGCCCAAAAACCATGCTCCAAAAATTCAAAACGAAATGAAGGAAATGAGCAATTTTTGGTCCTTAAATTTCTGCCCATCCGTCACTAAGACTCCATTTTCGCCACTAAAAGTCGTCACTAAAAGTCCAACAAAACAGCTTTACCCGCTCTTATACAATCGCTCATAACTTTCTGTACAAATGTCCTAATGATTAACGGTTTAACGTTCTGAAAACTAGAATGCAAGGGCTACAACTTTCATGTTTTGCACATTTTTGGATTCCTTATAGATTTCAATATATAAGCTTCTAAAGTAGCCTCCTCGCATCAAAATTTCTGGAAAATTTCAAAACAGCTTTACCAACCCTTATTCAATCGATCATAACTTTCTGTACAAATATCAAAATAATTAATAGTTTAGCTTTCTGGAAACTAGGATGCAAGGGCTGCAACTTTTATTTTTTGTAAATTTACAGATTCCTTACGTATTTTGAGATATAAGCTTCAGAAATAGGCTCCACGATTGCCTAGCTGCTGCCAAAACAGATTCTGCAGAAATTTCTGCAACTTCAACAATGTGCCAAACGATCCGAAACTCATCCGAGCCTCTCGGGACCTTGTCCGAATATACCAATAAGTCTCATAACATAACACGGACCTGCTTGAGGACTTAAATCACATTAAACAACATCAAAACTACGAATCGCGCATCGAATCGAATTATGAGTTTTCAAATCTTCCAACTTCTACATTTTGCGCCGAAACATATCAAATCAATCCGGAATGACTTCAAATTTTGCACACGAGTCATAAATGACATAATGGATCTGTTCCAATTTACAGAATCAGAATCCGACCCCGATATCAAAAAGTCAACCCTTGGTCAAACTTCTCAAAAACTTTCAAATTTCTAACTTTCGCCAAATGACTCCAAAATGACCTACGGACCTCCGGGTTCACTTCCGATCGCGCTCCCAACTCCAGAATCACCATATGGAGCTATTCCCAGACTCGGAATCCCAAACGGACATCGATATCACTGAAATGCACTTCAACCCAACTTGTGAAATTTCTTCCAAAATGCTAACTTCCACAATAGGCGCCCAAACCCTCCCGGGTCATACAAAACCCGATCCGGGCATATGTCCAAGTCCGAAATCCTCACACGAACCTGCTGGAACCTTCAGATCTCGATTCCGAGGTCGTTTACTCAAATTTCCGATCCTAGTTAATTCCTTCAACTTTAAGCTTCCGAAATGAGAATTTTGTTTCCAAATCAACTCTGAACTTCCCGAAATTCAATTCCGACCACGCGTACAAGTCATAATACCTGAAATAAAGCTGCTCATGGCCTCAGACTGCTGAATGACACGCTAGAGCTCAAAACGACCGGTCGGGTCGTTACATGCTCTCCCACTTAAACATACGTTCGTCCTCGAACGTGCTGAGAACTACACTGAAGTAGTCTAAAATCACTGTTTAACTTCTCATGCACCTTCTCGTGCTACCACAACTCAGCTGAGCATATTGGCTCGATCGATTCTGAAGATATTCCCTTTTATTCAAGCAAATAAGCCTTAGAGTCCAAATTCCAACATCCGGAATCCTATGCCCGACCTGTTTCCAACATAAGGTCACCATATCAATCACTACACGCTGTACCCAAACATGGCTGCATAACTTTGCTGAATTCACACCTAGCATCACTTTACTCACCGGACCACAATAACATTTTCTGATCAACTTAGTCAAAATTCCACGAATCTGATGCTCCCATTGCACCCCATGACATACACAGNACTGAGATTTGAGAAAGAGAAATTGAACCATGTATATGAAAATGAAACCCTAGTATGTATATACCTAAGAGTAAACTAGTAAATTAGTAAACCCTTATTGGGTTATCGGTTTACCCAATAACAGAATTGCTAAACCGAACCTGAACCGATAACCCAATAATATAAAAAAATTTACCCGTTACCGAACCGTTAACCTAATAACCCAATACCGATAACCCAATAAGTAATTAACGGTTCGGGTTATCGGTTTTACCCGATAGATGCCCACCCCTAATTATGTCCC
>NC_031994.1:32861363-32914908 GCF_001879085.1 Nicotiana attenuata
CCCGTACTAGATGCCACCCCTAACTTATGTCCCCCCCCACCCCCCCCCCTTTGTTTTAATTGTTACCATTCACATATTACTTCACCTCATGCCACGTAGACAAACATCCTAAGTCCTCCAGTTTTTCATGTGCTGCTCCAAAATTGTTTTATCCATGTAGATTTTTTTCTATCCTTTTTCCAATTATAATTTCGTGTGCTCTTTTCGTTTTTTTGCATAATATTTGCTTCGAATCTTTCTATTTTCACACCGCTTCATAGCTACGTAGTAAACATAATTATAATTACTACTCAAAAGACAACCAAAAGTACTAAAATGAAACTTATGAACATTGCTAACTTACTTGCGTCAAACTTCTTTGTTCGAACCATGCCTTTACTGCTTTCTATGGATTGGTCATCCTGCTAAACCTTACTTGAATACATAGGTCCTGTTAGAACATGAGATATGAATTAATGCATGTAAATCTGGTTGCCTGCGCTCCATGTTTGCCTAGATATAAATTTATTCCTCATGTGTTAAGCATCCCAATGTCCTAAGAGTCTCATGTTTAATTGTCGATGACCATCCTTTAAGTTCTAAATATTACGGTGCTAAAAGCAAAAGTATTTGATTTAATAATGAAATTTGCCGAACCCTTTGAATCTACATCTGAATAAGTTATTTCTTAAGAATATAAAAGGATAGCATTTGATTGATATGTGACTTAGAGTATTTAAATAACATAAGCCTAATTTGAGCATCATAGAAATAAGAGAAGTTTTCACAAACCACTATTGTTTAGTGGTTATTAGCTAGCTATAGCTACCATTTACTAAATTACTTCCTATAACTATGTTTTCAGTTGTTATAGAGTGTATTCGATGTATTTAAGCTACTGTATTCATGAATACAGTAGCAAAACACGGTGTGAAACAGGGAAGTCCAGCTAAGCAACGGTTGTATTCGATTGTATTCGATTGTATTCGTGAGCTGTATTTGTGAATACAGTAACGTAAACTGCGCAAAAATGATCTTTTCAACTGTTTAAAACGGTAGGTGAATCAATTAACGCGATAGACTCCTAAAATAACTCAACTAACTCAATTATAACATGCAGAATTTGTATTTCACGTTAAAGAAAAGATTTCCAAGCGGACCACAAAACAGAGCAATCTCTTCAATCCCTCGTTTTTCTGTTGCTATCCTTCTGTAGATTTTCAAAACATGTACTCATTTTAGATGAATACATGTATTTGGAATACATAACATATTCATAAGTACAACAGTGGAAGTCTTGTAAATACATCTAAATATATCTCAATACAACTAAATACATCTAAAAACAAACAGTGAAAGTCACTATAATACCTATTTATCAGTAAAATACAGATGAATACATGTATTTGAAATACATAACACATTCATAAGTACAACAGTGAAAGTCATCTAAATACATCTAAAAACAAACGGTGAAAGTGTTGATTCTTTCGGAAATTTCTCAAATTGGGCTTGTTTCGATGCGTCATTGCGTATTTTTGTTCTCTTTTCTGCAACTGTATTTGTTGCTGAACCTTATTTAAATACATCTAAAAACAAATGGTGAAAGTGTTGATTCTTTCGGAAATTTCTCAAATTGGGCTTGTTTCGATGCGTCATTGCGTATTTTTGTTCTCTTTTCTGCAACTGTATTTGCTGCTGAACCTGCAAATACATGTTCCGCTTCAGTGATTTGCAAATCGAAAGATGTCCCTTCGAAATTGAGTGCTTTGGTCGGTATACCTGGGATAACCTTCTTGTAAGGAGTTGAATCAGCCATTGAAGAAGAAAATCGAGTTTTCTGTAAAAGGATAACAATGGTGATTGTTTCTACAAAAAAGTACAAATATACAGAATAATACATGTGTCAGCGAAAAACTAACAAGTTTAACACTTACCACAACTTTTTTGGGCAAACAATTTTGAAAATTGAGAGAGAGAGAATGGAGATGAATCAGTTGATAATGGAGGTTGTATTTGTGGGGAAGATACTGGGTTGGGAGCGAGATAGTGGAGAGAGAACGTGAGTTTAACATAATTGTATACATTACTGGTGTTATTGGGAGAGAGAGAAAAGAAAGTATGAGAGAGAAAAATATTTCACAGCGTATTTAATGGCTTAACAGTAAAAAGTGACCATAAATAGATAGTTTGCTATAAAACCTAAAAGGTAGCTATAGAATATAATTTTATAAAAATAGTATTTATTTATAATAAATAAGGTGTAAATATTTGCTATAGGAGGTAAAAATTCCTGGAAGTAACGTGCTTAGGGAATAATAAGTATGATTAACAAATTGAAGCGATGTAACTAGGGGTGTCAATGGTACGATTCGGTCGGTAATTTTTTTAAAAATATACCATATCAATTTTTCGGTTATTTTATTGTACATAACCAAATTTAGATTTTTCAAAACCATCCCAATCATTTCGATTTTCCTTCGGTATCGGTACGGTTCGATAATTTTTTGGTATTTTTTTAAACTTCAGAATCACACCATTATTAAAATGTCTAATTCCTTATACAAAATAATAAAAAACTTGATGTGACACACTAAATATATAATTCTCGTGACCGCGTAGACTACTATGGTTCTAGATTAGTACTGACCATGAGAATTGTCGCAAATTTTACTATACTCTTTTAGTCTTTTACGTGACTTACAATCAACTACTATAGAAAGAACATTAGAATTTATCCATAGAAACTACACATCATGTAATCTAGAGTATATATGAAAAATGGAGATTGGATCGTGGAAGTTGGTCTCAGGCTTAATCGTCGTTTGTTGTTGTTGCTGAATCCATGGAATTTTACGGTACTCTTCCTTAAACTCTAACTCTAGATTGATTGCATAATTGTGTCTTAATCTCCGCTATGGTTGCGATTTACATCTTACAGTCGGTATCAGAGCTACGGTTTTGTTCTCCGGGAATTTACTAAGTAAAAGTTTTGCATAGTCATAGTAAAACTACCCTTTAGAAAAATATCTGCTAATTTCCAACAAAACTAAAAACTAAGAAATGATCTAGCAAACATCAAGACAATAAGGACGACAACACAGAAAGGCGTGAATTGTGAAAATATCTTCTTCCTTCTACATGTGTGGAAACAAGAAACTAAGTTGTCATTATTTCTGTCGCGACCCAATCCTCCCTTCGTGAGATGTCGTGACGGCACCTAGTCTCTACGACTAGGTAAGCCTAATATTTGCGGAAATAACCAAAAATGAAAGCAAAACCTTAACAACTAACAGCAACAAATATTTAAATAAGTGATAAAGATGCCGCTCGGCATGTACAATAACCAACTCTCGAAATATACATAAAATTTCCCAAGACCCGGAACACCGTAAGTCACAAGCTTCTAAGATTTTGTCTAACTGTTTCCATACATCAGTACTAGAAGAAGTAAAGGAGGAACAACATAAAAAGGGATAGAAGGAGACTCCGAGGTCCTGCGGACGCGGGCAGATGTACCTTGAAGTCTCCGGAGCAACAGCAAGTATGCAACTAATAGCGAGGCTGGTAGGAGGTACCTGGGTCTGCACACGAAAACATGTGCAGAAGAGTAGCATGAGTATACCACAACGGTACCCAATAAGTGCAAGCCTAACCTCGGTCGAGTAGTGACGAGGTCAGGTATATATAAAGTAAATGAGGCAGAATAAAAATATTGCAGTATAATAAGAGACTGAATTTAACAAAAAGGAAATCATAAAAGAATAACAGTACAGTACACAGGAATAACAACAAGAAATCTCCCGAGATACCGTCTCGTAGTCCCAAAAGTAAATGTGCAGGGGGATCTCCCGGAATACCGTTCCGTAGTCCCACTCGGGATACCGTCCCCGTAGTCCCAAAATAAATATGCAGAGGGATCTCTCGGAATACCGTTTCGTAGTCCCAAAGTAAATACGTAGCTCGAACAATGGAAATAACAGTTACAACACGAAATCCTACAGTTTAGACTAAGTACCAGTCAAGGAAGAAGCAGGAAATCCACTAAGTATGCTGCACAGAGTTCAGATAAGTACTTAAGACACATAGACATGCTATTCTAGGCTAAACAGGATAATTACACATGCTAGTATAACTCAATTAAGGTGAAACGGGTTATAATTTTCTGTATAAATCAGATTTTACAACAAATAGCCCATGTACGCACTCATCACCTCACGTACACGGTGCTCACATATCACAACAGTACCAAATCCTAAGGGGAGTTTCCCCACACAAGGTTAGGCAAGCCACTTACCTCGAACCAAGCTCAATCAATCGATAACAATGCCTTTTCCACGAATATCCGACTCCGAATGGCTCAAATCTAGCCAAAAGCAATTATATACCATAAATATAACTATAAGAAACTAATCTAATTAATGAAATCAAGGCTTAAGCAAGAAATTAGAAAATCGCCCCAAAAAGTCGACCCAGGCCCACATCTCGGAAATTGGGTAAAAGTTACAAAATATGAACACCCATTCACTCACGAGTTCACGCGTACCCATATTATCCAAATCCGATATCAAAATCCTAATCAAAACCCAAAATCTTAGTTGAAGAACTTCTCCCATTTTTTCCAAATTTTTCAACCCAAATCCGAAATTAAATGATGGAATTAATAATAGATTAGTGAGATATAACCAAAATAAAGTGTAGAATCATTACCCAATCGATACCTCTGAAAATCCCTCAAAATCTCGTCCAAATTTGAGCTCTCTAACTCAAGTTTTGATAAAAATGGCCAAACCTCGATTTTGAAAGGTTTAATACTGCCCAGGTAATCCTTCTTCGCGAATGTGAGTGTCCTCTCGCGAACGTGTAGCTTTCACTGGCTGCCCCTTTGCTAACGCGACCTCCACTACGCGAACGCGTGGAACAAGGCCTTGGGGACCCAGTGGACCAACTTCTTCTACGCCAACGCGGGACCCTCTTCGCGAATGCGTAGACTTATGACCTCAGAGCTTCGCGAACGTAGGACTACCATCACGAACGCGAAGCATAAAATTCAACTTGCCTCCAGTTCCTCTTCGCGGACGCGGGACTCCCCTCGCGAACGCGAAGAAGGAAACCAGAACTGGAGAACACCAGAAAACCTGCAATTTTTCCTAAGTCCAAAATGATCTGTTAACCACCCGAAATCAAACCGAGGCCCCGGGACCTCAACCAAACATACCTACAAGTCCTAAAACACCATACGAACACCACCCGTTCACCCCCATAATCACCCCTACCTCAATCTCTTACAGCGACCAAATCTCCATCATCCCCACCCCTAAAAATGTTTCGCCATTACAACCACCACACCAACCGCCACGACCAGCGACGCCACTACCACCCCAAACACAATAGAGACAACAACCATCACTTCTCATTCCAACATAGTCACACCCAAACGACCAACTACTATGTTCAAACCACAGTAGTCCTAATACTAGTCCCCCATGGCAATACAATAGTAGCCCACAATGCTACCAGTCATGCACCAGCCACCACCAACTCCATGGCTGGATGTAATGGGGCTTCACCAGCATGCCCAGTTCTTCTTGGAGAACACACAGGACCTAGTCGAGCAGATACGGGGATGGGGACCACATATAGAAATACGTATGAAAATAATGGACAACCTGGAAATAGTAGTGATGGAGATAGTGAACCACCTGAACGCAGCCAGGCAACAACCACCACAAATGCAAGGATATTACCAGCCAACGCAGGTACAAGAGGTCCAACAGGTGCAGGAGGTACAACAGGTTCATACACCCCCACAAAATAACTGGTTGCTCTCATCACCAGAAATGGAGGAGATAGCTCTGCCAGAAAATCTGGACATAGAGTCGGATGCACTACCAGCAGAGCTATTATCCCCTTTGAATCCGAAAGATGATATAATCATACTAATGAACCCAGAAGTGCAGGAACCAAACATCCTAGATCAAATGTTGCAACACGTCACACTAAGGGAATCACTGTCGACCACACTCCACGAAAATAATACTTCATCACAGTTCCAAAAAATGTACTCCGAATAGCAGTGAATGTCCGCACCTACCCCTACTCAATCATACACAAATATGCAGCACTGATTCTGGCAACAATGACGGAGGAAGACTTGTCATTGCCAACGAACAATGGGGAGGATCATCCACTAGTTGTGTTGTAACGACCCGACTTGTCGTTTTAAGAATTTACACCTCGTTCAGTGACTTAAGATCCCGAGAAACTTTGTAATATGTATTATGACTTGCGTGTACGGTCGAGTTCGGTTTTCAGAAGATTCGAAATTTAATTGAAAGAACAACTCTCATTTTTGAAGCTTAAATGAAAAGAGTTGGCCGGAGTTTGACTTTTGAGCAAACAACTCCGGAATAGAATTTTGATGATTCCAATAGCTTCTTATGGTGATTTAGGAGTTGGGTGTATGTCCAAATTTGAATTTAGAAGTCCGTAGGACAATTCGGCGCATTTTGGCGAAAGTTGGAAAATAGAAGATTTTTGGAAAGTTTGACCAGGAGTTGACTTTATTGATATCGGGGTTCGAAATTCAATTTTGAAAATTAGAACAGCTGCATTAAGTCATTTATGACTTGCATGCAAAATTTGAAGTCGTTCCGGATTGATTTGATATGTTTCGGCACAAGATATAGAATTTGGAAAATTTCATAAACTCATAAGTCCGAATCGACGCGCGATTTGTAGTTTTACCGTTGTTATGTGTGATTTGAGACCTCAAGTAGGTGCATAATATGTTTTGAGACTTGTTGGTGTGTTCAAACGAGGTCCCGAGGGGCCGGGTGAGTTTCAGAGTGATTTCGGACCATTTTTAGGCCATTTTTAACTACTGGTTTTTGACAGCAGTGTGCGAAATTTCTGATGCCCAGAGCTGACTTTGGAAGCTTGTATCTCGAAATCTATAAGGAATCTGGAAATTATCAAAACATGAAATTTGTAGACCTTTGATTCTAGTTTCCAGAAAGATAAACCAGTCATCATTTGGACATTTGTACAGAAAGGTATGATCGATTGCCTAAAGGATGGTAATGCAGTTTTTGTTTGCCTGGCAGTGTGCATCGCCAGAAACTTCTGATGCACAGGGCTGACTTTGGAAGATTATATCTCGCAATCTATAAAAGATCTAGAGATTATTAAAACATGAAAATTGTATCCCTTTGTGTAGTTTTCAAAGATAAATCGTTTGGCATTTGGAGTTGTGTACAAAAAGTTATGGTTGATACACTACAGGCGGTCTGTGAAGAGTTTTGAAATCGCGAGAAATTTCTGTTGCACAAGGCTAACTTTCGTAGCCGTTGTTGTCTAGTTTCCAGAAAGTTAAACTATTCATTATTTGGACATTTTTACAGAAAGTTATGATCGATTTACGAAAGGCTGGTAGTGTTATTTTTTCTGGGCTGAGGCAAATCGCAAATGTCAAATGCAACTTGCCTGGAGAGATTCTTAAAACAAGGGTTTCGGCCATTTTAACATATTTGGAGCTATGGAGCTCGGATTGAAGCGATTTTCACCAAATGGATTGGGAAAAGTGTTCTATATCCAAAAGTTATTATACTTCATGATTCCATGGTTATTTTCATCGATTATTAGTGAATCAAATGGAAAAAATTGAGAAATTTGTAAAACTTTTCAAAAACGAAAATTTAAGATTTGGAGGAAGATTTCTTATCGAAATTTGATAAAATTGGTATGGTTGAACTCGTATTAGAATGGGCGTTCGAATTTCATAAAAATTTTGTGGGGTTCCAAGAGGCGGGCCCCGCGTTGACTTTTTAGAATAAAATTTTAAGTTGACATTATATTATCCGAAATTGTTTGCAATGAATTTTTAATGAAGTTATACAATTAATTTGAATAGATTTTAGTTGTCCGGAGGTCAATTCAAGCGAGAGGGATATTTTGGAATATCAGCCTAACTTCAAAAAGGTAAGTATCTTGCCTAACCTTGAGTGGAGAAATTACCCCTTAGGCATTGAGTATTATGTGCCATTTGTGAAATGTGAAAAGCCGTGTACGCGAGGTGACGAGCACGTACTCGGGCTTATATGTGCAAAACTTATTGGTTTAAAGTCTTAAGCATTTTTACGTAGTAAACTGAATAATTGTGGACATTTATTTAATCCTCTATTTGCCATACCTCAAATCCCTATTTGTCGAATTTGTTTTTATATGATAAATTGGTGTGATTGCTACTTGAATTTTATGTGATTTCTCTGTGTTTGTTGATTCGATATTCCCCCTAAATAATTATATTATGGATTTTACTATCTGTAAATAATTAAGTAAATAAGTTTAAAAAGAGGCATTATATATTTATCGGAAATTTGGATTAAAGAAGGCGTTGTCCTATGCTGAGTTACTTTTCCATCCTTGTGGTTGTTTTTGAGGTTTTATATACGTTGTGTGGAGCCTTGGGCTAATTGCTATGGAATAAATTGATTTTGTCGTATCTTTGGAATTGGTAGTGGCCTATGGATAATTTGTGACATGTTGTAATATTTGAGCACTTGATGTGCAATTTGTGACACGTTGTAATATTTGAGCACTTGATGTGCAAAGTGATGTGTTGTGATAATTGAGTACTTGAGGTGCAAGTTGTATTATGCTGTGATATTTACTTTTGGGACTAAGAGGCGGTACCTCGGGAGCTCCCCCTATCTTGCATATTTACTTTTGGGACTACGAGGCGGTACCTCGGGAGCTCCCCCTGTCTTGCATATTTACTTTTGGGACTATGAGGCAGTACCTTGGGAGCTCCCCTGTCTTGCATATTTACTTCTGGGACTACGAGGCGGTACCTCAGGAGCTCCCCTATCGTGCATTTACTTTTGGGACTACGAGGCAGTACCTCGGGAGTGTCACGACCCAAAATCCACTAAGGGTCATGATGGCGCCGGAAACCATTGTCAGGCAAGTCAACACCAAATAACTAGTAATTTCTCGTTTTAGATATTTCTGAAATCACTTCTTTTATACATTTAAACAATAAATAATAAATTCCACTGAATAAATAATGATACCTTTAACAATTTTAAACTACTGAATAATCCCATAGACATCCCAGAATCCGGTGTCATAAGTGCATGAGCAATTTCTAGGAAACAATATAGTACAATAACCGTCCGGAATACAAATGGAACAGTAGAGAAAATACAATACAGTACTCTGAAAGAGACTTTGCTGGCTGCGGGCCGTCTCGAGAAGTGCAGCTCACCTAAGTCTCCGTATCAACCATGCTGCTACGCCCACTAGGCCACTAGAGATACATGTGCCTGTGCAACAAAAATGCACAGCAAGTGTAGTATGAGTACGAAAATAACGTGTACTCAGTAAGTATCCCGCCTAATCTCAAAGAAGTAGAGACGAGAGGTCGACTTCGACACTTATTAGTGGCATAATACTGATACACCAATAATATAATAAATCAAGGATTTTTTTTATAAACATGGTTGTAACTTAATAGAATGAAGCAAGTGAACAATTCTTTCTTTTAAAGGAAATTCCCAAATTCCTTTTCATTATTTGTACTTTTATCTCAGGCCAGGTGGAACAAATATCAACATTTATAAATTCTAAGGCAAACATTACAAGCATGCGCAAATCATGCCGAGGATGTACGGTCCGATCCAACTAAATTTAAACTGTGCACTGCCAGAGGGTCGAATAGCGCGAACCTTAGATGCATCTATTTAATCTACCGAGGCGTTCGGCTCGTTCCACAAATAAATAAACACATTCAAGCAGTCAACCAAGAAATCATCAGGGAGCAATTATTCAGGAAAAGACAAGTTTCTCTTTTAAAAGTCAAGAAATGATGTCTAGCCTTTTAGAAATTTATTTATACATTCAATATGTGTCTAAGCATTTTTAAATTGACAACAAGGTTGCAAATATTACAAGTAAAGCATGCTTTTGGGCCCTAGACTACCCGAACTTGAGCATAATAGTAGCTACGCACGGACTCTCGTCACCTCGTGCGTACATAGCCCCCACAAATAGGAGCACATAACCAACTAACTCACCTATGGGGACAATTCCCTCTTACAAGGTTAGGAAGGAGACTCACCTCGCTCTGAAGTTCCATAACCGGCACTCCACGCCCTTCTGTAGACTCAAATTGATGCACAACGTTCCAAAACTAGCCATTAAGTATGTAAACCCATTAATACGTGTTCAATTACTCATAATAATCTAATTTATAATAATTTTTAACCCTGATCGAAGAGTTGATAAAAAATGCCCTCGGGCCCACGTGCCTGGATTCCGAAATTTTTCGAAGATAAAATTTGCCCATATCCAATATATAATTTACTCTCAGTTTCATGTCCAAAATCGTGGTCAAAATCCAAGAATACTAATTTTCTAGGTTTTCCCTCAAACCCCAAGTTTTCCACAAATTTTCATGCTCAAATCCATATACAATCATGTATTTAACTCAAAACTAGCATAAACCGCTTACCTCATGCTTGGTGGTAAAAATGGCACCTCAAAGTTGCTCCAAAATCGGCTCCAATGGAAGAAATGGGGTTGAAATGAACCCAACCCCCGATTTAAAGAACCTCACTGCCTCCGGCATTTTCGCACCTGTGGTCACTTGACCGCTTCGGCGGTTCCACAGGTGCGACCCACAATCCGCTTCTGCAATCCTCCTCCAGGCCCTCAACTTCCGCATTTGCGTCCTTCCTTCCGCAGGTGCGGTCCCGCTTCTGCGGCAAGATGACCGCATCTGCGGTCCCAGCTTAGCCCAGCCACTTCTGCTTCTGCGGCACCTAGGCCGCTTCTGCGGCACCTAGGCCGCTTCTGTGGCTCCACACCTGCGGCCAAGACCTCGCAGGTGTGGTTACACCAGATGACAGCAGGCTTCAGCTCTTCCTCCCAACTCCAATTTGATCCGTTAACCACCCGGAATCCACCCGAGGCCCCTAGGACCCCGTCCAATCACACCAACCAATCCCATAACATAACGCGGACCTACTCGAGGCCTCAAATCACATCAAACAATGTCGAAAGCACGAATCACACCCCAATTCGAGCTTTATGAACTTTAGAACTTCAAACTTCTACATCCGATTCCGGAACCTAACAAATCACTTACGATTGACCTTAAATCTTGCACACAAGTCATATTCGACATTATGGACCTACTCTAACTTCCGGAATCGGAATCCTACCCCGATATCAAAAAGTCCACTTCCGGTCAAACTTCTCAAAAACCTTCAAATTTCAAACTTTAGCCGAATGACTCAAAAATGACCTACGGACCTCCAAATCCACTTCCGAACGCGCTCCCAATACCAGAATCGCCATACAGAGCTATTCCTATACTCGGAATCCCAAACGGACATCGATAACACTGAAATGCACTTCAACCCAAACTTATAAAATTCTTCCAAAATGCTAACTTCCACAATAGGCGCCGAAACGCTCCCTGGTCATCCAAAACCCGATCCGGACCTACGCCCAAGTCCAAAATCATCATACGATCCTGCTGGAACCTTCGAATCCCGGTTCTGAGGTCGTTTACACAAAATCCAATCCTTGTCAACCCCTCCAACTTAAAGCTTCCAGAATGAGAATTCTCTTTCCAAATCAACTCCGAACTCCCCGAATTTCAATTCCGACTATGCGTACAAGTCATAATACCTAAAGTGAAGCTGTTCATGGCCTCAAACCGCCGAACGATGCGCTAGAGCTCAAAATGACCGGTCGGGCCATTATAGGGAGCACCCCTGTTGTTTACTCCTGTTGTATTATGTTGGCTTTTCGTACGACACTCTGAGGATTTGTATTCTGGTTTGTACTTGTTTTCGATGAATGAGTTGTTTTAAATAAAAGAAATTACTATTATGTTTTAATTTAATAAGTTTTACATCCAAATCAGTAGCTTATCGGATGCTTTAGTTTAATTGAACTGTTATTTTCTTCACTCCAAGTATTTCAAAAATAAATTCATTTCTTTGTTGATTCTTACTTGATTTTAAAAATTGTAACCTTACTTTATTAAAAATAAATTGATCGTGCGGATTTTATATATTGATATTTTTGGCACGTGAGTTGTCTGTGCAGTTATGATGGAAATATGGGCACGAGGTGTCGTGAAAATACGAAAGTGGGCCGAGACCCGTATTATTTATGATTATAAATTGAGGTGTCACAAGGTGACTTTTACTTGAAAGAATTATATACAAAAATATTTTTTTGAAAGAATTATATTTGAAAGATATTTATTTGAAGGGAGTATAATCGAAATATATATTTATTTTAAAAGATTATATTCTAAAGATTTATACTTGAAGTATTTACATTTGAAAGACGTATATTGAGAGACTTGATTAATGGTTGTATTTGTGTTCCTTATTTTTTTGAGCAATATTTATAGTATCTTTGTTGCCTTGTTGTTTATGTCATTAATTGATTCTTGTTGCCATTATTGCCAATTGTTTTCTATTATCATTATATATCGCTATACTGCACATGTTATGTGATTAGTGAGTGTCTTGACTGTACCTCGTCACTACTCCACCGAGGTTAGTCTTGATACTTACTGAGTACCGACCGTGGTGTGCTCATACTACACTTCTACACATTTTTGTGTAGAGCTAGGTACTGGAGCTTTCAGACTCGAACAGAGTTAGTGTGTTGATCGCAAGGATTCAAGGTAGAGCTGCTTGGTCGTCGCAGTCCCTTGGAGTCTTTCCATTTTATTGTACTGTTAGTTCTCATTCGAACAGTATTGTATATTCAATCTTTGAGATCATTTCATGTATTCATTTAGAGTTCGTGACTCAGTATTACCAGACTTGGGAGGTAGTTTGAATATTTTCGCTATTGGTTTCGACACTTGTATTAGATTCTATTTTTTTTAAAATAGCTTGAATTGTATTATAATCGGCTTACTTAGTCTTAGAGACTAAGTGCCATCACGACTCCTGTGGTGGGATTTTGGGTCGTCACATGCGCGTCTGCGCATGTTACTAGCTCCGGGTGGGAGCTTACGCATAACCAATGAACCCAAAATGAAGATCCTCCTTTGGAACTGCAGGGCCTGCAACAACCAAGAATTTCGGCGCAACTTCAAAGACATTATTGACTGAAATAACCTGTCAATTATCTGCCTCACTGAAATGCGCATGTAGAGCCACTATGAGCTCATGGAATTTATTGGTTTCACTGACTTGTTTGAAATTAGCGCATATGGCTACTCAAGTGGACTCGTACTAATGTGGAACCATGAGGAATCGGAAATGGATCCAGTTGCAGTTACTGACCAGGAGATCCATGCAAACATCTAGGTCGGTAGAACTTCAAAATCTTGGCTACTTTCTTTAGTTTATGCCGTCAGTTTATTAGTGAACAGGAAAATTCTATGGAATAATCTGCAATTAGTTGCCAAAAATAACACCAACTCGTGGCTATTATGTGAGACTTTAATAAAGTCACAACCGCCTCCGAAAAGTTTGGAGGTAGGCCCATAAACAGTAATAAAAGTACTGCTTTTCTAAACTGTCTTGATGCTATTGATATGATTGACTTGGGTTTTGTGGGACCACGCTTTACATGGACAAATAAAAGGAAAAAATGCAGCAGTAAATCTTGGAAAGATTAGACTAATTTCTTGGAAATTCAGACTGAGTGAAAATGCTCCTGGATGCCACTGTCGCAGACATGTCACGTACACATTCGGAACACTGCCCGCTCCTGCTAAGCCTATGAAAAACTATTAGTAAGCCAACACACATTTTCCACTTTGGAACAATGTGGCTTAGTCACCCGCTTTTTTCAAACATAGTTAAGCAATATTGGAATAATAACAAAAATTACGCATCTGCCATTTTCACTTTTCACAGAACACGCGGAAGAATGGAATAGGTCTACATTGAGAATACTTTTTTAAAAAAAGAGAACACTTCTTGCCCGAATTCCGGGGCTAAAAAACATGCAACCACAAAATAAAATCCAATTTCACCAGAACCTAGAAAATAATCTTATTCATGAATATAACATAATCCTTCAAAATGAACAGGATTTTTGGAAATTAAAATCAAGAGTACAGTGGATTAATGACATGGATGCCAACACAAAATTCTTTCATGCCAACACTATTGTTATATTTCGTTTCATAGCCTTGGTTATCTATTCGTATGGCTTTATATATCTAGGTAGGTCACTATACCATAACACTTACTTCGGTTTATTACTAACGAGGTCTGCTACCCAACTCTAGGTTACTCTCTCGCTACGTATCTTATATGTATAAATCTAAGTCCTTTAGCTCTTCCTCATTACTGTTCATCTTAAGAATGACGGCCTAATCCCATCTCATACTTTATAACTTTTATCTGTTTATTGTTGATTCACCTTAATGTTGATTTATATCTACCACTGATAACTTGAGACCTCTTACTTAATACATTGTCCCTAGGGTTCATGTCCCATCGGGAACATCTTAAGTGATTTTCCTGATCCACCTAGGGGTGAAACTATACTTCAATAACTGTATTTTATAGCATCCCAACGTGATTCATCATATGAGTTCTAATCCTGTGCAACTCATGAAATCACTATTCTCAAAATTGTTACTCAATCAATGGCCTAAACGTCATACCCTTATCTATCACCATTACACCCTTATTCTACAACCAGAGCAGCATTTCACCTCTTCTAATTGCTCTTACACTTAGACTCCTCTGACTTCATTTAGACTATACCGAGCTCTCTATAATTTATGGAAACCATCAGCTCTCTTGTTTTGATGGGTTTAATCCTAAGGACTTACCTATTCCTGTCACCTTCTCACTCACCTTTTCTTATCCTTACTTCTATCTACCTAAAACCTTGTCACTATATGATACTTTAGCGTGCGACCTACACATATCGATTCATACTACTCAAAGCCTTCCTTTAACTTGCTAGCACCATAGATTTCCTTTCGTGCCTTTTCAGTTGTATTTAAATGTAAGCAATGACTTTTCCTGACGTTCTGCCACTTGTTACATGAATACTTGGCTCATCTTAGTGCCCACAAATATTGGAATTCCATGCAACCCATATGATCTTGAATATCACCTTTTGATTTTTTTCTTCTTCCCGTTCATTAGCCACGATATGTGCCACTTTCTTATGGAGTGCATACAATATTGTTGTGAGACTGTTGTTACAAGACCATTTTTTCTTTATGTTACTATGCTTAAGTTGAAGCCTTCTTCCTTATTTCCTTAGCTAGGCTTTCTTTGTAATACTTAAGGGAGACCCTTTAACTCCAGTAAAGCTGCGAACTTATTACATCGTATACCGAAAGAATCTTTAATGTTCTTACTTGCCTATAATTATCCTTAGTTACATACCTCCATGCCCTTGTGCTCGTAGGGTTGCTTCTGAACTGAAATTTTTGATTGTCTCCCCACTAGCACTTTCTTTCATTTCTGTAACACTTATACGGTACCTTTAACTACCCAACTCCTATTTGAAAATTTCTCAAGGATCATGATGTCATATCTGTGAGACTGAATTCACTACGTTAGGGTTCACTATGTTTATCTTGCATGATCTGCTAATTTGTCTATGACCTCTTGTCTAGCCATAACTAGGCTCTTCTTAATCAACTACAGACTACTCGTTTGTCCATTCTCACACCTATATTTCACGTAATCTCTCTTGGGTTATATCCTTTGTCTTAACTTACCTCTCGCACTAGCCCCTTATTTATCAATAACATCTTGGGGGAACCCTTACTTCCTCTCCCTGACGTCGTGCTTGCATAATATTCTGGAATCATAGCATATCTGTAGGATTTGAATAAATGCAATCTCGTTCCTTTTGCTATTTTACCGCATTCTTCCTTTACTATTCCATAGTTACCTTTTTATCTTTGGTGTCTTTTCACATCTTTACTGACATCTTACTTGACTTGCGGTAACCCTTCTGTACCAAGGGTAACTGAAGTTCTTATGCACGAGGGTGACACCTAGTGTAACTGGCACATTTAGTCCCTTAAGCTTAACTTTGTTCGCAACATTCGCTTTAGGGAAGCGTCTTCCTGAATGACCATTAAAGTTTATTCTTTTGTTGTCCATTCTATTATTGGCGAAATGCGATCTCTAAAGTTCTCATGATGTTGACTATTATCAAATCTTCTGATCCCTAATTCATGTTCAGTGTATCTTGTTCACTAGCCAATACTGATTTTTATTACTCCGGGGGTCTAACTTTTCCTTCTGGTAACCACATTAGAGTCACCAACTCATTTTTCGAAATGAGGATATGACCTTTAGCCTATACTCTTTTATTGTCTCAAGGCCTGTCACCTCTTTTCTTTTCCTTCACTTGACTATAGATTGTCATCGTGTCATATTTTGATTTACCGTTATCACTCATTTATCACATCTTACTCATGATTCTTCATTTACTCTCTTCTTATTTTCCGGCTAATATTTTTGTCTATCACTTTATTCTAATAACTTTAACAAAACGTTCTTTTACTTTTAGCTCCCCTTGCTTCATCTCACTGGATTTTCGGAATGCCTAACATTCTCCTTTTTTTTACTAGGTGTTGGAGTCATACTAAGGTAAATATTTATCCCTTCTGGGATCCTACTGTCTATCTTCTGAAATTTCTGAATATTCTAGTATTCATATCTGACTGTACTATTCTAGAGTTCACCATCTAGGTGTCTGACAAGGAGATCTATTACCACATTTGTACTATCCTTCGGAAATGTTAGCTAATGATAACAATCCATCCACAATTTTGGGTTACTCTAACCCCAGCTTGATCCTGATATCCCATCCTTCTCTTAATCTATATCTGTCAACTCCCATAGGGCATAATTGAGATGGGTGTGGTCAATTGTATATAACTCGGTTATTGTTGGAAGTAACTCAGAAGGCATGTATTTCTTCTACATGAATTGTAAATAATGATAATCTTCATTAGCTAAGTACCTCGTACCCTTCTTCATCTTGCTTCTTTTACTTGCTGAAACTTATGTCTACCTTCCGATTCTCTTATTCCTTTTTACCATGCGATTCGATAGATATTCTTGCCTCAGGGCTCCTTATCAAGAAGCTTACACATCTTAGTACACACATGATCTGCTGAAGACCTCACATTTACTCATCATAAGCATGATGTAAAATCGAGTTCCTCTGACTCAACTCTTCCACAGCCACATTCAATATCTTACCAACTGTCTTTCTGGATGTAGGTATCGTTGTATTACGAATAAAATAAAATTTAGGAGTTTGAATTCTTACAACTGAGTTCTACCACACGATCTAGAGTAAGAAGAAAGAGTGATAGTCCTAAATGCCCTGTAGCCTCCTGCTTATAAGTATGGTGCACAACACACCCATAAATAAGACTCTACTAGACACGACTTGTAGACTCCCTAGGACAGAACTGCTCTGATACCACTTCTGTCACGACCTAACCGTAGGGCTGCGACAGGCACCCGGTGCCTTACTCAACCGAGTACCAATGTAACATATCTTTATTATCATACTATCATGGGTAAATGGGCCAGAAGGGGCGTCATGAGATAACCAGAATAAAATAAAAGGGAATACTAGACATAGGACGACCCAACATGATATAGAAACTTATATATGTGGCATACAGGCCTATAAGGCCGACATGATCATTTGTATACTCAAAACATAGGCCGACAAGGCCATACAAGTATCCATATACATAACATCTGTCTACAAGCCTCTAAGAGTACATAAATGTCATAAAGTTCTGGATAGGGCCCCGCCATACTAATCAATACGTCTAAATCATACTGACCAAATAGGCAACTCCGGAGCAAGTGGAGCGCTCCAACACCTTCCGCTGAGCTGATAGCCTACTAGGAGGACTCTCAACCTGTCTATCGGGACCTGCGGGCATGAAACGCAGCATCCCCAGGCAAAAGGAACGTCAGTGTAAATAAAGTACCGAGTATGTAAGGCATGACATTAGTAAACTAAAGAAACATGGAGTAAAGAACTCAACCTGTAATTCTAAATAGCTTTGTGAATCATGAAAATTTTATAATGTCATGCATGTGCGTATAAATTACGTACTATGCATAGGTATATGCGTACATAACATCATCAAGCCTTTGAGGGCATCCCATCATATCATCTCAGCCACTATGGGCAAAATCATCAACGTATACTAGCTGATCAAGTGGTGGTGCGTATATAACACCGTAACCTTTTCCCATATCCCATATAGATATAATATACGCGTATATAATATCATTTGGTCATGGATCAATGTACATGTATAAATGAATGCAATGCATGATGAAGTAAGTTAGTAAGATTTCTCGGAATGTCATAAGATCAATATGCCTTCGGATAAACTTTAGCAACTTATGTATTTTTCTAAGACCCATGAACAAAATATATAATAATAGGACACATAGGGAATCAAGAACATAGGCACCCCTAGTACTTCTATGAATAGAGTCATTTATAAAAGTTCCGCATTTGCTCGTTTCGTTTGTATCATATGGATCATGCCAAAAGAAAAGAATGGATAGTCTTACATATCTTAACTTCATCGAGTCCTTAATACCTTCCAAGAAATTCTTCAAACAACTCAACTCAATCTACCATAGCATAAGGAGATTCAAAATCAGTGTTGAGTAAAGGCTAAGTCCGCAAATTAAACTAGTAGCTCGTTTATGTTAATTTGGGCAGCATCTCCCCTGTAACAAGAGCCTCCTCCAATTACCATATACCAACAACAATGACCAGAGAAATCCAGCAATACATAATTATCAATAACAAGACACCATAAAATAACAATAAGTCACAACTACTTCACGACGAGCGGCAAGCTCCAATTGGAATTCGTATACCCCATATCACCCCTTATAGACTTCTTACTTTAACTTAATAGTAACATTAACATGATAATGAATTCATTCTTCAATGATTCCAGCCTTATACCATATATTTATAACAAGAAAAATAATCCACAACTCCAATTATCCTCAATTAGCAACTTTATTCACTAGTTCATGTCTAGTCCATCCATTTAACTTAATAAATGTCAAGATAAACTTAAGCAGAAGCAAGAACACAATATAATTACCTCCTAGTGGATTCAAGTCGAAATCCATGTTATATTTAGCTTACAACAGCCCAACACACGCCAATCACTTCATACCAAAATGACAACTATTGTAGTGACAAACACCCCATGTTACAAAAAACGCCTAATCCAACAATTCGCAATTATGTAGTGTTTCTACACGCTATTTTCCTCCAAAACTCCATTAAACAGTAGCAACAGCCCAAAAGTAACACGAAACAACCCACAAAACAGTCCATTACAAGTGGAATAATTCGAACTCACGGCTTTCGATCACCGTCCCGTGAGTTCTACTATTAGAAAACAAATTTATCAACCTTTATTGATATTTAAAAGCTTAAATACAGAAAAGTAGGTAATTTCTTAACTATTAAATACCTTCCAAAACTCAAACTACAAAGAAAAGGAGAGGCGATATACCGATATTTACGTGGTAGGGATCGTTCTAATGTTATCGCTTCTTGATTTCATGCCCGTGATGATAATCTTGTTTGAAACCCTTGTAGAGAGCTTAAGGGTAAAGTTAGAGGTCTTATTTGGTCGTGTTCTCTGGAAAATTGAAGAAAGAGACGAGATAAGGATATAAATATCCATTTTTTTTAAAAGTCAAAAAGGTGCTACTTGGCACCCTAGCATTGGTCCTTCTTCCAACGCTTATAACTTTTTATCCGGGTGTCGTATGAGCGAACGATTAAGAGCTTTGGAAACTAAATTCCAAGACCTTTAATTTGGCATATAATATGTTCCAAAAAGACCTCATATAACACACGAAATGTATTGCTCAAAAGGCTTCATTACAATACAAATCCTTAGTCGATTTTTCCGCAACTTAAATTCGATTTTTCCCAAACTTTATATTTCATATCCAAACATCATATATAGTCATATAATGATTCTAAACTTATTTAAATCATGATTAACAAGTATTATATTCATCCTAACTTACTTAAGACTTCAGTAAACCTTTCTTATCATTGTAGAAGGATTTTGTCCTTTTTGAGCTTACATTAGATAATATAATAATGACAGTGACGTCTGAAGTATGGGGTGTAACAACATGTCCCCTTAGAAATATTTGTCCCCGAATGTTAACTCTTAAAGGCTTGTGAAGATGGGGCGTAACATCATTAATCACTTTATATACTTTCAAAGAGGATCTCATTTTCAAGCTTAAATCAATTGACTTACGACGTACTTTCACGTACAAAAAATGGGGTGTAACATCATGCACCCACAAAATATATTTCAGTATAGGCCCATCAGCCTATATAACACAATCTATAAGACTACAACAAAAATCATTGTAAACCGTATATGCCCCTTCCTCAATAACATTATTAGTCCTAATTAGTGTAGCTTTATTCCAGGAAGGAGAGCAATTGACAATGCAATAATTGTCCAAGAAGCAATCCACTCTTTTAGGAATTGTACTGGGAGGACTGGGAAGATGATGCTCAAGATTAATCTTGAAAAGGCCTTTGACCGACTTGAATTGTCATTTGTCAGGAGCTCCTTGCACGCACTCAATTTTTCACAAGACTTAATAACGCTTATCATGAATTGCATATCTACCACAACAACATCAATCATTGCAGACGGCAAACCTACACAATTCTTCGAACCATCAAGAGGCATCCGACAAGAAGACCCACTATCTCCGTACCTATTCATCATTTGTATGCAATCCCTAACACATTACATTGATTATGAAGCAGATATTTTGAACTGAAAACCCAATAAAATAAGCCAGAATGGCCCTGCCATATCCGACCTCTTATTTGTGAATGACCTTATCCTTTTCTTCGAGGTAGACAATGCAGGTGCAATTTCTATCATAAACATATTGAACTTCATTTCCCATCAATCCGGACGGAGAATAAATTTCTCCCAATCCAAAATAATTTTTTCCTCAAATGTACCAACTACAAACTAAACATCCCTGGCTACCACCCTAAACATTAAGATTAAAAACAATGTGGGTAAATACCTGGGATTCCCGATTACCAATTTACAACCAAAAAGCTCGTACTTGACAGGATGAATAATAGACCAAAAGGATGGAAAGCCAAACTTTTAACCTTATCTGGGAGGTTAACCCTTATTCAATCAACTCTGTCAGCAATACCCACCCACCCCATGCAAATGAATCTTCTTCCAGCAAAGACTAGAAACAATATTGATCGCATCTAGAGAAACTTCCTATGGGGTTCTACCAGGGACCACATGAAGATCCATCATATCAACTGGGATAAGGTAACATCGATTAAGCAAGAAGGAGGCCTTGGGTTGTACAAAGTAAAAGGAAGAAATGTCGCACTCCTCTCAAGCCTACTATGGAGATACCTCTCCAATCCTGAATCTCTATGGGCTAAAGTGATAAAGGGTAAATATCTTAACAATTCAAGAAGGAATCCTATGATTTATAAAACCAATGACTCCTACATCTGGAAAAGCACAGCAAAAGCTTATTCCTTTTTCTCCAAAGGCATAGCTTGGAATGTTGGAAATGGACGTAGGATAAGCGTATGAGATGACGAATGAATTATTGGCAAACACACTCCAGAGGAATTAATAGAGGGCCCTTAGGTAAAGAAAATATCAATAAAAAATTGAATTACCTTATTATCAATAAAAATTGGAATCTAGAAGCTCTCTTATATGACCTTCCAAATACGATCTCTGACCTTGTGACACAAACATACCTCCATTTCTTTGAAAACATAAATGATTCATTCTCCTGGAAAGAAACGGAATACGGGAACTTCACAACAAAATTTGTAAAATTTGCCTACAATTTTTTTACCAGGTTCATGGAGGCAACCCAGAATTATGAAATTTTTCACCATTTCTAGATATGGAGAGCACTATGCCACAACAAGCTCAAAACATTCCTATGGCTATTAGTCCATCAACGACTCCCCACTGCAGTTTTCCTGAGCCAAAGAAAAATAATTGAATTTAATATCTGCAAATATTGTGGGACAGAGGAAAATGCAAACCACTTGTTCGCTCATTGCCCTATGAACAACACAATATGGGGAGAGTTAAATATCACTACTCCATCCTCAAACCAACTAGATTGGATAAATCGTACTTGTACCTCTACTATGAGCATCCTTCTACCAAATAACACAACAATCTCAATGGCAGTTATAACTCCAATTATTCTTTGGTATATATAGCTCAACCGTAATCACAACTACTTCAACAACTGCAATCCAAATCGACAGCCTAAAAATAATTACAAACGCAATGGAATACCTATATCAAACAAATCATAATTTCAAAAATCGCTTCAATATTAAAATCCCAATGAAGTGGACACCACCACCACAAAACATCTATAAACTTAATATAGATGGTGCACACCAAAAAACTCCAACATCGGAGGAGTAGGTGGAATCATCAGAGATTCCGGAGGAAACTGGATTGATGGATTCTCAAGTCACATAATGGTCTCATCACCAATCCGGGGAGAAATTGTTGCCCTACTAAAGGGGTTGGAACTTGCTTTCACAAAAAATCGAACACCGATTATAGTGGAAAAAATTGCCAGGTATTACTCTACCTATTACAGGACAAACTTCACAACAAAGCTAATGCTAATTTTCTCCATGATTGCAGGTTCCTGCTTGACGCACTGGGCCAGCCGGATTTTAGGCATGTCTACCGTGAAGAAAACCAAGTGACGCACACACTGGCGCAGTTTGGGAGCAACTTTAACTCACCTACTAACGCTGAGTGTGAAGATCACTTAAGGAGTGAACCACCTTTATTTGCTTTCTCTACTTTCATAAAGACTTATTAGGGACTACTTCGTTAAGACCGGTCACGTGTTGTAATAACTCTCTTTAAATTCCTACACAATAATAATACCTCGTCTTTAAAGAACGAAAAAAAAAACCTCCCCCACACCCCACCCCCTACCTCTACCCTACCCCACCACCTCCACCAACCCCGCGCCACCCTACGCTCACCCCCGGGCCACCCACCCTTAATATTATTAAATGTACTTTCTTTTCATGTTGTGGATAGAGTTTTTTTTTTTATCAAACGAATATTTTCTTTTCGTGATGTGTAAAAAAAATATTTTCTTTCATTTCAACAAAAAGATTACTTTCTTTTCATGATGCACAAAAACTATTCATTTCAACAAAATTATATAGTGAAAAAAAAATACTTTCTTTTTATGATATAGAAAAAATATTTCTTTCATTTCAACAAAGTGAGAGTTTTCTTTTCATGATTTAGAAAAAAGTATTTTTTTTTTTCATTTCAACAAAATAAGTATTTTCTTTTCATGATGCATGTAGAAAAAGTATTTTCTTTCATTTCAACAAAAATGAGTACTTTCTTTTCATGTTATAGAAAGAGTATTTTTATTTTGTTTCAACAAGGAAAGAGTATTTTCTTTTCAGTTATGGAGCTCAAATTTTAACATTCTTGTATGAAAAAGTAAATCAGTATATTAGTTCCTTTGGGTTTATGTGAATTTTCAAAAGAATAATTGAATTCTTGAAGGAAAATAGAGTTGTGGAAATGTTGAGTAATTTTGAGGGTGGGGCGGAGGGTGATGAGAGTAGCATAGAAAATTATTTTCCTAAAAAAGATTTTCTACTCCCCAACCAAATACTAGAAAATATTTTTCATAAAAAAATTTCCACTCACCAACCAAACATGAAAAAATAAGTAATAACACCATTTATTTTTCAGGAAAACTTTTTTCAAGGAAAATATTTTTCTTCGTACCAAACTCATCCCTCATCAATAATCTTTTACAAACATTGAACTTCTTTTGTTTTTTATTTTTTATTTTTTATTCTTTGATTACAAACATAAATTATGTACTTATATTATATAAAAAAATGTTGTATGGTACAATAGATATCTTAACATGCATGCTTGTGATAATATTACTTCTAGGAGGCTAGTAAATCTTACAAGCATATTTATCACGAAAAAATGAACGTCTAAATTGTAAACAATAATGGTCATCTTTAGATAGTTTGGCAACAGGGGCGGAGGCAGAAGTCCGAGGATTTGGTTCAACTTAATAAGTTTTGCTCAAACAGTATATTTTATATTAAAAATTTATTAAGTAAATAGAGGAAATGTTCATCTGATATGCCTATGGAAAAAGGGTTAAGGTTCATCAATGATATAGCTCAATATAATATAGGAAAAATGATATTGTATTGCCACTCTCAAATCCCATTTATATATTTTTTGTATATATATACATTATGTATGTTATATACAAATTTTATAAACTTTTTTGGCTACCAAATGTAAATAGTTTCTGGCGCGGGCTAAAAGTAAAAAAGTTTACCCTATTTTTTCAATAAAAAATTAGTCCAACATTAATCATCATTTTAATTAAACTAGTCTTAGGTACGCACTTTGCGTGTGTTTAAATTTTCTTCGGAAAATTAAATTTAGAACTCAGTCATTATTATTTGAAGTCGTCCTTCTAAGGCCATCTCCACCCCTTGCCTCCATCTTCTCCTCCAAAATGGAGTAAAGTTACTCCAACCATTACTCTATTTTTTACTCCAAAAAAGAATATTCCATTTTATATTCTTCTCTCTCTTTAATATTATATCATTATCTTTTATTTAAATTTCATTTTCTTATTTCTATTAAAAAAATCTATCTTTTTTTCTTTTTTACATATTCATCACATGTAATTTATATTCCTTTCTTATATAACCATTTAATATAAAATTATTTTATACCATAATTTTTAAATAATATAATTTGTAAGCAAATACTATAGATTATATATATTAACGGATAATTCAAATAAAAGTGAAATCATTGAGATACAAGATAATTAAATACATATTACGTTATGGTAAAATTCAGATTAAATACTACATAAATTCAATTTCCGTCTCTATTATGCTCCCATAGATGATCTATTAATGCATTACGAAGTGCAAAATGATCATCTTTGTCCTTAATTCTTTTGTGTCGAGCTAAAAATTGTTTAAATCGGTGATTTTCATCTACCACAATTTCTACCTCTAGAGGTGAACATTCCCAATCATCTTGAATTGGTGCATTAAGATAATTGAATTATTGAGGCGATGAATAATGCAACTGAGACAAAACAGAAGTTTTGACTGTTCAAAAAGAAAAACTAAGACTAAAAGAATTGAAAGAAGAAAATAAAATTTTAATGATCAACGTGGATTCTATTGTCGATCCGACTCGTCGTGAATTTTTGCGACAAGAACAACAACGAATAATATATAAAATAAGTCAACAATTTCCACAGTCACAACTACAACAATCCTCGACCTTATTCACTCAATACTATAACGATATTGGTGTATCTAAAAACGACATAGGTCCCTATTAAGTTATTATGCTATTTACCATAGTTTCAATTTTTATGTATTTTAATTTAATGTATTCTTATTTTTAATGTATTTTCAATTTTAATGTATTTTCATTTAATGTATTTTCAATTTTTACGTTTCAATTTTAGCAACATCTAATATATTATATCCGCACCTTTCATTTTAGCAGCATCTAATATTTTATATTTGCACCATTCCTTTTTTAAGATGATTGTATATTTTTGTACGATTATGACTTATAATAAAATTAATTTATAATTTTACATAAAAATAATAAATGTACGAAAATTAATTTATAAAAATTATATGCCAAAGTTAAGATGTAAAATTAATATTATAAAGATATTACATAAACATAATTAAGTATATATAAAAAGATAAATTAAAAGAGTTAAATAATAATAAAATAATAAGGAATAGTAATGGAGGAGATGAATAGTGTCACTCCAAATTTGGAGGGACACTATTCATCCTCCATTATGGGGGCAACAACATTGGACCCAAATTTCTCCAAAACAAGACTGCACTATGGCAAAATGCAATAGCGTTGGGGATCGCCTATATCCAAAATACATAAGACCGAAATCCTGGTTCCGCCCCTCTTGACAATCCTTTTTCTTCTAATTTATTTGTTCAATTACTCTTTCGGTTGTATCCTCTTTGGAAAATTTGTTTGACGTTAATTGTTTTTAAAATGGTTAAGATTTAGAGGCTGATCGGCTGATGCAGATTAATATTTCTCAATTACTTATAATGATGAGAATCCTATTAATATAGAGGCGAACAATGCTCAACCGACCGCATAGCGCAGTGGATTAGCGCGTCTGACTTCGGATCAGAAGGTCGTGGGTTCGACTCCCACTGTGGTCGATATTTATCTTCTATCTCTTTTTATTCTTCCTGTTTTACACTTTTAGTATTGGTAAATAATACTCAATCTAGGAACTAAATTAAATAATCCAGCAATAAATTGAAGCTTAGAGCCCGTTTGGTCATACAAATTTTTCACTTTTTTTTTAAAATTAATGTTTAGCCATAAAATTTTCAATTTTTACTTAAAGATGAATTTCAGAGTTTTTCAAATATCATTTTCATTTGAAGGAAATTTTTCACCTTTTTTTCAAAATTTTACAATTCTTATGTCCAAATAGTTCACTATAATCATTATTAAACCTTAAAGCTTAACATGAAGCAAGGCCTTTTTCACATGAGTTTTTGTTTTATTGTTTTATCTTTAAAAAGAAGCAAGGAGGTTTTGATGGTTTCCACTTCCTTCTGTTGATAAATTAATAGCTAACTTAAAATACAATCAAAGGTGAAATGATTGTTAATGTCAAGTCGCTTGTTTTTTGGTATTTGGAAAAAACTTAACTTAGACACCATATTCTGGAAAAAATTAATCTCTTCTGAGTTCTCAAAAAATTGGCCAATAACTATAAATATCTAATGAGATGCTATATACAATTTTCAAATTTTTTATTTAAAATACTGCTGAGAAGAGTACATTCCAAAAAGTTACCTCAAACTTGAAGAAAATTACTTGGGATGTATCACCTTGTAACTAGTAGAACAATTGGGTTAGATCAAGGGATCTTTACGCAAATAGCCTGATTTATTGTTTACTTTTTGACTTGTATACATAGATAATACACAATTATACATATATTATATATAAATTATATATATTTTATATCCGCTGACTATTTTAGTTTAAGCGATTAGATGGACGATTATTTAAGTTAATTCATCTTAGCGGGGGATTAATGCTATAGCCTAAAAGTTGCTTAAATAGATAAAGAAGCAACAAAAAATTTATAGAAATATGATACTTTTTGGGATGATCTTTAACCTTTTCCCCATAAACATAACTTTAAGGTCAAAGGTTAAGCGTGTTGCCCATAAGCAAGCGTGGGGCAAAACTTTTTAACAGGGGCAGATCCAACAGTTCAGCTATGGGTTTAACTGAACCATAACTTTTATCTTAGATACATATTTTCAGTATAAAATTTACTAAAATTGCTAAAAAAAAATTGGAGCTATGAACCCACAATTCAAACGAGATGATGGGTTTCAATGATTGAAACCGAAATCTTGAACCTACAGAATTAATTTTCTAGATCCGCCTCTACTTGTTAAATTTGAAGTTCTATCTATGGGGCAAGTGATGACAAAAATTTGAGATCATCGACTTTGAGGGCTATTTGTGTACTTCACCCAATAAGTCATCTACCCAATGGGCTTACAGATGGAAGTTGGGAGAAATTCAAAAATATCCAGATTTACAAGTGGTCATTCAAAAATAGCCACAGTTTCAAAAATAGTAGAAATTTAGCCACTTTTCATGTAAAAATAAATCTGAACGAAAATACGGTTCAAATTCCGGAAAATACTCCACCATAATATATTGGAATTCCAGTATAATATACTGGAGTTCCAACATAAGTATATTGAACTTCAATATATTATGCTGGAAGCCCAGTATAATATACTGGACTTCCAGCATAATATACTGGAGTTCCAGTATAATATACCAGTCTAGCATAATATGCTGGAAGTCCATACATAGGTGCTCCAATCTCCAATATATTATGCTGGAACTTTCCGCGTGTTGGAGTTCCAGCACTAATATGCTGGAAGTTCGTACACAGGTGCACCAATAGTAGCTATTTTTTAATGACTTTGCAAATGCTGGCTATTTTTGAATGACTAATCCGAAAACTGGCTAGCCCGTACTATTTTTACATGCAAGTTGGATTTGTACCCAAGTAGGAGCCCAGCCCATTTAACCTATTGCTCTCTCCTCTCTCTCTCTCTCCAATGATCACTGAAATCAAATCCTACAAACACCAGGTAGTTATAGTTGCTTCTCTTCAACATCATTTTCATCTTCTTTACATTATTAATCAAACAATTCTCTGACCTTTAAGCTCCCCAAAATCTCTCTCACACACACACACACACACTTCAGTTACAAATCTCAGATTCCCTTTTACCAGTTCCAAAAAAAGAGCTATGAAATTGCATAAACAGTCAAGCAGAAGAGATGAAGAAATACCCAATTCTCTAAGCTTACCATACTCACCAAAGACCCTCAAACATCCAACCAGATCTCTTCCCAGATCCATTAACTATCTCCTCAAAGAACAAAGACTTTTATTCATTCTTATTGGTATTCTCATTGGTTCCACTTTCTTTATTTTTCAACCTAGTCTTTCTCTCTTAAGCACATCTTCTGAACCACATTCTTCAATTCCCAGATCATATAATGCTTTAAATCATGAATCTTTATCAACTTTTTCATCATATAATAATGTACCAATTTTTAAAGGGAGAGTACCAGTTGGGGTTGGGAGGAAAAGGATGAGGATTGTAGTTACTGGTGGGGCTGGTTTTGTTGGGAGTCATTTAGTGGATAAGTTAATTAAGAGAGGTGATGATGTTATTGTTATTGATAATTTCTTTACTGGGAGGAAAGAAAATGTGATGCATCATTTTGGGAATCCAAGATTTGAGCTTATTAGGCATGATGTTGTTGAGCCTATTTTGTTGGAAGTGGATCAGATTTATCACTTGGCTTGCCCTGCTTCTCCTGTTCACTACAAGTATAATCCTGTCAAAACTATTATATCCATTTTTAAGATTATTGTTTGGCTTAGTTTTGCATGATAAGTAGTTCAATGTTATTGAAATGAGTGTTCATTGATTTGTTTATTGAATTTGTAAAATACCTGTCAGAACTGTTATATCAGTTTGGAAGGTGGCGCACGAGTTGCCGGTTGTGTGACCAGGAGATCACGGGTTCAAGCCGTGCAAACAGCCTCTTGCATAAATGCAATGTAAGGCTGCATAGAATAGACTCAATGTGGTCCGCCTCTTCCCCATACCCACCTCATAGTGGGAGCAGAAGCGGAGCTAGGATTTGAACTTTATGGGTTCTAAATTGCAGGATAGCGGCATCACTTGTTAGTAACCGGGTTCTGAATTTAATTTTTTACATATTTACTGAAATTTTAATACACATATAGGGTTGGGACTAAAGCGATTGGGTTTGGTCGAACCTGTATCTCGCTTTCTAGCTCCGTCCTTGAGTGGGAGCTTAGTGTACCAGGCTTCCCCTAACTGTTATATAAATTCTAGATCATTACTTGGCTTATTGTTTAAAATTAGCTTTATGTATAATACTTCTTTGGTTTGTGTGTGTTTGTGCTAATATGATAATTAGTTCAATGTTATGGAAATGAGAGTTCTTTCATTAGTTTATTGAATTTGGATGCATTTGAGATCCTTAACTATGATTACAAGACAAATGTGATGGGCACGCTTAACATGTTGGGCCTTGCGAAGAGGATTGGTGCGAGGTTCTTGCTTACCAGTACAAGTGAGGTCTATGGTGACCCGCTTGAGCATCCTCAAAAGGAAACATATTGGGGTCATGTGAATCCAATAGGTCTGTGTAGCCTAACAAATTTCTTGTATAACGAAAGTTATCTCTTCAACTGGTTTTAATGATGTTTGAGTGTCTTGAATCATCAAGGTGTTAGGAGCTGCTATGACGAGGGAAAGCGGACTGCTGAAACCTTGACTATGGATTACCATCGCGGTGCAGGTGTTGAGGTAATGGGGATTTGCTTTTTTACAGATAAAAATAGTACTCCCTCTATCCCAATTTATGTGATACTCTTTACTTTTTAGTCAGTGCCAAAAAGAATAACACCTTTCTATATTTAGTACTAACTCATCTAAAAATTTCCCTTTCTACGCTTAATGAGATGATTTCTAGCCACAAAAATTTCTATTGTTTGTTTTAAAAAGTCCTCCTTCAGTCAAATGCCTTGACATAAATTGGGATGGAGGGGGGTATGTGATTTGCTGAATGCTTATAGTGCAATTTAACAGTCTTCTAATTCTAAAGTTTTTAAGATTCTATGCAAATTATCTACCTAGTTGGGTTCTTTAGAAACTAAATGCAGCATGTTTTGCCTGAAGTACTGAGTAAAATGCACTATCCTTTACTTTTCGTCTTTGACCTGGAAAGATCAGTAGGGTGCTTTTCGTGCCACCGGAAAACTCTATCGAATTTTCGAATCATCTTCTTGTGATGACAGATGCCTTGAATAGGGTGAAACTTTTGGTGATATAGACTCTAGAATAGTAGATTGCGTGTTTATCAATCTCCACTTGGCCTCTATTTGTTAGGCTTCTATGCCCTAAAAGCATAAAAACAGCTAGTTATGGACACTACAATGGAGAATTTCGAAGACCCTTTTATTCTGCCCGAGAAGTCTGAACTTAAAACATAAAAAATCAAAAAAAGAAAAAGAAAAAGAAGTCTGAACTTAAAACATGGAGAATAGGAGTTATTTAATTGTCTGCTTAAAGTGGAGCGGAAACATTCTTGAAAAAAAAAAGAAGATAATGGCAAGAGACAAAGGATAAATTATGGTGTAAAGTTGCTATTTTGAGAATGAATGTTACATCTCAAAATGCAAAGATCAATTTGGAGGGCAGTAATATGTATAGGTAAAGTGACTTGTTCTTTAGACTCTTTTCTTCCTTGAACACTAGAAAGCTGCCTACATGCAATTCAGAACTGTATGTTAACATGTGATATAGTTTGCTGGAGTAATTATAATATAAAATCAAGGTGCCTATCCATCAAAATTATTTGTTATTTTCTAGAGTTTAGTGTTTCTCAAGAAAAGTTTGGAAATTCAACTTGAAACCTATTTTCTTGCTAGTTCTTGAGTTTGCGAAGTTGAACAAACTCCAGGATATTATGATGAGAGAGCATGGAATATGGGCAACAATGTAGAAAGTCATTTTTTACCCAAATAAGATTCATTCTGAAGTTAAGTTCTGTATTGTGTTCTCCCTCTTTTCACTTGCAAAAGCCAAATGAATTCAAGTGGTAAGTGGTAGGTGGTACCACAGGATACGTGCATGTTTTACATGTACAGCACGGATGGCGTAGAATTTTACAGCTTAGAATCTTTGCATGCAGGTGCGTATTGCTCGGATTTTCAATACCTATGGACCTCGTATGTGTCTAGATGATGGACGTGTTGTCAGCAACTTTGTTGCTCAGGTTTGTTCTCTCAGCTAATAATATCATTAGTTTAACCTGAGCTAGCCTTTTAAAGTCCTTTTGTATTACGTATTATTCTAAAACCATGTTTGCAGGCCATCCGCAACCAACCAATGACAGTATATGGTGATGGAAAGCAAACACGAAGCTTTCAATATGTCTCTGATCTGGTACTGCATCTTAATCAGCTCTCTTCCCCATTCCCTGTCTCTGCCTTAGCATGTTATGAACTACATTCGACGTTTTCTTAAATGCAACATATTTCTTTTTCCACTCTAAAGATCTAGTTTTCTGATAAATTTGCTTCTCAATTTTTCAAAGTGAAATTCTATTATTGAGCAAGAAGTTAAATTTTTGGAGTTCTCATCTTCAGAGTTTTGAAGTTCATTAAATAGACAAAAATGTTTTGCTAGATTTTGAAAGATCTGTGGTCTCTCTATCCCAAATTGACTACCTAATTTGACTTTTATATATAGTAAGAAAAAGAAAACTTTGAACTTCTTACAATATTTGGTTTATTGTAGACATGTTAGATTTAACACGATGTTGATACTATCTATGTAGTGAACTGCATGCTTCAGATTTAACACGATGTTTACTAAATGTAAAGGGGTTGTTTCAAGAAGGAATATTATGTGAATGGAACCTTATATGGTTGGACTTCTATTTTTTTTTTCTGTGATAAATATATAACTGATCTTCTATTAACATCTGAACTTGTTTAACTATGTATTTTGAAGTTCGCTGGTCTGACCGAGTCGGCATAGTATGGATTTTATGAGATATGCATAGTCTGATAGCCTGTTTGGCCAACCTTTTTTTTCTGGCCAAAAGTGTTTTTTTTTTTAAAAAAAATTGAGGTGTTTGGCCAAGCTTTTAGAAGGAAAAAAAGTGCTTTTGAGAAGCAGAAGCAGTTTTTTGAGAAGCAGAAAAAAGTAGCTTCTCTCCAAAAGCACTTTTGAGAAAAATACACTTAGAAGCAGTTTTTAAAAGTTTGGCCAAACACTAAGTACTGCTCAAAAGTGCTTTTCAAATTAATTAGTCAAACAAGAATTGGTTCTCACCAAAAGCACTTTTTTGAAAAGTACTTTTGAGAAAAGCACTTCTCAAAATAAGCTGATTTTAGAAGCTGGGCCAAACAGGCTATAAGTTGGTTGTAGTCCTTTGTTGCCTTTTCCTGCCATGATTAAAAAGAGACGAAGAATGTGTTGTTGTTGCGTTTACATCAGGAATCTTTCTTGAACCCATACTTATATCCTATTTATTTATAGATTAGCTAATCAATAGTATAACGGACGAGAATCCATGGTGCGTTCTATTTGCTGGTAATTTTGGGTTAATTGACAATGCTATTGAACGATTCAACCAGATGTTGGAACTATAAAGAAGCACTTTAGAGAGTATAGAAGACACACAAAATAAATGCTGATTTAGCTCCTAAGAAAAAATAAAGTGAAATATGATTATATCAGTGTTTACTGCCGAAGTGTAGACAAGTTGAGTATCTAGGCTCAGTGATCCAGGCGAATGACATGATAGATGTAGATGTAACAAAAAACTAAAATAAAATGACTGAAATGTAGAGTTCCATAGAAGTAGTATGTGATCGGAAAATCTTAACAAAGTGAAAGGCCAAGGATGCTATGAGAGTGAAGGTTGCCTTAGAACATTGTTAATTAGAGTGAATGTTAGACCTCTAAACTCTAACATGTCTACAAGATGAATGTCGTATGGAATGCAGATGTTAAGACTTAAGATAGAAATGTGGTTACAAGATTGCATGGATTAGAATTGACAACATTTGGCGGATGGTGGAAGTAGCATACACTGAGGATAAAATGAGAGGTCTCGCTTGAGATGGTTTGGCTATATCGTGCATACCTCCATATGCTCATCAATAGGTCTATATGATGATTGGATGTAATAAAAGATGAATGAGGTAGACCATAAACTACATAGAAAAGATTATCTCAAAAGGCTTACAATCTATTCTAACTTCTAAGTAATGTGGAGTCAGCTAAGTAAAAAATACAATGATTGCAAATGATTCGTATAGGTGGTTCCAACTAGTTTTGATTTACACTTACATTAGCTATGACAATAGTTAAAAGTTTCTTTTACTTTTATATTATGATTAGGGATTCATATGTTCATATGGGATAAATGTATTTAGAAAACTTCCAGGTTTAGAAGACCCATATTTTTTCTTAAAAACAAATTGTTAGTATTAGACTGAAATGGACCTAAATAGAGCGGCATTAATAGACATGGAAGATTCATATAGCCGATCTTACAAAGTTTTGACTAAGGTTTAGCTGATTGACTGATTGATGTTTAATTGAAAAACTTATAAGAGTCTAGAGCTCATAAGCGAGGGGTTCTTTGTAATTGTAAATATATTTAACCTAATTAACTTTGCTTTGATTAAAGGTTGATGGATTGGTGGCGCTCATGGAGGGTGAGCATATTGGCCCTTTCAACTTAGGAAACCCGGGAGAATTCACCATGTTGGAGCTTGCTGAGGTAAGTCATGCTTAAATATGCATATGTGCATGTCTAGAGGTATGTTTGGGACTATTTGTATGGTCAATTCACAGTGAATGTTGCTCATTGAGAAATAGTAGTTACAAAAAAAATATCTGTCACTCGCATCCTTCATAAACAGTTGGGATCTATTCTCATATTTATTTTTGTTGTTATTGCTCAACATTAAGCTTGAAATCTTAGTTAAAAGAGGGAATCTTATCTCTCTGTGTTTGTTCTAACTTTTGAAGCTTTAATTTTGCACGATGTAATTTTTTTTGTTGTTATAGTTTATACACTCGCACTTCCAGGGTAGGGGTGGGTAGGGGTAAGACTGTGTACATCCTATCCTCCCTAGACCCCACTTGTGGGAATACACTAGGTTGCTGTTTTTGTTGTTATACACTCATGAGTTAGTTCAAATAATGAATGCTCATTGAAGATATGTCTTCCGAACGATAAGAGATGAATACATGAAACTTCAAATAAAAATTATAGTTGATGGAATGTCCAATGAGAATCAGGTTTTCTGTTGTTTTTTTAAAATTTTTTAGAAGAGGTATGTTTTGTTGAGCATCAGCACTATGTTGATGCTGTGAATTACATTGAAAAAATTTCAGAAGTCCATAAAAAGTTCCTACTAACTACGCAAGTAGGAAATGAGATCTAACAAGGTTTCAACATCATCTACAAGTTCCAGTTTACGCCAAAACATAATAAGCGCTTAACAGTCAAGTTGTAGTAATTTATTATTTAGAGCATGAAATGTCTAATATTTAACCAAGTTATGTATCTAGTTTTAAGTGCTAAACTATGTGATCAAAACACTCATAAAATTCATTAACTTGGAAACAGGTGGTTAAAGAAGTGATTGATCCCAGTGCAAATATTGAGTTCAGAGCCAACACAGCCGATGATCCTCACAAGAGGAAACCAGATATCAGCAAAGCAAAGGAGTTGTTAAACTGGGAACCAAAAGTACCCTTGCGAGAAGGGCTTCCTCTCATGGTCAATGATTTCCGCAATCGCATATTGAATGAAGATGAAGGAAAAGGGAACTGATAATGGTAGAAACAAAATTAGTATGTATAGCGCGAGACATAGTCTATTGTTTATTAATATGCATTCATTTTTTTTTTCATTTTTGTATTTCTGTTGTAATAGTTGATGGAATTCTAGTCATAAGCCACATCTATAGCCTCGTATGTTTTCTTTTCCATTTGATTTTTCTTTTCCCATTCCACATCCTGTAATTCCAACAATATTTAGATTTGATTAACCTCTCTACCTTTTAAGGTAGGTGTATGGTTTGCGTACACGCTACTCTTCCCAGATTTTACTTGTGGGATTACACTGGATTTATTGTTGAGTGTACTTGTACCTGTTTGTTGTAGCATTTTACTTACTTTTTAGGGATGGTTACCTTTAAGTCTCTTTTATGTGACCTGTTAAAATTTCTTTTTATTTAAGTGTTGTAGAAGTTATACTCTATTAATTGCTGTATTTGGTTTTTATGAGTATGGTCTTTCATTACATGATTTTCCTAGTTGTTGCATTGAATTTTTGTGGGTAAATTTTCAATTGCTTCCTCTCTGCATTAATATACAGAGCCCCTCTCTGAATGATGGATATGTTTTAATTCTTTCAATTAAAGCCTAGGAAACTCTCTGTCCTGATAATGTAGATTAAAAAAAAAAAAAAAATCTAACAATGTTCTTGGAGTCACCTTGTAGGGAGCCTTAGAGCAATGGTAAAGTTGTATTCGTGTGATTCATAGATCACGGGTTTGAGCCGTGGAATCAGCCATTGATGCTTGCATCAAGGTAAGCTACCTACACCAATACCCCTTTGGGGTGCGACCATTTTCCGGACCCTGCGTAAACGTAAGATGTTTCGTGTATCGTGCCGGCCTTTTCTTCTGGGAGACAGAAACTCTGTTCAAGTGACCTTTCATGTTCGGTAAGCTGGCTATATTAAAAAAAGAAAAAAAAAAAAAAAAAGACTAAAGATATGTAAAAGTAGAGATCAAGTGAATAAAGTGTCTGAAAATAAAATGGCAGAATGTCAAATGTAGTGAAAGCTTAATGGTAGAGGTTTACTAAAGAGTAATGTATTTTATTATGTGGTAAAGGAAAAGAAGAAAAACAAGAGAGAAGAGGATTGAAATCATTTAGGAAGCTTAGGGAAGTTGTTTTAGGAATATAATAATTAGAACGCTTCAATCCTAAGCAAGTTGAGCTGGCTATATAAATCCTCAATAATTGCATCACTTTATTTAATTTTATTATAGACATGTATTTTGCATCATCATCATAATAATAATAATTCTATTGCAAATGATCTGTTTCCAAAATGAAATATTTGTGGTGTGAAAATGGAGGCACATTAGAAATGAAGTATTAAGTGCTTGAAAAAACATTATTGCAAAGTAGGTGATCCTAAAAAATTCTGACCCTTTTAGGTATTTGCAGTGGCCCTTAATAAATTTGACTGACACTTTTAATATGTAGGCAAAATTTGGTCCCACTCAAATTAAGGTTCCAAAAGCTACCACGGCAAAAGATATTGTGAAAATTGCACACGCTAGTTAGTTTTTGGGCCGGTAATTAAAAAAATTATTGGTGTTTGGAAAGTTATTGAAAAATAGCCGCTATTTTGTTGAAACAAGAAAGTTCCAGCATAATATGTTGGATTATGGACCTCCTGCGTATAAACCTCCAACATATTATGTTAGAACTCCAGTACACGGAAAGTTCCAGCATAATATTAAGGCTGTATTGTGGTCCGGGCCCAGACCAGTCCGGGACCGCGAGACCACGAGCTAAACGGGCTGGCCCGTATGGTCCGGTCCCAAGCGGTCCTAGGAGCCCACTGTGGGCCGGTCCTCCATGTAGAGACCGCGAGCCCGGGACCGTTTAGACCAGGACCGGCTGGCGGGCCTGGGCCAGTTCAACCGGGCCCAACGGCTAGTTTTTCAAAAAAAAGATTTTTTTTTAAAATTGGCCAACGGTTGGAAGTTTAAAAACTAGTCGTTAGCCTGCCAATTTAGCCGTTTGGCTTTTTAAAAAATAGCTTTTAACCCCAAACTTTTTATAATTTCACTTTTTCCCTATTCTCAACTATAAATACCCCCTCATTCTTTCATTTTTACTCACAAAATCATCAATCTCTCTCAATCTCTCTCTAATTTTCTTTTATAATTGCTTACTTTATTATTGCAATTTGTGAAAAATTATGAAGTTGGTGAATTGAAGTATTCAAGTCTTCAACGATATATAATTTTCAAGAAGTTGTTCGTCAATTCGGTAAACTCGTTCCAACTCTTAAGTTTTAATATTATAGTTTTGTTTGTTTTAGTTTGTATAATTATAATTAATATGGCCTTTTCTTTGAAAAAAATTTTTGGTGTTAGGGAAAATCTAAAATTAGTGAATCTAGTGGCCAAGATACTACTCCTCCCCCCGGATCCCCGACCCAGACCTGTTACCCGTCCTCCTCCACCTATTATTCTTGATAGTGATAACCCTTGTTTTCAATTTATCGATAGTCAATTTTGCCATTATATTGCACCAGGTCAACAATTAAAAGATGAATATATGAATGCTCTTTATAATAATACAATTATCGATGAAAATGATGAGGAAAATGATGATTTAGATGAAACGCAACCGGATTTAGATGATACACCTACTAGTCCTGTTGTTAACCCAACTGATAATAATCCAAATGATGCCCCGCCTGACCCTCCTGTAGTAACCCCTACTTTTAATAGACAACCTTCTAAACGGCAAGAAACATCTCTTGTTTGGCACTTTTTTACTCAACTAAGAAATCAAAATAAGGCTAAGTATAAAACTTGTGGGACTTTGATGGCTCAAAAATTTACTGGAGACCGTAGCGGTACGGGTACTTTGACTAGAAACATATAAAGACACACCCTAAAGATAAAGCTAGATTTCTTCAAATGAAAGCTGCGCAAGAGGGGACAAGTGTAGGTACTCAGGTTAACCCTAGTACCGGGTCAAATCTAGTTCAACCGGGAATTAACATTGTTACCGGTGGCATTTTATATTACGATCCAAATAAAGATCGTGAAGAATTGGCAAAAATGGTTACTGTTATGTGCTTACCCTATAGTTTTACTTCTAACCCTCACTTTGTGCATTATATTAGAAAAGTTTTTAATCCTACTTATAAAGGATGGCCTCGCTGATATTTATAAATATAAACATGAATATGAACAATATTTGCGTTATTTATTTACTCATATAGATTGTCGCATTGCTATTACTACTGATATTGGTAGAAGAAGTAATGACTGTGATTATCTTACTGTAACCACTCATTGGATTGATGAGGAATGGAAAATGCAAAAGCGCATTATTGCTTATAGAATAATTAATTCACGTCACACAGGTAAGTTTATTACTAACACAGTTGCAGATATTTGTAGATATTTTTGCATTATAGATAAAATAATGTCAGTTTCAGTGGATAATGCTTCTAGTAACACTAATGCTATAGGCTTGCTTACAACTACACTAAATCCCGCATTTAGTAATATTTTCCATGTTAGATGTCATATTTACCATTTAATCGTCGGTGATGGTATGAAAATTTTAAATGTGGAAATTGAAAAGGTTAAAATGGCTCTTAATTGGCTTTTTTATTCAAACCGTAGAAGTAGACTTAGAGAATATTTTAAAAAATATGTTGAATTTGGCGTTAGAGAAAGAAAGGTTCCTAAAGCTTGTCCGACTAGATGGAATTACATGTATGAAAGTTTAGTTGTTGCATATGAATATAGAAACCCAATAAACGCAACGTTTAATGCTCGTGTTGGTGGTGATGATGATGAGCACCTTACAAATCAGGATTGGACTAATGTTAAAATTCTTGTAGATTTTTTAGAACAATTTCATGTTGCTACAAATGAATTATCCGGGCAATATTATCCTACTATTTCTAACTGTTTAGTTTATATTGCAACACTTGCAGATTTGTTTACTCAATTTTCAGAGGGTGGGGTAATTTATCAACTTGCTATTAATTCTATGAAAGATAAGTTTGAAAATTATTTTTTCCCTATCCCCCTTATTTATGGTGTTGCTGCCATGTTAAATCCTACCATGAAATTAGGATGTCCTCACTTTTGGTATACAAATATTTATAAGGCTTTAGATCTTTCAGATGAGGAATTTGCTACACTTGTAGATGCAAAAGCCTTAATTAAAATAAATGCTCTAACAATTTATAATGCTTATCAACTTGCCTTAGATCATGCTAGACCAAATGTTCCAACTCCTACTTCGTCTAGTTCGCAATCATCTAAAAGAACTGCGGGCCGAAAAATACTTAGTTCTTGGACGGAGTTCAGGGGTTCTCAAGGTGATAATATTGGTGATACTTCACAACTAAATGAGCTTCAAGTTTGTTTGTCACAGGGACTTGAACCAGAGAATCCCGACGGCTCCTTTGATGTTTTGGAATGGTGAAAGGACAAAGAAAAACACTATCCGGTTCTTTCAAGGATGGCTCGAGATATTTTAAGTGTTCAAGCTTCAACAGTGGCATCGGAGAGCGCTTTCAGTCAAGCGAGACTTCAAATCGGTGATCATAGAGCGTCTATGAGAGAGATTTTGGAAAAATCAGTACTCTTCTAAGATTGGATCCGTTCGGAAAGAAGAAATTTTGGACTTGCTAAATCACAACTGGAGATAGACGAAGCTTATGAAGAAATGCTAGCGGAACTTGCGGAGGATGCTGCTTCGCCCTGAAGCGGTGATGAACAAGCTTCTTTTCCTCCACCACAAACGGAAATTCCTCTGAACCTTGAAGGATTTATGAAATTTGTTAGAGATAATATGTAGACTAATATGTAACTTGTATTTTGGCACATCTTCATTAGTTTTTCTTCCTTTTAATGGTGGTATTAGCACCTTGTTGTGCTCATTTCATTGAGGGGAGGAAGACTAAGAAAGATATTGCCTTTTTTTGTTAATATCGTAATAATAAAAATTATAAGGCATTTCCTTGAATATTTTTCTTTACAATTTTTTTGTGTTTAAATTTGAATTAGAAGATTTAAGTCACAATTATATAATATAATTTACAAGAAATTGCCTTAGATAAAAAAAAATTTTAAAAAATAGCCCGGAACATTTAGGCCCGTTTAGGCCCGTGGGCTCGGCCCATTTAGCCCGGGACCATGTGGGCTTAGGACCACAGTGGGCCGGTTCCACCCTCCAGGACCGTTAATCCCGGGACCGTTTGGTCCGGGACCGCTTGAGCCAGGCCCGCCAGAGCCCGAGACCGTTTGGCCCGACCCGTTTAGCCCATTTAGGCCCGGGACCGGACCACAATACAGCCTTACATAATATACTGGATTATGGAGCTCATGCATATAAACTTCCAACATATGATGTTGGAACTCCAGCACATTATAAAATTCCAACACATTATGTTGGAATCTCATATGTATAAAATTCGAACTCAAGCATATTATGTTGGAATTTTCTGGATTTTTAAGGTTATTTTTGTTCAAATTTTATCTTTACATAAAAATTGATTAAATTTCGATTAGTTTTGAATATGTGACTATTTTTTAATTATCAGTTATAAATTTATTTTCTCCCAAATATAGTCGTAGTGTATCAAATGAACGATTCGCACATGAAATCTGCACTTTCAGTTCATCTATCTATTATTAAAAGGAAAGAAGTTGGCATGATAATTTGCCAAGTGTCATGTGGAGAAATTGACATGTGTCATTCTTAGGACAAAATTCTATTATTAAAAGGAAAGAAGTTGGCATGATAATTTGCCAAGTGTCATGTGGAGAAATTGACATGTGTCATTCTTAGGACAAAATTAGTTGATATAGGTAATAATTAGTTACTTTATTTAAAATTTGATTTTAAAAAAGTAACTACTCCTTTAGGTGGTATTAAACGTGTAGAATAACTATAATTAAGGACAAATGCAATTACCAAAATCCCTTTTTCTTCACTGAACATACCGTGCTATTTGTAACCTCCCCAAGTGTTGGAAAAATTAGATGATTATGGAGAATAAAAGGTTTAGTTTGAGGCGTGTCAAAGACACTGTCCTTAAGGATATTTCGCCCACACCGAGATGAATAATATTAGGCGTATCCCCCAGGATTCAACAAGCTCTTCTAGTTATTATTAACAGGATAAATAAATAGTATTATCTAACCGTTGCACTGTCTCATTTGTAATTAATTCAGAGCTGTCTCTCTATAAGTTTCAGTTACAGCTTATCAGATATGTCGGCCATTCTAATAGTGTCTTAACACTGTCGATACAAAAATACTGGTTTTTTCTGGATTTTAATTAGAAAAATCCTACTTACGCGAAAAAATATACAGTTTAAATATTCCTTTCGGTCCATAATGAGTGATCAATTTGCTTTTTTATTTTGGTCCAAAATAAGTGTCCATTTATATAATCAAGAAAGAATTCAATTTATTTTTACAAGATTACTCTTATGTACATATCCCTAAAAAGTTTTCTTACTCCTCACATTAAGTAGGCGTTTGGACATAAGAATTGTAAAATTCGAAAAAATGGTGAAGTTTTTTTTCAAGTGAAATGATATTTTCAATTTAGAGTTGTGTTTGGACATAAATTTCAGTTTGGGTTGTTTTTGAAGTTTCGTGAGTGATTTGAGTGAAAAATTTGAAAAACAGTTTTTTGCAGTTTTTCAAATTTTCGAAAATTTCCAAAATGCATCTTCAAGTGGAAATTGAAAATTTTATGAACAAACGCTAATTTCGAAAAAAGTGAATTTTTTTTTTTTGGAAAAATCTTCCATCAAATTTTATGTCCAAACGAGCACTAAATATTTAATTAAGGGTAGTTTAGTCATACTAGGTATTTTTGTATAGAATTTAATATTTTCTTAGTAGGCGTGCCAAAAGCAAATTGATCACTTATTATGGACCGGAGGAAATCTTATTTATTAATTAAAAAAAAATGTTCGATCCAACTTGCACGGATTTTAATTATTACATTGAATACTTACTGCATCGTACACGCACAAATACTGAGTTTGCTGGTATTATATCTATTAAGGCTTAGATGAATGAAAAAAATTACCTAACATCTTTTGAAATAATTTGGATATTTAAATCTATATGTCTAGTACTTTTTACGAATTCAGACATCGATTTCTTTAATTTTTTAATTTATATTCATAAACTACTACATATAATCACTTTTTTACAGTTAAAATGTTTGAAAAAAATCATAGAAAAAAACTTTTTTACTCGTAAAATAGTACAAATAATATTGTTTTTTTTTAAATTGGGAGAGTACAAAACTATGTAAATATAAACATAGGTAAGGTAGAGAAATGAGGCCAAACGGTATTCTTGATTTGTGCAGAATATTCGTCCTCGTGCATTGCATATTGGACAGCGTGCGTAACTGTGTCAAAACTGGCTATTTTCTTGAAATTCCATGAAATTTAATAATAATAAACCATAAGTTTAGATTTGCACACATCTAATACATTTATATATGATTAAAATTTGATACCAAATTCCCCCCACCCACTGGAAGGTAAGCTTTGTTTGATGTACCTAAAGACTCTTTAAAGATTTATTCCTAATGAATATAGGTAGGAAGATTAGGTGTCAATTAATACTCCCTCCGGTCCACAATAAGCTTTGTTTTTACTTTCAAGAACATTTAATACTAAGGCAAAATGGAAGAAATATAATATATTATACTTTGAATTTTTTTAAAATAACAACTACTTCCTCCGGTCTACTTTAATTACTTTTTTGATTGTTTTCACATATACTCCCTCCATTCACTTTTACTTGGCATGTATACTAAAAATAGATTTTCATTTTTACTTGTCACTTTACGCATATCAAGAGAAAACAAAAAAATATTCCTGTTATACCCACTGTATTTATTACTTATTTCAAATCATTTTCTCAAATCCAATAAAATATGCATCAATTAATATGAGTATCATGATAAATTATGCACTTCATTTATTATTTCTTAAGGGGAGTGAAAAGTCAAAGCGTGCCAAGTAAAAGTGAACAGAGGGAGTATTAAGGAATCCAACTTTTAACATTAATTAACAATGAAATTAACTATTCTTAATTTGTTCATTGAAAATATAACAAATACTCACGGCCTCTTTACTCCAAGGAAACTTCGGAAAAAAGAAGTTTATTCATTCTTGATATTTGACAAAATCAAATATTGTGGACCACAAGAAAAATATCAAAAAATCAATTAAAATGGACCGGAGGGAGTATTTTGGATCAAGTATATTTAGTAATCAGGACAACTAATATGGATCGGAGCAGGGCGGATCCATCCTATTACATGTGGGTTTCCGTGAACCCAGTAGCTTTTACATATACCCTGTATATGTATTAAGAATCCACTAAATATTCATAAATATTTGATTGTGAACCCAGTTGCTTATTGAATATTTACTTATGATCGTTATAGGAACCCACCATAAACTATAAATCTGGATCCGCCTCTGGATCGGAGGGAGTAAAAAGACATCTTTGAAGAAGAAATGACTTCAAATGGAAATATACATTTGTATCTTATTCTCATGCTTTAATGCCAATTAAACACCAATATTTATCTACTAGTGTATTTCTACTGTGAACTCCCGACAAACTATTGAAGTATTAATGAGCTCGTAAAAATTAAAATATAGTCGTTAGAAAATTAAATTCTGAAGATGTAAAGAATCTATCTCCAGGCTGGATCATACAATATTTAATATGAATTTAAATACATGTGGAACAGTATCAGTTAACCTTCTTGATTATTTCCCATGTATGTACAAGAATTCATAAATAAATACCTCTACCCCAAACCCCACTCCACCAACTAGTGATGAATTCAATTACGGGTCGTGTAATTCCACAAGTAGGGTCTGAGGAAGGTAGTGTGTGTAACGTTACCCCTATTTTATAAAGATAGACAAACTGTTCCGATAAACCCTCGGCTCAGAAAAATCATAATCACAACATTATTGAAAAAAAATAGAAGTGGAGGTACCGTAAAAACCATGTATGAGCAGTGTGTTATAAAGACTTAAATATACATATCAAAAATTATATTCTTACTTCAAAATTCATGACGTTTAACTTCAAAATTCATGACGTTTAAATTCTGAATTTGCCTTCACCACCAACTCAACCCCAATCTCATTCACTCAAAAATTTCAAAGCCTATAAAATCAAAACACTCAAAAACTTTGACTCAGATTCTCTAGACCATTATCTACAAATTTGCAAACACCATTATTTCTTATCACTATCTCTAAAAATGAAAGGAGTCGATATATTCTGTGCAACCCAAGCTGCAACTTCCATATGTCTAAGCATGCAAGAAGCCTCATCTTCTTCTTCTTCTGTAATCCAATTAGGCGGCGACAGCATTTCTATCTGCCGCCTAATTGACCGTTACAATCCCATCATTAGAGATTCCAGAATAACATGTGGCAGTGGCCGCAACAGGCCACTGCCACCTCATTCTTCTAATCAACTACCCATTTCTCCAAAACCAAAGAATATTAACAAGAAAAGTAATACATCTTCAAAACCATCAAAAGAAACCAAGAAAAGGCAAAATGATCATAACGGTCATGTTGGTAAGAGAAAAAGTAGTTGGAGTTGTACAAAACCTAGTGAATTTATCACCCCACCTAGTTCTTCAAGGTATCTTTTGAGTGAAAAAGATTTGGTTGATGTTTTATCTGATTATAATCATGATCCAGTTTTGAATTCCAAATCTTGTCATCAAGCTGTGAAAGTAGTGGCAAATGAGTCTTCTCCTCCAAAGCCACCATCTTCTTCTTCTCCCTCTGGGGACCAGGTTTTATTCTCCCTCTTCTTCTTCTTTCATAAAATAGAGTTTTATTTTCTTTAACTTTATTTTTAATTTAAAATTGAGTTTAATTTGTATAAACTGATTCTGTAATCTTTATACTATCAAGTTAAATGAAAGATAGGTACATGTATTCGTCTATCGTTAAATATTATTGGAATCTCCAATGTGACCAACCCGTAATTGTTCTAGATTAGGGTCATGGTGGAGGAATAAGTTATCCTGGGAGTATAATAACGGGATTATAGTATGAGAATTAAAAAGTAATATAATTATTTAATGAATATATTTTTATTGATAGATATTTGGTTCATTAGACTAAAATAAGATATATAAGAAATAATATAAAATATGTGTTAGGTGTATACTAGATAAGTTGAGATAAACTTTTATTTTCAATTTTAACCTTGAATTTTTTAAAGAACATTGGTGAAAGAACCTTGAAAAACTATACTGCAGTATTTTATCTCGGATTAAGTAATTCCGGAAATACTATCCCACCCTTAATGTGAGATAGAATAATACCAAAATTGTAGTATAAATTAGTCTCGGCATTTATCCCAATTAATCGGAATAGAATAATTTTGCATCTAATCTCGGGATTTTTATCCCTTATCCCACTAACTAAACGAATACCTATCCCATCTCCTATATGGAATAGATAATTCCATGATTGCGCCATAAAAGCTTTCCTTGTTTTACTATTGAGTTAATATTTTATGCCCTTCCTTTTTATGTGAGGAAATTTGTAGTTGTAACAAACTAACAAGTATATATCATAAAGACAACATATTTAGTTGTAATGAATATTTGGTAGCAGGTGGTTGTTCTAAGAGTTTCACTGCACTGCAAAGGATGTGAGAAGAAGATGAGGAAACATCTCTCTAGAATGGAAGGTATATATCGCTCTGGACTTAATTTTGTGACAATCTTTCCTTTTTGTAGTTTAACCTATAAGTTTATTTCGGAAAAGGATCAAAATTATCCCTGGACTATGTGTTATGTAACACATTTGCCTTCCGTTTAATAAGACCAATAAGACTAATTAAATCAAGATTAATTTTAAAGTGAGAGCCGTTAGCAAGGCATTTTTAGGCCTTTTCATTTACGGGAAGGACATACACAGGACAAATGTCTTCTATAACGCATATAGTTCAGGGACAATTTTGACTCTTTTCCGAATTTATTTTTCTTTGTTTTGATAAGTTTCCTTATGGGTTTTGTGCTAAATAAGCCGTCTAAGTACTTAATGGAGTCTGAATCTTAATCATTCAGATCTCATACCTTAAGTGCGTTTGTTTTTAAAGTCTAAATCTTAATTATTCAGATCTAAATCATTAAGTGTGTTTATTTTTCTTTTTAATTCACAACCACTTAATGGGCCTGAATAGGTCTATATGATTAAGATCCATAGCAGAGACTTAATTTTATTAAGATGCTATCATCCGTATTCATTATTAGTTGTTGCCACAACCTACAATTATCAACTACCACCATGCCACCACCACCACCACCATACTCAACCTCCATCACCACCATCATCCACAATCATAACCCTCATCATTATCGACTACCACCACCCGCCATCCGCACCACTCCCACCATTATCATTGTCAACCACAAACACTCATCCACCTCAACTACCACAACTAACCACCCCATCGCCATCAACAATCATAACAGGCACTACCCATTATTATAAGCTACCACCACCACCTTCCTCAATCATAATTAACTATCACCACTCACCACTACCATCCTCAATCATAATCGCTGCCACTACTAATCACCACTAGCTACTACCACCACCATCAACCAAATCTACCACCAACCACAGTCTCTAGTCGGCATTCACAAGCACCATCGTTAGCCATCACCACCAGCAACTACTATATTTTAAAATATATTTTTTTATGATAGAATATTAGATTAATTACTATTTTATTTGAATTTTATGTTTATTAATTTCCAAATAAAGATAGATTTTATACATTCAAATCTTGAAAATCGAACCGTCTTAATCATTTAGTATTTAGATCTTAATACACATCTTAATATTTAGATGTGTAATCAGATTTAGATGTCTTAATCTTAATACGCATCTTGATATTCACATTTAGACGTCTTAATCTTAAAAAAAAAAAACAAAAAACAAATGAGGCCTAAATTGGCCCAATCTTTAGATGGACTAACTTGAGTTGTACCGAATTGACCTATCAATTAATATATGTCAAGCCTAACTTTACCCAAATGTGGGCATGTAAGGCGAGTTATATTTTATATTTTATGGGTTAATGTTGTATGCAGTCTTACTTTGCATTTCTGCAAGAAGCTTTTTCTACGGTTTGAACCTGTGGCCTCCTGGTCACATCACAACAACTTTACCAGTTACGCCGAGGCTCCCCTTGACGCCACTATTCCTATCGCAAATAATTTTCACATTAACTTATGCATAACATGTAACAAAAGTAGAGGTCGAGTATTATCTAAAAAATTTAATTGTGATGAGCAGGGGTGACATCTTTCACCATAGACTTTGTTGCAAAGAAGGTAACAGTTACTGGGAATGTGACACCATTGGAGGTTCTTGCAAGTATTTCTAAGGTGAAAAATGCACAACTTTGGCCACCTACAGTGGCATCTTCAGTCCCTTCAACAAAAGCTGATTTGATCAACTCTGAATTGAAGAATGCAAAGCAGCTGGTTGTGTCTGATAGGAAATTAGAAAATCATTCTCAAAATCCACCAGTTATTCAGCTATTGTAAATTGAATTTTTATGTTATTAGACAAAAGAGAAGTTTAGCTTGGTTTTGCTTTCTTGTCTTATGGTTTTAATTTCTGGTATTAGTAAGCTTTTATTCTTGAGATAAACATTAATTTGGTACCTAGTAAGTGATTTCTTTAGCAATCAAGTTTAAAGAAAGATTACTCCCTAGTTCCTAACATGGACTAATAGCCGATCGAATGCTAAACTGAAAAATGTGTGCTCTCAACATCCAGGATTTTAAGAGTATATATGAGTGCACAGTGCCCCCACTAAGTTCACATTGTAATAGTGATACTACTTTTTGTATATTTACTCGTTTAAACACGTTTTGAGTAACTCATTAATAACACTGCTTCTCGTCATGGATTACAGGTATTCAAAGAAATGACATGTAAACACAAATGTTCCACATGATAATAGTGATACTACTTTTTGTGCTTTGGTTAATCATAGCGGCTAGGGGTGTATATAGGTTGGGTTGATTCAGATTTTTCAATTACCAAACCAAATCGATAGGATCGGGTTTTTAAATCTTAAACCAAACCAAACCAAACCAACAAAGTTGGGTTTTTGAATCTCGGTTTTCTCGGTTTTTTCAGGTTTTCTGGTTTTTTTCCGATAAAATCTTCATAGCACAAAATGTGTAACTTGTGCTCCAAATATTTCTCTAGTCCTAATAAGATATAACTATACAATGTATTTTCCAAGAAAATAATACAATAATATGAGATAAGTCATAGCATTATACTAAAATATTCAATAACAAAGATAATAAAATTGCATAAAGCAAATATTGCTAATAAATAAGTCATAAAATTAACTTAATCTAAAAATACTATATAGGTCATGCTAAAATAAATATAGCTAATAAGTTGTCACGACCCAAAATCCATCAGTCGTGATGGCACATAACCCAACCCGCTAGGTAAGCCAACTAATAACTATCCAATTCCATCAATATTAAATAAACAATTAAACATAGGAGTTATTTAAATCTTATACAATTCCCAAGGACTGGTAGTACAAATCATGAGCTTCTAAGAATAGAGTTTACAAAGCTGATATGAAGTAAATACATCTTCTATTTGAAAAGTACATAAACAGAGTTTAATAAATCTACGACGACCATGAACAAGAGGCAGCCACAGCCGAAATGCAGGAACTTCTTCCAAATCCAACAACCATCGAACGCAGCAACATCGACATCCGGAATCTGCACGCAATGTGCAGGAAGCGCAGTATGAGTATAACCGACCCCATGTACTCAATAAGTAACAAACCTAAACTTAGGTTGAAAGCAGTGACGAGCTAGAACATGGTCGGGTCCAACACCAGAAGCCAACAACAATTCATAACCACAGAGAGCATATAATCAAGAAAGTAACTCAGAGATAAAATGCTCAGCTTTCTCACATTTTTTTCAAAAATAGTCCCGCTTTTCAAGAATATCGTGAAAACCCAAATTCTTTACGGAAAACGTCGTGAAATATGAGATAGTTTGAAAAACTGTATTTCTTTATCAAAAATCATTTTCACAATAAATAAAATATTTCATTTTCTTTCCAGATAGCAAGTGTGAGATACTTATCTATGACCACATATCAATTTGTGTAAAATGCCATGAATGACGTGATACTGTACAGCATGAGGAAAATGCGTCTCTATGCATGTATGTCACATATGCATGCCAATGCCATGTATCTCAGAGATGAATCATGTACTCACATTCTCAGAATACTCAACCTCACTGTACCACACTTTCCACTCATCATACTCAATCACTCGGTACTCTATATGGCCCATACGACCCAGGAAAATCCATCCCGGAACATATACAACACTGACTATAGGTCACCCAGTACCGAGAAAACAGGCCAAATCCAGCCTCATGGAGAAGATCCATCTCCAGGTATCAAGTACTTCGGGCAAATATATGTCCAAGGAAATCCTTCCATCCATAGTATATAAATATGCTCAACTACTCGGTACTGTATATGCCCATGCGGCCCAAGGAAGATCTATCCCGAAATATATATATCATTGACCATCAGTCTCCAGTACCGAGGAAACATGCCAATCCAGCCTCATGGAGAAGATCCATCTCCATACCAAGGGAAGATCCATCCCTCAATATAATCAATCGCGCCCACTGTGGGTGTGCAGACTCCGGAGGGGCTCCTACGGCCCAAGCGCTATAACAAGCCAATCATGGCATAAATCAATCAGCCCCTCGGCCTTACTCAATACTCAATAAAACATGCTGCGGCGTGCAGTCCGATCCCATAATTGTCACTCATAATCAGGCTCTCGGCCTCACTCAGTCATCCAGTCTCACCCATGGGCTCACAATATCATGAAAACTGACCCGGAACAATGATATGATGTATCAATAAGTAACAACTGAGACTGAGATATGATATGAATGCATGAATGTGACTAAGTACGAAATATCAATGAATTCAATAAGATGACAGCAAGAAACGACTATTATGGATCCCAACAATATCAGCATAAAGCCTAAACATGATATCTAGCATGGTGTACAACTCATTTATTTTATCACATGGTGAAAACACAGATATCAATCAAATAGGGCCACTATTCAGTGCCCTGGAAACAACAGAGTCACAACTCATAGGGTGCACGCCCACACGCCCGTCACCTAGCATGTGCGTCACCTCAACATCAATCACATAGCACGTAAGTTCGGGTTTCATACCCTCAGCACTAAGTTTAAAAGAGTTACTTATCTTAAACAAGCCAACTCCGACACCGAACAAGCCAAGCGATACTCCAAGAATGCCATCACGCGCGTAGCGACCTTCGAACGACTCAACACTAGCCAAAAGCAACTCAAATACATCAGATAAAGCCCAATGAATCAATTACAAATGATAAGGATCGAATCCTAAGTTAAATCCCAAATATATGCTTTTATTGTTAATGATATAATATCCACTTTTAAACTGAAAGTTATCAATAATATTTAATTTTTCCTATATATTACAACAATTAAACAAAAAGAGAATACTAAACCAAGTTAGTTACAAAATGAACGCACGATGCAAATAAATGCACATTTGGGGGGAAGATTGTTGCGGATATAGTGGGATTGTATAAAATAAAAATAAAACTACCCAAAATGAGTAGTAGAAAACTGCTAGAGTTTTTGACTTTGTAGTAATTGGATAAAATTAAAGATCCGATCCGTTCTTTACTGCGAAGTTGTTGTCATGAGTTGAAAGAATTTAAAGATAAATATCAACCCAAAGAATTTTTATAAAAACAAACTTCCCTTTTTTTTTCCGTCTTCATAAATCAAGAATGAACAATCTCTCTTTGTCATCTTTGAAAAAACTTGACCATGAAGATGAACTTCTTCTTACTCTTTCACTTTCACCTACAACACCGATGGATAGTACTGCTCCACCCTTTTCATTGCCTTTAAACTTTGTTATACCACCGCCTCCGCCATCGCCACCGCCACCTCCTACTCTTCTATATGATAGTAACGTCAATATAGAAGAAAACATTGCAGAATCAAATGTAACCCTAGTTTATGATCAGGTGAATGAACCATCAGGAGCTCGTATGAGAGTTGGTTTAACAGCACGAACGCGAAGAAAATCTACACCATCTCTTAAAGAAGGAGAGAGTGAAACAATCACTCCACCATATCCTTGGGCAACTTCGAAACGTGCCATAGTACACACTCTCGATTATCTTATATCGAATGGTATTACTGTTATATCGGGTGAAGTTCAATGCAAGAAATGCGAACAACAATATCAAATACAATACGATTTGCAAGAAAAATTCAAAGAGATAGCTACATTCATATTAAAAACTAAGAGTGTTATGCGTGATAGGGCACCTATTATTTGGATGAACCCTAATCTTCCAAATTGCAAATATTGCAACCAAAACAATTGTGTTAAGCCAATTATATCCGAGAGAAGGTCGTCAATAAATTGGCTATTTTTGCTATTAGGGAAAATGATTGGATGTTGCAAACTTGATGCATTGAAATATTTTTGTATGCATACAAAGAATCATAGAACAGGTGCTAAAGATCGACTTGTTTATCTTACATATTTGGAGCTATGTAAGCAATTGGATCCAGAAGGACCCTTTGATCGATAAATAATGTTTCTTTTTTTATTCTTTAATTTAGTTGTGCATTATTATTTTAGAATGTCGTTTTAGCGTTATATGTTTTTTTGTGTAGTATGTGTAATAATGAGAAAAAAGTTTTATTTGCACTTGGAATGTGAGTTTCACATGTGTAAGAAGGGGAAATTATGGAAAAAATATTGCAAGTTATGTCAATATATATGGTGGTTTATGATTTGTTGAATTGTCATTCTTGTATATTGTCTCTTTTAGAGGACGAATCTATAATCTAGAGTCAGATGAATATATCCTTCTTCTACGATGATTTAGTTGAATAGTAGAACTTTTGAGACTAGTTTGATTTGATTTCATTGAAAATGTGTTTCAGTTTTCAAGTGAAAAAATATTTTTCTACTCATAAAATTGCAACTTTTTTTCCAAGTTAAATGCGTGTCCAAGTGTAACTGTATATTTTTTTTTTCCAACTAAACTCAAATACTAGATTGTTTCAAATACTAGACTTTTTTTTTAATGTCAAAACGATGTAAAATGAACAAGTCTATAACATTTGTTATGTTACGCAGCGCCTTCCTGAGATTTCTTGGAAGGGCGATGTAAGGCTAAGCAACCGATGTCCGTGAGATTTCTATCCGCCAACTGGGGTCCCCTTCTGTTTACCCTCGAATCCGGATAACAATTGAATTTATATGGGGTTTTAAGGATCCGTGAACTAAAAGATACAAAAGGTTTTTAGGTTAAGGAAAATAAAGATAAAGACTCAACAATTGCTGTTAAAGTAAATAATCGCAGAATATAATATTGCTTAGAACAATTGTGCTTGATGATCCACAAGAATTTAGAGAGATCCCCTTTTATACATTCTGATTAAGGGTAAAAATAAGGTAGGTCAATTGATTACATCGTGGATCCCTGTAATTACGCCTTAATGGCCTGAAGTGGTTGAGAAAATCACGTTTGGGCGAGATATCCGGCGACGCTTGGTTATCCGTTATGAGTCCGGCTTCCAACCTTGTGTGTTTCTCCATCCGGTGGTGACTCCTATCGAGCTCTGTAACGGTCTCGAAATGACTCGACCTCGGTTGTAGACGTGGCCGTCGTTCTACCTTGCATCCAGGTCGGGTTCGATGGCCCCGATTTGCTCCGGACCGGACCCAACCCGGTCGGGCTCAAGCAAAAAAGGGTATCACCTAATACAGATAGTCCCCTCGTTTATTAGAGAGTAATGATAATAAACGATATGACCGGTGACGTGATGCCCGTGACGTATGGCCATACGCCAGGTGAAAAAGCCATCGAGTGCTCTGACCACGCCTGCTGCAGGCATTTAATGCTTCTCTTAATTATCTGTCGCTTCGTGTCTGTGGCTTCGCGATTCGTGCCACCGCCTCATGGAAAAAGTATAAACGACCCTTCCAGGTTCAACATTTCCTATCTTTCTCAAATTCTGCGTTGGTTGTATTTTCTTTTCATCTCTTCGTAAAGCTTTAAGAAATGGCGAAAACTTCACAAAGTGTTCCTTCTAGACCAAGCTCGGCCGCGAGCCCCGCTAGATCTGATGAACATGCACCAGAACCCCCATTGAAAGCATTCACACCGACTGGTTGCTCGGTATCTGCCGACTTCCAGGTTGAAAACCCATCATCGGTCCCGGGCCG
>NC_031994.1:32919271-32942072 GCF_001879085.1 Nicotiana attenuata
TGTATGTTTCTACTTTTTTATTGTTGGCCTCGATTTTTTCCTCCCCCTTTTCGATTCGTTCGGTCAGTTCTTCTAGCCTCCTAAGAACCGCAGAATCAGCATCCGGCCCACCCCGTTCCGGCTGTACTGGGGTTGGATTGATGATTGCAGCTGCACGGGGCTCCTGGACCCGGCTCTGGAGCTGAGCTATAGCCGATTGCTGGGCTTGCAGCATGTCAAAAATCATTTTAAGGTTGATAGTCTCTTCGCCGACTGCCTGGGCCCTCGAATCGTCCTCTCCCCGGACGCTATGCGATGATCCGGAGGCCTGATCAGTGTTGAGCGCCATCCGGGAACCGGCATCTATCGGGTTTTCGAGCCCGGGCATTCCATTGTTTCCCGTCTGCTGTTCAAGTTCGTTGTTAATTGATTGTGCCATTCTATGAGTTGGTAATTTGAATGTAAGATGGACTCTTTTGCAAAGAACCAGTGTATTGTGATGCGTCAAGAAAGAGTATCAAAGAGCTCACCAATATCCTTAGCCCCACGATGGGCGCCAAACTGTTTACCCTCGAATCCGGATAACAATTGAATTTATATGGGGTTTTAAGGATCCGTGAACTAAAAGATACAAAAGGTTTTTAGGTTAAGGAAAATAAAGATAAAGACTCAACAATTGCTGTTAAAGTAAATAATCGCAGAATATAATATTGCTTAGAACAATTGTGCTTGATGATCCACAAGAATTTAGAGAGATCCCCTTTTATACATTCTGATTAAGGGTAAAAATAAGGTAGGTCAATTGATTACATCGTGGATCCCTGTAATTACGCCTTAATGGCCTGAAGTGGTTGAGAAAATCACGTTTGGGCGAGATATCCGGCGACGCTTGGTTATCCGTTACGAGTCCGGCTTCCAACCTTGTGTGTTTCTCCATCCGGTGGTGACTCCTATCGAGCTCTGTAACGGTCTCGAAATGACTCGACCTCGGTTGTAGACGTGGCCGTCGTTCTACCTTGCATCCAGGTCGGGTTCGATGGCCCCGATTTGCTCCGGACCGGACCCAACCCGGTCGGGCTCAAGCAAAAAAGGGTATCACCTAATACACCTTCGTATACCGGGTGAGACTGTCGGTGACGTACGGAAAAACCAATGTCAAGAGCAATTGAGAGATAAAAAAAGAGAATAAGAATGAAAGAAAGCTTAATTGCATTAATGAAAGATATTAAGAAAGGCAACACGGTGTCGAGAGGGAGAGACACCAATACAGAGAATTGTTGCTTGCTTGAAAGTTTGACTACTTGATTCCCCCTAATAATGCTTAAAAAAAATAAATCAAAGTTACAGGAGTTGACATAACTAAGCTAGAAAGACATAAAGGAAATACAGAAAGTAAAACTACTTTATATTTACAATAAAAAAGGATTTAGATTCCGACAAGGTAGAAGCAGGTCCGTTGGCGGTAACCTTGTCTTTAGCATCAGAGTGTGCGCGCGCGGCGCTGCTGGCTGATAAGTAGGGTTTTTGACCGCTTATTTGCTCTCTTTTACTTGCGTTTTAGCTCAAAAATGCTTAAAGGTATTCCCGAAAACTGATGAAATGTGCTTGCTTGCAGGAGTGTTGCAATATGAGCCAAAAAAATCAAAATCAACTCATAAAGGAGTCAAAAGTGGACAAGGACCAAAATAAGGCATAAAGGCCCATAGTGCGGACCGCACAATACTGTGTGCAGCCGCAAAACAAGGAAAGAGCCATGGCAGTTTTTCTTCAGATTATGCGGACCGCACAAATATTGTGCGGCTGCAGAAGAGGAGATTCAGAGAGTTGGTTTTGGGCAAGCTGAAGATATGTGGATCGCACCATAATTGTGCGGCTACAGGATGACAAGTGCGGCCACACTCACAATTATGCGGACCGTAGAAGAGAAGAATCAGAGAACTAGGTTCAAGTCCAAAGACAAGGAGTGCGGACCGCACTAAAATTGTGCGGCCACAGAAGCAAGAGTGCGGCCGCACTCACAAATGTGTGGTCCGCACAAGAAGAAGGAGTGCGACCGCAACCCAGAAGTGTGTGGCCGCAGAGATAGAACCTATCAAGCCAAGTCTATTTATGCGGACCGCACACATTATTGTGTGGCGGCACAACCTTCGCATGGGCATTTTCGTCAGATATTTTCAGCTTAGTATAAATAGAACTTTTTGTCATTTTTAGGTTAAGTTTAGTTTTGGGAGAGCACCTGAGCCGTTTTCTGTACTGTTTTGAGTAATATTGTACTAGGTTAGCTTCTAAACATTATATTTTCTTTCCCTAATCAATTATTATGCATTCTATCTTAATTTCTTCTATAGTTTCTTCATTTTTCAAGAGTAGCTAAATTTCTAGCTAGGATTGTGGCCCAACCCTAGTGTGGGTACTTAATGGGTATTTGATTTAGGGCTTGTTTGTGATTGGGTTAGTGATATTTAGCCAAGTTCATGCTTGAATTCAAAATGGTTGCAAACATTGATTCATGCCTATTTGACTTAGTCTCTACTTGAGAAAGAGAGACTAAGTCTAGGAACACTTGGCTAACAAGAAATTGGGGTGAACTCAAGAAATTGATAGCCCCAATTAAAGGGTCAAATCTAGAGATAGTAAGACCCGGTTTGAGCATATATCACTTGTTTTGTGCAATACCCATTTGGACTTGAAAAAGCCAAATTGGGCAAAGTCACTCAAACTACCGAGGGGTATAGAGTGGGTAATTGCGTGTGATTGCTATATTACAACCCCGTCTAATCAAACTTGCGCTAGAGTTTACAACCCGTTAGGTAATCACCTAGGTGGAAGTCACGACCCTAGATCTTTTATCATTTGAAAAACAACCAAAACCAAAAATATTGTCTTCTACTTTTATAATTGCAATCAATAGCTCAAAGTAGAAATAGAAATAACAAACAAGAATGTAGAAGTGTAATTGAGGCACATCATACAATTACACTAAATATATACCAAATCCTAATTCTAACTCCTTGTAGATTCGTCCAAATCGCGTTGTGTTTTATTATTGCTTCGACCGCCTCACTACCTATATTTGTGGTGTGAGTTTGGGCGACATCAATTTTTGGCGTTTGAATCTCCTCTTCTGCGGCGGCACAATATTTGTGCGGTCCTCATATCTGAAGAAAAACTGACATGGCTCTTTCCTTGTTTTGCGGTCGTACACAGTATTGTGCGGTCCGCACTTTGGGCCTATTTTCCTTGTTTTGGTCCTTGTCCACTTTTGACTCCTTTATGAGTTGATTTTGATTTCTTTTGCTCATATTGCAACACTCCTGCAAGCAAGCACATTTCATTAGTTTTCGGTAATACCTTTAAGCATTTTGAGCTAAAACACAAGAAAAAAGAGAGCAAATAAGCGGTCAAAAACCCTACTTATCAACCTTGGCAGTCTGCAGCCGCACTCACTTTTGTGCGGTCCGCACTGCCTCTTCTGAGACTGCTTTACTAAGTCTAGTTGATTCCTATTACTTATGTGTTGCAGAAAATGGTTAGATCAAGGGGCAGAGGTGATATATCAAAAGGGACGGCAGAACCCTCCCGAGGCAGAGGTCGAGGCAAGAGTAACCTGCCACTTGCCATCCAAAGAGCCATAAGAAACAAATCTATAGCCAACAGAGCCCCCGAACCTTCTAAGACCAGTGAGTATCTCCCATCTGGGGAAGCTTCTGAGGTAACTCCGTGCAAGCACAGCCGGAAGCCCAATCACAACAAATCCCGGGTAGATTTCACTTGGTAGATGAGTCATCTTCCGCTGCCAGTTCTTCTGAAAGTTCAGAAGAGGGTAGCCAAGATTCTGAGCCTTCTTCCTTACATGCCCCGGCTGTACCAATCAATGATGATGATGATGATGATATCCTAGACGATGGTAGAGGGGGTGATACTACAGTGGGGGGTTTAGAAAGGTCGAGGAGAAGGGAGTGTGGGAAGATAGGTTCATCAGCTTAACTGCCTTCAACATATTTAGAGAGTGGTGGCCCTAGAGATCGCTCACTCTTGAGCGACAATTCTTGATGAAGGATTTGGACAAGCACAACCCAAATGTCCTCAGACAGTTCCAGGAGAGAAAAGGATGGAAATGGTTCACCTAAAGCATCCTTAATAAAAATGAGCATTTGGTTAAGGAATTTTACGCCAATGTAGCTCACATTAAGAAGGGTACCAAGGTGACAAAAGTGCGAAATCTGAAAATCTGATTCGACTCCTGTGCTTTGAACTCATATGTGGGATTTGAAGAAATGGAGGCAGTCCAATACCTGGAAAAACTGGCTATGGGTGATGCAGCTCGTCTGTGGCTGGCTGAGATTTTGGCTATTCGAGGATCAACACCTCCGTGGCTCACAGCAGGAGTTCCCATAGTTTGGGCCACCTTAAACTTTAAAGCAAAAGGGTGGCAGACATTCGTGTGCAGCCGCATTTATCCGTGCCTCAATGAAAACAACCTCCCAATTCCCCGTGCAGTCCTGGTGGCCTCACTTATGGCTGGGTACCCGATTAATGTGGGTGATATCATGTCCACCAACATCACTCTTGCTGTCCAAAAAGATGAAAGATCCTACCCGTACCCGAACTTCCTCACAGAATACTTCAAAGATCAAAAGGTGGAGCCGAGGCAATATGATACAGAAGTTAAGGCTAAGAAGCCTTTCTCATGGTACCACCTACAGGGTAGTGACAACCCGAAGTTCAAGGGTAAGGCAACTACCTCCGCTGGCTAGTCTGAGGAGCCAACAGTAGTAGTTAGTGATTCAGCTATCGAGCCTTCCACAGCAGCCGGTCCTTCCACCGGGACAACAGCCATGCCACCTTCATCTTCTAGACCACCAACTTCATTATTAGTGCCAGCTTCAGCTACTTATCCTCAAACTGTGCTGCGAGTCTCCCAGACATTGGCGAATCTCAACAACTGGATGCAGGCAGCTACTTTAAAGCTGTCTGCCATATCCAGTGTTGTTACAGCACAGTCAGCAGCCCCATCAGAGCCACAGGTACCTGCGTCAGTAGAGGAAACATTGAAGAAGATTCTGGACAACCAGAAGACTATCATGGCTACAGTGGTGGCACACGGGAAAGCCATTGAGGATTTGGGGAAACAGGTCAAGAAGATGCGGAAGTCTCAAGCATCGAAGAGTTTAATGGACAAGTTAAGAAAAGAGATTTCTAAGATTACATCTGCCGGAGATCTACCATTGGACCTGCTCATCGAGTCACAGTAGCACAGGAAGCACCAGGAGTACCCGAGGCACCAGAGGCAGTAGGCGGCCAGTCTGAGCAGCCGGTTGCGACTGCCCACACCGTTGAGGAGATGATCTAGATGCTCAGCAACCCTGTTGTCCCTCGCCCAAGTAATAATGAGATACAGCTAGAGGAGACCGAGGGTGCTGCGGATCCCATGCAGACTGAGACCACATAAGGAGTTCTCTTAACTCTCTACACTTTCCCTGTTCTTATTTTTGTTAAGCATTGGGGACAATGCTTATTTTCATTCGGGGGGAGGGGGGGCTATTTTGATTGATTGACATTGATATTGGCCTATAATAACTCTTATAATATTTTTCTTTTATCTTTATTTTCTCTTTGGTTATGTATACATTATTCCCTCTCATTTGATGTATATATTCATTCCCCTTATGTATATTTTCATTTCCTTCTGGTTTGTCTATTCATTTGTCTTACTTTCTGTAGTTTACTTCATAGCTTCTTTAGTTTGTTTTCCTCAGTAGTATAACTTCTTATTTGCTTTAGTAGCTTCTATTTGATTTGTTAGCTTCTTTTTTGTTTAAATGAACAATAAGCCTTTGGTTTTCTTAATGCCACGATTCTTTCCAAAGGTGAATTTTGTGTGAACCGGGTCGCTCTTCCCGACGATGGATGGCGTGAACCCCTTCTTAAGGAATTGAGTCCGTTTTCTTTTATGTTTTGGCAAATATAGTAGTAATGAATAAAAGGGGTCTCAAGCATGCTTCACTTGGTATCAACACATTTACCTACGACCTTATGGTTAAAAACAAAGTTGTTGGCGGAAAATAGCTCGAGTTGTGACCTTTTGACTCTTGTGTTGACTTATGCAGTCATCGAGTGGTTCAGTCGAGCCATTTGTGATTCTCAATATTAACTAGGGTTGTTTTGGGCCCTCGACTCCGTTCTTTTTAGCAATCCAACAGCGTGAGAGGTGAGGTATTGAATTGCAAGTCCAAGTACCCATTATAGTCTAAAACTTGCCCCGAATATTTTTCTAGGCGAAATTCTAAGTGTAGCTTGGATTGAGAAATGAATGTAGGCTCTTCTTTATCCGATTTGAAGTTTGAAATATTCCATAGCCTACCAATGCGATATCCCTAGTCAACCAATTTGAGCCTAATCCCTTTTTCTTTCAATAACCACGTTACAAGCCTTTATCCGTTTTGTGATGACCCTCTCTTGGCACCCAATCTTTCCTTGGCATTCTTGAGAAACAATTAGAAAAAAACATAGGTTTGGGGGAGAGACGAGGAGTTTGAAAGTGATAAAAGGTACAAAGAAGAGAAAAAAATAAAGAAAAGGGAAGGCAAAGAAAAAAAAAAGAACAAAAAGAAAAATGCCAAAAAGAACGAATAAGGTAGTGAAGTTGAAGGGATTCAAAAAAAACAATGATGAAAAGGCATAGCGTAAATAGAAAAAAGGAGAAAAGTGAATGTCATGACCAAGAAAGAGTGACGTTATGTCTCTCTAGTTCCCCCGAAGAAAAAGAAATGGACTCAAAGAGTCGACAAAGTATGAGCCAAAATAAGGAAGTGGAGCGCTTAAGGAAAGATGAACCTATTCGATCTCATCAAGAACTACCTTGATCCAAAAAGCCTTCATTATTCCCGAAAAATCCCTACATGATTTCAAGTTGAGTGAGCTTACATTAGTGGTGATTTTACATAAGGGGCAAGCTTATGGTACTTAGAGCCGGACTTGTGACATTCTTTTGAGAGAGATGAGCGTACTTTTCACAATCCTCATTTCGAGTGTTACATTTTAAAGTGAGATTTGCTAACGGAGAGTAAAGGATGAGAGTTTGAGATCCACAATGACCTACGTAAAAGAGCGAGCTTCCTTGATAAATACAGTCAACTCTTGATGCTCTAGTGTCACATTAGAACTATTGTACTCAAAAAATCAAATCATTGCATTGTTGATAATTCATACTTGTTGTGGGTAATTGTTGGTCCCAATTGATGTGTGATTGATTAACCTTAGGCCAGCTAAAATATCCCTTTTTCTAGTGGGGGTGGCAATTTCCTTAATTTCTTGAGGACAAGCAAAAGCTTAAGTTTGGGGGAGTTGATAAGTAGGGTTTTTGACCGCTTATTTGCTCTCTTTTACTTGCGTTTTAGCTCAAAAATGCATAAAGGTATTCCCGAAAACTAATGAAATGTGCTTGCTTGCATGAGTGCTGCAATATGAGCCAAAAAAATCAAAATCAACTCATAAAGGAGTCAAAAGTGGACAAGGACCAAAACAAGGCAAAAAGTCCCACAGTGCGGACCGCACAATACTGTGTACGACCGCAAAACAAGGAAAGAGCCATGTCAGTTTTTCTTCAGATTATGCGGACCGCACAAATATTATGCGGCCGCAGAAGAGGAGATTCAGAGAGTTGGTTCTAGGCAAGCTGAAGATATGCGACCGCACCATAATTGCGGCTGCAGGATAACAAGTGCGGCCGCACTCACAATTATGCGGTCCGCAGAAGAGAAGAATCAGAGAGCTGGGTTTAAGTCCAAAGTCAAGGAGTGCGGACCGCACTAAAATTGTGCGGTCACAGAAGCAAGAGCGGCCGCACTCACAAATGTGCGGTACGCACAAGAAGATGGAGTGCGGCCGCAACCCAGAAGTGTGCGACCGCAGAAATAGAACCTGTCGAGCCAAGACTATTTGTGCGGACCGCACACAATATTGTGCGGCCGCACAACCTCTGTAAAGGAATTTTCGTCAGATATTTTCAGCTTAGTATAAATAGAACTTTTTGTCTTTTTTTAGGTTAAATTTAGTTTTGGGAGGTCACCTGAGCCGTTTTCTTTACTATTTTGAGTAATATTGTACTAGATTAGCTTCTAAACATTAGATTTTCTTTCCCTAATCAATTATTATGCGTTCTATCTTAACTTCTTCTTTAGTTTCTTCATTTTTCATGAGTAGCTAAATTTCTAGCTAGGGTTGTGGCCCAATCCTAGTGTGGGTACTTAATGGGTGTTTGATTTAGGGCTTGTTTGTGATTGGGTTAGTAATGTTTAGCCAAGTTCATGCTTGAATTCAAAATGGTTGCAAACATTGATTCATGCCTATTTGACTTAGTCTCTACTTGAGAAAGAGAGACTAAGTCTAGGAACACTTGGCTAACAAGAAATTGGGGTGAACTCAAGAAATTGGTAGCCCCAATTAAAGAGTCAAATCTAGAGACAGTAAAACCCGAGTTGAGCATCACTTGTTTTGTGCAATACCCATTTGGACTTGAAAAAGCCAAATTGGACAAAATCACTCAAACTACCGAGAGGTATAGAGTGGGTAATTGCGTGTGATTGTTATATTACAATCCCGACTAATCAAACTTGCTCTAGAGTTTACAACCCGTTAGGTAACCACCTAGGTGGAAGTCACGACCCTAGATCTTTTATCATTCGAAAACAACCAATACCAAATATATTGTCTTCTAGTTTCATAATTGCAATCAATAGCTCAAAGTAGAAATAGAAACAAAAAACAAGAATGTGAAGTGTAATTTGAGGCTCATCATACAATTACACTAAATATATACCAAATCCCAATTCTAACTCCTTGTGGGTTCGACCTCGACTCGCGTTGGATTTTATTATTGCTTCGACCGCCTCACTACCTATATTTGTGGTGTGAGGTTGGGCGACATCAATTTTTGGCGCCGTTGCTGGGGAGTTAAACGGATTTAGCTATATATCTAGGTTTTTGCGTGATTTGTCTTCTTTTCCTTCCGAGTCACTAACTTTGTTTTTGAATTAATTTTAGGTACGAAAATGGCACTCAACAACGAGCCCATTGGGAATTTTCCAATGGCGGAGGACGTGGATGATGACCAAATGGATGAGGTTCCTCTTGAACCTCAAGCAGATAGACGAGGCCGCCCACCTAAAGATAATTTTTCCCTTCCTCCCCCACCTCCACCAAGAGCAGCAGCTCACCAACAATTACCGAACGAGGGTTATGCAAGTGCTATAATCCTGCCCCGTATTAGGGCGGGCAACTTCCAAATCACCAATGTGATGCTTACACTACTTGAGCAACGGGGATTCTTCATCGGGGCTCCGAGTCAAAATGCCTACAAGCATCTCAAGGGGTTCGTCGATACTTGTTGGAGGGGCAAGCAAACAAATGTCTCCGAGGATGCGCTGTGGTTGAGGCTATTCCCTTTTTCTCTACGGGGAAAGGCATTGGACTTGTTAGAGAGATTTCTCAATCATTCCATCCACACTTAGGATGAGTTGGCAGAAAAATTCATTGTCAAATTCTTCTCTCCGGGACATATGGCGACACTTTGGGATGAGCTTCTTGCATTCAAGCAAGAAACCAATGAGACATTGCACGAGATTTGGGAAAGATATCGTACCATGGTCAAAGAGTGCCTGAATAATGATATGATCGAGGTTATGATACAACAAACCTTCTACAGGGGGATCAACACAACAAATCAATGTGTGGTAAATCAACTCGCTGGTGGGAACTTCATGAACACGCCTTATGCCGAAGCTTGTGAAATTCTTGATGAGATGGAGGATACCTCATCGATGTGGTAAAGTAGAGCCAATGTTCCTCAAGGTGACCCTAATGTCATTCACCTTCACAAGGAACTAAATGATCATAGGCAAGCTATTGCAAAGTTGACAACTACATTGAACTAATTGGTCAAAGTTCAGCTTCAACAAGTTCAAGGGCCGAAACAAGTGAATGCAATGGAAGGTGTAAATATGATGATGAACAAGATACTGCAACAAGGTAAACAAATGCAAAGCCGTCCGGAACAATTCATGCAAGATGATAGTGGTTATGATCAAGGTGATTCATTCAATGAGAAATAAAAAGAAGTTCAATATGTCAACAATTATCAAGGCCAAAGAAACAATGCTCAAGGACAAAATCAACAACAATGATGGTCACAAGGAAATTGGAACAACCAAGGCCACCAAGGCAATTGGAGTGGTGGTAAGAATAATCAAAAAAATTGGAATAATCAAGGTAACCAAGGCAATTGGGGAGGTAATCATCAAGGCAATTGGGGTGGCAACAATAAAATCAATTGGGGAGGAAATAATCAAGGAGGGTGGAACAACAACAACAACCGGGGTCGGGTTTTCAAAGGCCCCCGATGTTCCAACAACCGAGCAATCACCCCCCTATCCGTCTCAAGGTCCGAGTTCTTCTAACAATGAGATGGGTAGAATTGAAAATAGCTTTAAACAGATGATGGAGAAGAATGCCGACTTTGATGCTCAACTAGCCTCTCACAACACTTGTATTCGCAGTTTGGAGGTTCAATTAGGCCAAACCTAGCAAGCTTTGAACACTCGTCCTAAGGGGGCACTACCTAGTGATACGGTGGTGAACCCAAAGGGTGGGAATAATACGGGACATGCTATGGCCGTGACTACTAGAAGTGGAAGAGCTAGAGATGCAAACACCTCAAATCAAAGAAGAATTGTGGATGAAGATGTTGTAGTTCAAGAAGATGAAATCCCAAGCAATGTGGTTCAAGCTAATGAAGAAGTGAGAATTAATATTGATGAAAGTGTGGAGGAGACACAAGAGTAAGTGAACCCGTCTAGAGGAACACATGATTGACATGCCGGAATCGATAGTGCCAAAGGCTAAGGCACCAATGCCAAGGCCTTCTCCTCCATACCCTCAAAGGCTTGCACAGCAAAGTAGTGAGAACCAATTCAAAAAGCTTAATGATATGATGAAGAGTTTGTCGATTAATGTACCGTTGGTTGAGGCATTGGAACAAATGTCGGGATATGCAAAATTCATGAAGGACTTGGTAACCAAGAAGAAGAGATCAATGAATTGTGAAACAACTAAAATGACACATCAAGTGAGTGCAATTTTGCACTCAATGGCTCCTAAGTTGGAAGATCCGGGCACTTTCACAATCCCTTGCACTATTGGGAGTGCCGACTTTGCCAAAGCATTATGTGATCTTGGGGAGAGTATCAACTTGATGCCCTACTCGGTGTTCACAACTTTGGGAATTGGGCAACCAAGACCCACATCCATGAGGTTGCAAATGGCGGATAGAACAATGAAGAGGCCTTTGGGCATTATCGATGATGTGTTGGTTTGAGTTGACAAGTTCATCCTCTCGGCAAGCTTTGTGATTCTTGATTGTGAAGTGGACTATGAGGTGCCTATCATTTTGGGTAGACCTTCCCTTGCTACGGGGAAGGCTCTTGTTGATGTGGAAACCGGTGAGCTCACTTTTCGGGTGGGTGATGAAAAGGTAGTCTTCCATGTGTGCAAATCTATGAGGCAGCGGAATAGTAATGAAGTTTGTTCGTTCGTGGATTTGGTGACAGATGTGATTATTGATGATGTGAGTACCACAAGAATGTTAAGGATAATTTGGAAGCCGTTTTACTCAATCTTGATGATGTTAAGGAGAAAGAAGGCTATGTGGAGTGTGTGAATGCATTACAAGGCATAGGGTCGTACACTTATGAGCCCCGCAAGCTATATTTGGATCTTGAAAACCGGAAGACTCCTCTAACAAAGCCATCAATCGAGGAGCCTCCCACTTTGGAGTTAAAGCCATTGCCTCCACATCTCAGGTATGCATTCCTTGGCCCTTCTTCTACTTTATTCTTGCTTAACTAACACGCAGGTAGAGTCCACATCGGAGGTGCTACAAAAGAGGAAAAGAGCAATCGGTTGGACATTGGCGGATATCCTGGGCATCAGCCCCACCTTTTGCATGCACAAGATTATTTTGGATAAGGGTGCCAAACCCTCCGTTGAACATCAAAGGAGGCTAAATGAAGCAATGCAAGAGGTGGTGAAGAAGGAGATAATCAAGTAGTTGGATGCCAGGGTTGTTTACCCCATTTTCGATAGCTCATGGACCTCTCCGGTGCAATGTGTCCCAAAGAAAGGGGGCACGACCGTGGTAATAAATGACAAGAATGAATTATTCCCCACAAGAACCGCCACCGGGTGGAAAGTGTGCATGGACTATAGGAAGCTCAACAAAGTCACTCGGAATGATCATTTCCCGCTTCTATTTCTTGACCAAATGCTTGATAGGTTGGCCGGATGTGCTTTTTATGCTTCCTTGATGGATACTCCAGCTACAATCAAATCCTTATTGCTCCTAAGGACCAAGAGAATACCACTTTCACTTTTCCCTATGGTACTTTCGCATTCTCGCGGATGCCATTTGGTTTGTGTAATGCACAGGTGACTTTTCAACCGTGTATGATGGCTATTTTCACCGACATGGCGGAGGATATACTTGAGGTCTTTATGGATGATTTTTCTGTGGTCGGGAACTCGTTTGAAGATTGCTTGAACAATTTGGATAGGTTATTGGCTAGATGTGAGGAGACAAATTTGGTGTTGAATTGGGAAAAGTGTCACTTCATGGTCGAGGAAGGTATTGTCCTCGGCCACAAAATTTCAAAGCATGGTATTGAGGTCAACAAGGCTAAAATTGAGGTGATCTCCAAACTCCCTCCCCCTACATCTGTGAAAGGACTAAGGAGCTTCTTGGGTCATGCGGGTTTCTATCGCCGATTCATCAAGGACTTTTGCAAGGTGGTAAACCCTTTGTGTAAACTTTTAGAGAAGGATGCCAAGTTCCATTTCAATGAAGGTTGTATGAAGGCATTCGAATTGCTTAAGTTCAAGTTGACTACTACTCCTATTATCACTGCATTGGATTGGAGCTTACCTTTTGAGCTTATGTATGACGCTAGTGATGTGGCAGTTGGAGCGATATTGGGAGAAAGAATCAACAAAATCTTCCATCCGGTCTACTATGCTAGCAAGACCATGAATGATGCCCAAGTCAACTACACAGTGACCAAAAAAGAGCTACTTGCTATTGTTTTTGCTATGGAGAAGTTCCGGCCGTATTTGATGGGTACAAAGGTGATTGTTCACACCGACCATGCGGCGCTTCGGTATTTGATGAGCAAGAAAGATTCTAAGGAAAGGTTAATGTCGTGGGTGCTTCTATTGCAAGATTTTGATCTAGAGATTCAAGAATGAGAGGGTAGTGAAAATCAAGTGGCGGACCACTTGTCCCGATTGGAGGAGGAGGGGAGGCCACATGACGGCCTTGAGATCAATGATTCATTTCCCGATGAGCAACTCCTAGCCGTTTCAATGACCGGGATGCCGTGGTTTGCCAATTTAGCCAACTATCTTGTGAGCGGCATTGTACCGAATGAGTTCTCTTCAAACCAAAGGAAGAAGCTCAAACGGGATTGCCTGGACTATTATTGGGATGAGCGGTATCTTTTCCGGATATGTACCGATAGTGTGATCTAGCAATGTGTGCCGGAGGAAAAACAAATGGGAATTCTTGAGGCTTGCCACTCTTCACCGTATGGTGGTCACCATGGTAGAGCTAGAACGGCGGCTAAAGTTTTGAGTTGTGGATTCTATTGGCCTACTCTGTACAAGAACGCTAGTGATCTAGTCAAGTGTCGTGATGAATGTCAAAGGGTCGGTGGTATTTCTAAGAAGAATGAGATGCCCCTCACCACCATCTTGGAGATTGATATTTTTGATGTTTGGGGTATTGATTTCATGGGACCCTTTGTGAGCTCTTGTGGGAACACTTGCATTTTGGTAGTTGTGGACTACGTGTCAAAATGGGTTGAAGCCGTGGCTTTACCCAACAACGAAGCTCAAAGTGTGGTGGCATTTTTGAAGAAGAACATCTTTACAAGGTTTGGTACTCCATGGGCCATTATTAGTGATGTGGGTTCGCATTTTTGCAACCGGACTTTTGATACCTTATTCACCAAGTATGGTGTCACTCACAAAGTCTAGACCCCCTACCATCAACAAGCAAGCGGACAAGTTGAAGTCTCCAACCGAGAAATCAAGAGTATTCAGTCAAAGACTGTAAATGCCAACCGGACGGATTGGTCAAGAAAACTTGATAAAGCTCTTTGGGCTTATAGGACAGCCTACAAAATGGTGATTGGGATGTCTCCATATCGATTGGTGTTTGGGAAGGCGTGTCATCTTCCGGTAGAACTTGAGATAAGGCCATGTGGGCTTTGAAAAAGTTGAACCTTGAATGGGATGTTGCCGCAAACTTAAGGGTGGCATAATTGAATGAGCTTGATGAATTCCGGTATTATGCCTACACAAGTTCGTCACTTTACAAAGAGAAGATGAAGTACTTCCATGACAAGTACATCCACAACAAGGAGTTTAAAGAAAGTGATCTTGTGCTATTTTTCAATTCCCAGTTACGGATGTCTCCGGGCAAGTTGAAGTCAAAATGGAGTGGCCCTTTGAAGTGGTGAATGTAACCCCCCTTTGGTACTCTAGATTTGAAAAATAAGAATGATGAGGTTTTTAGAGTCAATGGGCACCGGGTTAAACATTATCTTGGCAAGGTTGATGAAGGCCACATTGTGGCGGTTCTTCATTCCAAATGATTGGTAACCTGCGTTGTGTCGCGACGTTAAATCAGGCACTTCTTGGGAGGCAACCCATGTGTCTTTTTCTGTTTCTTGGTTTTCTTCATTAGATTAGATAGGCTTTGTTTTTTGCTAACTAGTTTTGAAGTACATGCAGGAATGGGTGTGCATCGTAGGGACTGTGCAAGAAAAATTGGCTAAGTTTCACAAAAGAGCGGACCGCATCAGAATTATGCGAACCGCACAATCACTCTGCGGCCGCACAATTCTGTGTGCGGTCGCACAACTGGAAGATCAAAAATGCATGCTCTCTGAAGTTTGTCCTGTCAAAGTTCCTTAACAATTTACGGCCGCACACGAAATTGTGCGGCCCGCACAAATTCTACGGCCGCACTCACTTTTGTGCGGACCGCAAAACTTCTTCTTAGGAACAGGTAAGGAGTGCGGACCACACTCAGAATTATGCAGCCGCACTCAGGTAAGTTTGGGCCCGACGGGTCAACCTATAAATACGGCTTCTCATAACTTTTCACACTTTACACTCTCTGAACTCTCAAGCCCTAAGCAAGCACAATGCATATCCTATTAGTTCTCAAACTTCAAGCATTTCATATGTAGATTCTCACATACATCCTTCATTACTGGTATGTTCATTTCATTTCTTAATTTTGTTCTTTTGTCTAGGGTTATGTTCATGCCTAAAAATGTCAATTGTTAATCATGTGGGTAGTATCTTAAATGTTAATTGGGGCATGGGTAAGTAGCTAACATTGATTAATTGTTAAGGCTATGTCTAATTCTTAAAAACTTGTATGAATCGTAAACCAGTGCCGATTATATTCAAATTATGGGGCGCACACATTTTTGTACGGTCCACAATCTCTAAGTTAGGGCATCTGTGTGCTTAAATTGTGCGGACCACACTCAAAAATATGTGGTCCGCAGTGAAATTATGCGGTCCGTACTGATGAAGGATCAGAGACCCCAGTATTCTGAACCTGGGGTTGTACGGCCGCACTCAAAATTGTGCGGTGCGCACTTTTGGCTGTGCGGCCGCGTTGGCATCTGCCTGCGACTGGTCGATGGCGAGGGATATCTATGGGGCGACATAGGCACAACCGCATGTGTCACTTGGTGCGGCCAAGACCACAGGGCCGTCCATGGCACTAGGCGTTGGAAGGCTTGCTAGGACGCCATGGGGTGCGTTTAATTGGTCATGGGGCATGGCTTGAAAGCCTCCAATAACATTCTCCCCCACCTTAGTTGGCAACGTCCTCGGCGCCTTACTTGCAAGATAATCATCGATCAGGCTCTTGTAGGCTTTGAGGTTTGTTCCCCTCTCCCAAGTATTCTCCTCTGTATCACAGCCCTGCCATTTCACCAAGAACTCTTGGTGATATTTTCTTGAAGCATGAATCACTCGATCATCGAGAGTAGCTTCTGAACGCCTTTTCCCGATTCAATTAGGGCCTCGAATACTGTGTATTGTGAGTTGGCTCCGCGAAGGATCCTTCATGTTTTCCCAAAAAGGTTTCAGAAGGCTGACATGGAAAACTAGATGAATCTTCCACCAGGCTGGGGTATCCACCAGGTATGCTACTTTCCCAATGCGTTTCTCAATCGACAAGGGTCCAATGTACTTTTGCAATAGGCGAGGGTCATGGACCCCTACAAACAAGTATCGCTTTGGGATTTTTACTATCACTTTGTCTCCTACTTAGTATTCAATAAAGCGACAATTTTGATCAGCATGCTTTTTCATCCGCTTTTAGGCTTTGACAAGATAGTTCTGCACTATCTGCAAATTTTGCTTCCATTCCTTCGAGAAGCTAGCATCTCGAGGAGATTTCGGCATGTTTGGGGCATTTATAGTGTGTGGGAGTAGCGGTTGATGTCCGGTAACAACTTCAAAAGCGCTTATGTTTGTACTAGAGCTCTTTTGTGAATTGAGACATAGTTGAGCAGCATCTAGAAGCTTCACCCAATTCTTCTGCGAATTGGTAATAAAATTGTGGAGGTATTCCTCTAGCATGTCATTGAACCGCTCAGTATGACCATCAGATTACATATGGAAACTTGAACTATGGCTTAACTTGGACCCGAGGCACTTAAAGTGTTGAGTCCATAAGCCGCTAGTGAAGCAACAGTCGCGATCATTAACGATGTCTTTAGGCAGGCCCCAATATTTGACAACATGAGAGAAGAAGAGTTGAGTTGTATCATATGCTGATATATATTTTGGGGTTGCTATAAATATGGCGTATTTAGAAAATGAGTCTACCATAACCAAGATAGTTGTAAGAACTCCGACCTTGGGCAATTCAGTGATGAAATCCAGTGACACGCTTTCCCAAGGTCTCTTTGGAACAAGCAAGGGCTCCAATAGTCCCGCTTGTGTCAAGCGGTCCGACTTGTCTTTCTGGCATACTAGGCAAGTCTTGACATACTGAGTAGCATCATCAGTCATTTGAGGCCAATAGTATGCACGGCGCAACAACGCCATGGTGCGTTTTTCATCTGGGTGGCCGACAATCTAAGTATCATGGAATTCCATCAAAAGAGTCCTTCACAGATATCCTCCTTTAGGAACATAAAGTCGGCTCCCTTTCACCTTAAGGAACCCATCTTCCATGTAGAACTGGTGAGTCCTGCCCTGTCTTACCAAATCGATCAAATATTGTACAGCAGGATCCTTGGTGAGTAGATCCTGTATTTGGTCTTTTATAGTGGTGGACATTTAGCTCCCCCTTAGGGTGGCGAGTAGGCACACTTATGCTAGGCCAGCCCTCCGACTAAGCGCATCTGCAACTTGGTTGGTCTTCCCACTTTGGTACTCTAGGTTGAAGTGAAATTCCACTAGGAGTTCCTGCTGAGTCATGAAATAACTAACAGTCGAGCTGTCCGTCTTGACCACAAATGGGGTTCCCAGCAAATAGTGCCTCTAAAGGCGTAAGCAGTGGAAAACAACCAATAGTTCTTTTTCATGGGCGGCGTAGCGTCATTCTGTATCCTTCAACTTCCGGCTCTCGTACGCCACTGGATTCCACACTTGTAGCAAGACTCCGCCTAGAACATAGTCAGAGGTATCAATTTGTACTTTGAACGGCTTGGCCAAATCCGAAAAGGCCAAGACGAGGCTACTAGACATAGCCGCTTTTAATGCGTTGAAGGCCTCCGCTTGCCTGGGACCCCAATCCCAAGGCGTGACTTTCTTTAGGAGTTTTGTCAATGGCACTGCAATGAGAGAGTAATTTTTCACAAACCGTTGGTAAAAGTTGCATAGGCCAAGGAACGCCCTTAAGGCATGGATATCATTAGGAGGCGGTCAATCTGTGACAGCCTGAATCTTCTGTTGGTCCATCTTGATCCGCCCTTCCTCGATGACATATTCGAGGAATTCAATCTATTTTTGGGCAAAGGATCACTTGGATAGCTTCACATACAATTCGTGCTCCCGCTGCCGGGCTAGAACTTTCCATAGGTGCTCTAGGTGTTCCTCCAAGTGTTCCTGCAATGTTTTGCTATATACCACAATGTCGTCCAAGTATACCACTATGAATTAGTCAATGTACTCTCGGAAGACTTGGTTCATCAAGGTGAAAAATGTGGCTGGAGCATTAGTCAAGCCGATGGCATGACCAGGAAGTCATAAGACCCATATCTTGTCACACAAGCCGTCTTGTGTTCATCAGCCTTAGCAATCCGGACTTGCCAGTAACCTGTCTTCAGGTATATTTTGGTGAACACTATAACACCACCCAGTCTATCGAACAGGTCTGCCGTTAGCGGGATAGGGTACTTGTTATTCATGGTGATTTTGTTTAAGGATCGATAATCCACACAGAGTCGTAGGGTGCCATCCTGTGTCTTTTAGAACAGTACAGGGGACCCATAAGGGGACTTGGAGGGCACAATGATCCCCGTGTCCGGCATTTCTATCAACTGTCTCCACAGCTCGGTGAGTTTGGGTTGTGACATTTTGTAAGGTGCCCGGGCGGGTGGCTTCGCACCCGGTACCAACTCAATCTCATAGTCCACAGTGCACCTAAACGGGAGTCTTTTTGGCATGTCCTATCGCATGACATCTTCAAACTCCCTTAGCAGCTCCTTCACGGGTGCAAGAATAGGACCCGAAGAGCGTTTAACATCTTCAATACAGAGGGTAGCCATGAAAGTAGGTTCATGTCTTTTGACTCCGTTCTTCAACTGTAAGGCCGAGTTGTTCTCCGCGGTCATCTTTATAGTTGTGCATGGGATAATGCAGGGCTTGGCCCCATTCGCTCCCATCGTCAGCAGCATGTCTGCATAAGGTACATGAATGGTGTTGGTTTGCCTCATGAATTCCAATCCAACTATCAGCTCGAAGTCATCTATGATCACCACACGCAAGTTGAATTTTCCTTCATAAGGACCAAGCTTCACTAGCACCCCTTTGACTATTCCACCAACTGGCTGAGTCGGGGAGTTGATAGCCTTGACATGACCTCTGCCCTTTCCTACACCTAGACCAAGGCGCTCTACCTGAGTTGCGGCTAAGTAATTGTGAGTAGCACATGTGTCTATCATCACCCTAATGGGCTTGCCATTAACTTTCATTTCGACGAACATCAGGGTCTTCTCTTGGTTAAGAGGAGACACCTCATCCGCCTTCATTTTCCTTTTAGTGGTAGTTTGTCATGGGTCTTTATTCTTACAGATGCCAGCACTGGTTCCCGCTAAGGCCTTAGAAATAAAACAAACAAGTGCGTTAAAAGCACCTATTGGTCCTGTCTAGTCAGCATCGTTTGTGTCGTCGTCTGTCCCACCATCAAAAGTTTGATGGGAGTTCGTTTGTGCCCGTGGGCATTCAATGTTCCAATGGCGCCCGCTGCAATGACGACATCCTAAAGGGGCTTCCTCCCCCAATCATTGTTGTGGGACGCAACACTATTGCTACCTGAGGAAGGAGTCTTAGATTTGATTGTACTATGATCTCCTGCGCTTCTGCTAGGGCCACCATTGCTAGGTTAGCCCCCTTTGTATCCTCCTCGGACATGCGGCTGAGGCCTATCCTTCCGAGCTTCCACTTGTTAGTCCCGGAGGCATTTCGCTGCTTGGATCGCCTTGGGTAAAATATCTACCCTTTGTCTTTGCAGCTCCATACGGGCATAATATGTAAAGCTTTCAAGGAATGTGAAGAGTTTGTCTTTGTCCCCCATATCCTGTATGCTCAGCATGAGTACGGAGAATCCTCGCATGTAATCCGGGACTGACTTGGTCTGGCGAAGCTCCCGGAGCTTTCTCCGCGCATTGTACTCAACGTTTTTAGGGAAGAATTGTAGGCGTATGGCTGCCTTCAGGTCTCCCCATGTCTCAAGAGTATCTTCACTGGCCCTGACGGCTTCGTATTTCACCCGCCACCAGAGTTTAGCATCACCTGAAGATACATGGCAACAGTTGCTACCTTTTTACTTTTTCTAACTATCCCACGGCATCGAAGTATTGTCGGTGTCAAAGATGTAGTTCTCCACTTCCTTGGCATTCCAAGCCCCATTGTAGGGCTTTGGTTTAGGAATCTTCAGCTTTTGTAGCGCAAGAGTGAGGTTCACATCACCCCCGATGTGGTTTCTGCTCCTTGGAGTAGGCCATGTAACGCATTGACAACATTGCTGGTCCGTCAAGTTGTCTATAGTTTGCTGCATGGCAGTCACCTTGTCTTCCTCTTGTGCCCTATAGGCTAAATCCTCGGTCCACTCTCGTTGGAGCCCTTCAAATTTACTGAAAATTTTGGCTGCCTCTGTGGTTGTCATTTATCGGTCTCCTTCAGAGTCGCGGCTGATGTTAGTTATATCTCCTTCGGCCTGTCGCATCCTGCGGTCCAGGTCGTCTAACCTTTGTACTAGGTTGGTTCTTAGATCAGGCACCGTACTCGCGATGGGTTGTAATATGTTAATTGTCTCTTCGTGGGCCGCAATGCGGTCGCATAATTCACCATGGTCAGAAATGGTGGCAGTGGCAATGTTCCCTCATTTGATGTCGAGCCTAGGCTCTGATACCAACTGCTATGCGGTGCCTTTCTGAGATTACTTGAAAAGGCAGCGTAAGGCTAAGCAACCAAAGTCTGTGCGGTTACTATCCGCCAATTGGGGTCCCACGGAAAAATCAATGTCAAGAGCAATTGAGAGAACAGAAAAGAGAATGAGACTAAAAGAAAGCTTGATTGCTTAATGAAAGCTATTATAGAAAGGTAATACGGTGTCGAGAGGGAGAGACACCAATACAGAGAATTATTTGCTTGCTTGAAAGTTTGACTACTTGATCCCTCCTAATAATGCTTAAAAAGAATAACCAAAGTTAGAGGACTTGACATACCTACAATAGAGAGACATAATGAAAATACAGGAAGTAAAACTACTCTATATTTACAATAAAAAGGATTTAGATTCCTACAAGGTAGAAGCAGGTCCGTTGGCGGCAACCTTGTCTTTAGCATCAGAGTCTGCGTGCGCGGTGCTGTTGGCATCTGCCTGCGCCTGGGCACTGGCGAGGGCTATCGATGGAGCGACATGGGCACAGGCGCACTTGTCACTTGACGTGGCCAAGACTACGGGGCCGTCCAGGCGCTAGGCATTGGGAGGCTTGCCAGGACGCCATGAGGCGCGTTTAAGGGGTCATGGATGACTTGAAAGCCTCCCATAACATTTAGTTTAATTTCCTTTAAAGGAGAATGGATATTTGAGGACTGACTAGTCTGCTGTAAGATATTCCAAATCTCGTTGACTTCATGTTGCTCCAGGGCACCAAGTAGTCCTTTTGCAATAATAAGGAGGACAAAGTCCAGTTCAAGACCACAAGATAAATCAAAATTTAATATTCAATGTCTAAATTTATCTTGACGTAGCTAGCGTTTGGCCATAGATTCCCAAATTTGTTTTGAAAAAACTGATTTGGGTGAAGTTTGGTTTGAAGATGAAAATGTGTTTGGACATAAGTTTTCAAAATATATTTCACTTTTTTTTGTTGGGAAAATATTAAACATGACTTATACCCACAAGTTCTAAAAGCTATTACAAATACCCCACAGTACCTTTATCAATAACATGCATTATATTATCGAAAACAATAGTCCTGAACATAAATAAATTTGGTACAAAATTATTATTTTTATAATGAACTACATAATACACTATCAGATGACCAAGAAAACGAAGCAGCATTGTTACAAAATAAAAAATGGTGGGCTCTTTTATAAAATACAAAAGTTTAGGGTGATTTTTAAAAAATGTAATAGTAATATTTGGGCCAATGCTTTGAGTTTTGGGAATTTGCCAAAATATAAATAAAATCTATGGCCAAACATTTATTTGCCAAAAAAATTCCAAATATATTTTGGCAAAATGTATGGCCAAACGGATCCTTAATAAAATTGTTCGACTTCTTTAATTTACCAATTATGACTTTTGCATGGAATGTTAGCAAATATATAATGTTGATTTCTCAATCGTACTTTGGCTATCATACGATAGAGCTGAATTAGATCTTTTGATGTTCTCCTTGAAACACGTGATAATTAATCTTTTCCATTATTTTTGTTGAAACATGCAATAAAGAGAGTGACGAAGGAGAGTTGTAACAATTCTCTTTCCTTCCATAAAGATTTACTCGCAGGAAGAATCCAAAGTGAAATTATTTTTGAGTTCAAAGAAGACGTCTCCAACTACCATGTGAGCCTTGTAGAGGTCAGTAGTCCCGTCACAATTTAATTTTGTCTTGTATAATCACTTGCGAGTTGATATACAAATTTCTAAATAAAAATTTAGCAAGATTCATTTCTCGTTATGACCCCTTAAGGTCTGCATTCACTTTATTTCAATTAAAAAGGGAAGAAATTACGTTAAGAGTTGATAGAAAAGTCTTTCCTTAAACCTTTTGACGAGAAGTAAAACCGTTAGCCAATAACTCAGAAAGAAAGATTCATCTAGAATTCTCTCGTTCTTTCTAGTTCACAACACTAACACTGAAATTTGCTAAGAGATTAAAACGTAAGTAATAATCTTTACTGATCTCTAATTTCCTCAAGTACCAGAAATTAACTCGTTGTTTTTCACGTTATTCCCTCTCCTCTCGTAATTTTCAGTTTCATTATATATATATAT
>NC_031994.1:32942092-32951704 GCF_001879085.1 Nicotiana attenuata
ATATATATATATATATATATATATATATATATATATATATATATATATATATATATATTATCATGTATAATCATTGTATAATTTACGTATACTATCTAGAAATAGAGGATTCGACCGACTATTTAGGTAAAGATCCCTTCAATAAATTGCTGAGCAAGATGAAGAAAGTAAAACAAATGACAAACTCTTTTTGTTTTCATTTACATGAAAAAGTCGGGCCGGTGTTATTTTGACCTAAAAATTCTAACTCTGAGGAATGATAGTAACAATTTATTATTCCATGATTAGTAAACTAATTAAGTTTTCTTTGCAAATTAAAGGCCATTCACAATTTGCAGTGCTAAGTTGTCATTCTGAGATTACTCAAGTCATCCAACGAAAAAGAAAGGAATGAGAGAAAATATGTTTGATTACGATTAAAATTGAAACAATTAAAACGTTTTAACAAATTTAACCATAAAACGTTTTAATCAGTGTAAACTCAATTAATCATTCAACTGTTACATAACTAAATTTATTTCTCCTGAATAAAAAGGCAAAAAGTAATAAATTAACTCCCCACCTTCCCAATCCTTTTGACCTACGAAATAAGTCCAAATAGGAATGTTTTAATGATCTTATCTTCCACCAGAAAACCAGGTCAGTAAATAATTAATCCAACTCAACAATTACCTGTACAAATTTTGTTACATTCTTTAATTTCTTGAATTATATATACAACATATAGCTCCTTCACTAGTAAAACCATTCTTCTACATATATTTATAAGTCCTAAATATTACTTTATAATGACCAAACAAAGTGCAATTTCGAAAATCCTTCTTGTTTTGCTTTTCACAACTCTTTGCTATTCTTCAATCCATGCAAATACTCCTAGAAAACTATTGGAAATAAAAGATTTTCGTCATATGTTACCAAAATTTGTACCAATTCCTCCCTCTGCTCCCTCTTGTAAAAGTAGTTCAGGTGCAACTCCTCCACCGTCGTGTCCCGATATTCGGCCACCCGTGCCGGTGGCTGCCGCCTCATTGCCGCCAAATGCACCACCGCCGATCACAGCCGATGTCCGCGGTCAGCCGGAATTATATATATAGCGGAGCTAGTGTTATTTTGGACGTCTCCATTGTATGTGTATTTCTAAATTGTGTAATTTGGTTTTATAAGGGACCTAATTGAAAAACACACTCGAGCATAAAAATAATTTGATATATGTGCTTGATAGTGTACAATCTAATGAGAGTTATTTTGCATTTTACATCCTTAATTAACCTGTGCTTCCTTTATTATTTGTCTTTTAATGTCTGTGTACACTTTAAATATTTATTAACCTTAATAACTTGCATTCTAGGTCCTTAATCCACGCTTCTATTTCGTGTTTTTTCTTCATTTCTTTCCATATCATGAAATTAAGCTCTTTTGTGAGTGTAATGTGAGATGCAAAACAAGAATATTCAATAAAGAAACAAGACAACGAGCAATATTTGGGCCGCAATCAAACCCCCACCCCCCCCACCCCCAACCCCCCACCCCAAAAAAAAAAAAGGAGGAACTTTCAAGAAATTTAATTAATTTTTTTTCGGAAAAATTTCACATAAGAACAATTGGGCTCCCTATTTTTCAATTTTATAGCCCATATTTTAATTTACAATCAACTAGCCCAAAAATAATAGGCTAATAGGTTCTCAAAATTATTTAATTTTTAAAAAAGATTGCTCAAGCTTTTAAGTTAATTTTCAAATCAGTAACTATGACTCAAATATTAGTTCAACAAACCAAATCTATTTGAGTGGTGAAAATATGTGGGTTTATATTCTGAATTTGATTTTGTGAGAATTTTGGAGTGGGTGTTATTTAGACTTGTAAGAAATAGTATAATGAGGTTGTATATAAAATTTGAAGTCATTTAATGGAGATTTGGACTGGTTTTGAACGAGAATTGCAACTGAAAATCATGGAAGAACTTCGTCTACAGATGCTTGTATAAAAGTGTATAAAAGTGTATAGGATGTGTTATACACTCATATACACTATTATACAAGATTATATATAATTATACAAAAAACTGACTTCGTCTTCTTCCTTGCGCTTTTCAAAAATTTAACTCAAATCTACTCCAAATCACTTCAAATTTAAATTTTGAACTCCTTTTGATAGTTTCAATCAATTGGAACAACACCCAATCCAAACAACTAATAAACTAAAAAAATCCTATTTTCGAAAGCAAAGATTTGAATGGCCTTCAATGGTGGACTTCTACTCTTCAATTTTCTTACATTGCAACCAGGTGACACGGGAAGAGAAGCAGTAATGGCGGACGACCCCTTGAAGTATATATAGAAGATGTGAGAAGAAGAGCGAGTAAAAGCGATGGTTGTGAGAACACATATTTAACTCCATAGCTTTTCGAAGCAATGGTTGTAAGAACACAGATTTTGAATTTGCTAGTGCTTTCAAAATATATACAATATGGGCTAGGTTAGGTAAAACTTAAAAACATGGGCCATTTTTTTTATGGTGTGAAGTCATGTGTATTTTCTTGTAATTTTTTTTTTTTTTCCTATATGTATTATAATATGGGAATCTTACGAAAATGTTAAACAAGTTCTAATTTACCGGTCTCTATCCATTAAATAATAGACTTACCAAAATTAGGTAGCACGTACAAAAATTAAAAACCCAAATAAATAAGGATTCTTTCTCCAAGAATCACACACAAAGATCTCCTTCCAAAATTATAAGCGTGATCAGCAACATTAGATGCAAGATGGGAAGAAAATTTTATGGATGAGGTAGCAACCAATATATGAAAGATTCCAAAAATCTAAGCAAAAAAGGGACTTTTTTCAATAGGTATGGATGAAATTCATTGAAAACATATATATGAGTCAATCTACAAAATTTGAGGAAGATCGGAGGTGATTTGGACTGATTTGGTATCAAAATTCCTAGTTAAAATCGATTTCTCGATTTCAAAAAATTCTTCTGCGATACATGTATCACACACAAGTATACATGTATATACATGTGATACACATTTGATACAAATATGATACATATGTGATACACAAATGATACATTGTGTGATACATATATTATTTTTTTCCGTGTTCATCTTCTACTTCGAAATTTCAATTCAAACCACCTCAAAACTCTACCAAATCATTCTAGAACTGAAATTTAAGCTCCTTAAGATGTATCAGATCTATTCGAACAATATTCACTCAAAAGAAAGCAAAATTTTGATATTTTTTTACTACAAATAGCTAATTGGCTACTATTGATAATATTTGATGAACTGGCTAATTTTTATTTTAAATTACTTATAGGTGACATAATTGATAATTTTCTTATTATTATTATAATATAAATTTATTTACCCGCTTTAACTAAAGTTAGCTATTTACTAAATCTAATTGAGTTCTCTTTACAAATATAAATATTTCCTCTTAAAAGGTTCTCAAATTATAATAAGCGTCTTCAATTATGGGATTCAGTTAGACCTTTTTCTTCTTATAAGGTAAAAATCTCTTTATATTGAAGTGGTATATCTCTAGTTTGTCTGCGGAAATCTTATTTTAAGGAAAAATAATTAGAATATTTCAGCGTTAGAGAACCTCTAGTTTATCTCAGAAGCAAATTATGTAGTAAGGATTAAAGAATACAGATAATTCATATATACCATCTTAATTCATACAAATCGATACAAATTTAATGTATCTATAACAAACTGACAACTTAAAATATAAATTTCTTCCAACTAATTATATAGTATATAATTTATTTACAACTTTCATAATACAACTACAATAACTAACAACTTAAATATAATTTTCATACAATTTTTATATAACTATAATACAACTTTAATACCATTTTGATGCATCTTCAAATGTGTGTCAGTAATAATTTGTGCGTCATACTTCATACGATATTATACAATTTTCATGTAATTCGCATACAAATTACATACAATATATCTTTTATGTATTTTGTATGTGGTTTCAGTTCGTATGCATATAACTTAAATGCCATTTTCATACAACTATAATACAAATTTAATGCAACTTTAAACATATAATCTTCAAATGTATTTTGTATGTATTAGTCATGTGTTCTTCTTCACTTCGAATTTCAATATCAAAATTCAGCCACAATTAACCTTAATCCTCACCAAATACCTCAAAATTGAGATATAAACTCTAAAGATATTCCCCGTCATTTGTAATAACACCCGATCTAAACAAATAATATTTTGAAAAGACTCGAATATCAATTCAAAACTTCGAAACTTTTTAACGGTTGTCAATGGTGAAAGTCAAACACTCAAAAATATTATTAATAGGGAATTTCAGTTCGAACAACAATTTGGATACCATAAAGGAAATTACTAAATTAAAACTCTATAGCCAAACAATTAAAGGGCTATGGGTCTTAAATCCTTCAGTAAAGGGCCTTCCCCTTTATCTTATTCGTTAGAAACCCTCTCTCACTGAATTCTTTTTAAAAGATATTCTTTCTAAAGAAAAAGGTAAAAACTGTCTAATTATTACTCGAGCACAGAAAAATTTAAAGTTAGCTGCCAGTGGCTGATTATTCAAAGACAGATAACAGAAATATTTTCAAAAAATATTTCGCACATTGAAGAGATAATGGGCACATAACCATTTAAAACTCGATAGCCATAATAACAAAAATATAACCAAATCTAAGCTTTACCACAATGAAACAAAACTGATGCATACCATCTGCTTCACTTGAACCAATTATACACTTCAAATACTTTCAAATTCAAGCATAGCTAGCAACATCATACACTCAATAATTAAATTCGTATGGAGGAAAAAAATGACTAAATACGTAATGGTGACCGTACTCGTAGGCAATTTCATCCTGTTATTTGTGCTACAGATTTACTACACAACAAAATTCTCTTTTTGCTGCATGGGTAGAGTGTAAAGCCTCCCATCTTCATAATTAGCCGGGCTTCACTGCATGCAACTGGAGCTAATTCTTCTACCAAAACTGCAGAAAAGAGGCTCCCCTAACTACAGAGCCAAAACAAGAACATGGCGAGAAAATTCACTGATTATCTACCAAGGAATCTTGTAACTACTAGAACAAAATGGAAGTATTCCTTCTTTAAAATGTCAAAGCTCGCGAATCAGTTAGCTTCCAATCTACACGGTTTTCTTTTTCGTGGGTTTGTTACCCTTACTTTTACCACCCTTCTTTTTCTGCATACCACCACGTTTGTGGTCCTCCGATCTTCCATGGAGATTTACTTCCTCGAATTTGATAGGCTTTATGATAATACCATTCCTCTTTACCACCTGTGAGAATTATAACACAAGCAAAGAAAACATCTAAACCACCTCCAGATCACAGCTACAAACAAACAACCCCTCCTCTCACTAAAATAGAGAAGTAACAAAGAAAAATCTTATGACCAAAAAAGGGAAAGGGCTAAGAAAAGGAATATATTTCATCCAACTGGATTTTAACATTTCAGCAGATACAGGATTGTATACTTCTGGAAACAACAAGGATATGGAAAGATAGGCAAAACAAAAGTTAGATAGTATGACTGAGGACGAACCTCTGGGCGAGTAAGAGCTCCAACTGTTGTTACGGGGTTGAATTCAGGTCCAATGGGCATCCGAATGCTCTGCTCAAAAACTTCTTGGGAAGTAAAGGGATAAGGTAACGTCGGCGTGTGTAACTTCTCAGCCTGCACGGAAAAATAGAAATTAGAAATTGAGTCAATCGCAGTAAAAGTTGTATAATTTGAGCAAAGACAAGCAACACTGAAGACATAGCCTTCTGTATATGTAACGAACAGAGAAGTTGTCTAAGCATGTATCTGTTGAACAGGCTTGCGACGGGTGTAGGGAACCTGAAGAAGAATTTGTTGTTGTGGCTAAATAATGAAAATAACCTAACTGCATGTTTCAATGAGTGTCTGAAAATCTCCAGCACAGACAGCGTGGTCTACATAAATTTAAGAATAGTGTTTCCAAAAAGACAGAAGGTCCATAACCTTTCCTGTAAATGAAAGACGGTGAAGTTGAAACTCTCCTCTACTGCTTTCTGCCATTGTCTGTTCTTTTTTTTTTTTTTTTACTTTTGTTTGATTAGCAATCCAACTTCTTTTTAACTGCTAACCTTGACTGTAACAGAAAGTGATTTTCATTTCACTAATTTTTTTTATAACCAAAATTATTTTATTTTCACTAATTTAATGCCAAGGGAAAAGGCAACACAATAAAAAATTTCCACGCATGCACATAAGTCTGCAATCACAATAAGTAAAGCTTAGGTTTAGCCTCAACATCTAAAATCTAAACTGACATCAATCACGAGAATGTTTATTCATAAAATCAGGTTAAGGATGAAATATGTCTATGACCAACCTTCTTATCCCTCTTTTCGGAGATAATAACATGATTCAAATTTGCATCTTTTCTCTTCTTGAGAGCTTCTTCCCTTTTCTTTTTGGCAATATCATGTTCTGCAAGCATCCAAGAAGGTGGCCCCCTCTTCTTTTGTATATTGGTCCATTGGCCCCAACCAGGCAGTAAAAGGGGTTTTTCAGGTTCGGGAACTTCCTCATTCAAGGCATCTTGTTTTTCTCTCTCAAAGTCGTCTTCAACATCATCACCAGCAAAAGCACGCCGAATAAGTTCTTCCTGAGATGGGATTTCATATGTGGACTTAGTCCCAGCAGATAAAATCCCATCAACCATTTCTCCTCCACTATCTGTATCATTATCCTCGTCAATTTCCTGCAAGCAGAATTAAGAATCAATAATAACAAGCGAATTCTTTGTGTTTTGCACCCCTTATGTGTGCTCTCTTTTTTTATTTACACCCTAGCCTTTCCTTTTTAATTTGCACCATAATCTCTCTATTTCCTTGTAAAATAAAAAATAATTAAAACACTCTTTTCTTAATTATCCACGAGGGCAAGATAGGAAAAAGGCAATATTACATATTGGGCAGGAAACCACATCTGCCGGAGACAGCATATGCAGTAAACTATCTGAAGAAATCTAGAGGTCCCAAGATAAAATTCTTGAGCACTTTCACCATAAACAATTCTTAAGGATTTTTTTTTGCATAACAAGACAAATCAGGTACCGACCAAGCTAATGTAAATCAACGTCGAAGAGGAAACAACATTTCGTTAAAGTTCTATGTCTTGTTTCTTTTCATTAATTATTATTCACACTCTGTTGAATTGGTGTTTGCTAATGCCACATTCTTTTGCACAGCTTTAAAACCTTTTGTGCTTTAGCAAGTGCAATTGCAAAGGGGCCTACTCGATTTGCAAAAGTTCAGAAAATATATTTACATTTCTCCTATTTTACAAAATGGACATTGAAGTACAAAATAAAGCAATTGTAAAGGGGCTTGCTCCAATTTTCTCCCTATTTTTGCAGATGTTACAATCTGCTAATTTAACATTGATTACGTTGAAGCAGAAAATAAGGCAGATTTTCTTTTATCATATCACAAAGAAAATAGAAAGAGAAAAAGTAAGATACATCAATTAAGAAATGCAATATGGAGAAGTTACATAGAAGAAATGGGAAAGTAAGAAATGGTAAACTAAAGCATAGAAGATATACAATCTTCAACTTCTAGCTGCTGGAAGTACTGGGACCATTTCGTATTTAAGCTTACAGCCATTTACATGATAGTGGAGGGGAAAAAAAGCTCTTCATTTCTATTCTCTCAAATAGTGCGAGGTGCATTTTCTCTTGTCACTGTCCTCTGCATACATAACTTTGGTGAAATACAAGAATTTTTTTTTGGTTTAATACGTGAGAACTTTATTTTATTTTACACCATATTTTTTCTTTTTCTTAGTTGTATTTTCCTTATTGTGCCTTCAAGAATAATCAAGAAAGAAAGTGTCTTTCTGTTTTGCAAGGAAATAAAGAGATAGGGAGCAAATCGATTAGGACAAGGTGTAGATCAGAAAAAAGAGCACACATTAGGGGTGCAAAATGCAAAGCTTTCGTAACAAACAGGTCAGGGAAAGTTGCATCGTTGATTCAGCATATAGAGAGATTACCTCCCCATCAGGTTCACTCGCAACAGGTTTTGTGATCTTTAAGGCCATTGCACTTTTTGCATTTGCAGATTTTGTCTGCTTCCCTTTAACTGAAGAATCATTCATCTGTTCACCAAATATACCAATAAGACTAACTTTACTAAAAGGAGTAAGAAAACAGATTTTTGAGAAAACAAAAGCTGAACCTTTTTCCACGAGTCGTCTGCAAAAATGGAAACTTCGTATGATGTCTTTGAGCATGGTTCTCTTGAAATGTCCTCAAAACTCTGAAACCCAGGACAAATTCAAACTTTAATCACCTCAAACAACGCAGAGAAGAGGGCAATATGAGATGGTACTGCAGGATTTGATGAAGTTCACCATGCAATTACCTTAAACAGAGAATCATGACCAATCTCAGACTCTTCACGAAGTGAACTGGGATCAAAATGAACTTCCCTCTCAGGAAATTTATTTTCTTCACGAGCAGTAATGCCAGTTTCTCTGGCATCTCTCTCACCTTCACTATCACTGTCACCATAGTAATTGTCTGATGTCACTTTCTTTTTGGGTACGAGTTCCTGCTTTTTTTGAGCTCCAAAAACTCTCCTACCACTCAAAATATTTGTTCCTTGAGTTTTTGGCTCGTTCTTCTCTTCGAATTCCTTCAATGATGACTCATACTCTTTTAGAGCAAGCTTTGCTTCTTCATCGGCCGCTTCTTTCCTTCTTTTCAATCCACGGACCTGTGAAATGACAGTGTTTCAAGATGGTACATAAACAATCTGAGATGCATAACCATAAATGAAATCCAAACATCAAAAAATTAAGAGCAAGTAGTGGTGCAAATGAAAGATTGATGAAATTACCATGAAAGGTAAAGAAAGCACTCCTGACGCTGGCAATTCTTCATCCCCATCTAAGACTTCAATGGTCTTGTCCTTCGCTTTCTTCAACAGTTTCACTGCAGCGTCCTGATCTGATCCATCAGAAGTCTCATCAAGGTCATCATCATCACTGCTTTCTTCACTACTACTACTCTCTTTCATGTTATTTGCTTTTCTTGTCAAAAGGGCATGTTGATTCAGTTGTTCAGTAATAGCAGCTCGAGTTCCATCGTCTTGCACATCCAAGCCACGTTGTAAGATGCGCTTTGCCCACTTGGAGCTGTTCTTGTGCTTCAGAGTCATGCGTTCCTACATAAAATTTAGTCTCCAAAGAGACAAACTCAATCAGTAAATAACCTGAAAAGCAGAAAAGACTCCTAGGTAAGTTCACGCAAGTAATGAAAGAAATTACCTCTGCCCTTTTGAATTCTTGTTTCATTGCCTGCTCTTTGGCTGCTTCTGGATCAGTTTCAACTGCAGTACCTGCTTGTTTCAATCTATCTTTCTTCAGCAAACGATGATACACTTTCGATTTTATCTTCTTCACTCGTTTTGCCTTCATTTCATGACGGAAAAGAAGACTACGCATCTTAGCAAGCTGGTCTTGGCGGTCCCTCACATCTTCTACAGATATCTGTCAAAGTGGTACTACGTTAATATAAATAAAAA
>NC_031994.1:32951727-32992927 GCF_001879085.1 Nicotiana attenuata
GTATGAAATACGGGGTGTAAAATTTTATGACCTCCATACCTTATTCAGTTCAAGAAGCCTTGCACCATCTTTTCTATGAGCTTCAACAATCTCATTGTCATTAACAAGAGAAGCAATTTCTTTCTCAAAATCAGTTCGTGGTTCAAATTCAGCAGCTATAGCTCCTACAGTAGAAAATCCCACGTCCTTATCTTCGTCAAAATAGATAGTTGTTGCTTCTCTGTTTCTTTTGACATGAGGTTCCCATTTTGTAACATCTTTCTTGCTAAAATCATAAGCTACCCTTCTTTCTAATCTCTGTTGATCTGGTTTAGGCAGAGGTGCATGCATAGGCATGGACTTCTTCTCCATCCGACTCATGCTCTTTCTAACTTTGCTATAGCCAGACTTCCCCTGGAGAGGGCCGAGAAGATCCTGGACGCTAATGCGGCCATCTCCATCCAGAATATCACGGCTAGGATTATATTCAGACTCTGGATATGCCTCGGATATAATAACATCATTTTTCTTCTTCTTTCCTATCATACAGACATCTTTTGATCAGTCCTTCTCGTCATGGATCACACAATGTATACAAAGAAATGCCATCTAATGACAAAAAATTCTTCTTTTTTTCCCGAGGTTGAGGAGAATGCTCAGTTTTGTGAAGAGCAGAGCACTTAATAAGACATGCCTCTCCAACAAATAAAGGGAAACAAACATGGACTTGCAAGAAAAAGAGAAAAAAAACTAAAATTAACTGACTCACACATCATATGTAGACAAGTAGCACACACAAATCACTGTTACAAAATATATAAACGGATTGACTTTGAAGAAACACATCATATTCTACTAGTAATTGCAAGCATTAACCACGAGAAATGTGGGAAGGAAGTTTACCATCAAAAGCATCAGTCGGAAGACCAGTGATTTCTTGCAACAACCGTGAATGCCTTCCATCATCCTCTTCCTCATCATCCTCTCCTCGCCGACCATCCTCGTCTTCGTCACCATCTCCTTCATCTGATGATACATTTTCATCCTACATGGAAAAGTTCAATGCTTATAAATCCAAATATTTGATTGTTAAAGTATATGATTTCAGCAATTAGAATGTGCTGTGGAAGTATTTACAACAGTAGACTACATTACGAGTCGTGTAATGAGCTCAAAAAGTCAACCATGGCCTCAATGTCATTTGCAATAGCCATGTTGCGCCAAAAAAAATAAACAAGATATACATCTATATTGAATGGTAATTACATATTCCAGTTTGCTCTTAAAAACTCTAGCATTCCTTTCTTTCCAAACTATCCACCAAATCACTGAAGGGATTGTGTTCCAGGTTTTCCTCTTTGCCTTTTCTGAAACTCTTAGGCGCCAACTCTGTAATAAGCCCTTTGTTGTCACTGGCATTTTCCAGGTGACCCCCAAAATACTCCAAAAGAAACCCCATATCTATGAGGTAAATGAACAGTGAAGAAATAGGTGGTTGACATCTTCGGTTTGATTAAGACAAAGTGAACACCTGCTGCATAGGCTGATTCCCCTTTCTGAAGATTGTCGTGCATAATACAAGTATGCACCCTTTGCCACCATTTAAAAAGGAAAAAAAAAAAACAGCACCCCTTTTGTCCCAAACAGTTTGGCACTTTTTGCTTCAATTCAATCTAAGTGAACTTGGAGCAACAGTAAAGTTGTCTCCGTGTAACCTATAGGTCATGGGTTCGAGCCATGGAGCCACTAATGCTTGAGTTGGGTAGGTTCTCTACATCACATCCCCTGGGGTGCGACCCTTCCCGGTTAGTGCATGAACGCGGCATGTCTAGTGCAGTGAGGTGTCCTCTTTTTTTTCACCATTCAATGAGGGGTTGCAACTTTATTACCTTTCATGTAGTTTCCAAATATTATTTTAAATATTGTTAACTAATTCATCCCTGTGAAATTCATCCAGTCCAATAATATTCTTCCATAATAAAACTCAGACATAAAAAAATCCAGCCAAAGATTAAACATTTCCAAGAAAAATAGACCTCAAAAGCTGAAAATAAAAAGCTTACAGTACCTCAAAATCATCAGGAAGCTCATACTGGAAATTCTCAACAGGGTCAAATCGTTTATTTTTCTTGGATTCTTCTTCAGCAACACCTTCTTCATATTCATAAAAATCATTAACAGCTTCATCATCAGAAGCAATGTCTTCATCGGAGTATTCATTGGACCTTTTAGGTAATTGAAGCTCCTTTAACATAGCATTAGGCAAACGCGGACCTTTTCTTCTACCATCTTTACCTTCATGTGAATTTTGTTTTCTCTTCTTAAAGTCTTTTCGACCTTTGTTTTGCCTGTTCCCTCCTCCTCTGTTTTTCCTCTTCAACTCCGCCATTAGTGTAAAACAGGAAGCGTAAGAAGAAAAGGGTCGGTGGGATTGACGCGCGCCGCCGGGAGAGCCTGGTGATGAAAGCAGAGGCGGAGGTAGGAATTAGAGTGTATGGGTTCTAAATTTTAAAATAGGAAGACGACCCAAAATCAATATATAACAAGCAAGCAAACTAAAGAACGAATACAACCTCCTCACATTTTTATTTGTATTTGTTTTTCTTTTAATTTATTTATATAAAAACTAGCCCTTGCCTAGTGGATTGCCAAAAAAAAAAAGAACGAATATCGATATTTAATACACATTTAAAAGGTAACGAACTAGAAACATAATATTTGAATATAAACATTATTATTTCAATTGCACTCGATGACCATGTTTTGAAAACGATCAATAACCACATCATTAGGTACACTTCAAATACTTCATCCTCTATTTAACAAACTAAACAGTCTTTCAAAAAGTCATCACCAATTCTGCTTTTCAAGTCATTTTTATTAAATTTCATTGAAGAAAAAGTCCTTTCTACCGTTGCAGTAGAGTGATTAATTTATCTTTAGTTGTTAAGGCTCAACAGAGATTAATGTATCATGTCTTGATACACAAAGATGCAAAATTAGAAAGAAAAGTGTATCCAATTAACTCGCCCATGGATATGTTAATTGGTTAGCTACTTCAGTTATCCTTTTATGTAGTGCCATCTACTAATTTGCCCGATAGCCAAATTTAGATGCTAACAAAGCCGTAGCCAATTACTTTATTAAAAAAAAATGACAACAATCAATTAAAAATAAAGGTTGATAATCTGAAAATCTCTAAATTCACCATTTTGTTGAGGATATTATCTGCACTAAGAAACTAAAAACAGGAAAGTAGGACCACATACCTTGTCGATTTGTCGAGCTTGGCCTTTGAAATTTTGGAAAGCACAAAAGCACAAGTTGCAAAGAGAATAGAGGTCAAAATGTAGGACAACCCTAGAATGAAAGATTAAAAATTAGATTTTGTATGAATTATTACACAAAATATAATAGGAGCAAAAAAAGAATAGAAAAGAAGAAGAAAGAGGGAGAAAGAATATACAGCGTAAAGGAAGAAGGAAGATGCAGTAGAGGCGATAATCAGCAATTGGGGCAGAAAGGCAAAACCCTAGCTTTGTTTGATTTGAGTGCAGTTGAATTGTGAAAGAAAAATGTCTGTTTTGTTTTAGAGAGATATGTGTGTTTGATTTGGATAGTTTTATTTTGTGTCTCACACAATTCACACTAGTTGTATGAATCTCTTTTTTGTCTCAGTAAAATTGTGTCACAAAATCTTACACTTGAAGGTCCACTGAATTCTGGGATCACAAAACCTAAGACAAAAAGTTGCCCCATATATGTTGTTGCCCCATACAACTAGTACAAAATAAAATTTTCTGTTTGATTTGTGTTTTTCTTTATTAAAAAGGAATAGTAATTCTAAAGCATAAAGGAAACGCTAGTTTGGAACTTTGTAGCTTTGTTGTTTCTTCTATTTCTTAGTAAGTATTTATTTTTTCTAAGAAAAAAAGAAAATTTAACAAAATAAAGCGTTGCTTTCTAGGAGATTCGAACCCGGGCGTTATCATGGCAAACCCAGAAGCTTTACCACTGAACCCAAATCTAGGGTTTGGCGTATTAAATATATATAGAAACAATAAATTTTTCAACACAAATATAGGGTCCGAAAAAAGTCACTGGATTCGCCCGAACCTGCACACTCTACTGTAGCTCCGCCCCTGCCGTGAAAGAAGGTCTCAATGGCTGAAACTAGCGCAAATCAACCGCCATGGGTGTAGTAGGGATGTTGAAGAAAACCTAGCTAGAGCTTTGAATAAATGGGCCGACTAGTTTGGGATTGGATTGGTTTTGATCTGTTTAGTACTAAATTGACTTCAGGCCCAACGATGTTTGGACTACTATGGCCCAATATTCATTGGAACGGGTGATTTACAAAAATGGGTGGGTGTCTTGAATTTTTCAGATTTTAACATTGAGCAAGTGGGGACAAAAGGTTTGTCTTATGTGCAAAACTTGTGAATTTGACTTACAAAAGGTTTGCCCATAAGGTAAGTGGGGACAAAATGCAACTATCCTATAGGAGTCAATTGGTTCGGAGATAAGTTACGCAGGGATTAAGTTATGAAGATATTAGTTATGAATAGATTAAGTTATGCATGTATTAGTTATGTAGAAATTAGTTGTACATGGATTAAGTTTTTATTTTATATGGGTATTAAAAGAACAGAGCAATTTTCATAAAGCACTATAGTTTAGAGCCTATTAGCTATAATTTGCCTATTTACTGTTTGTAGCTATTGTTCAATTATTACCAGCTTGTATCACTTGTATTCAGACGCAAAACGAATACAACTTATGTCAATTGTATTCGTTCCGCGAGCAAATACAACATGTATCAATTGTATTTGTTTGCACAATTGTATTCGTTTGCGCAACAAATACAATTTATATCAATTGTATTGGTTCGCGCAACGAATACAACCAAGGCAAAATACGTAAATACATAAAAATAAAATGCTCTAATAGAGAGTCAAACGCAAGTCTTCCACTTATTAAGTGGGTGCTCTAACCAATTGAGCTATGAGAGCTTGTTGCTCTATTGTTTCGGTTCAAAACAATTGATCTCTTGTTTCATATATTTGCTATAAAATTTAAATATAGCCATGAATGGTAAATTTGATGAAAGTATGCTACGAATAGTAAATATAGTGTATATGTTTGATGTGTCGCATCATTTTTCCTACAAAGAAAAAATTATCTTCATTGTCAGTTGACCCCAACATACCAACAAAATAGGCCCATATTTAGATCCTTACTCCGAGTAACCCAGATTGTACATAAATTGAAAACTAATTTTCATCTGTTTGCCCAGAACACTTAAGAGGTTTTTTATTTATTTTTTCTTCATTCCCAAAACAGCTAATTCTCGCTCCAGCGCCTCTCTCTTTCTTCGCTCTAAGGCACATAGATCCCCTCATCCTCTCTTACCCTATTCTCCCTCCCAACCCCCTTTGCAATTCGCCATCAATGGGTCCAAAGAAGGCTCAGGCTACTCCTCCGTTATCCAAGCCTGCCAAGTCTGATGGCGGCAAACAGAAGAAGAATTGAAGATTTTGAAAGAAAAATAAAATTTACACATATCTAAAAATCTATAACTCTCAAACTTGACTTGCATTGAAAATAACCACTGATTTTGGAAGATTTTGAAGTTTGCAGTTTTGGTCATCATAGTTACGACCTTGAAGTTTCGGATCTGAAACTGGTATATCTTGTCTTGGTGTTGAATTCGGCATCGTTCGCGTAAAGTTGTTAGCCTATTGACGACTTGAATTGTCCAATACTTGCTGTACAACTCGAAAATTGAGATAAAAAATCATAACCATGTAGCAGTTTCTATCAGCATTATATAATAATGTATAATTGTGTATATGGATGTACATACCTCGTATGCACTGACATATACATTAACAAATTAATACATTATTTGCAGTAAGTACAATGCTGGACATTAGGTATGTTATAGTGAAAGTATTATACAATTGCATTTATATACGTTTATACAGTTTATATAATTGTGTATAATGTTGCAAAATTATATATTTTTTCAGTTTATAAGGATAATAAATTGTTAATATATAAGAGGTCTTCATAAGTTTGACACTTTATTTTCTTCTTCTTCTTTTTCGTGTATTTGTTGCATGAAAAATATCTTATACGTTCTGAAGAGATTATACAATTCTTTTACCAAGTTTTTTTTAATGTTGTTGGATTGTTTCAGCAATCACATATCTAATTTTACACTTGTAGTTTAAACTAACAATTCTGATGTGTGAAACCCCAAATGATTCACCACTTAAAGTGTACTAAAAGGTTGGAATATTTTATTGTAAAATCATGTTTTGCCGTAAGGAATTGAGAAAATAGGAGAATATTTAATTTAGGGAAAAAGGCTATTATTACCCCCGTACTTTTGAAAATCATCCATGTTTGTCCCCCGTTACACTTTAGGTTCAATCTCCACCTTCACGTTAATAAAGTCTATACCATTACCCCTAACCCTAATGCCCGTCCTAGTTGGCAGCTGACCCCATCTTTTTATTCCAACTCAGCTGCCAACTAAGCTGCCAACTCATATTCCACTAACTTATTAGACCCAAACCCAACGTCAATACCAAATCTTACTGACCCGTAACCCGTAACCGAAAACCCATCAAATAAATAGATTAAACCCGCCTGAAAATACCTTATTCACTCATTTGCTCGAACCTTCTGGTACTTCAAAGAAAAAACAAGAATCAAAACCGGTCAGGATCCTTGCAGAAGAGTGGCGATTTCAAGCAAGGTAAGAGATTTTTCTCCCAAAAATTAATTTTTCTGTTAGTTTAATCTCTTATCTTAAGTTATCCCAAAAAAAATTCCGGAAAAAGTTTTCCGAATCCCTTTCAGAAACCCTTTTCTGAGTTAGGGTTTTCATAAACCCTTTTTTTTTCGATTTTTTGAAGTTGATAGGTGTTTGTAGTTGTCATAGGGTTTCTAATTTTTTTCTGATTTTGTATATATTGAAGTTATGGTTTACTGAATAGTTCTTTGTTGGTTATGGTTTCACTTCTCCTCTCTTTGACGATAATTTCAAGCTGGTAGTGCGTGCTTTGCTTTTGTATTCACTTGCATGTAGTTTTACAGTAATAAAGCCTTTCTTTACTCTTTTTGTTTGCATGTGCCTCATCTGGTATTGGAAGCCTTTTGGTGGTTTTGGGTTTCGATTATAATATTTTGTGGTCCCAAATTATTTTATTTTTTTATAGAAAAGAAGTGAATCAGAATTTTAATATTGAAGGGTGGGGCTGGGACACTTTATTCCGTATAATACTTTAATGTATGGTCCCCATATCCATGGTTGCTTAATGTTGACTTGCATTATTGAATTGGGCTGATTCTATTTTACTATCTTTATGCATTTATGCCTTTTTCCCTTTATTTTAACTGTCCTTATTCTTTTTCCCAATGCTAATTTTCTCAGTACTAATTTGTTCTGCAGTTTACTATCAATGGTCCTACTGGATTTAGTCTTTCATTATGGTGCAGAGTGGGTCAAGAAGCCACTCATAGCATACTCAAGAAAATTCTGGCACATTAAGTTGGCAGCTGAGTTGGAATAAAAAGATGGGGTCAGCTGCCAACTAGGACGGGCGTTAGGGTTAAGGGTAATGGTATAGACTTTATTAACGTTAAGGTGGAGATTAAACCTAAAGTGTAACGGGGGACAAACGTGGATGATTTTCAAAAGTACAGGAGTAATAATGACTTTTTTCCCTTTAATTTAATACATAAAATCATAAATATTTATGTTGTCGATCCTAACCTCTATGTTTCTTTTAATTTTGTTACTTCATTCATTAGCTTTGATCGATTAGATGATAAGTTAAAATTGATGAAGTTCCAATCTTGTAAGCATATATTGAAGATTCATGTTTCTATTGCCTTATTGGTCTATTAATCTTGTACTATAGATTTATAAAGTTGTGAATAGGCCACATGATTGCAATGTATGTGTATGGGTTGTACTTATCTATAATTTTCTTTATTAAAAATTTGAACAAACCGTTATATAAGTTGGGCAAGATTTTATACGAAAAATCAAAATACCAATCAAATATTGTATAAGTTGTCCAAGATTTGATACGAAGACCAAAATACCAACCAGACTTTATAGTAAATAGATTCGGCTCAACTCATGTACAATATCTACCAGTGCATATCTAATTTAATGACATCGGTCCTCTTTCGGATCTAAGGGCCAAAGTCTATTTAGACTAAATCATGATTAAACTGAACATTCTCTAGCTGGGTTAGTATCAAAATTGAAAAGAGAAATCAACAATCCGAAAATCTTGTTGGAAATTTCATTTAGATTTGGGAAATATTTTCTTATCATTGGAAATGAATCTTTGTCGCGAGAATGAAGAAAACTGTAAGATTAAATCATTTACAAACTATAACAACAAAAGTTGCAAGGAGAAAAACGAAATCAGTTGATGAGCAAAAAAAAATTTTGGGTAAAGAGCGACGACAACAAAATAGGTTCTTCTTCAATCTTACACCTTAACAATCATATTCTTGTGCTCTTGTGATTTTTGAAGTGTCAAAATGCCTATATTAAAAAAAAAATATATGATGTGTTTGATAAAATGTCTCAATTGAACTTTTTGAGAACAAAGTAGGAAACTAATATTTAAAAATATGAGAAATTGTATTCCTTAAACACACAAAGTAAATTGAATAATTAAGCTTACAAAATATTTGACAAAAAATTGATCGAGAAAATATGTTTAATCCTAGTGGTTATGCCTACTTTCAAACAGAAGGCAACATGATAGCAATTTGCTCTACATTTATCACTTGAAAGATAGACTCCATGACGCCAATCTTAGTCTCAAAATGAAAAAAGTTCAAAAAAGCTAAAAGTTATGAATACGATTACAGATGACCCCAATGTCTTGTAATTCATATTTTTTATAATGTAGAATTATGGAGATATCTAGTGACTCTCAAAGTGGATGTAGCGTGCCGATAAAATTTGGGATGGAGTTTGATTCAGATGAGCATACATAACAATGAATAAGCATCTGCAATTGATTTTAGTATTATAAAAGAATATGCAAACAAAAACAGAGTATACGGGTATGTGACTTCAAGAAAATTAATATATTATAAGGAAGGTTATAGAGGTAAAGACAAACTGGATGCTTGGCTCATATTATTGTTAGTCGTCAATCAAATGGGAGTTTTCACATCATTTCATTTGAAAAGAAACATAACCATCGTCTTGTTCCTTCATCTTTAGTTCATCTGTTGCCATCACAAAGAAAGATAAAAATGACCCAAGCATATGAAATTGACTTATTACATGATTCGGGGATATGTCCTAAAGCTTCATTTGACTATGCTGCTCGTCAAGCTAGAGGACAATCTTTTCTAGGCTACACTAAGAGAGATCATAAGAATTATCTTCATGACAAAAGAAAAGATAGTTTGAAACATGGAGTGGCTCGTAGCTTGGTGAATTATTTTGAGGAAGGAACTCAAAAAGATCCTACTTTTTTATTTTCTTTACAATTAGATGATGAAGGTTTGACAACTAACATATTATGGGCCGATGGAAAAATGATAAGAGATTTTAAGATTTATGGAGATGTTATGTCCTTTGATACAACATAGAAAAAATAAAGAATATCGACCCTTGGCATTATTTATTGGTCTCAACAATCATAGAAAAATGGTCATATTTGGTGCAGCCTGTCACATGCATGTTTTATGTCACACAAACACAGTCCGCGCGGCAGCCAAGTCTCACACTTGACTTCAGCCTGCTCCAACACTTAGTCAAAAATTTTAGTAACTTTGGACTTAGAATATTTTAGGCAGCTTTTCAACGTAGTAAGTTAGGACTGATTTTAGGCAACGAAATATAAGTAAAGAGACAGAAAATATAGATGAACATAAGGCACAATATACAGGAAACTCTTTTCCCAACTTTGTATTTAACTCGAGCATACAAAGAAACTCAAACTCGAAGTACAATGCCGTGTACAAGAAGATCACTCTTGACCCTCACAAGACTACTCTTAGCCTTAGGTATTTTCACTCTTGAAAACTAGACTTAGGACTCTTTCCTAACTCAATTGTGTACTCTTACACGTTTTTCACTCATGCCTTAAACATAAAAGGTACTGTCCATTTATAACACATGAACCAACCCCATTTTCTTACAATAGTTGCCTTAGGCTTAGACACTTGTCCCACATTGCCCACTATTTTAGCCTAATATAGTTGACAACCCCCAACTACTAGGATCATGTAAATCATGGCCAATAATAATGGAAAACATGGACTTAAAACGTGCTAACACTCCTGCCAGCATTTTAGCAAAGCTCAACTGCTGCCCATGTGCACAGCATGTGCCGTAACCACTCTTTGACTTGGTCAATCTGAAGCTTGGTGCCCATTTTTGTGCCTTGTCTTGAATCAGGCGCCAATGCCATTGTAGCCAGCTGCATTGTGCCACTTTTTGCCTATGCCATTGCCCACGAACATGGCCCTTTGCCGCGCCCCAATGCCATGACAAGTTTGTCCCGCGCACTGCCTTCCGTTGCACGTAAGCTTGCCTTTGCCACTTCGTTTTTGCCTTGCCTTGGCATCACTGCCTCACGCCTTGATGCCTTTGCCATGATCAAGTGTCACCCTCAGTCTGCAACTCATTGTCAAGCCCTTGCCAAGCTGCTCGCCTCCGTCAAAGCCTTGGCCATCACTTGCCCGTTTCCCTTTTTGACTTGGTGCTACTCGTGCAACTTGCTTGCAACACTCTTGCTGTCTGATGACAACACTCTTGTTGTCAAGTTGAGCTCAAAGTGGTGGAGGTCTAAAAAACCACCCACACCATTTGAAACTCGACGTCCTCTCGAGGCTAACTTAATTTATGAGTCCTAAGGGGTTGACAAGCAACGCCCATTGGCCTCCTTTCTCTTCAGCTACAATTGCATTCACTCCAGCCACTTGTTTGTCGCTGGTCATTGCCTCTAATGCAGATCTCTTGTCCACGGTAGTCATAGCATTTAACACTGCCTTCTTCGGGCAGTCCCTTGCTCGATGTGGCCCATAACAAAGGAAATAACCACTGAATTTGCAGCCCTTCTTCTTGCATTTTTAAGTTCTAGACTCATGTTTTCCCTTCCCCTTGTCTTCATTTGCATTGTTATTTTCACACTTCTTACACTCCTTTGCCTTGTCCTTCTTTCCGTCGTTGGACTTTGGAGCAGAAATCTCATCACTTAAGTGAAAATCGCCCAATGCATCAACCGCAGCCAGAGCACTTGCGAGGTTTTGAATATTTTGCCTTCGCAACTCAAGTTATGCCCACTATTGCAGCCTGCTCATGAAGTTGTGCAATTTGTCTTCTTCCGACATATTGCTGATGCTCAACATCAAAGAAGTGAACTCTTTCACATATGCTCAAACTGATCTGGTTTGCCTCAACTTTTTCAGTTTGTCCCTAGCAATCCAATACATATTGCTAGGAAGGAATTGATCCTTCAATTCCTTTTTAAGCCGCTCCCACGACTCAATCTTTGGTCTGCCTAAACTTTCATCTTCAGCCACACGAGAGTGCCACCATAACTTAGCATCTACACTCAAATACATGCTAGTCAAGGTTACTTTCTCCTTCTCATCTTTCACACGAATAACATGAAAGTACTGCTCCATATCCCAAAGAAAATTCTCTAATTCACGTGCACTCCTTGCACCACCAAATGCCTTAGGTTCAGAAATTTTCACCTTAAGACGTTCAGCACCACGTTGAGGAGCATCCTCACCCACAGCATGTCGCAGTACCACTATCCCGAATTCAGATCCGCCTTCTCTCGACTTAACCTTGACAATTCTGCCTCAAGGTAGGCAAGCCTTGTCACGAGAGTCTGAATTTCTTCACCTTCAGGAACATTTTCCACCAATGCTTCCAGTTTCGTTAGCCTTTCCCGCAGTTCGTTGTTATCACCAGCCATGTTCTCAAACAAGACCCCAAATCTGCCACTGCCCGTCGTGTCTCCGTCACGAACCTACTCCGCTCTGATACCAGTTGTCACAGGCGTATTGTATGTCACACAAACACAGCCCGCGCGGCAGTCAAGTCTCACACTTGACTTCAGCCTGCTCCAACACTTAGCCAAAATTTCAGTAAATTTGGACTTAGAATATTTTAGGCAGCTTTTTATCGTAGTAAGTTAGGACTGATTTTAGGCAACGAAAAATAATTAGAGGGACATAAAATATAGATGAACACAAGGCACAATATACAGGAAACTCTTTTCCCAACTTCGTATTTAACTCGAGCATATAAAGAAACTCAAACTCGAAGTACAATGACGTGTACAAGAAGATCACTTTTGACCCTCACAAGACTACTCTTAGCCTTATGCGTTTTCACTCTTGAAAACCAGACTTAGGACTCTTTCCTAACTCAATTGTGTACTCTTACACGTTTTTCATTCATGTCTTAAATATAAAGGGTGTTGTCCATTTATAACACATGAACCAGCCCAATTTTCTTACAATAGTTGCCTTATGCTCAGACACTTGTCCCACATTGCCCACTATTTTAGCCTAATATAGTTGACAACCCCCAACTACTAGGATCATGTAAATCATAGCTAATAATAATGAAAAACATGGCCTTAAAGCGTGCTAACACTCCTGCCAGCATTTTAGCAAATTTCAACTGCTGCCCATGTGCACAGCATATGTCGTAACCGCTCTTTGACTTGGTCAATCTGAAGCTTGGTGCCCATTTTCGTGCCTTGGCTTGAATCAGGCCCCAATTACATTGTATCCAGCTGCATTGTGCCACTTTTTGCCTATGCCATTGCCACGAACATAGCCTTTTGTCGTGCCCCAATGCCATGACAACTCTGTCCACTGCCTTCCGTTGCACTTAAGCTTGTCTTTGCCACTTTGTTTTTGCCTTGCCTTGCCATCACTGCCTCATGCCTTGATGCCTTTTCCATGATCAAGTGTCACCCTCGGCCCGCAACTCATTGTCAAGCCATTGCCAAGCTGCCTCGCCTCCGTCAAAGCCTTGGCCATCACTTGCCCGTTTCCCTTTTTGACTTGGTGCTACTTGTGCACCTTCCTTGCAACACTCTTGCTGCCTCATGACAACACTCTTGTTGTCAAGTCGAGCTCAAAGTGGCGGAGGTCTAACACAACCCTTGTATATGAAGAATCAACTGAATCTTTTGAATGACTTTTAATGCATTCTTTAGGATTATGTCTGCGGAGAAATCACATATATTTATCACAAATCAAGATCCCGCAATATCTTTTGTTGTCTTATTAGTAATTCCAAAAACATGACATCGTCTGTGTATGGCACTTGGAAAAGAATCCATTTAAGCATTTAAACCATGTCTTTAGAGCTTATGCATCATTTCCAGAGATTTTAGCTAATTGCTTTACGATTATGAGTATGTAGAAAAAAAATTAAGTCTGTGGCAAGAAATGATGGAGAAATATGACCTTAGATATAATAGTTGGTTGAAAAACACATTTGCTATAAGGGAGAAATGGTCCATGACATATGTAAGAAATACATTCTCAGCAGGTATGCACATCACAAAATTGAGTGAGAGTTTCAATGGATCTTTAAGGGGATATTTGAATTCTGATCTAGATATTGTACAATTCTTTAAGCATTTTCAAAGATAAATTGATGATAAGCGTGCCAATGAGAATAAATCAAATTTTGATTTGACGCAAAGAATATATATTTTAAAGGTTAAATGTCCTTTATTGGTTCATGTTAGAGATGTATATACCCCAACTGTATTTGATATGTTTCAAAACGATCGAGAAATATCCTTACTTGTTTATATAAATAACTCTAGTGAAAGAAGTAGAATTGTGTACATATAATGTTAGAACTCATGGAAGTGTTAAAGAGCACGTAGTAACTGTCAAACGATCATTAACTGAAGTTTCTTGTAGTAATTAACTCGTTGTTTTAATACTAGACCAAAGAGTTTTATGGAAAAGACCAAGAGGAAATATCAGACTTCATTTCCTCAACGTCAAACTGACCAGCAAGTAGACTATGTTTAGGAGATTCATTTTCCATGTTCAGATGCATCAATGACTATAGTATCTTGCGAAATATAATTTCTTTTTCTTGTTTATTATTATATAAAAAATTATTTTATTCGTTAAATGATAGGAATTGACAGAATAAAGCTTTCCTCCATGGTGCCCTTCACAATTATCTCAAGGATCATTCCATGGAATTGTTTGACTCAACTCTCAAGAGCGAGTGAACACAGCTTATGATGCTTCACATATCTACTTTTTTCTAATAATTAACACTACTCATTCTAATTTAGTTCCTTTAAGTAATTATAGAGAAACTATCTTTTTCACATATATGTAATATGATTCGATGTTAACCTCACTGAAGCATTTTTTTTATTCAAGCATTTTACTCTCAATTCTAATTTGGAGTTTCCTCTTCTTAAACAATTGTTTGTCTTTTTCGTTATTTATTCTTCACATTAACTTGAACCTAAAAAATTTAACAATGCAATTGCATACAAGAAACATAATATATTATATTTATTTGATTTCTAGGAAACAAAAAGGTGGAAGAACAAAATTAAAATTGTCCCGGTGAAAATAAAAAAGTTATGATGCCTACCAAAATAATACTATCTCATTTGAAGAAATTTTGGATTTTGGGAGAAAAAAGTTTAACAATTTGGAGACTTGATTGTTGAAAGGACTTAGATCGTGAAAAGTTTCTAGCCTAACTACACTGCTATATTTAAGGAAAGGTTAAAATTTAGGAATGTTTAGTTTTACCCATAGTTTAGGGGATTGTTTAGTTTTAATAAATCTTGGCCTTTGGATTTGAAAAATGGCATGTCATTAAATTAGACCTGCACTGATGGAATTGGAGAGATGCTATATAGGAGATCCGTAGTAAATATGTTGAATTTTATACATGGTTATACATGAATCAGTGTCTGAGGGCCTGTGCCGAACATAAAATGAAGAAATTAGCATAAAGCAAACTAAGTAATTATTCGACTTTATGTTATGATTTATGATTAAAGCATTTAATCTCAATTTTAGTTTTCCGTTAGTATGTCAACAACATTTATTTTTTAATAAAAAAAACGTAGAGTCGTATTAGACTTCATATATATGAGTTTGATTTGTTGCAACTAAGTAATTTTCTCAATATTCAAGATATTTTCTCAATATTCTACCGATGACGTATGCCTCACTTGAAACAATGTCCTTTTTGCTCAAACAACTCTATTAAACTTATTGACTATTTGTTCCGTGTACTTAGATATATGACCCATGAGGTAGGGAGCACGACATGTAATTTAGTAAACCAGAAGTCTCTAAGAGAAAGTCTCTCTTCTTCTCTTACAGTCAATCAATTTCTAAATCTGATTGCCTTGTAGGCTTTACCTCCATTAAACTATTAGCCAATGCTTCATTTCGCCGATTAAATATGTAGAATCCAATGTTGAAGGTAAACTCCAATGTATGAATCTATAAGAAGAAGTCGGAGAGAACTTTTCCGGCGATATAGATTCCATATCCAAAATGCTCGGAAGGAATCTTCAATATTTAAATCACGCAGAACCTATCATGAGAATCCATATAGTTAATATATAAGACTTTTACACTGACAACAAAGATTATATAAAACTATTTCAGTCTTCAAAGTAAATTGAATATATGACCGACAGGGCTATCCAAAGCAATGTTGCTAATTTAAAGAATGGGATGAGAAATAGATAGATCCCTTTCTCTTAAGATATGGCAATAAACTGAACATGACTGTAGAAGATAATTTAATAAATAAGTTGTGCGTCAAATTCCACACAGATGCTACTTTGATTTACCGTACTTACTGTGACTCACTTATACACGATGTAGCCATGACTATATCAAAAATACCAACCAAGGTAAAAACACATAGCTAATTGAATCCATATTTTCGGTTTAGCATTCCTTGTTGCTATCGCATATTTAATCTATACAAAAGTAGCATTGCAAAGAAAAATATTGTGAGGTTGACTTCAAAAGCATTTGTTGTGACACGCATCGTCTGTAACTATCCAAATGAAACAATTAACCTTGTAGGGAGCTTTGGACTTTCATATCCTCTTCTAAGAATCCAAGCCTCATTGCGAGCTCTGACATAAAAAAAAAAAAAACTACAACACAAAGTATATATTTCAGCAACCATATTATAGTTGGCAGACAGTGATGCAAAGTCTAAACAATAGATCCTACACTTACCACTTCCAGCAACACAGTAACAGATCTCTTCATCAGTGTGCAAACAGGGGCATACATAGGATTTTTCGCAAGTGGTGTCGATATTTATAGAAGAACGGAGAATAAATAATATTAATTATCATATTTATCAACAAGGAATAGCCTTAGTCCATTGATTTTATTGAGTATTAAGTTAGAATAGGTTCAATTCTACAGCACCATAATTTTTAACAATATATATCAAGTGGTGTCATTTTCTTTATCTTATTATACCCGTACAGTATTACTGCATATATTTCGTAAAATATTCCAACGAAGTGGTGTCGCGTAACACCGTTTCATCTCACATGCATCTGCCCCTGTGTGCAACTATTCTTCGTAAGACTTTTTAATCTTCTCCTCATAATAGTTATCTTTTCTGGGCAAACCTCACAAAAGCCCTAAAGGAAATTCACTGTGAATGTCAAAATACTTGGAATTTTCAGGATCCAAGTCCATCTATCACAGATAAGAGAGTTCATTTTAATAACTTTGACATACCATGTAAGAATATCCACGAGCCTCCCGAATTTTCTTCAACTCTTCATCAGTTTACACAAAAAAGATCCAACTCTGATTCTTCAATCAGATTGAGTACATCTTGTTTTATCTTTCAACCATTGACATTTTTAATTCGCAAAGGAGATTGATGAAAAAAGGCAAAATTATGTATAAGAAAACAGAAGTATTGGAACAATTAAAGCAGTTTAACATTATAGATGTAAGAAAGGCAAAATCTTCTTAACTTAAACTGTTTCTGAAATACACCACAGGCAAGCAGACAAGAGACATTCATGTATATAGCAAGATATTCATGCAAACTTTAAATTAAAGCAAAATGAAACAGATTTTACGAACTTCAGAGAACTAACAACTTAAAACTTTACATATGTTCATTGTTCAAGATAATGAGATTTACACCAATGACCCTAACATCCCAGCATATTCTACCAAACAAACTCGAGCTCTTCAATTTGCTAATTTGGATTTTATCAACCTTGACTCATCAATGATATATACCTAGTTCATACAGCAAAACTTTAAATAAGTTAAACAAGTTACAATAGCTTAGTTTAGAAACAACTGCAGCACCATGTTATCAGAAGTTAAAGTCAAAACAGCTACTCTTTAACATTTGACGGGTTTCGGTACAATATAAATCAACATCAACCCAGCCTTACTACTTATATTATCCCTTAAGAAAACTAAATTTTGATTAACAGACCAAAATGAAGTTCAATTTCAGAAAATGCACAAAGGATTTGCAGATTTGCACAACGCTGATGCTAAGAAATGAGGACTTTAGTCACTATTGAATTAGGAAGTACCTCTAATATTAGGCACTGCAGAGAAATGAGGTTCCATATTCCTACATAAAACCCCCTTTTTGGTTTATTTTCCATATATTGCAATATTGCATTACATAACTGTCAAGCCTTAGTAGTTCTTTCTCACTATGCAGCTTTACCTTGTATTTTTTCAAGAGATTGTTCCCATGATTTGAACTCGTGACTTCCCGATCACATGATATAAACTCCTACCATTGCGCTAAGGCTCCTCAGTGGTATATGCAGGTGAAGCGTAGTTTCTTTGTATCATAGCTTCTTTGTGTTCAGAAAATTAAAAAGATGATAAGCGATGATTAATTGGATAGCAACTACAATATTTTGCTTCAACATGACATCAAGTAAAGCACTAATGTCAGAAGCAGAATTACCTCAGAAGCTATAATCCCAAAGTCATATGGTTTTCCAAGAGCACCAGGTGATATGGATCTGTACAAGATAGCAGCAGTGAAAATTGCTGTCAACAAATATGATAAACTGTCGTGTAAAATAGACTATAACAACAATGAAATAAATTAGCCATCGACATAATTTTAGCAATCAAATTCTGGTGAAAACACTTATAGATCATGAGCACATTTGGTGTAGGCATGATGTTGTTACTTCAATGTGTAGTTAAATATTATGCCTAAGAAGTAATTGACTAACCAGTTGTACACTATACTTTAAAAACAACATAAATAGGAGCTCATAAACCCAAGTTGAGATTTAGTAAAGATTAGCAAACAACAATACCAACATTTCTAATATAGCTTATAGTTGGATCTAATCTTCATTTTTTTCGTGATTATGTCTTCAAGGTTCATAATATGCACAAAATTATGAACATAAAGTATATGATTAGTCAACAAACGTAGTTTCCAACCTTAATATTTAGAGACTCTGCAAAAAGATTCTTAGCATGCCGGAGTATGTAAGTCGAGGATATTACGTGCGAACACTATGTGCAAGACCATACGCTGCAGAAAATTACTATGAATATGCAGTAACCAACAGTTTGAACAACAGGTGAATCAGATTCCAAATTTTACAAGGGAGAGTAGAAGTCGTCTCATGCCATGCCATATTTTGAAATGATTACACCAATTTATCTGTAGCGTAAAAGAGAAAAAAGGCTATAATGGTAATTGGTGAATGCTCCAACTTATTTTGCTTGATCAATAAAAGAAACTGAACTGATTATAGACCAAATGACTAAAAGTTTTGTACTCTTAATTAAATGCATAAGTGGTTTCTGAAAATGATAAAGACGGTGAGATATAATATTGTTGAGTGGGTGAAGAACATATGTGCACCGACATGGACAAGCCAAATCAAACTAATTCTAGCACATAATAATAAGCTTCAGATAATGCTTTCACAAGAAATAAGACATAAAAGATGATTGTTCTTCCTGATTATATTGATATAAATACAACACATACTGTGAAGCATATCTTAGCATTATTCTTTATAGGCTACAAGTAAAACAGAACAGAATATACCAGTTCAGAAGGTAGTATGGTTCTAACTGCATCAGCAAACTGGCAGCTAGGCATAACTGTTGCGACAATGCTGTGAAATAGAGGGGGTTAGCTTAAAGCTGAATTTGAAAATATCATAAGTACTCACAGTGCAACAACATCAATCGTTTACCATAGAAAAGAGAGTTTACGAAAAGCAAATATCCAACAACATTTCTTCTTTCATAGTTATTGTAATGCAGTTATCTGCTGTTCGGTGTTTGACATTCTTATCATGAGCTTCTGTCATCGAGTGAGCGCCATTGTCTTTAGTGTCGAATATCCATTTATGTAATTTTTCCTCAACTATTGGTACTCCAGTTGTCCTACACATCATTGTGCATCATTATACATATAGTTTTTTAAACAGATAGTAAGGGATACTCATGAAAGAACGGATAAATATAACGACCAGAAATGACACAGCTATTTCACGTTATAAACGTGTATGATTATGAAGATCACCATTATAAAACAACTACCATGTAATATTTAATTACACAACCGATATATCCAAAGGAACTTAAGATTCGCCAGGAACAGAATACGATATCACAATATGAATAACGACATAGCATTATTGAGACATCAACATATAACAACCCATTAAATTCAGAGAGTTATTTATTTATTCAACTGGTTTAACCCACAGTGCACCATCTAACTTAGATTCTAGCAATAACAAAATCACATAACTAAAAATTCATCCTCGTGAAATTTGAAAAAAGAGAAAATTGTGCCGAAGACGCAAAAGATAATTCCAATTTTCTTCAGCTACACTAACCCCAGCTCAGTGTAGAAACCAGAAACTAAGGGCACTGCCTTGTATTTGAAAAGAAAGAGTCACAGTTCTTTTGCAACCATCTTCAATCTGTCATGACGGTACCAATCCCACCTTTTCACATGGACTTCATGGTAATTAAACAGCTTCTGAAAATGTTCTCAAACCCAAATTTTCAGTTTCAATTTACACGACTTGAAAAGAAAGCAATACAGAAGGCTTCTTCTCTCTGTGTCTAGATCCAAAGAGAGTCAAGAAACTTGTTGGCAACCCAAAAATTCCAAAGATGAAATCTGAAAGTGGAAGAGAAACCCAATTTTGAAGATATAATGATCCATTGCCACCGGGACTTGGATGAGTGTGCGATCGAAGGAAAAGATCAAATTAGCAGAAACAAGGACAGCAAAAGTGAACTGGATTTAGGGCTAACGGTTACCGCCAGTGGCGGACCTAGAATTTTACTCAAGCGGGGTCAGCTCCAAAGGTAATCCATTTTAGAGGAAAAAAAAATTTGGTTGCTAATTTCGTTTTGAGGTGGTATTTAAAATATATATAAAAAAAAAAAACAACTACATCATTTTCTATAGTTATGTAAGACCGAAAATTTTCCTTTTAAGTCTTCGATTTTAGATATTTGTGCTTACACTTATAGTTAATAACAATAAAATGAAGAAATTTGAAACAAAATAAACATACAATTTACGAAAGAATAAATAATTAAATAAAATTCAAACTAACCTAAATTTCACATGTCCAGAAAAAGGGCATACGACTTTATAAATTGCAGAAGTATTAAACAATAGTATAAAACATGAAGTAAATGCACAAAAATTCACGTACATGCAACTTTGAAAGTTATTATTTAACAACAAACTATATAATCTTGTATTATAAATATTTCAATACTAGATCTCAAAATAATAAATGAAATGAAGTTAATAAACTAAAACATTACACTCACAATAGAGAACTATGCACGAGATGTCTTATGCATTAATGCCTGCACTCTCACAGCCTCATAAAAGCTAAAGTACAGCAAACAAAGTCAGCAGGGACTGATCTCGGTTCTCTCGCAACAAAATGAACCCACTAAACCGCTACGCTACAGCCTTACAGATTTTCAAGCGGATTCATTTAATTTTATCTCCGATTCTATGTAAAATTTATACATATAAACACCAAAAGAATTTTGACGAAGCGGGTTCAATTGAACCCTCTTGGTACAACGTGGGTCCGCCCCTGGTTACCGCCAGAAGTATGCTACACATGCTCATCAAAGCACAAGTGTTGTAGAGCTACACATCACTAAAAGCAAGAGCGGGTTTAGCTTCCACATCAGTAACCAAAGAGACGATGAAGAGGCGCGTGCCAATAGAGACAAAGAGTAAGCGGAAGGTTTTAGATTTTCAGAAAATTTAAAGTAGGCTGTGTAAAATGTAGAAATACCAAAGTACCCCCAATGTTGATGCAACATCAATAGCCCAGCAGGACAACGAAAAGGACTTTATCGTAAATTTGTGAAAACAGGACGACGAAGAGATCCTTAACTGTCGCTTCTAAATAGTAGGAATTAATGCATAAAAAGGCAAACCAAACGCCCCCTTAATTATTATGGTGTCATATTTCTGTAATTTTTCGCAAAGAAGTTTGTCTGTAGTCAATGACGTCTCTCAATGCTGGATATTGATAAGTTGTTGAGAAAGCGAGAATTACATCCCTTGTCACTTGGCCCAACAATCCATCAGAAAATGGCCCATGTTTGAAGCCCTTACCCAGTATAGCCCAGGTTGTACATAATCTAAAAATTAATTTTCACCAATTAGCCCACCCCTTATTTCTTCGTTCCCCTTTTTCTTTGTTCTTCTTCTCCTTCCCATATCAGCCTTTGCACCACAAAATTTCTCTACAATTGTTATTCTCCTTCAATTCTTTTCTGGATTTCAATGGTTAACTAAGGATTTGAAAAATAAAAGTCACCATTACAAGTGGTTCGAAGATTCGATTTCAGAAATTGAGTTTTCTGATTTGTTAGTTGTTTGGAATGGGTGTTGTCTCAATTGATTGGAATCATCAAGATGAGTTCAAAACTTAAATTTCAAGTGATTTGGAGTAGATTTAGGCTATATTTGAGTTAAATTTCAAAAATTGAGTTTTTCGATTTGTTAGTTGTTTGGAATGGGTGTTGTCTCAATTGATTGGAATCGTCAAGATGAGTTCAAAACTTAAATTTCAAGTGATTTGGAGTAGCTTTAGGCTATATTTGAGTTAAATTTCAGAAGATGCCCAAGGAAGAAGAAGAACACGTGAAGCTCTATTGATAGGATTCATTTGTATAATAATGTATAATATTGTATAAATAGTATAGAATAGTGTATAAACATACCTCATACACTATTATATCCAAGTTTGATACATTATTTACAGGTATTTGGTGAATTTCTCGCATTTTCTTCTTCTTCTTCTTCTTCTTCTTCTTCTTCTTCTCATTCTTCTTATACACCTATATATATAGTGTATCAAGAATATTTTCACTCTGTGATTATACATCTTTATACACTTTTATACAACTATATACATACTGTACCTCTTTGTATAAAAGTGTATAACATTGTATAAAAGTGTATAAGCATCGCTGGCGAAATTTTTGTACGATTTTCACTTATAATTCTTGTATAAAACTAGTCCAAATCTCCAGCAAATAACTTCAAACTTTGTATACAACCTACTTAGACTATTTCTAATAAGTTCAAACAATACCCACTCCAAATTTCTCACAAAATCATAATTGAAATTTAACAAGATTAGCATTAAAGGAGATGAGATTTTAGGTTTCTCGCGTCTGTTTTTGCGTTTTACAGTTGTGATAGGTATGTATAAACCTGAAGATACACAAAATTAAAAAAAAAAAAACAGAGAAGTATTGGTTATGGAAGAAGGCACGGATGAGTGTTGACTGAGTAGGGAACAAATTTTTCTTTTCAGTTTTGTTTGCATATGATTCATTTTCATTCATTAAATTAAATATTTATGGGTGAAAAAATGAAGAGAGAGCTACAATAGGAGTAGATAGGAATAAATGAGGTTGTTATAATTAGAGGGAATGAGAAAAACAAAGATCTTATTGATATTTGGCTATACATTTGCAAACTTGTAACTGGACTAAAATAGTGCAAGGTCAATTTATGAAGTGGTAATTTTGTCGTTGAGAAAACTACACTGTATGGCTTCCCAAAATTTTTATTAACCCGAAACACTCTCTAAGCCCAAAAGTATTCAAATAGTAGTCCACCATAAATGATCTGTTTATTAAGACATTGATCTGTTACTAGTAGCATTGATCAGTTTATTAAGACACTGATGAGTTAGCATTAACACCTAGCTGCGACTAACTTTCTTCATTTTTTAAATATTTTTGAAAAAGCTACGCTTTTCAGTCACACTTTTTCTAATGTATTTTCGTAACCGCTCACGCACGCTAATGCAGATTTATTCAATAAAAGACTCCAATTTTATGGACTTGCTTAGTTCTTTGATATTATGATCAATATAGAAAATAAAACATTAATTTGGTGGGTTGGGGGTTTTCGTCAAGGTTGGGGGCAAAAATTAAAATTTTACTAATGATAGGGGTATATTTGTTCCCATGATATAATAGAGGTTAAATGTAAATAATTTTCGAAAGTAAAAGAAAAGTTTTGACCCTTTTTTCTTTCTTAAATGCAGGTCGAAAACATTAACATTACGCATCACTTTTAGTTAAGGTATTGATGATAGGCTATAATTGCGTATTTTAGTTGATTATTACACTCTAATTTACAACACTTTAATTGAGTTTGAGCTTTAATCGCTAGTGTCTTGCACTAATTGTGTGTTTTATGCCTTGTAGGAGTGATTCCGAGCTATGTAGATGTTATGGAATGAATTCAAGTGATTTGGAGATTTGAAGTCTGAGTAAAAGCTCAAGGAATTAAGCCGGGATCATGTTCGAGGGTCAACGGATGATAGTTAGAACAAACGAAGAATCGAGTAGGCATATTGCGCACTGTCTAGTAAAATGCATATAACTTTTTTCTCAGAACTCCATTTGTTCTCTACAATATATGGTTAGAAAGCTAACTCAAAGGGCTACAACTTTTATGTTTTACGTTTTTCCAAATTTCAAACGAAACAGGGTGAAACATGCGGTCTAAACCGCGACCACGGACCTGACGCGAACTGAGGCAGTGCACTTGTTAATATGCGCGACCACTAGCGCGGTCTCTAGCATGCCCGCGCTAGTCCAGGCCTGGAAACTTGTCCTTTTTCACATTGGAGAAGGTATAATTGCTTGGGCCCAACCCTACTTGGTATATATACATAGAAAAACGGTATTTTGAGGAGTTTGGTTATATTTTTGACACAAATTCGACCTAAGGAGATAGGAGCAAGGCGGGGAATTCTTCAACAAGCTTTTCCTGCCTCTTCCTATTTTTCATTGTTGGTTATGATTTTTAGTAATGTAGTTTTACATACTATTACGAATAGCTAATTTGTTATCTAGGGTTATGATGGAACATTTTGTAGGATAAATTCTTGTTATGTTTTTATATAATTGAGCTGTGGTATTTTCTCTATTTGTTCAACTATATTATTCTTGTGGTTGATTGAATGACCCTCAATTAGCTGTGCCTATTTAATATGTATTACTCGGGAGAGAGTGCATATTTAGGTAGTTGTTGAACAACATCACTCCCGACGTATGTGAGGAATCAATAACCAAGGGTTTAAAGGTGGGATTAGGGATGACGAAACCTTGGGTGCGATCTAAGTGAGCTGTAATTAAAGCCAGCTAGCGTAACTCGGGAAAGTATGTATAGTAAACTGTTGTAATTACTCGAGAGAGAATTACAACACGTAGAGCGCTCATGATCGGTAGAGAATACTTAGGCGAATTTATAGAAAACGTAGCGGGAAGGAAGCCGACAATTGGGGAAATCATAACTCTAGACCTCCTTAATCTTGACTCCAATCCTTATCCTTGTTAATTGATAGTTTTACGGCTTTTTAGATTTGTTAGTTAATTAGATAAAAATAAATATTATAATATTTATAATTAGAAAATTATTTGGACTTGTGTTTCTTAGCAATATTGAACGACTATAGCTAAGCCTTAGTTCTCTGTGGGATTCGACTCCGGACTTGTAAACCAGATTATATTTGCAACGACCGCTTAGTTCTTTTTATAAAGCATAGTTGGGCGTGATCAAATTTTGGCGCCGTTGCCGGGGAACTAACGGTGTAGTTGTAGGTGTACATATTGCTAGGTTTCAAGTTTGAACTTTTTTTTCTTTTTTGTATTTGATTTTTTTTTGTTTTTTTTTTGTTTTACTTATTAATTTGAGAAACATGGCATCTTGGAATTATGAGAGTTTTGATGTTGGTAATTCTACTTTTGATCCTTCTTATGCGTTTGGTGGAGGAAACCACCCTGAGAAAAATTATCAAAATATTCCCGAGCGCGAGTTAAGTGCACCAACTCAATCTTATGTGTGGAATATGTGCGATATGTGTGGTGGTCAAGATGGTCACTTTCATGGTTGTGCTTATATTTCTTATCTTCCCCCAACCCCTTACTTTGATGGTTCTTCTTTTTCTTGTGAAGTTAATAGGAACAAAGAACCCAGATATAAAGACCTGAAAGAGATTGAGGATATGATAAAGTGCCTTATGGAACAATATGATGAGATATGTCGACGCCCCCTTTTTCTCGCAAAATCGGGTTTACGACATTTGAGAAGACAACTCTATTCCCGTGTGGGAATTGGATTTTTGGAATTGAAGAGTCGCCACCTAATGATTAAGTGCATTAGGACACTGAGAGTTTTGAGTTTTAAAACCAGAGTTCGGGTAAGGGCTAGAAATTATCTCGAGGGGAAGGTGTTAGGCACCCCTCAAGATCCACTAGTGTGGTTCCCGGCCATGCTATGTTGTGACTTTAATGCAAATAAGTATACAAATAACTTCACACCTAAGGGCTACAAATAGATACGTAACAAGTATGTTGGAATCAAGGTCTAGATGATCTACAATTTGTTTGAGGGAGGGTCTAAATGCAGAAAATTAATCAAGACATCGAATAAACAAAGAAGAAAAATTTAGGGGAAAAAGGAATAACGCAGTAAAATTAAAAAGGGGTTTTGGGTAGTTGAAAAGACAGAATTTTATTGATATTAAACAAAGTCACATAAAGGAAAGGGGGTCCTAGGTTTGTAAAACACATGGATCATCCACACAACACCGGTAATCAATCGTACGCATAACGTTATCATGTGATCATCATCTCCATGTCTACCCTTCCCACCCCGTTAAGGTATTTAAGCGCGGAATGGTATCGCTACCTACTGCATGCTATTACCCGTCCCGCCTATCAGTCCCGGAGGCGTTTAGGACTACTAATCCTAAAAGGGAGGGAGCTTGGCTTTTCAGGGGTTTTAAAAGGATAAAATTCTAGGGCGACAAACAAAACACATAAAGCAGTTAATGGGGAAATAAGAACAATTAAAGGCTCAGTAGGCCTCCTCACTTAAAGAAACGAATTGTTTAGCATGTCTTACACATACTGTTTAGGTCATTAATTAAAATTAGCGTAGGAAGAATTGATTTACCACATATTTCCCAGATAGGGAGTCCAAATTAGTCCTGCTTAGATGTAGTTGTCGAAAACTGATAGTTGATTAATTATCTAACTATTTGTATGTTAAACAGGGCCTATAGGCATGATATCTATTAATCCAGGGACGGAGGAATAACTGATTGCAAAAAGTCATTAGTTATAAGCTCTACGAGTGTTACTGATTTTAAACTTAGGAACGAGTGGCGATTCTGATTAAGTTGATAGTTCCTATAGGCATGCTTTCTAGGTGAGATGCAGAATTTTAAAGGGTAAATATCCTATAGACATGATTTCTATGTGAAAATGCAAAATTTTAAAGGGTAAATATCCTATTGACATGATTTCTATGTGAAAATGCAGAATTTTAAAGAGTAAATATCCTATAGACATGATTTCTATGTGAAAATGCAGAATTTTAAAGAGTAAATATCTTATAGACATGACTTATACCCCTTTGGCATGCATTCAGTCCCATCCCCTTTCACAATACCCCAGTAGTTAGTACAAAGTTATTTACAAAGCTTATTACAGACCAAGCGAATCAGAAGGAATAATAAAATTACATCAATGATTACATCTACATCTAATCAGCCTAACCCAGACTCAAAGTCTAATAATATGAGATAAACCAACTTCCAGGATCGGATTTTCAAAGCCTTTCTCTTATTTGGGATGTGTCAAAGTTTCAAGGAACTTCAAGAATTCCAGGCAATGCTTACACCCCAAATATCATTGCAGAGTTAAGAACATAGTGCAGTGTGGAAGGGCCAGCCCTCAAATGTCCAAGTTCAGAGGGAACTCAAGGTCCCAAGGCAAGGCTCATAGGAGGGGGGCAGAACTTAGAGACTAGGAGTAAGTGTAACTGCAATGAAAGGGAATTAGGGGGAGCCAGGGCAGGCTGGTCGTCATGCCCAGCAACTGGAATGCTGGCACACCCCTGACTAGCCGGTCAGTTTAAAAATTAAAGAGTTAGAACCTTTTGAAGGTCAGGTTCAGCCCTGGACAACAACTTGGATGCTGCCAGGCTATACCTTAACTCAATACACATAAGGGAATGGGGGTATGGGAAATTGAAAGAGGCTAGGATCCAAAGGACCCAGTTTTAATCCATGACAATAACTTTGTATATTGCCATGTCTTAAACTACAACCCAAGCACATAAAAGGGGGATGGGGATAGGGATTCATTGCAGCAACATATAGCAAGACATAAGCATTACTTCAAAGTTGAACTCTACAAAGCAGTAAAGTAGGCATGGGCATAAAAGCTTGTAAATAAACACATTGGAGTTGATGCTAGAATCAAAAGTAGGACATACCAGTTTCAGAAAAATAAATGAAAAGCAGAAGCTTTGGTAAGCCAAATTGCGAGCAAGCAATGCAAATGATCTCATAAGAGAGTAAAGAGTGCAGGAGAGTTTGTGATTCGAATATCAGTGAATGAGGTTTGTTGAAAGTATAGAAGGGAAGGCCCTTTTTATAGTGCAGCAAGTAAGTAAGAAAAGGTAAGGAAAATAACCTTGAAAATCAATTTCCCTTCAATTAAGGGATTCTGATTTCCAACGGGTAAAGATAATTAAGGAAAGGGTCAATCAGAATATTTTCCCAAGCAGTACAATAAAGGGTAAATACATAAAAACTATTTAAGGGAAAAGTCTAGTGGTACTTGATTTGTGAAAAACAAGAAAAGGGAATCAGTAAAACAGCTAGTAAAAGAACCAAGTTGAAAGCCTTGTTCGATTGAACCGAGTCAGAAAAGTGGTAAAGGAAAGTTTAATTTAGGGGAAAATCAGTAACAATCAAGTAAGCAACATTAAAAGGATTAAGAATCAATTAACAGTTGGCAAAACCTTTGAAAGAGAAGCTCTCATATATAAAACACATAGAAATGTCAAGCAAGAAGGATGTCGTGCTAATTACAAAAGACCAGCAAGAAAGTTTCAAAATCACAAACGCAGAAAAAGTTCAAATTCAGTTCATATACTCGGAGTGAGTCTGAGAGTTCAAGGTTTCAAAGTAGAACCCCTGTCCAAACACAAAATCAAACTTGCCAAAGAAACCCCCAAATCTTAGGGTTTTAAACTCGAATTCGACACAGAGATGAGAAGGCAAACTATTGAAATAGACTCAGAGACCTCTTTCAGAGTCTCATGAGAAAACATACAAGCACAATAGCAGGTTCAAGGCAAATAGAACATAGAAACTAATTTGAAGTACAGGGAACAAGTTTCAAGAAAAGCTTGGAATTTAAACGAGTTCAGGAGATAAAAGGGGTAGTGTAAACTTAAGGAAATAGTCGATGAAACACATCTAGAAAGAACAAAGTCTGGTAAAGGCAAACAAAGGACTAAAACTCAATAGGAAAACACAGTAAGGAACACATAAGATAGGCATGTGAGAGTATGATATTGAAACCAGTAGGAGACAGAACGGAGCACAACAAAAAACTTCATAATACAGCAAATATAAGAACACACGAAAAAGCATGCGAGTCAGAAAAGAGCAAATAAGAACATAGCAGGGATCGATTCACACCAAGAAAAGAAGAAGAAGAAGAAGAAGAGTCAGAAACATTTTCAAGACCTTTTCCAGAAACCCTAATCGAAAAGAAGTAACTTTTTGAAAGATAATCGGAGAAAACGTTTAAGAAACTTAAGCAATATTGCAAGCATATACAAATCTAAAAATAATCGGAGAGAACCTCGATAGTTAGGGTTTCAGATCAACCCTAGAATGAGAAAGGCTTCAAAAATGTTCGATCTAAGTCGGATGAGGTCAGAATCAGGCTCAGAAGACCAAGAGCCACCGGAGCAAGGCCGGAGATGGTCGGAATCCTCGAATCGGTGAAGGTCTGAGTGAAGACCCTCGAGGTCTGGCCTCGAACCTTCAAGCAACAGGCATGTAGGAGCCGTAGGAGGTGAGTATAGGCTGTCCATGGCCTGAGAAGCCATGGACTCCGGTGAAAACACGGTGGAACAAGGTAGGGGGAGGCTAGGGTTCCGAAGAACCTTAAGAGAATTTGGGGATTCAAGGGCGGCTGAAGGGTGGAAATGAATCAGGGTTGGGGGTGGTCGGTGAATTAAAAAGGAAAGGTTTAATTTGAGTCGTTGATCTTTTAGATCAACGGCTGTGATTAAAGGGGGGATCCGATCGGGTATTATGAATTGGGTCAGGGTTGGGTTGATTTTAGGATTTGTGCCGGTAAAATTGAGTTTAAATTGGGGGTCTAATATGGCTATAATTGAAACGCAATGGGCTATGCATTAAATAGCCAATTTCTCCCCTTTTAATTTGATTAAAATAGTTAAAACAATTTTTAAAAATAAATTAAAAGCACTGAATTAATTAATAATATATAAATGTTGATTTAAAAATACTGGGAGTAATTTTATAATTGTAAGATGCTATTAATCGCAATATAGGCTATAATTGCAATTTTATGCAATTTTAGCTTAAAATATCAAATAGATTTATAAAAAATATGCAAAAAATTACCTTAATTATATTGTGATGTAAATAGGAGGATGGAAATAAATTACTCACCAAAATGAAGGTTTTGGGAATAATTATTGGGTTTTGTACTGTTAAAACAAAATAATAAAAATGATTTTTAAAAGCTTTAAAAATTAGAAAAATGTCAAAAATTCTTGGGCATACTTATATATGCATGTACATGCTATTTTGAGAATATTTTGAGTATAAAAATAGACAGGGGAAAAATTGGGTATCAACAGCTGCCCCTCTTTACTCGGGAAGGATGAAAGAGTTGTCGGGTAAAGATATGATGACCAATTTTGACCGAGAGAAACGACTTGCAAAAGTTTTGACCGAGCTCTGGTTTTTGAGCTGCCTACATATCCCTAGTCTTACAAGAATCAGGTCATATGTAGTTCAGGGTACATCGACAGAATATGCCGATGGCGGTTTTGAAAAAGACGGACACAATATTTAGGTTGGGAAGGATGGTCAGGGACCAATGGGTTGCGGGAACCGGAGCGAGATCGCTCCTGCTGAAAATGGTCGTTGCCAGCTGGTGTACCTGCAGATGAGCAATACAAACATATCGTGCATAAATTTAAACATGATGCAAGTTCCCGTTGGACCATGAATGCTGTATTCGGACGGGCAGGATGACGTCCTCAGACCATGACGTCCTGGGCCATGAAGCGTATAATAAAGGATTCGCAGGCTATGAAATGATGTTCTCGGGCTATGACGATGGTGCCTCCGAACCATGATGCATTTGAATAATGATATGCAAAATATAAAGCGGGGTCCTCAGGCCATGGCATGGCGTTCTCGGGCTATGAAAATGGTGCCTCCGAACAATGATGCCCTTGGACAGTTTGGCGATCTTTCAGCCCATGAGATGCAATAAGTGGGGATCTTTCAGCCGATGCAAGAATGTAAATAAAATGGCGATCTTTCAGCCGGTGCAGGATTTAAATGATGTGGCGATATTTCAGCCATGCAAAAAATATAAGCAAAATGGCGATCTTTCAGCCGATGCAGGATTTAAATGAAGTGGCGTTATTTCAGGCATGTAAAAGTGTAAGTAAAATGGCGATCTTTCAGCCGATGCAAGATTTAAATGAAGTGGCGATATTTCAGCCGATGCAGGATTTAAATGAGGTGGCGATATTTCAGCCATGCAAAGTGTAAATAAAATGGCGATCTTTCAGCCGATGACAGGACGAAGTGGCGATATTTCAGTCGATGCAAAAGTTTAAATGAAGTGGTGATATTTCAGACGATGCGGAATGTAAAATCAAATGGCGATCCTTCAGCCGACGCGGGACGAAGTGGCGATATTTCAGCCGATGCGAAATTTAAATGAAGTGGCGATATTTCAGCCGATGCGGAATTTAAATAAAGGTGGCGATATTTCAGCCACGCAGATGGAGGTAGAGCTTAACCTCAGAAGGCAAAATGGTAGCCTTATACAATGCAAGAAAATGCAGATGGAGACAGAGCTTAGTCTCGGAAGGCAGAATAGTAGCCATATGCAATGCAGAAAAATGCAGATGGAGGTAGAGCTTAACCTCGGAAGGCAGAATAGTAGCCTTATGCAATGCAGGAGTGCAGATGGAGGTAGAGCTTAACCTCGGAAGGCATAATAGTAGCCTTATGCAATGCAGGAGTGCAGGATGGAGACAATGCTTAGTCTCGGAAGGCAGAAAAGTAGCCTTATGCAATGCAGGAAAATGCAGGTGGAGACAATGCTTAGTCTCAGAAGGCAGAAAGGTAGCCTTATGCAGTGCAAAATGCAGATGGAGACAATGCTTAGTCTCGGAAGGCAGAATGGTAGCCTTATGCAGAAAATGCAGATTGAGGTAGAGCTTAACCTCGGAAGGCAGAAAGGTAGCCTTATGCAAAATGCAGATAAAGGTGAGTAGTAACGAAAACTCTTAGCTGATAGATGATAGCTGATAGTTGATTGCGTCGTTGTGGCTGCTGGGGATGTCATGTGCGGACAACACTTGTAAGTGAGCGATGATTTCGAGAGTTGTACTCCTGCAAAATATGAATATGTAACCGTATCTGATGGTTCTATGTTTTGGGGTGCCTGCATTCAAAGAAGGATCGTGGGTTTTGTAAAGGGGGAAGGTTAGTTCGTCTTCCCGTGGACCTCGCTCGTCCTACTCGGCTCTTGTTTTCATTGGGGGGTAGTGTCGCTAAACAAAGCAATTTGATAGTAGCCATGCATAACTTTCAAAAATATGATGTAAACACATAAATAATAATAGAAATGATTTTCTTTTAGATGAACCGACGACTGCGACGCGGTTCAAGATATTGCGACCTCTTTTGCTCCGGAATTTTGAGGGTCCTCCTCAAAATTCTACCCAGTTTACTGGGCTGGTGCTTCTGACGGCTACGCGTTGGTGAATGGCTGAAGATCAACTTCGGAATTTTGAGGGTCCTCCTCAAAATTCTGCCCCAGTTTCCAATAGTGGGGGAAATGAAAATTTTATTAAATTGTGACCGAACCCATAGGGCTGCCTACGTATCCCCTCTTAAACGGGAATCAGGTCAGGCGTAGTTCAAATTACATCATACAGAAATCATAATGATTACACATAATAGCGTTTGACTACATCTGAATTAATTAGCTTTGGCCAGACTTCTCCATCCATCTCTTCTAGTATGAGGGCTCCTCCTGTTAGGACCCGGTGAACCATGTACGGTCCTTGCCAGTTGGGAGAGAATTTCCCTTTGGCTTCATCTTGATGTGGAAAAATCTTCTTTAACACCAGCTGCCCCGGTGTGAACTGTCTTGGTTTGACTCTCTTGTTGAAGGCTCGGGACATTCTGTTCTGATAAAGTTGACCATGACAAACTGCGTTCATTCTTTTTCCATCTATGAGGGCTAACTGCTCGTAGCGACTCTTTACCCATTCTGCGTCGTCGAGTTTTGCTTCCTGTATGATTCTCAACAAGGAAATCTCTACTTCAGCTGGGATAACTGCCTCGGTACCGTAAACCAGCATATAAGGAGTTGCCCCAGTTGATGTGCGGACTGTGGTACGGTATCCCAACAGAGCAAATGATAGCTTTTCGTGCCACTGCTTGTGTTTTTCTATCATTTTCCTTAGTATTTTCTTGATGTTCTTATTGGCCGCTTCTACACCTCCATTCATTTGAGGCATGTAGGCTGTAGAATTCTTGTGCTTGACCTTGAAGGTTTCACACATTGCTTTCATCAGATCACTGTTGAGATTGGAACCATTATCAATGATGATTGACTCTGGGACGTCGAACCGGCAAATGATACGGTCGCGGACAAAGTCTGCCACAACCTTCTTGGTTACTGCTTTATATGAAGCTGCTTCAACCCATTTGGTGAAATAATCAATGGCCACTAGAATGAACCTGTGTCTGTTTGATGTGGCGGGCTCGACAGGTCCGATGACATCCATTCCCCAAGCGGCGAACGGCCATGGCGAACTTGTTGCATTAAGCTCATTAGGAGGCACCTTTATCATGTCTGCGTGTATGTGACAGCGATGGCATTTTCGGACATACCGGATGCAGTCCGTTTCCATAGTCATCCAAAAATATCCTGCTCGGAGTATTTTCTTTGCTAAGACAAAACCATTCATATGTGGACCGCAGGTCCCTGCATGAACTTCTTCCAACAACCTGGATGCTTCCTTTGCTTCGACACACCTTAGTAATCCCAAATTGGGAGTCCTCATGTACAGGATTCCTCCGCTGTGAAAGAAGTGATTGGATAATCTCCGCAGTGTGCGCTTTTGAGTAGTGTTTGAAAGCTCTGGATATTTTCCTTCGGCCAAGAATTCCTTGATGTCGTGAAACCAGGGCTTTCCGTCCGCTTCTTCCTCGACATGAGCACAGTAGGCTGGCTGATCATGGATTTTTACTGGAATGGGATCAATGAAGTTCTTATCTGGATGCTGAATCATGGATGATAGAGTGGCCAATGCATCGGCAAACTCATTCTGGACTCTGGGGACATGCCGGAATTCTATCTTTGTAAACCTCTTCCTCAACTCCTGTACGTGATGCAAGTATGGGAGTATCTTGGAGTTCTTGGTTGCCCACTCTTCTCGAACCTGATGTATGAGCAAGTCAGAATCCCCGATCACTAGTAACTCCTGAACGTTCATGTCAGTGGCCAGCTTGAGCCCCAAGATGCAGGCTTCATACTCGGCCGTGTTGTTGGTGCACGGGAACTTGAGTTTGGCGGACACCGGATAATGCTGACCTATTTCTGATACTAGAACTGCTCCTATGCCAACTCCTTTAAAGTTTGCTGCTCCGTCGAAGAACATTCTCCAGCCATCATAGGATTCTGCAATGTCTTCTCCTATGAAAGAGACCTCCTCGTCTGGAAAATACGTATTTAGAGGCTCGTATTCTCCACCCACGGGGTTTTCGGCAAGATGATCGGTCAGTGCTTGTCCTTTGATCGCTTTCTGGGTCACGTAGACAATATCGAATTCACTTAGCAGGATTTGCCATTTGGCTAGCTTGCCCATGGGCATGGGCTTCTGAAAGATGTATTTTAGCGGATCCATCCTTGATATGAGATAAGTGGTATAGGCATAGAAATAATGCCTCAACTTCTGAGCTACCCAAGTCAGAGCACAACACGTGCGCTCTAGTAGGGAATACCGGGCCTCATACGGATGGCTTGCTCCTTTCTCCCCGTTTCATCATGTTGTCCCAAAACACAACCGAATGCCCCATCCAGTACTGCAAGGTAGAGCAATAGCGGTCTACCCGATTCGGGCGGAACCAGGACTGGCGGTGTTGACAGGTATTCCTTGATTCTGTCGAAGGCCTTTTGACAATCATTAGTCCATTTAGTGGCGGCGTCCTTTTTCAACATCTTAAAGATTGGTTCACAAATGATAGTGGACTGGGCTATAAACCGGCTGATGTAGTTGAGTCTCCCCAAGAAACTCATAACCTCTTTCTTGTTCTTTGGCGGCGGCAATTCCTGAATGGCTTTATCCTTTGACGGATCCAGTTCTATTCCTCGGTGACTTACGATGAACCCAAGCAGTTTTCCGGCGGGAACCCCGAATGCACATTTGGCAGGATTCAGTTTCAAGTTGTACCTTCTCAGTCTGTTGAAGAACTTCCTCAGATCTTCCATGTGATTAGTGGCTCTCTTGGATTTGATGATGACGTCGTCTACATACACCTCGATCTTTTTGTGTATCATGTCATGGAAAATAGTAGTCATGGCCCTCATGTAGGTGGCCCCAGCATTCTTCAATCCAAACGGCATCATCTTGTAACAATACAATCCCCACGGCGTGATGAAAGCCGTTTTCTCCGCGTCTTCTTCGTCCATCCATATCTGATGATATCCGGCAAAAAAATCGACGAATGACTGCAGCTCGTGCTTGGCGCAATTGTCGATCAGGATGTGTATGTTCGGTAAGGGGAAGTCATCTTTCGGACTGGCCCGGTTGAGGTCCCGGTAGTCGACACAGACTCTGACCTTCCCGTCCTTCTTTGGCACTGGCACAATGTTGGCTAACCATGTTGGGTACTCCACTACNTAAAAGGAAACAAGTAAACAATTATTTCTTTTTATAGGAAATTTCCAGCATTCCTTTTCATTATTATCCAAATATTCTCAAGCCATGAAGAGGCAATAACAACTTTAATAAAATTCGAGGTAGCAATACAAGCATGCGCAACTCATGCCGAGGCGTACGGCCCGCTCCAACAGAAAATAAACTGTGCACTGCCGAGGGTCGAACGACACGAACCATAGATGCATCTATTTAATCTGCCGAGGCGTTCGGCCCGCTCCAAAAATAAACACATAGAGACAGTCAATCAAGAAGTCAACATGGAACGATTATTCAAAGAAAAGCTAATTCTCTTTTAACAATTTAAGAAAATAAAGTTTAAATCTTTTTAGGAATTCATTTACTAATTCGATGTGATTTAAGCAATACAAGTTGTCAAGAAGATGGTAAATATTCCAAGTATAGCATGCTTTTGGGTCCTAGACTACCCGGACAATAACATAATAGTAGCTACGCACGGACTCTCGTCACCTCGTGCGTACGTAGCCCCCACAAATTAACTCACCTATGGGGATAATTCCTCTTACAAGGTTAGAAAGGAGACTCACCTCGCTCCCTAATTTCCATAACCGGCTTCCAAGCCCTTCCAACGACTCCAATTGATGCATAACGCCCCAAAACTATTCAAATAACGGGCAAACCAATAAAAATTCACTCTAATACTTGTAACAATTCAAATTATATAAGTTCCCAACTCCGCTCGAAAAGTTGACCAAAATGCCCTCGGGCCCACGTGCCGGGATTCCGAAATTTCTCGAAGATAAATTCTACCCATAGATTTACTAAGTCAAATTTACAATTTGCTCAAATTTTCATGCTCAAATTCAAGGTAAAAGTCCAAAATTCCAAGTTCTAGGTCTTCCCAAAAAATCCCAAATTTATACTAATTTTCCATGTCTAAATCCATGTAAGATCACATATTTAACTCAAAAATAGGAAGAAATCACTTACCTAGTGTTGCTTGGTGAAAATCCCTCCTTGAGCTCTCCAAAATAGTCTAAGCCAAATGAAAGAAATGGGCTAAACCTTGTGTTTAAAACAATCTGCCCAGGCTTCATCGAGTTGTACCTTACGCTGTGCAGGTTGTACATCCTATTACCATTTTCCCCTGCTGTACACCTTTTATTAAAACGCCCATAACTCCTTGTGGAAATATCCAAATGACAAACGGTTTAAAGATTTAGAAACTAGATGCAAAGATCTTTCATTTGATAGGTTGTACACCATATAACTCTTTATATATTCCGAGATATGAGCTTCTAAAATAGGCTCCATGCATCAGAAAATTCTGTTGAAACTGCTCCACCAGCCATTTTCAATCGATCATAACTTTATGATAAAATGTCCAAATCATGAATGGTTTAACTTTCTGGAAACTAGAATGCAAAGGAAACAACTTTTATGTTTTACAAATATTCAGATTCCTTATAGATTTCAAGATATAAGCTTCCAAATTAGCCTCCTCGATTGCACCATTGCTGTCCAAAACATCAGTTGCGGCAGATTTTCAGCAGCTTTAATGTTCCGAAATCGATCCGTTAGCCTTTCGAAATCCACCCGAGACCCTCGGGACTTCAACCAATTATACCAACATGTCCCAAAATACAATATGAACTTAGCCGAGGCTTTAAATCACATCAAACAACGTCAAAATCATGAATCATACTTCAATCCAAACTTTATGAACTTTGAAATTTCAAACTTCTACAGTCGATGCCGAAATCCATCAAATCACGTCCGATTGACCTCAAATTTTGCACACAAGTCATATTCGACATTATGGACCTGCTCCGACTTTCGGAATTGGAATCCGACCCCGATATCAAAAAGTCAAACTCTCGGTGAAACTTCACAAAACCTTCAAATTCTATCTTTAGCCAAATGACTTCAAAATGACCTACGGACCTCCGAATTCACTTCCGATCGCGCTCCCAACTCCAGAATCACCATACGGAGCTATTCCCATACTCGGAATCCCAAACGAACATTGATAACCCTGAAATGCACTTCAACCCAAACTTATGAAATTCCTCCAAAATGCTAACATCCACAATAGGCGCCAAAACGTTCTCGGATCTTCCAAAACCCGATCCGGACATACGCCCAAGTCCGAAATCATCATACGAACCTGTTCGGACCTTCGAATCCCGATTTCGAGGTTGTTTACTCAAAAATCCAATCTTAGTTAATTCTTTCAACTTTAAGCTTCCGAAATGAGAATTCTCTTTCCAAATCAACTCTGAACTTCCCGAAACTTAATTCCGACCACGCGTACAAGTCATAATACCTGAAATGAAGCTGTTCATGGCCTCAGACTACTGAACGGTGTGCTAGAGCTCAAAACGATCGGTCGGGTCGTTACAGTGATGAAATAGTCTTCGCATTGCACAGTGATGTGCAACGCTTTGTTGTGGCCTAAACCTTCAGGGGGCAACTCATCCTCGTGGAAAGTGATCTTATGACTCTCCAATATCTGCCCGACCATGTTTGCCATCTCTCCTCCAATTATGTACTAGGTACATACGCCTCGCTCAGTATCTTCATCAGGGCATTCTTATGTGTCTCGGAGCTCTGCAGTAGAGCTAGAATGGAGATCTGCGCTGGTGTTTTATTTAATTGATCAACAACTGAGTATTCTTTCGCCTGTATCTTCCGCCAGAGATCATCGGGCCCAGTTTCAATAGGCCGTCCAGAGGCCTGCTTATTTGATTCAACTAAGTGCTCCGGAGTATAAATTCTGCCGGTTCTGGTCATACCCTTTGCTGCAATTGCTTCTCCAGACCTAGTTTTTCCCTTCCTTCTTGCCTCGGCGGTGTAATCCCAAGGAATGGCCTGCGTATGGAATGGCGTTATGGCTGACATTGCTACAGGAATGGGCACCCTTGTTTTGGGAGGTAATACAGCAACTTCAAATGGTGCAGGTGCCTTTGGAGACCCAAACTCCACCTCAATTGGCTCTGCGGTCTTTGTGGATGACGGTGTTTCAAACTCGAGAGCCGCGGACATGTTTACTTTAGCATCCCCAGAGCGCTGGATCTGGACTATGATTGGATTCAGTGTGACTGTTGTTTTCTTGGGCTCGTCACCTTCGGCAATCAATCCAATTGACCCTTTGGGGTCCCAATCATCTTCTACCTCGATCATATGCACGCCTCCACCCTTATGATCAGGCAAGGGATTGTTGTGAACATTAGGAGCAGGCTCCTTCGCCACGATGATTTTGTTGTCAATTAGAGCTTGGATTTTGTATTTCAAAGATTGGCACTCATCAATGGTATTCCTTTTCATGCCGGAATGGTATGCACAGGTTTTGTTTGGATTGACCCATTGGGAAGGATTTTCTGGAGTTATGGCAGGGATTGGGGTGACGTAACCGGCTGCTTTGAGTCTTTCATATAGCTGGTCGATTGGTTCGGCGATGGCAATGTATTGCTTGGAGGTCTACGGTCGAAATCAGGGCGTGGCCTGGGGAAGTTTTGGCGGGCGGGAGGTGATTGGTAGTCAGAAGGCTGAGCATTATAGGCTTGGTAGATGGGTGCGGGTTGGGAATATCTTGGTGAGGTAGGTTGATATGTGGGGGAGGGAGATGATTCGTAAGCAGGTGATGGAATTTGGTAAGAGGGCGGAGGTGCTTGGTAATTGGGGATAGGTTGGTATTTGAGAGAGGGTACCGGGTAGGCTTGGTATTTTACTGGGGACTTTGTTCTCTGTGCAACCATCACGGCACTCACATCCTTTTTCTTGGACGTGCCACCAGACTGTAGAGCCTTGTTGGTAGCCTGCAATGCCTCCAAATTAGTGACCATACCACTTCTAATACCTTTCTCAATCCTTTCTCCTAGCTTGATGATGTCGGAGAATTTCTGGCCCTCTATCAGCATTAACCTCTCATAATACTGTGGATCCTGAGCTCGGACAAAAAATCTGTTCATCTGTTCTTCTTCTAAGGCCGGCCTGACCTTAGCAGCCTCGGATCTCCATCGAGTAGCATACTCGCGGAATGTCTCAGTAGGTTTCTTTTTTAGATTCTGGATGTAGAAGACATCTGGTGCATTTTCTGTATTGAATCTGACCTGTCCATGAAATCGGACGCCATTCCTACCCAGCTTGTCCACTTCTTGGGATCTTGGCTGATGTACCAAGATAACGCATCGCCTTTCAAACTTCTCATGAAGAGTTTCATGCGAATCTTTTCATCTCTTCCTACACCGAATAGCTTATCACAGTATGTCCTTAAGTGGACTCTAGGATCCCCTGAGCCGTCAAACATTTCGAACTTAGGAGGTTTGTACCCCTCGGGAAGTTCGACATCCGGCTGAATGCAAAGGTACTCATAATTCAACCCCTCAATACCTTTGTTTCCTTCAACACCCTGGACTCGGCTAGTCAGTTTCTTGAGCTCGGCAGCCAGGTTTTTGATGAGAGAGTCTTTGTCATCAGACTCCGGTGTGTTTGTAATGGGCTGAGTGTATTGTGGTAGGGTTTCCACATAGATGGGAGTGTGGTGAGGATGATCGTTTGATGGTTCAGGGATGAGGAGTGGGGTGTTGTTGTTACATGTGTTGCAATTTTGATGAGTAGCGGGTTGTTTCTGCGGCTTCGGGATGTTCTGTGGAGGTATGGGGTGTTGAGCATTGGGAAAGTTGACGTCTGGAGTAGTGAGGGAGAATGACAAGCTCGCCAAGTTCCGGACTTGGTCTAGTTCTTCTTGAAATTTCAGTAGCTTCTGTTCGAGCTGGGCGGCACTTTCTTTGGACACCTGAATACCCTGAGGAACCTCTACCCTTTCAGCTGAGTTCTCCTTTCTGATGTTGTTCACGTCCTCCATTTTTGCTTTGTTCTTGCTTTTGATAGGACTTGGAGGAGGAGGAGGTGGAGGGCCCTTAGATCTTGTGGAGTAGGACGATGATGCCAGAGTGCACGAACTAACCTTTTGGGGAGGGGAATAAAAATAAAAGAAAAAACAAAAAGGTAACAAGTTAGTATGGATTCCGAGAAAAATATTGCAATATTTAAACATGTAGTATAAGAATATGAGTCCTGTCCTAAATTGGGTGCCTCGTTCTGCCTGAGGTAGGCCTAGCGACAAGTTAATTTGGAGAAGCTAAATGCCTCATTTTATTGATAAAAATAAGACGAATCCCAAAATGACACTAAGATTGCATAAAGTAAAAATGTCACTAATGGCCATTGGCCTTATTACATTTAAAGCAAAAAAGAAAAGAATCCTATCTATTTGGTCCCAGAAGGACCTTCTTCATGTTGAATGTTCTCGTTGATCAGACCTCCAGTTCGCGCAGATTTTCCAGTAAAAATGCCTTCGCCAGGCGTTCTCTATAGGCATGCTTTCTAGGTGTAACTGATTTTGAGCAGAGATCCTATAGGCATGTCATCTATATGTAATGAGTTATTTTAACTCCTATAAGCAGGTTTGCCTAATGACAAATGTATATGCAAAGTGCAGGAAGTCCTATAGGCATATCATCTATACAATATGCAGAGCTTCACTATCGATTTATTGCCATGGTATTATTAAAGTGCAGAAAAACCTATGGGCATGGT
>NC_031994.1:32996404-33006726 GCF_001879085.1 Nicotiana attenuata
ATACAAATAAATTTATAAAAATATGCAAAAGTCACCTTAATTATATTGTGGTGTAAATATGAGATGAAATAATTACTCACAAATGATAGTTTGGAAATAATTATTGGATTTTATACTGACTAAAACAAATAATAAAATGATTTTAAAAAAGCTTTAAAAATTGGAAAAAATATCAAAATTCTTGGGCATGCTTATATATGCATGTACATGCTATTTTGAGAATATTCTGAGTATAAAAATATGTAGGAAAAAATTGGGTATCAACACCTTATAGGTGGTATGATTTAAAAATGTGTAGTCCATGTTCAGGTATCATTATGATAATGTAGCGCTTGTAATGCTGAGATTAGTGTTATGGATATATACGTTATGGTGCTTTGTCGAGTTGTGGATGTGTTGTTAGAATGGTTTTGGTGGTTCTCTGGCAGGTGGATAGGCCTAGTTACAAAGGAGATGCTACCGAAATTTCTGAAAATTTGGGAATTAGTCAAAATTTAGGGACCTGAGGTAGGTTAGAAAAGAGATATATTATGTTATGTGTTTGGGGCAGACTCTACTTCTCATTCGAGGATGAATGATCCTAAATGGGGGAGAATGTAATGCCCCGAAAAATTTCTCTAAGTAATTTAGGATTTTGTGGTTCCAGGTAGGCTAATTATAATATTTTATGTGCTATTAACATAATGGACATCAATTGGATTTGGTAAATAAGTGTATAAGTCTTATAATAAGTAATTTGGGGTCCAAGGAAAGGCCTAAGTCTAAGTCAAATTGGAAAATTTCATAATTGATATGCAACCGCAAAATAGGTCGCAGAATGGACCAGAGCTGCCCAGTTTTGGGCACCGAGTTATGCGATGGGTTTGCGGCCCGCATACCCATTTTGCGATGCATTATGCGATCGAATTTCGGAGGCTTCATTTCCCCTATTTTCATAACCCAACCCCATTTTAATAAATAGGCTTTGAGGTTCATTTTGGGGTGATTTTATGAGCATTCTAGAGAGATGAGAGAGCATTTTAGAGAGAGAAGGAGGAACCCAACATTCAAATCATCCAATCTTGCATCAATCTTCAAGAATCAAAGAACCCAATCACAAGTTCTTCGTCAAAGAGGTAAGCCTCCATACCCCATAATTTCAATTTTGGGATTTTGATTAAAAATAGGTCATGAGAAGTATGATTCTTGGGTGTAATAGTATTATGGATACATGCATGTACAAATTAGGTTTGTGGGAAGATAGTGTCGCCCCCCCTTTTTCCTTCGCGGAATCGGGTTTGTGACATTCAATTGGGACAACTCTTTCCTTTTGGGAAAGGGGTTTGCAATTTTGAAGAGTCGCTACCTAACGATTTTAGGTGCGTTAGGGCACCTATGGGGTTCAACTCCGACTATGTTTTATAACCAGAGATAGGGTAAGGGCTTGAAATTATCCCAAGGGGAAGGTGTTAGGCACCCCTCAGGATCCACTAGTGTGGTTCCCGACCGGATGGTTCTTTGTGAATTTGTGCAATTAACAAGTACACAAACAAAGCTCAAATAAGAGGGGATTTCAAATACACAAGTGTTTGGAAATGATAAAATAAAGCAAAGTTTTGAAAGAGTTATAACTAAGCATGCTGACGAATACAAAGGGGTGTCCTAGGTTTATTTGTAATATGGATCACATCAATGCAATACCCGGTAATCACTCCTCAAAAGAGGTGCTACACGTGGTATTAGCACACCGGTCATTGTATCCATATCTACACTTCCCACCCCGTTAAGGTATTAAAGCGCGGATTGATCTTGACCTCTATTACATGCTATTACCCGTCCCATTCCTATCAGTCCCGGAGGATCTTAGGACTACTATTCCTATAAGAGGGAGTATTTTAGGCTGACTTTTGGGTTTTTAAAGGTGAAAAAGACTAAGGCGACATTCAAAACACACAGGACTGTATATTAGGGGAAACATGTAAACAATTAAGAGGCTCATATATACCTCCTCAAGTAAAGCACATAAATAGCATGACTTAAACACATTTAGGGTCAGAATTTAAAGTTCTAAGACAAGGGAGTTTTAGTTGTTGAAGCAGACTAATTTATTACGTAACTCAGATAAGAAGTCCGAATCAGGCCTGCTTGCTGGTTGTAGCAGTTGCTAATTAACAAAGGCGGATTTGGTTTTATCATCATTACCTAAGGCTTGCCTAAGTGTGTATTGATGATACCCTATAAGCATGATACCTATTACTGATTCAAAATGGCAAAGCAATAACAGTTTTAAACGAGCAATTTTGATCCTATAGGCATGCTTTCTAAGCTGCATTAACGAAATGAGTGAATTGTTTAAACTGATTCAAAACAGTACGAGTCAAACTGATTTTAACCAAACTGGCTTCAGATCCTATAGACATAATCTCTATTGTTGCTGATTTTAATCCCTACAGACGTGGTAGTTTCTTAAGCTCTTCAGCCAAGTTTTTGATGAGTAGATCCTTTTCATCGGACTTAGGGGTGCAAGATACAGGTTGGGTGGAGGGTGGCATGGTCTCCACGTAGATGGGATTGTTGTGGAGGCCTGGTGTGTGGGCGTGGAAATGGTTATTTGCGGAGTTTTGTTGTTGTAGGATGAGTAGTGGAATGTTGTTCGAAGTATGACAAGTATTGCATTGGTTCTTTGTTAGAGCAGTGGAATGATTGGTTGTTTTTAGGAGGTGTGGGATTTTGAACGTTGGGGAAGTTGGTGTTTGGGGTGCTGAGGGAGAAGGATAGGTTGGCTAGATTCCGAACCTGGTCGACGTCTTCTTGAAACTTCAACAATTTCTGCTCAAGTTGTGACACATTTTCATTGGGAATCCGAATACCATGGCCCTCAGTGGCCTCTGCTATTGTGTTCTCTTTCCTGATGTTTTTTAAATCTTCCATTTTGCTTTTGTTCTTGTTCTTAACAGGACTAAGAGGAGAAGTGGGTGGAGGGCCCCTGGATCTCGTGGAATAAGATGATGTTGCCAGAGTGCACGAACTAACCTTTGGGGAGGGGAATAACAAAGCAAAAAATAAAACAAAAGGGTAAGCAAGTTAGTGAGGATCATAAAAAGTGTTGCAATATTCAAACACGTAGTGCAGGAATGTAAATCATGTCCTAATTTGGGAACCTCGTTGTGCCCGAGGTGGGCCTAGCGACAAGTTGATTTGGAGAACTTGGAATGCTAAATGCCTCATTTCATTGATAAAGATAAGACGAATCCCAAATCGACATTAAATAAACAGGAAATAAAAGTTACTAACGGCCGCTGGCCTTGTTACATTTTAAGCAAAGAAGATAAATTCCTATCTACTTGGTCCCAGAAGGACCTTCCCCAGATTCGGCATCCTTGGCTCCTTCGAATAGCTTCCCCAACTCGCGAAGTCCCAGCAACAGGTATGCTCTGGCTATCCGCCTTTAGCCCCTTTAGCCTCTTGACAATTTTCAACCCTTTTGAGAAACTTTCTTTCCAGTTCCACTATGCCTCGCTCCAAGTATCCCAGTCTTTTGTTGGCGTTGGTAGCCATATCTTTCCATTCCTCGATCAGCTTTTGGGTGGACTCTTGTATATTGCGATATTCACTTTCGCACTCGCGGATCCTTTTACGCAACTGGTTGTACTTGACTTGTGCTTCGGGCTTTTCCTCTATAATCCTGTGGCCTCGAACAAACCCTGGTTGGCCCAAACCATCATGATTGTCTACCAACCAACCGGAATAGAAAGGAGTACAATTGGCGTGGTATCTGTCTGGCTCTATGGTGTCTTTCCCCATCACGATCTTGCTATGCCACATATGTTGGGCTTGGAACTTGTAAGGACTATCATCGCCTTGGAAGTCGGCTCGAAAGTGGCTCATCTTGTCGACCCTGGGTATGACTTGCTTCCTACCAGCTTGCCTCATGACTCGCAAAGGGACGTAAGGGTAAGTTCCCCTCAGACCAATTAGTATCAAGAAAGGTGCGTCTCTAGATCGGACGATGAACTCCTCCGTCGGAAACCATTCAAACATCCACTGAACTTGTTCCTCGGTCAGATTATCAAATAGCTCAACCCATCCCTTAGCATCCTCAGACTGAGCGAACATGTCGGGGATGTAATTCATTCGCTTTGGATGGTGGAAAGCGATGTGATCATCCCAGTCCCTACGCTGAATTTCTTATCGATATTCGCCCTTTTGGAGATGCTCCATGAGCCAAAGTTGGAGTAGTAGATTGCAGCCTTCGAAGTGTTTTGCTCCTCGTTGACACTTCTCTAAGGCTCGGTATATGTCTGCAATAATCATAGGTACAATGCTAAATGCCTGCCCACCAATCCCCTCCATTAGGGTTTTGGTCACCATAGCCAACCTAGTATGAATTCTTCCTTTCTTCATTGGAAATACAATCAGATCCAGGAAGCAAACTATGAAGACGAAAACCCTGCGGTGGACGTGTCCCAAGGATGTGATGGCAAACTCACCAAAGTAGGTGCGGTAAGATTTGCTATGACCGTACCTTTCATACAAGTAGTCAAAAGGGATGTATGAATCCTTCAAGCATGTCAATTCCGGATTCTTCTTCAAACCCATCATTTTAAGGAAGCCTCTACCTTTGCGATTCTCAGGCATTAGCAAACCTAGAGTTTCCCATACTAGGCCAGCCAAACCTCCTATCTCCTCCAGCAAAAGTGTCATTTCAATACCACCAAAGCGAAATACGGCTCTTTTACAATCCCAAAATAATGTGGCAGCTTCTATGATGATGTTATTGGGTTAGATTTCCAGAAGGGATGGTAGATTTCCCAAATATTTCCTGATGAGATTCTGATCACTAGAGTGTAAATCTTTCCACCAGCCTAGCAACCTTGGGTGGATGTTAGTGACCATGTCAAATCTGGGGACTTCGTGCCTCATATTTCTGCAAGGCAAATAAGGTTAGACCCTTCCCCCGCCAGACTCGACTATTTAATATCAGTGATTAGCAGGAAGCATCTAGTTCTCCAAATAAATGCACAGAACATGACGACGTCCATTTTGGGTTTTAGGGAAACCCAGTGGACTTTGGACAAGGCTATCTTAAAGGATCATTATGTGGACAACATAACTGATTCGGCTAGGTTTACCATGACGCATGCACAATTTGAATAGAGTAGGGTTTCTATGGGGTTTTAGACTGGTACCCTTGAGCAGACAACTCAAGGGGGAAGGCTCAAAACTGTCGACTGCACCGCTGATCGACTAGTTTTACTGTAAATATGCCTTTCCGAATTTAGGGGGTAATGATATAAGAAGAGCGCAACCACTCATTATAAGCGTTGCTATAGGATTTGTTTTGGCACGAGTGGAGTATGATGTTGAGCATGATTATGTAATAATGAAAGCATGTTGGCATGTATTTGCACATTAAGAAAGCGATAAACACAACAATTTCATAATATAAAGCAATAAAGAAAAGAAAAGAAGAAAAATATGTCAGTTTTGCTTCTAAAGGAGAAATTAAATTCTTAAAGGAATTAAACAGATAATTGCACATAGGGGGAGGTAAAAATTCACAAGAATAATCTGAAATGGTAAAAGCCTAAAAAAAATCCCCAGCAGAGTCGCCATGCCGTCGCGCCCCCCTTTTTCCTTCGCGGAATCGGGTTTCTGGCATTCGGTTGGGACAACTCTTTCCCTTTGGAAAAGGGGTTTGCAATTTTGAAGAGTCGCCACCTAACGATTTTAAGGTGCGTTAGGGCACCTATGGGGTTCAACTACGACTATGTTTGATAACCAGAGATAGGGTAAGGGCTTGAAATTATCCTAAGGGGAAGGCGTTAGGCACCCCTCAGGATCCACTAGTGTGGTTCCCGACCGGATGGTTCTTTGTGAATTTGTGCAATTAACAAGTAAACAAACAATGCTCAAATAAGAGGGGATTTCAAATACACAAGTGTTTGGAAATGATAAAATAAAGCAAAGTTTTGAAAGAGTTATAACTAAGCATGCTGACGAATACAAAGGGGGTCCTAGGTTTATTTGTAATTTGGATCACATCAATGCAATACACGGTAATCACTCCTTAAAAGAGGGGCTACACGTGGTATTAGCACACCGGTCATCATATCCATATCTACCCTTCCCACCCCGTTAAGATATTAAAGCGCGGATTGGTCTCAACCTCTATTGCATGCTATTACCCGTCCCATTCCTATCAGCCCCGGAGGATCTTAGGACTACTATTCCTACAAGAGGGAGGATTTTAGGCTGACTCTTGGGTTTTTAAAGGTGAAAAAGACTAAGGCAACATTCAAAACACATAAGACTGCATATTAGGGTAACATGTAAACAACTAAGAGGCTCATATATACCTCTTCAAGTAAAGCACATAAATAGCATGACTTAAACACATTTAGGGTCAGAATTTAAAGTTCTAAGACAGGGGAGTTTTAGTTGTTGAAGCAGACCAATTTATTACGTAACTCAGATTAGAAGTCCGAATCAGGCCTGCCTGCTGGTTGTAGCAGTTGCTAATTAACAAAGGCGGATTCAGTTTTATCATCATTACCTAAGGCTTGCCTAAGTGTGTATTGATGATACCCTATAAGCATGATATCTATTACTGATTCAAAATGGCAAAGCAATAACAGTTTTAAACGAGCAATTTGGATCCTATAGGCATGCTTTCTAAGCTGTATTAATGAAGTGAGTGAATTGTTTAAACTGATTCAAAACAGTACGAGTCAAACTGATTTTAACTAAACTGGCTTCAGATCATTTAGACATAATCTCTATTGTTGCTGATTTTAATCCCTACAGACGTGGTATCTAGTATTAAAGGCTGACATGATATCTAATTAAACATGAAATAAAGCAGGCAGGTTTTACAGCGAAATTCCTATAGGCATGATTTCTATAAAATACTGACTTTAATCCTATAGACATGACATCTAATTTCCAAAGCTGATTTTTAACATGGCAGACATGATGTTTGATCATAGCCATTAGATTCTATAGACATGATTTCTAGGTGTAGAGATAAACATACGGAACTTTATTAATCAGATCCTATAGGCAGGATATCTAAGCGTAGAGGTAAAACATGCAGAAATTTATTAAACAGATCCTATAGGCAGGATATCTAAGTGTGGAAGTAAAACATGCAGAATTTTATTAATCACATCCTATTGGCAGGATATCCAAGTGTGGAAGTAAAACATGCAGAATTTGGAAACAGACCCAATAGGCATGTTATCTACCCTCATAATAGCTAAAACATATATAATTACCCCGTCCCTTTTCACTAGCTAACCCCAATATTTATTACAAATTATTACAGACCAAATACTAAATTACATCAGAAACGTGTAACATAAGAAGTTACAACCATATGAAGCCTCATTCTGACTTCCTCTCAGAGTTATGGAATAAACCACCTCAAATGCCACTTGTTTTAAAGCCTTTCTCAGATTTGGGTGTGTCAAAGTTCCCTAAGGGTCTCAAGGGACCCCGGGCAGTGCTTACACCCAAGTTTGCATAACCATATAGAGATGAGTGCAGTGTGGAAGGGCCAACCCGTATGTGTCCAAGTTCAGAGGGAGCTCAAGGGTCCCAAGGCAAGGCTCACACAAGAGGGGCAGAACCTAGGTTCTAAGAGTATAGTGGACGTGCAGAAACAGAGATTTATCTAGAACCAGGTTGAGAATAGTAAAGGGTAAGGGTGATTTGAAAACAGTAGTAGTAAAACTTAAACTACACAGAATCAGTAGTTGCACAAAGGGGTCAGGGGTTTAGGGAATATATTGCATGGAGTATATCACTCTAGGAGGGGCCAGGTTTGAACATGCACAGCAATAGACGATGCTGGCATGCCCACAAACCAGCCAGAGAACACAAACACAAAGAGGGGATGTGGGTTTGGGATTCATACACATAGAGAGCATTGATCTATAAAGGGAAAGGGACACATTTCAACATGCTAGTAATGTAACTTGATTGCAGAAACATAAGTAGAAGTGGACAAACATGAGAGAAGTTGGAACAATTACAGAAACATATTGTTGTTGATGCTTGAAAATTAATTAGGACATACCAGTAAAGAAGCAAAGTGCAGTAAGGAAAAGTAAGCAAGATTCCACAGTCTAGCTTTGGCTTTCAGCCGGCTAGCCAAAGCAATAGCACAAATAGCAGTAAAGAAAGAGAGAATTTTAAGTGTGAATGTGTGTTTTTGAACTAAAGTCGTTCCTCCCTTTGAAAGAAGAGAGGTTAGGTATTTATAGTTTTGAAAACAAGTTATAAGTAAGGTAATAAGTAAAGCCTTAACACAAACATGGAAATAACCACCATTAGAATCAATTAACACAAGTGATTCCCTTTAATTAAGGAATCACTGTTTAACGGGTAGCAGCAGGTCTAATTAAGGAAAGAAAATCAGTTTGAAGACAAATTGATTATTGCCATATAAGGGGTAGTAAAAGCATGAAGTAAACAATCAAGTCTAAGTACAAAAGTAAGCTTATTTTGGAAAAGATTTAGTAAGGTAAAATATCATAGCAAAGGAAAGGAATCAATTAACTCTAAACAGATGAATAGAAATTAGGGCTTGTAAGAAAACTTTGCAATCAGTCTCAATGTCAAGATCAATCAAGGAAGATCAATCAGTGTATAAATAGAGTGAACAGAAACATCAGACATGCGAGGCCAAACATATTGGCAAAAGAGATAGTACAAACATATAATAGTAGCAGAAATAAGCATAGGATTTAGTAGTGAAAAATATTCGAAGCTCAGTAGGCAAGTATGTCAAGTCACATAGAATCAACAGTGAAGAAGAACATAGTATCAGGTAAGAGAAATCAGAAACAAGTAAGGTCTCACAGTAACAAGTGAGGCAAAACTTTTGAGGAGCTAGGGTTTCAACAATAGTCGAGTTAAAAATATAGTAAAACTCAGAATCAGATAAGTAAAGAAAAGAGAGTCTGAAACAAAGAACCTTTAATCGAGTCAAGTATACTTTCAAACAAACAGTCTCAGACCAAAAGACCTAGGCTTTTCCACAATAATCGAGTTTAAAAGATGGTAAAACTCAGAATCAAATAAGTCAAACAAGAATGAAGAACTTAATCGAGCAAGTACACATTTAAGCATGTAGTTTCAGAACTCGTATGAGACAAGAAGCAACTAGGGTTTTAACATGCTGAAGAAGAAAAATATGAGCAAATCGTTTTAAACATAGCAAAATCACAAATAATATTAAGATCAGAGAAGAAATCTTTTGAAAACTTAAAGGAAAACCCTAATCGTTGAAAAGTGAAGAGTCATTTTGAAAGAAAAGTCAAAGAACCTTCGAGAAACACTTAAAAAGTTCATATGAGGCACATATCTAAGATAGATCTGAAAGAAATCGGAAGGTCTTAGAGATTAGGGTTTCAGAAAACCCAAAAGAAACGAGAAAGATCTAGAAAGCTAACGATCTAACCAGAAAAGTCAGGGATCAGCCTTGAAAGGCCATGAATGGTTGGAGAAAGGTCGTGGATGGCCGGAGAAAGGCCATGACAACAGTCGAGCGGGACTGGACCAGATTCCTTCAAGGACTGGCCATGAAACCACAAAAACAAACACCCGGGAGCCATAGAAGGCTGGTACATGTCTCAAATGACCACGAGAGGCCATGGATTAGGTAGATATTAGGGTGGGATTAGAGGGCGGCGACTAGGGTTCAGGTGGGGTTTCAGAGAGAATTGAGAGAAAGGGGAATTCAAGGGCGGCGTTTGGTGAAGAATGAGGTAGGGTAAGGGGTTGTTTAGGGTTAAAAAGGAAAGGGCTAATATTGGCCGTTGATCTAAATGATCAACGGCCAGGATTGAATGGGTTAGGTAGGGGAATCCGGGTCGGGTCATTAATTGGGTTAGGGGTCGGATTAAAATTGGAATTGGGGCGGGAAATTGGGTTTAAATTGGGGTTACAATTAGGCTGAAATTGAAATGCAATTGGGCTAGATTTTAAATAGCCATTTTCCCTTTTAAAATTATAAAAATAGTAAATTAATTTCTGGAAATAAATTGAAAGCACTAAAATGATTTATAACATATAATTGACACTTTAAAAATATAGGACTTGATTTTATGAATGTGAACGCAGTTAAATCTTAAAAGAGGCTAGTATTGCAATGATGCACTTTAGCTTTGAATAAATACTAAATAAATTTGTAAAAATATGCCAAAATTACCTTAGCTATATTTTAGCGTAAAGATGAAAATCCAATAGATGATTTGCCCAAAATAATAATTTTGAAAATGATTATTGGATTTTATGGATAAAAGAGAAATAAATTGAATTGAAAAAAAAATACTTTA
>NC_031994.1:33011019-33157393 GCF_001879085.1 Nicotiana attenuata
ACAACAACAATTCACAAAGAATTTCCATAACCATCAATACTATTTCCATCATGCTCAATAACTCATATGCATTTTATGTCACAACGATAATTGCCCACGACAAGCCATATATGTTATTACCACAGTTGTTCCAATTGCATCATTTACGATTTCCTTCCATCATTTGTTTCTCAGCTCTTACCACATAACACTTTCACAATCACACATTTGGTTTATTGCCAATTACTTACACCATTATATCGGGAGACTTAACCACGAACACTCAAATCATACCAATCACAAGAATTTCACACATAATCCACGTAGATATCACATACCAAATATTCGTACACCAAACAAGGTGATTTTACAAAGGTCAAAGTTAGCCATACATACCTGGAGTCGAATTCCCTTTTTAACTTCTATTTTCAATTCACCAAATAGTCTAGCAACGTCAATCTAGTGCACAAGTTAATACATATGACTTAGAATTGAAGTTCACAATTGCTACTCAAACTTATTTAGGTTATCAACCCCTCTTGTACAATCCTTTACTCCTACCCAATTCCTCTTACTAGATTTTAGGTTTTAAAAGGAATGCATGTACGTTTTCAACCATTATTTTCAAGAATCAATGCATGAGACTCCCGTTTAAACCTGAAAATCAATGAAAAAGGGTTAGGGATTTTACCTGCAAGAATGGGGATGAAGATAATCACTTTGAAATTCCCGGCCCGGATAGTTTTGAAGAATCAAATTTGATGAACATGACTTTCTCTCTCAAGAACCCTCTCTTCCTCTCTCTTATTTTGTTCTGAAAACTCGTTAAAATGAGGTGTTGGGGTGTTTTATTAAAATGGGGGTCGGGTTTAAAATTTAGAAAAATAGGTACCCGAGTCAGATATGCGGTCGCACTTTGCGACTGCAGAGATAAAATGCGGTCCGCAGAATGGACCGCAAAAGTGCTCCAAAAATCCAATCCTACTGTTTGGGCGGAAATGCGATCCGCATACCCAATTTGCGATCGCATAATGCACCGCATTTTTGACCTCAAATTTGACTGACACATTGACTCACTTTGCGATAGAAATGCGGTCCGCGTATCAGTTATGCGGTCGCATAATGGACCGCATTTTGACCTTTATTTTAACCAAACAACTGACTCATTATGCGGCAGAAATGTGGTCCGCATACTTGAATTGCGACCGCATTCTGGACCGCAAAATAGCACTCTTCTGAAAAAACTTGGTTCTTTGATTTTTAAATACTTAGATCACTATAATGGGTCCGAACCGCGGCGAGCTTGCTCCCCCAACACATATTCGCAACCTGACCCTACGAGCTACTAGGTTTTGAGCACAAATTTTTTTTTACGGGGCCTTACATCTTCCTCCACTTAAAATCATTCGTCCTCGAATGAGGATCTTGAAAATCAGTTGGGTTTTGAAAACATGATATGCAGACTCCCAATTTTCACTAACTCCCATATTTTTGAAATTTTTTGCCAGAGTTCCTTTGTAATTTAGACATATCTACCTGTCAGAGAGCCCCAGAAACACAATTCCAAGTACAATTACACAATTACAACTATCCCTACAGCTGGTATACAATTCATTGCCTCAACAATTGCACATATTCAATCACTTGTTGCATTTTGCACATAAATTAGTCACTTCAATGAGTCCCACATAATTTAACCGCTTCGACATACTACATGCATATAAATAAATCATTATCAATCTACACTACCATTAGTTGCTTACTTATCACATGTGTCTTTATAAAACTTTCATTTACCAAAAAGAGGTTCACATGACTTAAACAATCACAACACATACAATTCTTACACCACTAGAGGGATTTCAATAGTAAAACATTTAGGAAGAAAAGGTGAGGTGTCTTTGCACCGATTTGGACACAATATCAATTTGTTTAGGGATAAGAGTTTGCACGATTACTACTAGACTTGCTCAAACAGATGGGGATATTTTTCCTTCATTTCCTTTCCGCTTCCCATGTGGCTTCCTCAACTTGTTGACTTCGCCATAATACTTTAACTGAGGCAACTTCCTTGTTTCTCAATTTAAGGACTTGCCTATCAAGGATAGCAACCAGAACTTCTTCGTACGACAACTCTTCATTAACCTCGATGGTCTCGACTGGAACAATGGTGGATGGATCCCCAACCACTTTCTTCAACATGGACACATGGAACACCGGGTGCACTAATGCCATTTCAGGAGGCAATTCCAGCTTATAAGCCACCTGCCCTATCCTTTGAGCGATCCGATACGGCCCGACATACCTAGGACTCAACTTCCCCTTTTTCCCGAATCGCATGACTCCCTTCATAGGGGATACCCTCAAGAACACCCAATCATCAATTTGAAATTCCAATTCTCTTCGACGAACGTCCGCATAGGATTTCTGTCGACTCTGAGCAGTTTTCATCCTTTCCTGAATGACTTTAACCTTCTCCATAGCCTGGTGCACGAGATCTGGCCCTATCAATTCTGCTTCACCCACTTCAAACCATCCAATCGGAGACCTACACCTCCTTCCGTACAATGCCTCAAATGGGGCCATCTGAATGCTAGCATGAAAGCTGTTATTGTAAGCAAACTCTATAAGTGGCAAGTGATCATCCCAATTACCTTTGAAATCCAAGACACAAGCCCGCAACATATCTTCAAGCGTTTGAATAGTCCGTTCTGCTTGACCGTCAGTCTGAGGATGGAAAGCTGTGCTGAGATTCACCTAAGTACCCAAAACTTGCTAAGATTTCTTCCAAAAATTAGCTGTGAACTGGGCCCCTCGATCTGAGATAATAGAAAGTGGAGTGCCATGAAGCCTTACTATCTCCTTGATATACAACTTAGCGTATTGTTCTGCAGTATCGGTGGACTTGACTGGCAAGAAGTGAGCTGATTTGGTGAGTCGATCCACTATTACCCAAATTGAGTCGAACTTGCGCTGAGTGCGAGGTAATCCTACCACGAAATCCATGTTGATCATCTCCCATTTCCACATTGGTATTTCCATAAGCTGAGTTAACCCACCGGGCCGCTGATGCTCAGCCTTCACTTGCTGACAATTCGGACATTTAGATACAAAGTCCGCCACACCCCTCTTCATACCGTTCCACCAATAAATCTCCTTGAGGTCATGATACATTTTCGTAGAACCTGGATGCACGGAATACCTGGAATTATGAGCCTCCGCCATTACCCTCTCCCGAAGCTTATCCACATCCAGAACACACATCCTACCTTGACACCGCAATACACCATCCTCGTCGCCGAGTGAAAATGCCGAAGTCTTGTTACTCAAAACTGCTTCCTTCATTTGAGCCAATGCTGGATCGATAAACTGCTTTTCCTTGACTTCCGCTACGAGTGACGATTCTGCTCCATTATGTACCATAACATTCCCCTCGTCTGATGTCGAAATACAAACCCCTAGACTGGCCAATTGATAAACCTCCCGAGCCAAGGGCCTTTGATCCACTCCCAAATGAGCCAAACTACCCATAGATTTCCGACTGAGAGCGTCGGCCACCACGTTCGCCTTCCCTGGATGGTACAAAATGTTCATATCATAATCCTTGAGTAATTCTAACCACCGTCGCTGCCTTAAATTCAATTCCTTCTGCTTGAACAAATACTGGAGACTCTTGTGGTCTGAAAACACATCCATATGGACCCCATAAAGATAATGCCGCCATATTTTCAAAGCAAACACAACTGCCGCAAGCTCCAAATCATGTGTCGGATAATTCTTCTCGTGATTCTTGAGCTGCCTCGAAGCATACGCTATAACTTTCCCATGTTGCATCAACACACACCCCAAACCAACCCTGGAGGCATCGCAATAAACCACAAATCCTTCCGTGCCTTCCGGCAAGGTCAATATTGGTGCCGAGGTCAACCTTGACTTCAATTCCTGAAAACTTTTCTCACAAGCGTCGGACCATTGGAACTTAACTGCTTTTTGCGTCAACTTAGTCAATGGGGAGGCGAGGGTAGAGAATCCCTCCACAAACCTCCGATAATACCCTTCTAAACCCAAGAAGCTACAAATCTCCGTCGGGGTCATGGATCTAGGCCAATCTTTCACTGCTGCAATCTTCTGGGGGTCTACCTGAATCCCTTCACTAGAAACAACATGACCCAAAAAGGCAACGGACTCAAACCAAAACTCACATTTCAAAAATTTAGCATACAACTGGTGTTGATGAAGAGTCTGCAAAACTGCCCTGAGGTGACCGGCATGATCCTCCCGGCTCTGCGAATAAACAAGGATGTCATCAATGAAAACAATCACGAAGGAGTCTAGAAATGGCTTGAAGACCCGATTCATAAGATCCATAAAAGATGCCAGGGCGTTGGTTAGCCCGAAAGATATGACCAAGAATTCAAAGTGAACATAGCGAGTTTTGAAAGCGGTCTTGGGAATATCCTGCTCCCTAATCTTCAATTGGTGATACCCGGACCGTAGATCAATTTTGGAGAAGAACCTTGCACCTTGCAATTGGTCGAACAAGTCATCTATCTGAGGCAAGGGATATTTATTCTTGATGGTGACTTTGTTGAGCTGCCAATAATCAATACACATCCGGAGCGACCCATCCTTCTTCCTGATAAAGAGAACCGGAGCACCCCACGGCGACACACTCGGCCGTATAAACCCCTTTTCTAACAAATCCTTCAGCTGCTCCTTTAACTCCCTTAACTCTGCTGGAGCCATTCTGTACGGTGGAATAGATATTGGCTGCGTATCTGGCAATACATCAATCCCGAAATCAATCTCCCTTTCTGGCGGAATCCCTGGAAGCTCGTCCGGAAACACTTCAAGAAACTCATTCACGACTGGCACGGACTCGGGGGTAGACACTTCTGAAGTGGTGTCCGCCACCTGGACCAAATGATAGATACACCCCTTCTTGATCATCTTCGAAGCCTTAAGGTAGGAAATAAACCTACCCTTCAGCAGCAAACCATTCCCTTTTCACTCAATAACCGGCTCATTAGGGAACTCGAGTCTCATGATTCTCGTTCGGCAGTCAAGTTTAGCAAAGCACGAATAAAGCCAGTCCATACCCATAATCACATCAAAATCCACCATTCCAAGCTTTATAAGATCGGCCGCGGTAACACGACCACATACCGTGACAACACAATTCCTATAAACTCGCGAGGCTGTGATAGAATCACCAACCGGAGTCGATACGGTGAACGGCTCATGAAGTTGTTCGGGTTCTATCCCAAAACTTGAAGCAATGAATTGGGTGACATAAGACAAAGAGGACCCCAGATCAATAAGAGCATAACAATCAATAGCCTGAACGGACAAAATACCTGTAACCACATCTGGAGAAGCCTCTGCACTCTGGCGACCACTTAAAGCATAAAACCGGCTGGGTCCACCTCTACCACGAGCTCCACCCCTAACTGCACCACGTCCTGCTGGGGCTGGAGGATGCACAGATGATGTGGCGACTAAAGAACCGGATGACTGAGCGAATCCCCTACCCATGCCTTGGCTAGGCGCACGACAGTCCCGCTGGATATGACCTCTCACCCCGCATCTAAAACACACTGGGATATCCAAATAACAAGTCTCTGTATGGAATCTCCCACACTTAGGGCATGGAGCCCTCCCCTGCTGCTGGGATCTCCCTCCCGAATAGCCGGACTGATGGGATATTCTACTGTCTGAACCTGGTCTCAAGTGACTGCTCTGCTGATAACTGTGCACAGAAGGTGGTGCACTCTCTGAGGACTGAGCATATGACTGGGATGGCCCTGATGGCCCTCTCCCCTAAGCTGATCTCCCTGAGTGACCCACTGATTGGGCCCTGCTGTTACTCTCCTTTTCCGCCCGTATCTTCAACTTTCTAGCCTCAGTGGCCTGAGCGAATCCCACAATCTTCCCATAATTCATATCCGAGTGTAAGGCCGCTGTAGCAGCCTCATTCACCACCAATGGACTAAGACCCTGAACTAATCGCCGAACTCGGGCATCCATGGTCGACACTAACTGAGGATCATACTTGGACAATCTCACAAACTCCATGTGGTACTCCCAAACACTCATAGTGCCCTGTTTGAGGACCTCAAACTCAATGGCACGGGCTGCCACCATCTCGGCAGGCAAGAAATGGTTCATAAATGCATCTACGAACTCATCCCATCTAGCCGGAGGTCTTCCCTCCCCACGGGAATCCTCCCATATCTCGAACCACGAATACGCTGCTCCCCTCAACCTGTATGAAGCCAATTCAACTCCCTCCGTCTCTGAAGCCTTAATTACTCGAAGGGTCTTGTACATCTCATCAAGGAAATCCTGCGGGTCGGCCTCTGGGTCTGTGCCTGAGAACTCTGGAGGGGCTAACCGCAGAAACTGGTTGACTATGGAGCTGGCGGAATCTCCCTGTCCGCTGGAGGATGTAGGGGCATCATGAGATCTCTAGGCCTGAGCGGCCACTAACTGGGTCAACATACGGATGGCTCCTCTAAGGTCCCCATCAGGAACCCCGGGACCGGGCTGGAACTGTATCAAAATCAGGAATATCGGCGGGAGGGATGGTAGCACCCTCTGCCGCAGCAGGAACAGGAACACTCTGGTCTGGGATAGACGGGCCAGGTAGATTCAAGACCAGGGAGTCACTCTCACCCACTGCATCAGGTACATGATTCATAGCCTCACTTGGGGTGGCATTGGCCCCAAGGCCGAGTCTAGCTCTCTTCTTAGGTGCCATTACTGAAAAATTCGGAACAGAGCACGAGTTAGACATAGATATCTTCCACTTTTCACTTCACCGCACGATATAGAATAACAAATAAGAGGGTAATTTCCTAAATGTCCATGCAGCCCCCTACTTATAGATGTGGTTGATAACACACCGATAAGAAGGGCTCTACTAGACACGGCTCCGAGACATCCTAGGACTCATTTAAAACCTTAGGCTCTGATACCAAGTTTGTCACGCCCCAAACCGAGGGACATGACCGGCGCCCGACCGGGTAGCCCCAGTCAAGCGGACCTGGGTGCCTTTCCTATCCCACGTGTTACCCCGTACTTTCATTGCTCATTAATCAAGGAATTAGCCATTTATAACTAAAACACCTCTTTACAAAACATACATAACATACATGGTTACTTAATGAGGTTTACAACTTACATCGCCCAACATACAAAATACATATTTACATAAGTTCGTAACCCACATTTACTGTCTACGGAGCCTCTAAGGATACAAAAGGATAATACAATACTTTCCGGTAACAAGGCCCCGGCTATACCTTACACAAATATTAAAACATGACTCCGAAATAAAAGCGGCATGAGCCACGCAGGGCCCCGAGAGGAAAGGGGCTCACCAATTCAGCTGACGGGAAGTAAAGGGGAGCTACGGTCGGTGGACTGGAGTACCTGCTATGGATCCACCTACAATCATAACACGAATGTAGCGCCCCCGGAAAAAGGGACGTCAGTACATTTGAATTGTACTGGTATGTATGAACAAACTTTTCCCTAAGAAAAATCAAACCATACACAAGTAACAAGTAGTAATGGAATCAACAATTAAATACACATGAAAGGAAACAATCAAGCCAAACAAGTTTACAATCTCTCCATTTCCCCTTCAACATTTTCACATCAATGATTTCACAACTTTCTCATATTTTTATTTCAATAGTAATTTCGATCACTTTCTACCCTTATTACCTCGGCCACCCTTATTACCTTGGACACCCTTATCACCACAACCCACACCTTATTACTTCGTGTTGCGGCGCGCAACCCGATCCCACCGAACAATCACAATTCACAAACAACACAACAACAACAACAACAATTCACAAAGAACAACAACAACAATTCTCGAGAACTACAACAACAATTCTCAAGGAATAACAACAACAATTCACAAAGAATTTCCATAACCATCAATACCATTTCCATCATGCTCAATAACTCATATGCATTTTATGTCACAACGATAATTGCCCACGACAAGCCATATATGCTATTACCACAGTTGTTCCAATTGCATCATTTACGATTTCCTTCCATCATTTGTTTCTCAGCTCTTACCACATAACACTTTCACAATCACACATTTGGTTTATTGCCAATTACTTACACCATTATATCGGGAGACTTAACCACGAACACTCAAATCATACCAATCACAAGAATTTCACACATAATCCACGTAGATATCACATAACAAATATTCGTACACCAAACAAGGTGATTTTACAAAGGTCAAAGTTAGCCATACATACCTGGAGCCGAATTCCCTTTTTAACTTCTATTTTCAATTCACCAAATAGTCTAGCAACATCAATCTAGTGCACAAGTTAGCACATATGACTTAGAGTTGAAGTTCACAATTGCTACTCAAACTTATTTAGGTTATCAACCCCTCTTGTACAATCCTTTACTCCTACCCAATTCCTCTTACTAGATTTTAGGTTTTAAAAGGCATGCATGTACGTTTTCAATCATTGTTTTCAAGAATCAATGCATGAGACTCCCCCCTTAGTTTAAACCTGAAAATCAATGAAAAAGGGTTAGGGATTTTACCTGTAAGAATGGGGATGAATACAATCACTTTGAAATTCCCCCGGCCCGGATAGATTTGAAGAATCAAATTTGATGAAGATGACTTTCTCTCTCAAGAACCAACTCTTCCTCTCTCTTATTTTGTTCAGAAAACTCGTTAAAATGAGGGGTTAGGGTGTTTTATTAAAAAGGGGGTCGGGTTTAAAATTTAGAAAAATAGGTACCCGAGTCAGATATGCGGTCGCACTTTGCGACCGCAGAGATGAAATGCGGTCCGCAGAATGGACCGCAAAAGTGCTCCAAAAATCCAATCCTTCTGTTTGGGTCTGCGGCGGAAATGCGGTCCGCATACCTAATTTGCGGTCGCATAGTGCACCGCATTTTTTACCTCAAATTTGACTGACACATTGACTCACTTTCCATATTATTTTTCAGTTGTATTTAGAGGCTCTATAGACAGGTTATGGGTGGTGTTTGGTATTGGAAATTAAATTAGAAATATTGGTATTTGACAAATATATTTTTCTTCATATCCATAAAAACTGTAACATTTTGGATATTATGGTTGAAACTTCTAATGGAAACAAAATGGAAGTTGTTAATGAAATAATTACAAAGTATGATTGATGGAGTTCATCTCCTCTTTATGCATCAATTAGTTTGGGTAGAATGAAACCTGTCAGGCTTTCTTAGTCGGGTTCACTCGGTTGAGCGCCGGTCGCGCTCCTTGGTTTTGGGGCGTGACACCAATCCCGTCCGAATACAATAGAACTCATAACCACTCACCAGATCAATATGTCATAGAGCTCTCCCTCCTTCAACAAGAACTATAGCCAATTTCTAAGCCGACTTTCGATATTATCCTCCATACATGCTGTAATCAAATTCGATAGTAATCATTCTAGGTCTAATGACCTCATCTCATCCAACAAAACCACTCTAGTGACATGCCACATCAATAAAATCTAAAGCCACAACCCGTGCAATATGTGCACCAATAAGCAACATTCCAAATGTACTCAATCAGGGAAAATGACTCAAACGAGAGAACCATCCCGCAAGTTCAACAAGTACCACCACAACCGAAATGCTACGAACCCATCATACCTAGTAGAACCAAGACACACGAGTCTAACACAAAGGATCATCTCCTGACATAACCCAGCTGCAATGCGTGACCCTATCAAATCACTTGTCCATATGAAATACATCAAGCCACCCTGCTCAAAAGCAATAACCACGCGCAATTCGAAATCAAGTACCCAAGGTGCACGACCACAACCACGGAGAAGCAAATGACACAATGCCATACAAACCCGGTAGAACATAACTAATGCACAATCAATCATTCAACACCCTAATACCCCTCTCACTTATATTCCGCTATAAGGCCCAAATAGATCTGCACCAAGTGTGCATATAACCAACGAATCACCCCCTCGTAGCATAGAAGAGTAATACATAGAACATATCAGAACACGAATAAGCTCAACTCTAACAAGATGGCACATCCCTCAACAATAGTAGTACGGAGTCAACCAATCCGACCAACGTAGAATACACATCCTCATTAGGTCTACCAATAGGCCCCAAATCAACTCTGGTCATCCACAAATAGATAAATAACCCTCATAAGGTCCACAATGACCTAACCATAACACATACCATTATCTGACTAACTTGGCCACATTTTCATAGTCCCCAACCATGAAACAACCTGCTCATGAGAACTCCCTGTCTCCAAATCCATAGAACACATGAATCACCATATCTGATCCCGACTCCACTGCCTGAATATCTAATATGTCTCTCATACACGATCATCCCATGAAGAATACTTCTCCAATTCTTCCGTGCCACATAGCAACATCTGAAAGTCAGCAGTCGTTCAACTAGGAGAGTGCCGCAATACCAATAAAGTATCCATAAATCAAAACACAGTGCGCCTTCTGAAATGTACACTCTTCTCAAACAATACCAAATAGTAATATCATTCACCTAGTCATCTAAAACTGTCTATGCTGCCTAAGAATTCAGGACCTTCCTTTCAAAATCAAATCTTGGCCTTGCACATGCAAATCTCAATCCTACACACCACACCACAACTACTATGAAATCATATGAAAAGTACGAGGATCTCAAAATCAACTCTGAGTCACAAGCAAACTACTTACTTAATTAGCCAGGAACCTTCCGTTTGATCTTATCCAAGAGAAAATTACAATACGCAACATAAATATGTTCCACACACTAGTAGGAAATATACACCTCGAATCATGATAGAAACCATTAAGAACTCTTTGGAATCCACTTGCACATAACCAAATTATCATAACCGAATCCCTCTAACTCAACCAATCCACGCAGGTCACCAAAACTTAAGAGCATTACCACAAAACACCTGTAGAGACTCGCCACATCATAAGTACCCAGGGAACCAATCACACCCATTACTATGCTGATCCAATCCTACTATCAAGATGTCCTACTCCTCCGAGTTTCTTTTGAATTGCCTTCAAGTCGATACTTCTCCATTCATGAACACCACGATCCTTACCCAAAACTCACTGCAAGAGGTCTTAACATGAAACCACACGCTAAAAGTACCACAACCGAGATACCCATTCTAAAGAGACCTATGAATTTAATGTTATTCATTTTACCTTTATGATACTGGAATGTAGAATCCATAGAGTTACAAAAATACCACAAGTCTCGACACCATCCAATGTAATTCTCAGTTTCTAGCCATATACAAATTCTGAAAATCCCTAATTGCCATATACAAAATCCTGAATCCATTAGAACCATTCTCGAGAGTCATCCAATCTACTCTATGTACACTACATCCTTCACGAATAACCACTCAACCTTCCATGATTTCTTTATACCCACAGAGTGTAATACAACTCGTATCCGAAAATTCCCTTGCTTAATTCATCCTCAAAACCATCCTCTGCAAGCCATAACTAGTCAACAATTATGCCTCAGACTGAAACCGATACAACACATAACCATGCAATCATATCTTCAATAGCGGACTCCCCCACTTGGACCAAACCAAGGAATAAAATGCATAATAACTCATAATGCCCATACTCTATTACACCATAATACCGCAGTGAGATTCAACTAAATCCTTCATGAGCTCCTGTAACACAAACCATTTAATACTTCAAATTATCTACAAAACTCGCATTCACCCTTGTAACAGTCAAGCCGACTTCCACAAGCAATCCAAACTCAAATTGCAGCACATATAATTCACTAGTTAAAGAGAACTCTCTACAACACAACATAGGGAGGTCACAACCTCGGGACACCCCACAAGAGATAACCCACCCGCTTTGACTCAAACCAGCATCTCTCTATACCCTTCCACAGTCACAACTACTACGCCATCCCTTAAGTGTCCTGGTTCCGAACTCATCAATAAGACATGATAATCTAATTCAATCCACAATTAACCAACATGAGAGATCCCTCAACATACTCATAACTCGGGACTACACGTCAAATCAAATAGAAATCAAGTACCTAATAGCCCTTTTAACATCTCAAGCAAACTCTTCTCATCACATTCAATCTATCTAAACACATCCCGCGGCCACATCTTACTCATCATATAGCCACCCTACCACTCATCTAGTCACAAATTCCAGTAATATGGATACTACCGAACTTATAAGTCCAAAAGCATGTGCTTACACAATCAAAATATATGTGCTCAAGCTATAGTCAAAGCCCGACCACATGTCCTCTAGACTGGCCCATCATTAGCACACCGAAATCACATCTCGTACCTCATCCATGGAATCACAAGTCGTCAATGCACAGCCGATACTGAGCGCTCACATGCGCATACGAATGCATGGAGGGAATTCAAAGAGTTATGCTTCAAGCTGAATCAATATCGCACGAGAAGGAAAGAAAGATGGGAAGTATATCCTAAATGTCTTATAGCCTTTCGAAGATAGGCATGGACGTCATCATACCAAACCGCAAGACTCTACTAGACACTTGCTCATGATTTGTAAAACCTATGAACCTAGAGCTCTGATACCAATCTGTCATGACCCAAAATCCAACTAGTCGTGATGGAACCTAACCCGGCCCGCTAGGTAATCCAATTAACAACTATCCAATTCTAATGAAATTAAAAAGGCAATTAAATAAAGGCAAATATCCAAATCTTATACATTCCCCAAGAATTGGTAGTACAAATCATGAGCTTCTAAGATTAGAATTTAGAAAGCTGGTATAAAATAAATACATCATCTGTTCTCAATGTACATAAATAGATTTTTGTAAATCTAAGGCTACTATGAACAAGAGGCAGCTACAACCGGAACACAGATACGTCTTCAAATCCAGCTCCCGTCGAACACAGCAATATCAGCATCCAACATATACATGCAAGGTGCAGAAGTGTAGTATGAGTACAACCGACCCCATGTACTCAATAGGTAGCAAACCTAACCTTAGATTGAAAGTAATGACGAGCTGGAACAAAGGTCGGGTCCAACACCAATAGCCAACAACTGTTCATAACAACGTAAAGCAAGGAATTAAAGAAGTAAATCAGAGATAAAATGCTCAGTTTTTTCATAGTTTCCTGAAAAATAGTTCCGCTTTTTCAAATATATCAGTGAAAACCCAAATCCTTTATCGAAATCGTCGAAAATACGAGTAAGTTTGAAAACTGTAATTTTTCCCAAAAATCCTTTCAACAATAAATAAGATGTTTCATTTTCTTTCCAGTTAGCAAGTGTAAAATACCTTTCTATGCCCATATGTCAATTTGTGTGAGAAGTCATGAATGACGTGATACCGTACAACATGAGGAAAATGCATCTCTATGCCTGTATGTCATGTGTGCATGCCAATGTAATGTATCTCAAAGATGAACTCCTGTACTCACACTCTGAGAGTACTCAATCACACAGTCTCACACTCTCCACTAGTCAAGCTTAATCACTCAGCACTGTATATGACCAATCCAGCCCAGGGAAAGATCCATCCCGAAATATATAAATCAACTGACCATCGGTCACTCAGTGTTGAGTAGCGCCAAATCTAACTCGTGGGGAAGATCCATCCCTAGGTATATCAATGCTTCAGACAAGATCCATGTCCAGGGAATATCCATCCCTCAATATAATCAACCGCACTCACTGGGGGTGTGTGCAGACTATGGAGGGGCTCATTTAGCCCAAGCGCTATAATCCGCACGGACAACTCACATGCTATAGTATCAATATCCTCAGCATCAGCCCCTCGGCCTCACTCAGTCATCAACATCTACAGTCTCTCTCTCACGGAAACACAATGTTATGAAACTAGCCCGAAAATGAAGATACGATGCATCAGTAAATAACAACAGAAACTGAGATATGATATGTAATGAAAGAATATGACTAAGTACCAAAATTGCAATAAAGTCAATAAGTCAGCAGCAAGAAACGACCACTATGGGTCCCAACAGTACCAGCATATAGCCTATGATCTCCAGCATGATAACAACTCAATTACTTTAGTACGTAGAGATTTTATGGTTAAAGATAAGATCAGGTAACTACACAATACCACAGAAATAACAGAGTTAAAATTCACACGGTGCACACCCACACATCCATCAACTAGCATGTGTGTCACCTCAACACTAAACACATAACACAAAATTTGGGGTTTCATACCCTCAGCACCAAGTTTAGAAATGTTACTAACCTCGAACAAGTCAATTCCAATACCTTTCAAGCCAAGGGAAGCTCCCAAAATGCCATCCCTCGCGTACCAACTTCCGAAAGGCTCAAAACTAGCCAAAAGTAACTCAAATACATCAAATAATGCCAAAGGAAACAAACCCATCGATAAATGTTGACTCTTTAATCAAAAGCCCAAAATCATCCAAAAATTCCAATCGAGGCCCGCACCTCGGAACCCCACAAAACTCCCAAAATACGATAACCCATTCAATTACGAGTCCAACCATACTGGTTTCACTAAAATACGACTCCGAATCGATGTTCAAAACTCAAAAATTTACTTTATGAAACTTTAGGCTATAACCCCCAATTTCTCTTTAAAATTCATCAACCAATTGCCAAAAATAAATATAGATTCATGAAATAAGATCTAAACCAAGTGTAGAATACTTAACCCAATCATGGTGATGAAAATTGCTCCAAAAATCGCCTCAATCCGAGTCCCGCATCTCAAAATATGAAGAAAGACCCAAAACCTGTTCTTTTTTTATGGTCTGTTGCGCTTCTGCGACCAATTGTCCACATCTACGGACACACAGGTGCGGAAAGGGACTCACATCTGCGACCTCTACCAGCTCCCTTCTTGACCGCTTTTATGGTCCATTCCCGCTTCTGCGAGCCCGCATCTGCGGTGCCCACTCCGCAGGTGCGATTACACCAGCCATTGCAAATCTTCAGCAACTCTTCAACTTCAACCATTGTTCCGAAAATCATCTGAAATCAACGCGAGGACCCCGGAACCTCAACCAAACGTACCAACAAGTCTTTAAAAATGGGAGGCGGCTGAAGATAACAAAATGAGGGGGTTTTCTTAGTTTTTAGGTTTTGTACCTTTTATATTTGATAAAATTTGGAAGACAAACTGTAAAAGAAAAAATGTATAAATTCAAATATATGGCCCTCATTTTTTGTGAAATAAAGGTTAAATGCAAAAGAAAATATGTGGTTAAAATGAAAGAGAGTCATATCACATCATGTCCCATCATGTCAAATCAAGTGACTTGTCACATTATGTGTTTTGTTACGTCAGATGTTGACGAGACATTGGGTCTGACTGTATTTGATTCGTATTTTGAGATAAATTTTATCGGCTTCCTTGTAATTAACAGACTGTGCTATACATTAAAAAATAATTATTCAATTTGAAAATCTTGTAGTATTTATTTGAAAATGTCAACTACTATAGTTTTTATTTTTATTTTTGTAAGAGGACAATAATTGATAGAATATCCCAATATTTGAAAAATAGGATAATTATAAATAAATTATTTGAAATTTATAAAAATGCACAAAAATGGTTATATTTAACCAGTTGCAATAAAATGATAAATTCTCTTGTATTTTGTAAAAATTGGAATAAGTATCACTAAATTGCATTAAAGCTAAATAATATGCAAAAAACTTATTTTTTTAAAATTTTTTTGGTTAGGAAGCCTGCAAAAGTTAATTTTAAAATACGGAGGGTCAAAATTGAGTGTCAACAGCTGCCCCTCTTTGACCGAAGATGATGTAAGAGTCTCCGGGCAAAGAATATGACATCATACTCAATTTGACCCAACATGACAGAGTGGGGAATGAGGAGGTTTTGGTGAATGTGACCGAACTTTGGTGTTGAGTTGCCTACATTCTAGGGTTGCGCGAGAATCAGGTCGCGTGTAGTTCTAGGATGCAACTGAGTACTACTTATGAATCGTAGTCTCATGGGGTGGAAGACTAATGGTCGAGGATGAAAAGATACGTGTGATCTCGACATTGCTTCCAAGATTGCCCCAGTGTCGGACAGTGGTAATACTAGGACGTGGATGTTGGATAGTGGACAGATAGATTGATTGCATGGATTCTGATATGGGTACGGCCGGGCTCTATGTTGAGTTTTCCTACATATCTCAGATGTAACAAGAAGCACGCTGGTTGTAGTTTGGGAGCGATGGATGATTTGATTTTGATTTGAAAATTGCCCCAACATTAGGCTGTGATAATGCTGGTGTTTTATTTTGACTATGGGGCTTTGGATTACTTACACACCCTATGTCAATGAGATGAAAGATGAGTGATTTTTGGGGACATGCAGCCGCTTGCTGTTGGAAAGCCCGACGCCCGTCCTTAAAATTTGCACTAGTTTATTTGTTGAAAGATTATTCCACGTTGTGTCACGTTTGTGATCAATAGAGTTTATGAGGTGTGAACTATGCTTCCGTTTCACTTGAGAAAGATGGATATGTGATTTTTTAACGAAATAGGGTCTTAGGGTAAAACTCTAATTCGAAAGAGATCCGGGATAAATACAGGTCCGAAGTGATCAGAGCACTTTGGATTTTGAAAGAATTTCAGGCTGAACACCGATCCGAAATGACCGGAGCATTTTCATTATTGAAAGAAATTCGGGCTGTGCACCGGTCCGAAGTGATCATAGCATTTTGATTATTAAAGTGTAACGACCCGATCGGCCGTTTTGAGTATTTTAGCCCTGATCCCCTATCTATTGCCTCATTTATGTTGTGTTACGGATATGTGATTTGCCGGAGGGTGTTTGGTTTTGTTTCAAAGTGAAATGGGACACATAGTCCCTAAATTGGAGCTCTAAGTTGAAACAGTTGACCGTAGTTTGCCTTTTGTGTAGACGATTCTTGAATGGAGTTTTGACAGTTCTAGTAGCTCCGTATGGAGATTTTGGACTTAGGAGTGTGTCCGGATGTTGATTTGGAGGTCCGTAGGTCGTTGCGGCTTGAATTGGTGAAAGTTAGAAAGTTGAAGGTTTGGAAGGTTGAAAAGTTTGACCGGGAGTTGATTTTATTGATATTGGGATCGGATTCCGATCACAGAAGTTGGAATAGGTCCGTCATGTCATTTATGACTTGTTTGCAAAATTTGAAGTCATAGAGTTGTTTTGGTATGAATCGGCATTAGTTTTGGAATTCAGAAGTTCATAGTTTCATTTGGCTTGAATTGGGTTGCGATTTGTAGAATTGATGTTGTTTGATGTGATTTTTGGCCTTGAGTAGGTCCGTTATGTGTTTTGGAACTTGTTGGTGTATTCGAACGGGATCTCGAGGGTCCCAGGTGTGATTTGGATTAAATCCGGAACAATTCTGGACTTGTGCACTTTCCTGAACCATTGCTGTTCTGGTATCATCGCACCTGCGGAGGGTTTGGCCGCATGTACGGACACGCAAATGCGAGAGGTTGATCGTAGAAGAGAGGGGCTTTGGTCCAAGCAGTAATCGCAGATGCGAGGCTTTTTCTGCATCTGCGAGCTCGCAGGTGCGAGGATTTTGGTCGCAGATGCGTGCATGGCCAGGAAGGGTTGGAATCACAGAAGCGGACATCGTCCGCAGAAGCGCATGTGCAGAAGTGCCTTTTTTCCGCAGAAGCGGAAGCGCAGAAGCTCGTTTGATCTGTAGGAGTGGAAAGTCATGAATTAAGTTGGAACCACACCTTGGATGGATTTTCCACAGGTGCAGCGTCGCAGATGCGACTGAGTGACCACATATGCGAAATCACTGGGCAGAAAAGGGATAAGTTCGAGGGATTAATTTCATTATTCTATTTTGGACCTTGGGATCTCGGTTTGTGGCGATTTGTCGAAAGATTTTCAAGAAATTCATCGGGGTAAGAGATTTTAACTCGGTTTTGGTTATATTACACGAATCCATTGTTGTTTTCATCCTTTAATTAGTGATTCAAGTTTGAAATTTGGGGGAAAATTGTGAAAACTTCTTAGGCTAAATTTTGGGGATTTGAAAGGCGATTTGAGGTCGGATTTGAGTAATTCTTATATGGTTGAACTCGTTATCGAATGTGTGTTTGGAATTTATAATTTTGGTTGGGTTCTGAGACGCGGGCTCGGGTTGATAATTTTCTTTTTAAAGATCGTAACTTTATTGTTCAAAATAGTTTCCTATAGTTTATATTTATGGAATGAAGTTGTTTTGGCTAGATTCGGGTCGTTCGGAGTTGGTTAATCGAGGGAAAGGCTTACTAGTGGATTGAGTTAGCGTGTTTTAAGGTTAGTGCCTTGCCTAACTTTGTGTGAGGGAATTACCCCTTAGGATTTGTGTTGGTTTGTGTTAATTGTGATATGTGGAAGCCGTGTACGCAAGGTGACGAGTGTGTACACGGGCTAAATGTGAAAATTGACCGGTATTAGTTATGTAGATTCCTTTCATGCCTTAATTGTGTTATCTTAACATGTTATACTCGCCATGATTAGTCTATCTTCACATTCTCCACTTGTCTTATCTCTTACCTATTAACTGTCTTTACATGTTTAGTTGAAGTACTGTTTTCTCTATTCCTTACTTATTATTTAATCGTTGGGTTCTTTACTTGAAGTTGTTATTGTTGGAATAACTTGTTGTTGAAATTGGTATTGAGTTATAAAGGTTGTGATTCACATTGAGACAAAGGTTTTAAGTTGTAAAATACTATTCTTGTTGAGTTATTCACTCCCAGATGTTATTGTTGATACTCTTGTGTATATTGTGGTTGAGCCATGGGCTATTATTATGTAAACACCATTATTGTTGATTTCTTTAGCAAGTGGTAATATTGGGGGCACTTGAGAGGCGATTTGTGATAAGTTGTGATATTGATATGCATACGACGGTATAAGGTTTGGGTTAAAACGCATGCGGTGAGATAAGGTGGGCTTGATACGCGTGTTTCTAGTAGAGTAACAGCTTGAAGCCACGCGGTGTGATAAGTGGGTAAAATGCGGGAAGCTATTTCGGGAAAAATGATTTTCAAAACTAAATGCAAGGATCCCACGATGATATAAGGAAAGATTGTGAATTCTTTTGTGATTTGAGACTATGAGACGGTACCTCGGTAGTGACTCTTGCTGATGATTTCCTATTACTTCACTTGTGTTTTGGTTGCTTTGTTTCCTTGACATAATATTCCTTGTTTCCTTCCGTGATGCATTATTTGTCTTAGTTTAGTGTAGCCAATCTTTGTATATTTCTTACTTGTTTGATTTCCATTGTTATTATTATTCCACTATTAATTACTTGTTCAGTTTCTTATTTATTCCAGCAGGGCCTTGACCTGACCTCGTCACTACTCTACCGAGGTTAGGCTTGGCACTTACTGGGTATCATTATGGTACTCATGCTACGCTTCTGCACATCATTTTGTGCAGATCCAGGTACCTCCTACCAGTCCAGGCACTAGTGAGACGAGCTTAGCTTTAGAGACTTCAAGGTATACCTACCGACATCCGTAGGCCTCGGAGTAGCCCTCTATCTAGTCTACTTCATTCTCTTTCCTTTAATAGACACACTGTTGTATAGGGATAATCAGTACTTATTAATAGAGCTTGTGACTTGTTATCACCAGATTTTGGAAGTATGTAAATGTTGAGTTGCAGAGTTTCTTTATAATAGTTGTTGACTATTTGAGAGCTTATTTGTTATTTCTATATATTTTGCATGTAAGTTAGGCTTACCTAGTCTTAGGTGCCATCATGAAATTCTATGAAGGAAAATTGGGGTCATGACAAGTTGGTCAGAGCTCTAGGTTCATAGGTGTTATGAGTCATAAGCATGTTTAGTAGAGTCTCGCAAATTGGTACGGAGACGTCTGCACTTATCTTCGGGAGGCTATGAAACTGTTAGGAAAAGCTTAAATTCTTTCATTCCTTATCGTGCGAATTAGTTGACTTCGAAATTCAAAATCTCTATCTTTCTATTCTCTCACAGATGTTGAGGACAGACACAGCTGGATCTGATGATCAACCACCCATGCCCCCTGCTAGCACCGCTATAGGCCGAGGCAAAGTCCGAGGACGGGCACGTGGTGCAGCTGGAGCACTTGCTCGAGCTGCTACAGAGGAGCAACTAGTAGTTCTAGTTGGAGGTCTGGCACCTGAGACGCCTGTTACTACCCCTTGCACTTCAGGAGACTCTCGCCCAGTTCTTGAGCATGTTTGGTAATCCAGCTCGGGCAGGGTTGATCCCACTTGCACCGGCCACATCCCAGGCTGAAGGAGGAGCATAGACTCCCGTACCCCATACCCCAGAGCAGCGGCTCTAGGTTGACCAAGTCCCACAGGTCATACCGGTGCAGGCGGTTGTCCTAGTTCAGCTCGAGGTTAGGGCAATAACATCTGAGGAGGAGCGATGAGGCTCGAGAGGTATAAGAAGTACCACCCTCCTACTTTTAGCGGCATAGCTTTAGAGGATGCATAGGGTTTTCTTGAGGAGTGCTACCATATCCTCCATACTATGTGTATTGTGGAGACGAGTGGGGTTTCTTTCACTACGTTCCAGCTGAAGGGAGCGACTTATCAGTGGTGGCGAGCGTATGAGTTGGGTAGCCTGTCGGAGGTAGCTTCACTCAAACGGGCTCAGTTCTCAGAGATGTTCATGAGAGAGTTTGTTCCCTAGAGCCTTTGTAATGCATGGCGTGCGGAGTTTGAGTAGTTGTGCCAGGGTGCTATGACCGTGTCAGATTATGCTGTCAAGTTCAGCGAGGTTTCCAGACATGCACCAGCCTTAGTCCCCCCAGTCAGAGAGCGAGTCTGTTGATTTATCGCGGGGATCAACCATGGTATTAGATTCAGAATGGCACGAGATTTGGAGACTGATACCCCATACTAGTAGGTTATGGAGATCGCTCGGAGATTAGAGTGTATGTAAGGCCAGGAGAGAGAGGAGAGGGAGGCCATGAGGGCTCGAGATTGTGGCACATATAGTGGTGCTCGTGCCCCAGTTGCAGCTCGTCATGGTAGAGGCTATGTTAGCCATCCCGTTCATTCTGCACTACCAGCTTCCAGCGGTATTCCGGCTACTCCCAGGTCTCAGGTTGCCGATTATGCACCGCTATTGTCTAGTGCACCTCCTGCATGGGGTGCTTTCAGTGGTCAGTCCAACCGACTAGTCCCGAGCCAGTATCAGTAGCCACATCCTTAGAGAGCTTGTTTTGAGTGTGGTGACACTCGTTATAAGGTGAGGGACTGCGCCAGGCTCAGTAGCGGTGCACCTCCACAGACCACTCAGGCTCCACGTATTCTACAAGGTGCTCAGGTAGGGGTCGCCCTATAGGGGGAGGCTAGGCCAGATGTTATGCTCTTCCGACTAGGACGGAGGTGATTGAATCCGACTCAAACATCACAGGTATTATTCCGGTTTGTCATACAGAGGCATCTGCCTTATTTGATCTAGGCTCCACTTATTCCTATGTATCATCTTACTTTGCTCCATATTTGGGTATATTCCGTGATTCTTTATTTTCCTTTTGTTTACGTGTCCTCGCTAGTAGGAGATTTCATTATTGTTGACCGTGTGTATCGGTCGTGTTTAGTTGTTCTTGGTGGTTTTGAGACCAGAGTTGACCTATTGTTGCCCAGTATGGTAGATTTTGATGTTATTTTGGGCATAGACTGGTTGTCGCCCTATCATGTTACTATTGATTGTCACACCAAGACAGTGATATTGGTTATGCCAAGTTTTCCGTAGTTAGAGTGGAGGGGTAATTTTCGTTAAGTTCCCAGTAGGGTGGTGTCTTTCCTTAAGGCACATCGGATGGTTGGGAAGGGGTGTGAGGCGTATCTAGCTTTACTGAGAGATATCAGTGTTGATACTCCTACCATTGAGTCAGTTCCGGTAGTGAGGGACTATCCAGATGATCCAGATGTTATTTTGGTATTAATTTGTTGCCAGCTCAACCCATTTCTTTTCCACCATATCTTATGGCACGTAGCGGAGTTGAAGGAGCTAAAGGAGCAGTTGCAAGAATTGCTTGATAAGGGCTTCATTCGGCCTAGTGTCTCACCTTGGGATGCTCCGGTCTTGTTTGTAAAGAAGAAAGATGGTTCTATGTGCATGTGTATTGATTATCGACAGTGGAACAAGGTTATAGTGAAGAACATGTATCCATTTCCATGCATTGATGACATATTTGATCAGCTATAGGATTCCAGAGTGTTCTTAATGATTAATTTGCGGTCAGGCTATCACTAGTTGATGATTAGGGATCAGGATATTCCGAAGACTGCCTTCAGGACTCAGTATGGTTATTACGAGTTCCTTGTGATGTCATTTGAGTTGACCAACGCCCCAACAATATTCATGCACTTGATGAACAGTATATTTCGGCCCTATCTTGACTCATTTGTCATTGTGTTTATTGACGACATCTTGGTTTACTCCCGGACCTAGGAGGATCTGAGCAGCACCTGAGAATTGTTCTCTATACCTTGAGAGAAAAGAAGTTGAATGCAAAATTTTCAAAGTGTGAATTCTAGCTAGATTCGGTGGCGTTTTTGGGGCATGTGGTGTCAAGTGAGGGGATCAAGGTAGATCCGAAGAATATTGAAGCAGTACAGAGTTGGCCCAGACCGTCTTCAACTACTAAGATTTGGAGTTTTCTTGGTTTGGCAGGGTGTTACCGTTGATTCATGGAGGGTTCCTCATCTATTGTTGTACCTATGACCAGATTGACCTAGAATGGTGCTCTGTTCAGGTGGACCAAGGAGTGTGAGGAGAGGTTTCATCAGCTCAAGACTGCTTTGACTACAACCCTAGTGTTGGTGTTGCCTACGGGTTCAAGGTCTTACACCGTGTACTCTAATGCACCGCGTTTTGGCCTGGCACGGCGTGGATGCAAGACAGTAGGGTGATTGCCTACGCGTCTTGACAACTTAAGGTACATGAGAAAAATTATCATGTCCATGACTTTGAGTTAGCAGCTATTGTTCATGCCTTGAAGATTTGGCGGCACTATTTGTATGGTGTCCCTTGTGAGGTCTATACCGACCACCGAAGTCTACAACATTTGTTCAAATAAAAGGATCTTAACTTGCCGCAGTGGAGATGGTTATAACTGCTTAAGGACTATGATATCACCATTCTATATCATCATAGGAAGGCCAATGTGGTGGCCGATGCCTTGAGCTGAAAGGCAGAGAGCTTGGGAAGTTTAGCATATCTACCGGCAGCAGAGAGGCCATTAGCATTGGATGTTCAGGCCTTGGCCAATCAGTTTGTTAGATTGGATGTTTTGGAGCCGAGTCGAGTTTTGGCGTGTGTGGTTTCTCGGTCTTCCCTATATGATTGTATCATAGAGCGTCAGCATGACGACCCCTATGTGCTTGTCATCAAGGACACGGTTCAGCACAGCGATGCCAAGGAGGTCACTATTGGGGATGAGGGTGTGTTACAGATGCATGGCTGGCTATGTGTCCCTAATATAGATGGTTTGCGTGAGTTAATTCTTCAGGAGGCCCACAGTTCGTGGTACTCCATTCATTCGGGTGTTACTAAGATGTATCAGGACTTGAGGCAACACTATTGGTGGAGGAGGATGAAGAAAGACATAGTGAAGTATGTAGCTCTGTGCCTAAATTATCAACAGGTGAAGTATGGGCATCAACGGCCAGGTGGGTTGCTTTAGAGGCTAGATATTCCCGAGTGAAAATGGGAGCGGGTTACCATGGATTTTGTTGTTGGGCTCCCACGGACTCAGAAGAAGTTTGGTGCAGTATGGGTGATTGTGGATTGGTTGACCAAGTCGGCTCATTTCATTCCAGCGGTGACTATTTATTCTTTAGAGCAGCTGGCTTAGGTCTATATTCGCGAGATTGTCCGACTTCATGGCGTGCTGGTATCTGTCATCTCTGACCGGGGTACGCATTTTACATCGCGATTGTTGAGGGCCTTACAACATGAGTTGGGCATATGGGTTGAGTTGAGTACAACATTCCACCCTTAGACGGATGGACAATCTGAGCACACTATTCAGATATTGGAGGATATGCTTCGTACATATGTGATGGAGTTTAGGGGTTCATGGGATCAGTTCATTCCACTTGCGGAGTTTGCCTACAACAAGAGCCACCAGTCAAGCATTCAGATGGCTCTGTGTGAGGCTTGTATGGGAGGCGGTGTAGGTCTCTGGTGGGATGGTTTGAGCTGGGTGAGACTAGGCTATTGGGTACAGACTTGGTTCAGGATGTTTTGGAAAAGGTTAAATAGATTCAAGATCGGCTTTGCACAGCCCAATCTAGATAGAAGAGTTATGCGGATGAGAAGGTTCGTGATGTTGTATTCATGGTTGGCGAGCGGGTCTTGCTCCGGGTTTTGCCCATGAATGGTGTTATGAGGTTCGGGAAGAAGGGCAAGTTGAGCCCTATGCGATCGCAATTACAAAATTTTCCAGAACAATGTTTACCCTATGCGATAATATCCCCGCGATGAACAAACTTCGATTAACCCTTCCCAAACTCTTTTCAATGAGCCTGTAGAGTATCAGCCATAACTTTTTGTACATAAACCCAAAAGACAAACGGTTTGATTTCTGAAAACTAGACATAAGGGGATACAACTTTCATTTTTGGATAATCTCCAAATTCCTTATAGATTGCAAGATATAAGCTTCCAATGTCGGGTCAGTGATTGCAGAATTTCCTCTACACAATCGCGAATAGTTTATGCGATTGCGATTCACAGTGCCCAAACAACAAATTTGCTCTTCGTGAACGCGATCCAAAGTCCGCGATCGCGATACACACCCCTGTGGCAAAAAACCAGCAACTAAAAATGGCCCAGAAATGGTCTGAAACCACCCCGAAACTCACTCGAGTCCCTGGGACCCCGTCCGAACATACCAACAAGTCCCATAACATAACAAGAACCTACTTGAGGCCTCAAATCACGCATAACAACATCAAAACCCCAAATCGCACCTCAAATTGATCTTAATGACCTTTTGAACTTTTACTTCTAAAACTCGTGCCGAACCATATCAAATAAATTTATAATGAAATCTAATTTTGCACACAAGTTCCATATGACATAACGAAGCTATTCCAATTCCCGAAACCAAAATACGAACCCGATATCATTAAAGTCAACTCCCGGTCAAACTTGTGAACATTCCAAACCTTCAAATTTCCAACTTTTACTAAATAGTGCTGAAACCTTCTAGAAATATCGAAATACAAATCCGGGCATATGCCCAAGTCCAAAATCACCATCCAGACCTAACGAAACCATCAAAACTCCGATCCGAGATCAAATACTCAGAAGGCAAACTTGGTCAACTCTTCCAACTTAAAGCTTCAAACATGAAACTCATTCTTCCAAACTAATTTTCGAATCACCCGAAAACTGAAAGCGACGATATACATAAGTCATAATACATCATATAGAGCTATTCATGCGCTCAAACCACCGAGCGAAGTGCCGATTCGTTACGGTCTCCCCTATTTAAACATACGTTCTCCCTTAAACATGGCAAGAGTCATTCCAAAGCCATCAAATCACCGTGTAACCTTACCATGCACATACTCGGGGGTGATCCCACATCACCCTAATCCATGTAAGCCTGACAACAGAACACAACTAAAGATCTTTACTTTAACCTTAGTCTGTAAACCTTAGAACCCAATTCCCAATATCCAGAATTCCTTACAAGACCCGAATCTCGCATTTACACACTGTATAAGTCTGAACAAGTTGTATCATGCCATAACCATAACCCAAGATGTAATCACATGATATACCACGCAACTCGCATAATAGTAGCATTAGTTCCCGATCACAGTAGCTGCTTAAAATAAACCCGATACCGGTAGTAAACCTCATATCAAATAAAACCTCGTTCAAAACCTTCGTACACTGCCGATGATGAAAGAAACACGCAGAAACTCATAACCACTCATCAGATCAACAAGCCATAGAGCCCTCTCTCTCGTCCTGCAAGAACAAAAGCAAAATACTAAGCTGACTTCCGATATTATTCTTCCAAATATATCGTAATCAAATATGATAATATCAATTCTAGGTCCAATGACCTTATCTCATCAAGCATAACTATTCTTTTGACATGCCACACCAATAAAACCCAAATCCACAATTGTGCAATTTGTGCACCAATAAGCAACAACTCAAATGTACACAAACATGGAAAATGACTCAAATGAGAGAACCGTCCCATAAGCTTAACAAGTGCCACCACAAACGCAATGCTACGAACCCAACACACATAGTAGAACCAAAACACACGAATCTAACTCAAAAGATCGTATCTCAACATAACTCCTGTTACACCCCATGTTTTCGTATGTAAAAGTACGTCGCAAGTCAATTGATGTAAACTATGAAATGAGATCATCTGTGAAAGTACATCAAGTAAGTTAATCATGTTAACTTGGAGGTTACAAATATTTAAGATCATGGATACCAAGTACCAAGAGGGTTTGAAGGCTTGGAAGCTAAATGAATTGAAGAAAATAAGTTTCGTCAAAAGTCGACAAGTTGGGAATGTTATAACATGTACTATTGGGGTGAGACTAGGGTGCTTAACCTAATAAGAAGATTATGTTATGAGTTATCTTAGTCGTATGATAGTCCTGTGTCATGCTTTGAAGTCAAGGGAGTTGTGGAACAAAAGTTGGAAAATATCATCACAAGTTACATTCATAAATATGGTAAAAATTAGGTCAAATGTAGCGGAGCACTTATCTCAATATACTTGGGATTATGGGATGATCTATCTACCAAATTGAAGATCTATGAGTTCAGTTTCCAACAGATTAAACCACTCATTGATACAACATTAGAGTAGAGAGATATTCGTATTTTCGCGAGACTGCGTAGAATGATAGGTGACAAGTATAGGTGCATCACCTACTTGCCAAAAGGATAGGCCTCAATTAAAAGCCCTAAAGTCGGCCAGGAGGGGAGTTTTAAGGACTTATTAACTCATTTCATTCACTTATTTTTCAGACCAAATAATCAGATGGAACTCCTGCACCTCCTCCCCAAAATCCCACACAAATCCTAGGCTATTTCGGGTGATATGATGTGATTCTAGTGCTGAAAAGCCCGGACAACTTGCTAGTTTCCTTTTCTCCATCTTGTAGCTACGTTGGGGGACTGATTTTGGATGAAGAAGGGATAGGTTTCGTGGGTTCTGCTCAGTCCCAGGTAAATTTATGCTTCTCCTTCCATTACCTATGCTTGTACGAGTTGTAACTCGATCGTAAAGACTAGACCTAGCGAGTTTCGGAGGAGTGGTATGTTGTTTGTTGTTTCTTCACTGTTGTCTGGTCGAAACTTAATATTAAGTTGAATTCATGGCTGGTTTTTCGCATAAGAGTCTTAATTATGTAATTTTGGTTGTGTTGCTCAATTTGAAAGAAAATACAAGTGAAACGTGTTTTAGTAAACTGAAAACCAATTTTGAGTTATTGAACTTTTGGGACTGTTTTGTGGGCTGTTTCGTGTTGCTGTTGGTTGTCTCTTTTGCTACTGTTTTTATGGAGTTTGGGATGAGAAAGGGTGTGGAGAAATACCACATAATGGCAGGATGGTTGGCTGGTTGTTCGTCGTAACATTTTCGGATTGTTTGACACTATTATGATTGTTGTTTTGTGTATGAAGTGATAGGGGTATGTTGGGCTGTTTTGTGTTATTTTGTGATTGATATAAGGTTGGAAAATTATGTATATATGCTGTTATTTTTGTGTTCTTGTTGTTGTTGGTGTTATGTCGAATTGGGAGGAAGTAATGATTATCGGGGAGATGCTGCCCGTTTTATTATAAAATAAGCTTGTCGTTCATTGTGCGATAGTTATACCTTCCATAAAATGATGATAGTGTTGTTATCGTTGTTTTTGATTAAGGTGCAAAGAGACTAGTTTAACGTGGTTATTGGACAAATTGTGATAAGATATGTTGAGGCTAAACCTTCATTTTGGCATGATCCCGTAACTACATGCGTTTGATAACAAGGCATAAAGAGAAGTTCTTATTCCTGACTTTATGTACATTATCCTAGTCTCATAAGCTACGGTATTCTCCCTTATCGAGACTTCATATTCAATTTAGTTTTGTCTTCTTTCTGCCAAGAGAGAAGAGAATCTATATATATATATATATATACAATATTACAATATTTTCACCACCATCAAGCTATAATCGATGGGCAGGCCCTTATTGGGCAACCTCTGATCAGATGGTAAGTTATATACCGAGCCTACCGTGGCCGAGCGCCTATGAGCGAGCCTAGAATGGCCGAGATACAAATCCTAGTATGGTCGAGCGCCTATGAGCGAGTCTACTACGGCAGAGCAGTTACACATACCTAGCCTTATAGGGTCAGACAACTATTTTTTTTACTATATTGAGAGTGTTGAGTCAGTATCAGTAGGTAAGCACATCTTCAAATTATATTTGACTTCCCTGTGCTTTCAATTATTATATTATCAGTTCAGTTTTAGCTTTCAGTTATTCCATTGCCTTACATACTCGGTACATTATTTCGTATTGATGTCCCTTTTTGCCGGGGATGCTGCATTTCATGCCTGCAGGTCCTGATAGACAGTTGGATAGACCTTCCCAGCAGACAAAGTCAAACATCAGCATGGTTGGTAAGCTCCACTTCCTCGGAGTTACCTGGTCTAGACCTTGGAGTCCATTTAATATATACAGGTTTGATGGGTAGGTCGAGGCCCTGTCCCGACCATGATACAGTTCAGTTATCTCTAGAGTCTTGTAGATGAGTCCTGTATAGTTTTTATATTGGTAGATGTTCATGGCAGCCTCGTCAGCCTGCACAATTATATATATATATATATATAATATATATATATATATATGATCTTTTGGTTATGTTTACCCCTCAGATGTGAGAGACAATATTTATAGATGACTCAGAATATGGCCTCATCGGCCTAAGTTAAGGGTTACCCCTGTAGAGTTCACAGTTACAGAGTGGTATGCTCGGGCCGAGTATGGCACCGGGTGTATCAAAGCAGTTCTGTCCTAGGGAATCTACAAGTCGTGTCTAGTAGAGCCTTGTTTATAGATGTGTTGTGCGCCACATTATATAAACAGGAAGCTACAAGGCATTTAGGAGTATGTTACCTTTCTTTCAAATCCACATCGTGCTATAGAGCTGATTCATAAGAGTTCGAGCCAAGACTTATGTTTTCTAATTATAAAGATGCTTGCAATTTGAAGAGTTATAGCTAGCCAGTAGGCAACTGCAGCGGCAGGTTAAGGCACTAGTAGAGAGAGAATTCTTGACAATGTGGCCTAGTTTGATGCCCTATTAGATCGTGCATACCAGATAATGCGAATTTCCTACTTAAGACCCTAAGACGGGAATATCTAATATACCTCACGAATAGCAGGACATGGGAGTATTAGAAGGTAAAAGTATAAGTTTCAACAGATATTAGAAGCAAGGTGGAGAAGGGTACAAGGTACCCAGTTAGTGAAGATTATCAGTTTTAAAATTTAGGCAGAGAAATATAAGTATTTGAGTTACCGTCAATAGTAATAGAAGTATGTACAATTGGACACACCCATCTCAGTTATGCCCTATGGGAGCTAACATATACAATTTAAGAGAAGGATATGATATCATGATCCAGCTTGAGTTAGAGTAACCCGAAATGGTGGATTGAGCTACGGGAGCTAAAAGTGAAACCATGTTTTGTTGGAGTTTTCAGAATAAAGTGATACACATAAGTATTAGCAGGAGAATAAGAAGAGAGTAAATGAAGCATTATGAGTAAGGTATGATAAATGGGTGATAATGGTAAATCAAAATATGGTAGGATGACAGAGTTTATGGTCAAGTGAAGGAAAAGAAAAAAGGTGATATGCCTGGAGACAATAAAAAGAGTATAAGCCAAAGTCATATCCTTCTTTCGAGAAAATCAGTTGGCGACTCCAACGTAATTACCAGAAGGCTAAGTTAGACCCCCCAGAGTAATAAAAATCAGCACAGGTTAGTAAACAACATGAATTAGGGACCGGAGGATTTGATAAGAGTTGACATCGTTAAAATTTTAGCGATCGTGTTCTGGCAAAAATAGAATGGACAGCTAGAAGAATAACCTTTAAAGATCATTCAGGAAGACGCTTCCCTAAAGCAAGCACTGTGAGCAGAGTTAAGCTTAAGGAACTATGTGTGTCAGTTACACAAGGTGTCACCCTTGCACGTAGGAAATTTAGTTATCCATGGTAGTGAAGGACTACCACAAGGCGATTAAGAGCCAGTGAAGATCTAAAAGGACGCCGAAGATGAAGAGGTAAGTTATTTGTAGGTGAATCGTCATAGCATTAAATGTTAGTACTCCCATAAAGGGGGGAAGATGGGGTGATATGGTATTAAGTTGGAGTTAAGTGGTTCAAGTAACTATGGAATAGTAAAGGAAGAATGTGGTAAAAGGCGAAAAGAGTGAGATTGAATATATTTAGATCATACATATATACTACGACTCCAGAAAACTATGCAATCACGATGCCGGGGAGAGGCAGTAAGGGTTCCCGGCCAGGATGTTATTGATAAATAAGTGTGAATGGGCACTTGATACATTAGGAGCTAGTGCGAAAGGTAAGTTAAGGCAAAAGGCAAAACCCAAAATATAAATATGAGCATGGATTGATGAGTAGTTTGTAATTGATTCAGGAAGAGCCTAGTTATGGATAGATAAGAGGTCCATATAAATTAGCAGATATGGCAAGATAAACATAAAGAAACCCAGCATGGGAAATTTAGTTTGACAGATATGACATCGTAATCCTTGAGAAATGTTCAGATAGAGTTGGGGTAGTTAAAGGTACCGTATAAGTACTACGAAAATAAAAGAGTGTGCCACTAGGGAAATAGTCAAAATTTCAGTTCTAAAGTGACACTACGAGCACAAAGGCACATAGGTAAGTAACTAAGGATAATTATAGGCAAGTAAGACCATCAAAAGCTCTTTCCAGTATATGATGTAATAAGCTCGCTGCTTTACAGGAGTCAGAGGGTCTCCCCTGAATGCTACAGCGAAAGACAAGTTGGGGAAATAAGGAAGAAGGCTTCAACATAAGCATAGTTACCTAAAGAAGAAATGATCTTGGAACAACAGTCTCACTACAACATTGTATGCACTCCATAATAAAGTGGCACCTATCGTGACCAATGAATGGGAAGAAAAATCAAAGGTAATATTCGTGATCATAGGAGTTGCACAACATTCCAGGATGTGTGGGAACTGAGATAAGCCTAAGTATTCATGCAACAAATGCCAGAAAGACCGGATGAGTAATTTCTTACGTTTAAAGAAAGCTGAGAAGTCACGAAAGGAACTATTCGATAAATGACCCAGAACTAGTGTCGCGCCCCCTTTTTCCCTCTTTGCATCGGGAGATCGGGTTTATGACATTTTGGGTATAGGACAACTCGTTCCTTTTGGGAACTGGATTTTGCATTTGAAGAGTCGCCACCTAATGATTTAAGGTTCATTAGGACACCTACAAGGTTTACTTCTGAGTTTGTTTGATAACCAGAGATAGGGTAAGGGCTTGAAATTATCCTAAGGGGAAGGTGTTAGGTACCCCTCAGGATCCACTAGTGTGGTTCTCGGCCAGATAGTTCTTTGTGAATTTGGTGCAATTAACAGATAAGGCTCAAATAAGAGGGGATATTAATACACAAATGTTTGGAAGTGATAAAAGCAAAATAGAACAATCATTAAAAGGCTGATTTTTAAAAAGAAGTCATAATTCTTTAAAGGAAAAGAAAGAGAGGGGAGGGGTCCTAGGTTTATTTATAATATGGATCACGTCAATGCAATACACGGTAATTACTCCTCAAAAGAGGGGCTACACATGGTATCAGCACACTGGTCACCATATCCATATCTACCCTTCCCACCCCGTTAAGGTACTAAAGCGCAGATTGGTCTCGACCATTATTGCATGCTATTATCCGTCCCATTCCTATCAGTCCCGGAGGCACTTAGGACTACTATTCCTAAAGGGGAGGGATATTAGGCTGACTTTGAAGTTTCAAAGGTGAAAAAAGCTAAGGCAACATACAAAACATATATGACTGCACATTAAAAAGGGGAAAAGCACGTAAACACTGAAGGCTCATGTATACCTTCTCAAACAAGGCACATAAATAGCATGACTCAAACAACAATCAAGGTCTAAATCTAAAACACTAAGGCAAGGGGAGTTTAAGTTGTTGAAGCAGACCAATTTATTACGTAACTCAGCTAAGAAGTCCGAATCAGGCCTGCCTGCTGGTTGTAGCAATTACTAGTTAACAGAAGCGAGCTCAGTTTTATTTGTTGTTATTACCTTAGGTTTGCCTAAGTGTTTGGGTGAGATCATATGAGCATGGTATCTATTACTGATTCAGAGTGTGGCAAAGAGTAACAAATTTAAAATGAGCGATTTGAGATCCTATAGGCATGCTTGCTAAACCGTGTTAACAAGGGGAGAGTAAGTTGTTTTAAAAAAAACTAGTTCAGAACAGTATGAATTAGGAGGATTTTAAGCTAGACTGGTTTCAGATTCTACAGACGATCATATCTATTATTGCTGATTTTAATCCCTATAGACATGATATCTAGTGCTGCTGATTTTAATTCCTATAGACATGATATCTAGTTGAACGTGAAATGGAAACAGGCAGGATTTTACTCGGGAATTCCTATAGGCATGATTTCTACGAAAATACTGATTTTAACATTATGAACATGATATCTGCTTATAGCCGTTTAGATCCTAAGAAGCATGGTGTCTAAGTGTGGTAAAAAACATGCAGAATTTTAAACAAGTCCTATAGGCAGGTTATCTAAATGTAGAGTCAAACATGCAGAATTTAATAGAGGATAGATCCCATAGGCATGGTGTCTAAATGTAAAGTTGAACATGCAGAATTTAAAGTAAGTCCTATAGGCAGGTTATCTAAATGTAGAATTGAACATGCAGAATTTAAAACCAGTCCTATAGGCATGTTTTCTACTGTTCAAACAGTTGAACATGCATAATTACCCATCCCTTTTTCACTAGCCAACCCCGAGTGTTTATTACAAATTATTACAAACCGAAATGATGAATTACATCAAAAAAAAATATAAAACAAAAGAAATTACAACCAGAGGAAGCTTGATTCTTGACTTCCTCTCTGAGTTAGGGAATAAACCACCTCAAATGCCATTTGTCGTTTCCAGAGCCTTTCTCAGACCTGGGTGTGTCAAAGTTCCCTAAGGGTCTCAAAGTACCCCGGGCAATGCTTACACCCAAGTTTGCAGAACTAGATAGAGATGAGTGCAGTGTGGAAGGGCCAGCCCTTATGTGTCCAAGTTCAGAGGGAACTCATGGATCCCAAGGCAAGGCTCACACAAGAGGGGCAGAACCTAAGTCTAAGAATATGGTGGAGGTGCAGGAATAGAGATTTAAAACTGAGTGGAGAACAAAGAGGGGTAGGGTGATGGGAATGTAGTAGTAATGCACAGAATCAACATCTTCATACAAAAGGGGGGTCAGGGGTTTGGGAATACATTGCAAGGAGCATATGTCCTTAGGCAGGGATCAAGTTTGGGCATGACCAACAATAGATGGTGCTGGCATGCCCATAAACCAGTCAGAGAACACAACACATAGAGGGGATATGGAGGTTATGACCCCAAGGAGGTCTGGTTTGGGTCATGCACAGTAATGTCTAGTGCCGGCATGCCCCAAACCAACCAAGGAATATCAAACACATAGGGGATATGGGGGTTTAGGATTCATAAGTCATAATAAGTGACTGACAGAGTTCATACATAAGAAAGCATTAATTCAGAAGAGGAAAGGACAGATTACAGCATGCTTAGTAATGGGACTTGATTAAACACAAGTGGGAAACAAGCAAGGGTGAAGGAAATAGTGAAGAAATATGTTGTTGTTGATGCTGAAAAATTAGTTAGAACATACCAGTAAAGATGCAAATGCAGAAAGAAAAGTAAGAAAGCTTCCCACAGCCTAGCCTTGGTTTTCAGCCGGCTAGGTAAGGCAGCAACACAAGTAGCAACAGAGAAAAGAGAGAGAGTTTTAGTGGAGTGTGTGTTCTGAACTCAAGTGTTTTTATTCCTTGTGTTTGTGTGTTTGAAAGAGGAGGGGTGCAGGGTATTTATAGCCTTTTGAAAACGAGTGAAGGAGTGGTAACAAGTAAAATCTTAGTGCAAATATGGAAACAATCAGGTAGAATAAATTATACAAGTGATTCCCTTTAATTAAGGAATCATTGTATAACGGATTCAAAATAAGGAAGAAAATCAATTTAGAGACAGCCTGATTATTGCCATAGAAGAAGTAGTAAGAACATTAAGTAAGCAATCGAGTCTAAGTGCAGGAATATACTTATTTTGGAAATAGATTCAGCGAGGTAAATATTACAATAAAGGGAAGGGAATCAATCAATTCTAAACAGGCGAGTAAAATCATGGTTCATAAAAGAAAAGTTTTGAAATCTGTCCCAAGATTGAAGATCAATCAAAGAAGGAACTTCAGAATATAAATAGAGTGAACAAACACTAGACATGCGAGGCCAAAACTATTGGCAAAAGAAATAGCATACAATAGTAGCACAAGGTTCAGTAGATAGCAAACATTCGAAGCATAATAATCAAGTAGGTCAGGTCACATTGAATCAATAGTGAAGAGAAATAGAGTATAAGAAGCATGCAAAGGGTCACACAGTAGCAGATGAGAAAACCTTTTGAAAAGTTGGGGTTTCAAGCATAGTCGAGTTTTAAAGATAGTAAAAACCCAGAATCAGAGGGATCACATAAAGAAAAGAGATTCTGAAACAAGGAACTTCAAATCGAGCCAGGTATTCAAACGAACCGTTTCAAACCCAAAGACATAGGTTCTTTTCAACAATAGTCGAGCTTAAAAGATGATAAGCAAATAAATCGAACAAGAACTTAACCAAACAAGCACTTATCTAATAAACAGCTTCAGAACTCGAATGAGACCCAAAAGAAATTAGGGTTTCCAACATACCAACTCATATAGAAGAACAACATGAGCAAAACATAGCAAAATCAGAAACACGTTAAAATCAAAGAAGAGGTTTCGAAATAATTTAAAAGAACAACCCTAATCGGAAAAGATGAAGAGTCACTTTGAAAGAAAAGTCAAAGAGACTTCGAGAAGCACTTAAAAAGTTCATGGCAAGCATAGATCTAAGGTAGATCTGAAAGAAATCGAGAAAGTCTTAGAGATTAGGGTTTTAGAAAAACCCAAGAGCAATGAGAAAGGCCTTGAAACTTACCGATCTAAACAGGAGAGTCAAAGGTCTGACTCGAATGGCCATGGCTGGCCGGAGAAAGGTCAGGGATGACCGGAGAAAGGTCATCGAGCAAAGACTGGACCAAATCCCTTCAAAGTCTGGTCATGAGACCATAGAACCAAACACATAGAAGCCATGGAAGGCCGGTACAGGTCTCAGATGACCCTGAAAGGCCATAGATTAGGGTGGATTAGGGTGGCGGCGGCTAGGGTTTGGGTGGTGTTGTAGAGAGAATTTGGGAGAGGAGGGATTCAGAGGCGGCGGGTGGTAACAAATGAAAGGGTTTGGGGGTAGTTCGGATTAATTAAGGCAAGGTGTAATAGTGGCCGTTGATCTGAATGATCAACGCCCTAGATTAGAAGGGGTAGGTGGGTTGGTTTATGTAATTGGGTTTGGGCCGGTTTAATTTGAAATTGGGTCAGGGTTCAATTGGGGTCAGAATTGGGTTATAATTGAAATGAAATTGGGCCATTATTTAAATAGCCAATTTTCCCTATTTAATTTATAAAAATAATAAGTTAATTTCTGGAAATAAATTGAAGGTACTAAAATGATTTATGACATATAATTAGCCATTTAAAAATACAGGACTTAGTCTTTATGAATATAAACGTAATTAATCCTAAAAGAGGCTAATATTACAATTATACAATTTTAGCCTTAAAAAAAAATACTAAATAATTTTGTAAAAAATATGCAAAAATTCCCTTAGCTATATTTTAGCATAAACATAAAAGTTCGACAAGTGAATCACCAAAACTGATAATTTTAGAAATAATTATTGGGTTTTTATAGATAAAATAGGGGGATAAAATTGATTCAAAAATCTTTATAATTCAGGAAAAATAATGGAACACTTGGATATACTTATATATGCATATATATGCCATTTTGAAGGTACTTTGCATATTAAAATATATATATAGGAAAAATTGGGTATCAACAGCTGCCCCTCTTTACCCGGAAAGGATGAAAGAGTTGTCGGGTAAAGATATGATGGCCAAACTTTGACCGAACAAAAAGGTTTGAAGAAGATAGGCCGCGCCCTGGCTTCTGAGCTGCCTACATATCCTTGGTTTTACAGGAATCAGGCCATATGTAGTTAACAATCCGTTGGCGGAGTATGCCGATAGGTACATTCCAGGAACGGACGTAATGTTTCGGTCAGGGTGAGTGAAAGGCTTACGAGAATAGTTAGGTCTGATGTGGTTGCGGGCACTGGAGCGGAAACGCTCCTGCCGGACAGTTGTTGCTTGTCGGTTTACCTACAAATAAGTAATACAAGCATATATTGTACGTAAATTTAGACATGATGCAAATTCCCGTCGGACCATGAATGTTGTCTTCAGACGGTTAGGATGAAGTCTTTAGATCATGGTGTTTTGGGCCATGAAGCATATAATAAAGGATTCACAGGCTATGAAATGATGTTCTCGGGCTATGAAAATGGTGCCTCCGAACCATGATGCCTTTGAATAATGATATGCAAGGAATTGAAAAGGGATCCTCAGGACATGACATGGTGTTCTCGGGCTATGAGGATGGTGCCTCCGAACGATGACGCCTTTGGATAATTTGGTGATCTTTCAGCCCATGAAATGCAATAGCATGAGGCGATCTTTTAGCCGTGCAATGTGGAGATCTTTCAGCCGTGCAATGTGGTAATCTTTCAGCCGTGCAATGTGGCGATCTTTCAGCCGTGCGATGTGGCGATCTTTCAGCCTTGCAATGTGGCGATCTTTCAGTCGTGCAATGTGGAGATCTTTCAGCCGTTCGATGCGGCAATCTTTCAACCGTGCAATGTGGCGATCTTTCAGCTGTGCAATATGGCGATCTTTCAGCCGTGCAATGTGGCGATCTTTCAGCCGTGCAATGTGGCGATCTTTCAGCCGTGCAATGTGGTGATCTTTCAGCCCTGCAATGTGGCGATCTTTAAGCCATGAAGATGCAGTAGGAGGCGATCTTTCAGCCATGCAGATATAGTATGAGGCAATCTTTTAGCCATGCAGATGCAGTATGAGGCGATCTTTCAGCCATGCAAATGCAGTATGAGGCAATCTTTCAGCCATGCAGATGCAGTATGAGGCGATCTTTCAGCCATGCAGATGCAGTATGATGCGATCTTCGAGCCATGCAGATGCAGTATAAGGCGATCTTCGAGCCGATGCAGATGCAGTATGAGTGATCTTCAGCATGCAGAGCAGTATGANCATGCAAATGCAGTATGAGGCAATCTTTCAGCCATGCAGATGCAGTATGAGGCGATCTTTCAGCCATGCAGATGCAGTATGATGCGATCTTTCAGCCATGCAGATGCAGTATAAGGCGATCTTTCAGCCATGCAGATGCAGTATGAGGTGATCTTTCAGCCATGCAGAAGCAGTATGAGGCGATCTTAACCTCGGAAGGCAGAATGGTAGCCTTATGCAAGTCGGAAGGCAGAATAGTAGCCTTATGCAAGTCGGAAGGCAGAATCGTAGCCTTATGCAAGTTGGAAGGCAGAATGGTAGCCTTATGCAGCTTGGGAAGGCAGGATAGTAGCCTTATGCAAGTTGGAATGCAGAATGGTAGCCTTATGCAAGGCAAATGTAGATAGAGGTAGAGCTTAACCTCGGAAGACAGAATAGTATCCTTATGCAAGTTGGAAGGTAGAATAGTAGCCTTATGCAATGCAAATGCAGACAGAGGTAGAGCTTAACCTCGGAAGGCAGAATGCAAGAAATAAAATGGCAAATGGTAACGGAGCTTTCTTAGCTGATAGCAGATCGCGATATTGTGACTGCTGGGGACATTGTGACACACAGAATGTCGCCAGTGTGTGTGGATAGCAAATGTGGGTAAGTGCAACGGTCTTGAAAGTTGTATTCCTGAACAATGTTTGTCTCGTGAATGTATGGTATGTTTGATGATTTCGCAATTCAAATGCCTGGACCCAAAGAAAAATTGTGAGTTTTGTAAAAGGGGGGAGGTTAGTTCGTGTCCCGCTGGCTCCTTGACCTGCTTGGCTTTGATCTGGTGATACTGTATGTATCATTGGGGTAAAGTTGCTAAACAAGGCAATTTCAGTAATAGACATGCACAATTTTGTAAAAGTATGGCATAAATATATAATAAAAATAGTTTTTAGATGAACCGCCGACTGCGACGCAGTTCAGGATATTGCAACCTCTCCTGCCACGGAATTTTCAGGGTCCTCCTCAAAATTCTGCCCCAGTTTGATGGGTTGATGCTTCTGACTGCTGCTCGTGCGGCGATTGGCTGAAGTTACTTCGGAATTTTGAGGGTCCTTCTAAAAATTCTGCCCCAGTTCCTAATTTTGGGGGAAAATGAAAATTTTATTAAATTGTGACCGAACCCATCGGGCTTCCTACGTATCCCCTCTTAAACGGGAATCAGGTCAGGCGTAGTTCAATTTACATCATATAAGGGAAGCATAAAGGTTACACATAGATTGCATCTGAATTAATCGGCTTTGGCCAAACTTCTCCGTCCAATTCTGCAAGTATGAGGGCTCCTCCTGTTAAAACCTGGTGAACCATGTATGGACCCTGCCAGTTGGGAGAGAACTTCCCTTTGGCCTCCTTTTGATGCGGAAAAATTTTCTTTAACACCAGCTACCTTGGTGTGAACCGCCTGGGCTTGACTCTCTTGTTGAAGGCTCTGGATATTCTGTTTTGATAGAGTTGACCATGGCAAATTGCGTTCATCCTCTTTCCGTCTATAAGAGCTAGTTGCTCATAACGACTTTTCACCCATTCTGCGTCGTCGAGCTCAGCTTCCTGTATAATCCTTAGGGAAGGAATTTCTACTTCGACGGGAATGACCGCCTCTGTACCATAAACCAGCATATAGGGGGTTGCCCCGGTCGATGTGTGAACTGTGGTGCGATACCCCAATAGAGCAAACGCTAACTTCTCGTGCCACTATTTATGTTTTTCTATCATTTTCCTCAATATCTTCTTGATTTTCTTGTTGGCGGCTTCTATGGCTCCATTCATTTGAGACCTGTAGGCTGTGGAATTCTTGTGTCTGATCTTGAAGGTTTCACACATAGCTTTCATCAAGTCGCTGTTGAGATTGGAGCCATTATCAGTAATGATTGACTCTGGAAGACCGAATCGGCAAACTATGCAGTCGCGGACAAAGTCCATGACTTTCTTAGTCACTACTCTGTAAGATGCTGCTTCAACCCACTTGGTGAAATAGTCAATTGCTACTAGGATAAACCTGTGTCCGTTGGAAGCAGCAGGCTCGATTGGCCTAATAACGTCCATTCCCCAGGCGGCGAACAGCCATGGTGAACTTGTTGTATTGAGCTCGCTCGGAGGTACCTTTATCATGTCTGCATGTATCTAGCAGCGATGGCATTTCCGGACATACTAGATGCAGTCTATTTCCATAGTCATCCAAAAGTAACCAACCCGGAGTATCTTCTTAGCTAAGACAAAGTCGTTCATATGTGAACTGCAGGTCCCAGCATGAATCTTTTCTAGTAGCTTGGATGCCTCCTTTGCGTCGACACACCTTAGTAGTCCCAAATCAGGAGTCCTCCTATACAGGATTCCTCCGCTGTGAAAGAAATTGTTGGACAACCTCCGAAGTGTGCGTTTCTGAGTATGATTGGCAAGCTCCGGTTACTCTCCCTTTGTCAAATATTCCTTGATATCACGGAACCAAGGTTTTCCGTCTACCTCATCCTCAACATAGGCATAGTAAGCTGGCTGATCATGGATCTTTACTGGAATGGGATCAATGAAATTCTTGTCTGGATGTTGTATAATAGACGACAGGGTAGCCAATGCGTCGGCGAACTCGTTCTGGACTCTGGGAACATGTTGGAACTATGTCTTCGTGAACCTTTTCCTCAATTCCTGTACATGATGCAGATACGGGAGTATCTTGGAGTTCTTGGCTGCCCATTCTTCTCGTACCTGATGTGTGAGTAAATCTGAATCTCCAATCACTAGCAGCTCTTGCACGTTCATGTCAATGTCCATCTTAAGCCCTAAGATGCAGGCTTCATATTTAGCCATATTGTTGGTGCAGGGGAACCTGAGTTTGGCAGACACCGGATAATGCTGACCGGTTTCTGATACCAGGACGGCTCCTATGCCAACTCCTTTGAAGTTTGCCGCTCCATCAAAAAACATTCTCCAACCATCATAGGATTCTGCAATATCTTCTCCTATGAATGATACCTCTTCATCGGGAAAATATATTTTCAAAGGTTCATATTTTCCATCCACGGGGTTTTCAGCAAGGTGGTCTGCCAGTGCTTGTCCCTTGACCGCTTTCTAAGTTACATAGACAATGTCGAACTCGCACAACAGGATTTGCCACTTGGCTAGCTTGCCAGTGGGCATGGGCTTCTGAAAGATGTACTTCAAAGGATCCATCCTTGATATGAGGTACGTAGTATAAGCACAGAAGTAATGTCTCAGCTTCTGAGCTACCCAAGACAAAGCACAACAGGTGCGTTCCAAAAGAGAATACCGAGCCTCGTACGGGGTGAACTTCTTGCTGAGATAATAGATGGCTTGTTCCTTTCTTCCTGTTTCATCATGTTGCCCCACAACGCAATCGAAAGCTCCGTCCAACACCGCAAGGTAGAGTAATAAGGGTCTACCTAGCTCAGGCGGGACCAAGACTGGTGGTGTCGACAGATACTCCTTGATTCTGCCGAAGGCCTTTTCACAGTCATCGGTCCATTTGGTAGCGGCGTCCTTCTTCAACATCTTAAAGATTGGCTCACAGTTGACTGTAGACTGTGATATGAACCGGCTGATGTAGTTAAGTCTTCCCAAGAAACTCATCACATCCTTCTTGTTCTTTGGCGGTGGTAGCTCTTGAATGGCTTTGACCATTGATGGATCCAGTTCTATTCCTCGGCGACTCACAATAAACCCCAGCAATTTGCCAGCGGGTACTCCAATTGCACACTTTGCAGGATTCAGTTTCAGGTTGTACCTCCGCAATCTATTGAAGAACTTCCTTAAATCCTCCATGTGATCAGTGGCCTTCTTGGAATTGATGATAACATCATCCACATATACCTCAATTTCTTTATATATCATGTCGTGAAAAATAGTAGTCATGGCCCTCATGTAGGTGGCCCCTGCATTCTTCAGGCCGAACGGCATCATCTTGTAACAATACATTGCCCACGGCGTAATGTAAGCCGTTTTCTCAGCATCTTCTTCATCCATCCAGATCTGGTGATAACCAGCGAAGCAATCTACAAATGACTGTAGCTCATGCTTGGCACAATTGTCGATCAGGATGCGTATGTTCGGCAAAGGGAAGTCGTCTTTCGGTCTGGCCCGGTTGAGATCCTGGTAGTCGACACAGACTCTGAACTTCCCGTCCTTCTTTGGCATTGGCACAATGTTGGCTAACCATGTCGGGTATTCTACTACCCTGAGAACCTTAGCTTTGACTTGCTTAGTGACTTCTTCCTTGATTTTCAAACTCATGTCATGCTTGAACTTCCTGAGCTTCTGCTTTACCGGCGGACATATCGGATCAGTTGGCTGTTTATGGGCCACAATAGATGTACTCAGACCAGTCATGTCATCATACGACCAGGCGAATATGTCCTCATATTCCCTTAGAAACTTTGTGTATTCCTTCTTTTCTGATGACGATAAGTGAACGCTGATTCGTGTTTCCTTGACGTTTTCTGCATCTCCCAGGTAAACAACTTCTGTCTCGTCCAGGTTGGACTTAGGTCTGTTCTCAAAGTTCTCAACTTCTTTGACAATCTCCTCTGGTATGTTATCTTCCTCTAAATCAATGGCTGTTTGTTGTGTTGTCTCATTGCATGTCACAGTCATTGGTTCATCAAGATAAGTAATAGTAATGCTGTATAAGTAAAGTAATGAGAGAAAAATAATAATGAGTGTTGATTCATAAGAAAATTCGAAATGCTTCGATAAATTTCATAACTGTTTTGAACATTGAAGATCTTATTGCGGGAATTAAAATGCGAAAAAGAAAAATCATCTAGTATAAATAAAACAGTGCATGATGCTTGTTTTAGCCTTGCTACCCCGAGGCTCGCCGGGCTCTGGTGATCCTGATGGTCCAATTGTTGAGGTATGCTCCTCTACTCACAGCTTGTATGGAAGGACCTTCCTCCCCCTCCTCCTCGAGAACAACACAGCAATCCATGTCATTGTCTTCTAGGAACAAGTTCTTTACCGCAACAAGTGCTTCTTCTTCGTCTGTCCCATAAACAATGTCAGCCTGTTGGAAAGTCTGTTCCAAAGGAGGTATTGGCTGCTCCAGTGGATAGTAAGGACCGCGCCATGGTGGCGACCAGTTGTTGAATTCTTCCCAGGTGTACTCGTATCCCAGACCGAAAGTAGTGCCGTGTTTCTTGAGCTTTATGGGTTCAGAAATCCCTTGGAGGTTCTTGCCGAGCCCCTTGCCAAGTTCGTACCCACTCCAATTCAATATACTCTCGATCTTGTCGTCCCACCATTTATCTTTGTCTAAGCCATTGACTCGCTCGATGTGGTGGTAGGTCTCTCCACCTAGATTTCTTCTTCCCCCTATCGCCTGAATGGTCTGACGACTGTATATAGGATTGCTGCCGTCACCGTGAATGATCACTTCCTGGTGATCCCATTCAAATTTTACGGCCTGATGCAGTGTTGAAGCTACAGCCCTTGCAGCATGAATCCAAGGTCGCCCTAGCAGTAGGTTGTAGGATGCTGGCACATCTATCACTTGAAAGTCGACCTCGAACCAGGTTGGTCCCATCTGCAGACACAGGCTAATCTCACCGATGGTGGACCTCTAGGACCCGTCAAAAGCCTTCACATTGATTGCTCCTTCTTTTATCTCGTGCAGTCCTTTACCCAGCTTCTTGAGGGTTATCAATGGACATGTATTAAGGCTCGAACCCCCATCGATCAGGATCCTAGTGATAATGTAGTCTTCGCATTGCACGGTGATATGCAAAGCCTTGTTGTGACCCAACCCTTCAGGTGGCAGCTCGTCCTCATAGAAGGTGATTTTATGGCTTTCTAATACTTGTCCCACCATATTAGCCATTTCTCCGCCAGTGATGTTATTTGGCACGTATGCTTCACTCAGCACCTTCAGCAGAGCATTTTTGTGTGTTTTGGAATCCTGCAGCAATGAGAGGATAGATATCTGCGCTGGTGTTTTGTTTAGCTAGTCGATGACCGAATACTCCTTGGCCTGTATCTTCCACCAAAGGTCATCTGGACCTGTTTCAACGATAAGTGGCCAGTTGGAAGCTTGCTTGCTCGACTCAACTAAGTGTTCCGGGGTATAGACTCTACCAGTCCTTGTTATACCCTGTGCTGAAATAGTCTCTTCGAACCTGCCTTTGCCTTTCCTCCTAGCCTCAGCTGTATAATCCCAAGGTATAGCTTTCGTATGGAATGACGGCATGGTGGTCATTGCCACCTAAACCTGTACGGCCACCTTTACTTCAAATGGGACATGTTCTTTGGGTGGTAAAACTGTAACCTCAAACGGTGCCGGTGTTTTTGTTGATGGCGCTGCCTCAAACTCAAGAGGGATAGACGCATCTACCTCAGTGACCTCGGACAGTTGAAGCTGGACTATGATGGGGTTGATAGTAACTGCTGGCTTCTTCGGATCATCGCCTTCCGCGATCAACCCGATGGACCCCTCGGGATACCAATCATCCTCTACTTCAATCATATGAATACCCCCGCCTTTATGGTCTGGTAGGGGGTTGTTGCGGGCGTTTGGAGCGGCTTCCTTTGCTACAGTGACCTTGTTATCAATCAGGGACTGTATCTTGTCTTTTAAAGAGCGGTATTCGTCGATGGTGTGTCCCTTCATGCCGGAATGGTATGCACAAGATTTGTTTGGGTTAACCAACTGAGAAGGATTCTCAGGGGTTGAAGCAAGGATGACAGATACATAACCAGTGGTTTTGAGTCTCTCGTATAGCTGATCAATGGGTTCGGCGATGGCTGTGTATTGGTTTGGAGGCCTCCGATCAAAATTAGGTCGGGGCCTAGGGAAATTTTGGCGCGCGAGGGGTGATTGGTAATTAGATGGTTGGGCATTGTAAGTTTGGTAGACATGTGCGGGTTGGGAATATCTGGGCAAGGTAGGCTGATATGTGGGAGGTGGAGGTGACTGATAAGTTGGTGCTGGGGTTTGGTATGAGGGTGCTTGGTAGTTTGGAGCTGACTGATATGTGAGTGGAGGTATAGGGTAGGTTTGGTATTTGAGGGGGGACTTGGTCCTTTGTGCAACCATTACGGCCCCCACGTCCTTCTTTTTAGACACACCACCAGACTGCAAGTCCTTATTTGTGGCTTGCAAGGCCTCGAAGTTTGTAACCATGCCGCTTTTGATACCTTCTTCAATTCGTTCCCCTAGCTTGATAATGTCGGAAAAGTTATGATTTTCAATCATCATTAGCTGTTCATAATACTGCGGGTCCTGAGCCCAGACAAAGAATTTGTTAATCTGTTCCTCCTCTAAGGCAGGTCTGACCTTAGCAGCTTCCGACCTCCAGCGAGTAGCATACTCGTGAAACGTTTCTGTAGGCTTCTTCTTCGGATTTTGAATATAGAATACATTCGGCGCATCTTCGGTGTTAAACCTGAACCTAGCATGAAATCAGAGGCCATACCTACCCAACTCGACCATTTCTTAGGATCCTGGCTGATATACCAGGATAGTGCATCTCCTTTCAAACTCCTCAGGAGTAGTTTTATGCGGATCCTTTCGTCCTTTCCTACCCCGACCAGCTTGTTGCAGTATGTTCTCAGATGGACCCTTGGATCATATGTACCGTCAAACATCTCGAACTTGGGAGGTTTGTACCCCTCTGGCAGTTCGACATCTGGTTGTATGCAGAGATCTTCATAGTTCAACCCTTCGATACCTTTACTTCCTTCGACGTCTTGGTTTCGGCTAGTTAGTTTCTTAAGCTCTTCAGCCAGGTTTCTGATGAGTAGATCCTTTTCATCGGACTCAGGGGTGCAAGATATAGGTTGGGTGTGGAGTGGCACGGTCAACACGTAGATGAGATTGTTGTGGTGGCCGGGTGCGTGGGTGTGGAAATGGTCATTTGCGGAGTTTTGTGGTTCGGGGATGAGTAATGGATTGTTGTTTGGAGTGTGGCAAGTGTTGCATTGGTTCTTAGTGGGATGATTTGGTTGCTTTTGTGGAGGTGTGGGATTTTGGCCGTTGGGGAAGATGGTGTCTGGGGTGCTGAGGGAGAAGGATAGGTTGGCCAGATTCCGAACCTGGTCAAGCTCTTCTTGAAACTTCAACAATTTCTGTTCGAGTTGTGACACATTTTCATTGGGAACCCGAATACCATGGCCATAAACGGCCTCTGCTATTGTGTTCTCCTTTCTGATGTTCAAATCTTCCATTTTGCCCTTGTTCTTGTTCTGATCAGGACTTAGAGGAGGAGTGGGTGGAGGGCCCTTGGATCTTGTGGAATAAGATGATGTTGCCAGAGTGCACGAACTAACCTTTTGGGGAGGGGAATAACAAAAATAAAACAAAAAAGGTAACCAAGTTAGTGAGGATCATAAAAAATGTTGCAATATTTAAACACATAGTACATGAATATAAAGCGTGTCCTAATTTGGGAACCTCATTGTACCCGAGGTGGGCCTAGCGACAAGTTGATTTGGAGAACTTAGGATGCTAAATGCCTCATTTTATGATAAAAATAGACGAATCCCAAATTGACACTAAATAAACAGGAAATAAAAATCACTAATGCCCATTGGCCTTATTACATTTTATAAAGCGCAAAGAAAAATTCCTATCTACTTGGTCCCAGAAGGACCTTCCCCAGATTCGGCATCCCCCTGGCTCCGTCGAACAGCTTTCCCAACTAGCGAAGTCCCAGCAATAGGTATGCCCTGGCTAGATATCCGCCTTCTGTTCCTTCATCATTTTGGCAATCTTCGACCCTCTTGAGAAACTTTCTCTCTAACTCCACTATGCCTCGCTCTAAGTATCCCAGTCGCTTGTTGGCACTGACAATGTGGCAGCTTCTATGATCATGTTATTAGGTTGGATCTCCAAAAAGGGATGTAGATTTCCCAGATATTTTCTAACGAGATTCTGATCACTAGAGTGCAAATCTTTCCACCGGCTTTGCAACCTTGGGTGGATGTTGGTGACCATGCCGAATCTGGGGACTTCGTGCCTCATATTTCTGCAAGGCAATTAAGGTTAGGCCCTTCACCCCACCAGACTCAACTATTTAATACCAACAATCAGCATGACGCATTTTAGTTCTCCAAATAAATGCATAGAACGTGGTGGTGTCCGTTTGGGTTTAGGGAAACTCAGTGGACTTTGGACAAGGCTATCTTAAAGGATCATTATGTGGACAACATAACTGACCCGACTAGGTTTGACCATGATGGATGCACAATTTGAACAGAGTAAGGTTTCTATGGGGTTTTAGACCAGTACCCTTGAGCGGACAACTCAAGGGGGAAGGCACGAAACCGTCGACTGAACCGCTGATCGAGTAGTTTTACCGCAAATATGCCTTTCCAAATTTAGGGGGTAATAATATAGGAAGAGCGCAACCACTCATTATAAGCGTTGCTAGGTATTTGTTTGGCACGAGTGGAGTATGATGTTGAGCATGATTATTCAATAATTTAAGAAGCATGTTGTCACGTATTTGCATGTTAAGAAAGCAATAAATACAACCGTTTATAATTTGAAGCAGTATTAAAGAAAAGAAACGAAGAAGATAAGTCAGTTTTGCTTTGTAAAAGAAATTAAATGCTTAAAGGAATTTAAACAAGTAATTACATATAAAGGGAAGGTACAAATTCACAAGAACACTCTGAAATGGTAAAAGCCTAATATCCCCAGCGAAGTCGCCATGCTGTCGCGCTCCCTTTTTCCCTCTTTGCATCGGGAGATCGGGTTTATGATATTTTGGATATAGGACACTCGTTCCTTTTGGGAACTGGGTTTTGCATTTGAAGAGTCGCCACCTAATGATTTAAGGTGCATTAGGGCACCTACAAGGTTTACTTCTGAGTTTGTTTGATAACCAGAGATAGGGTAAGGGCTTGAAATTATCCTAAGGGGAAAGTGTTAGGCACCCCTCAGGATCCACTAGTGCGGTTTCCGGCCAGATAGTTCTTTGTGAATTTGGTGCAATTAACAGATAAGGCTCAAATAAGAGGGGATTTTAATACACAAATGTTTGGAAGTGATAAAAGCAAAATAGAACAATCATTAAAAGGCTGATTTTTGAAAAGAAGTCATAATTCTTTAAAGGAAAAGAAAGAGAGGGGAGGGGTCCTAGGTTTATTTATAATATGGATCACGTCAATGCAATACCCGGTAATCACTCCTCAAAAGAGGGGCTACACGTGGTATTAGCACACCGATCATCATATCCATATCTACCTTTCCCACCCCATTAAGGTACTAAAGCGCGGACTGGTCTCGACCATTATTGCATGCTATTACCCGTCCCATTCCTATCAGTCCCGGAGGCACTTAGGACTACTATTCCTAAAGGGGAGGGATATTAGGCTGACTTTGAAGTTTCAAAGGTGAAAAAAGCTAAGGCGACATACAAAACACATAGGGCTGCATATTAAAAAGGGGAAAAGCACGTAAACACTGAAGGCTCATGTATACCTCCTCAAACAAGGTACATAAATAGCATGACTCAAACAACAATCAAGGTCTGAATCTAAAACACTAAGGCAAGGGGAGTTTAAGTTGTTGAAGCAGACCAATTTATTATGTAACTCAGATAAGAAGTCTGAATCAGGCCTGCCTGCTCGTTGTAGCAGTTACTAGTTAACAGAAGCGGGCTCAGTTTTATTTGTTGTTATTACCTTAGGTTTACCTAAGCGTTTGGGTGAGATCCTATGAGCATGGTATCTATTACTGATTCAGAGTGTGGCAAAGCAACAAATTTAAAACGAGCGGTTTGAGATCCTATAGGCATGCTTGCTAAACCGTGTTAACAAGGGGAGAGTAAGTTGTTTTTAAAAAAAACTAGTTCAGAACAGTATGAATTAGGAGGATTTTATGCTAGACTGGTTTCATATTCTACAGACGATGATATACATTATTGCTGATTTTAATCCCTATAGACATGATATCTAGTGTTGCTGATTTTATTTCCTATAGACATGATATCTGGTTGAACGTGAAATGGAAACAGGCAGGATTTTACTCGGGAATTCCTATAGGCATGATTTCTATGCAAATACTGATTTTAACATTATGAACATGAATCTGCTTATAGCCGTTTAGATCCTAAGAAGCATGGTGTCTAAGTGTGGTAACAAACATGCAGTATTTTAAACAAGTCCTATAGGTAGGTTATCTAAATGTAGAGTCAAGCATGCAGAATTTATTAGAGGACAGATCCCATAGGCATGGTGTCTAAATGTAAGTTGAACATGCAGAATTTAAAGTAAGTCCTATAGGCAGGTTATCTAAATGTAGAATTGAACATGCAGAATATAAAACCAGTCATATAGGCATGTTTTCTACCCTTCAAACAGCTGAACATGCATAATTACCCATCCCTTTTTCACTAGCCAACCCCGAGTGTTTATTACAAATTATTACAAACCGAAATAATGAATTACATCAAAAAAAATATAAAACAAAAGAAATTACAACTAGAGGAAGCCTGATTCTTGACTTCCTCTATGAGTTAGGGAATAAACCACCTCAAATGCCATTTGTCGTTTCCAGAGCCTTTCTCAGACCTGGGTGTGTCAAAGTTCCCTAAGGGTCTCAAAGGACCCCGGGAAATGCTTACACCCAAGTTTACAGAACTAGATAGAGATGAGTGCAGTGTGGAAGGGCCAGCCCTTATGTGTCCAAGTTCAGAGGGAACTCATGGGTCCCAAGGCAAGGCTCACACGAGAGGGGCAGAACCTAAGTCTAAGAATATGGTGGAAGTGCAGGAATAGAGATTTAAAACTGAGTGGAGAACAAAGAGGGGTAGGATGATGGGAATGAAGTAGTAATGCACAGAATCAGCATCTTCATACAAAAGGGGGGTCAGGGGTTTGGGAATACATTGCAAGGAGCAATGTCCTTAGGCAGGGATCAAGTTTGGGCATGACCAACAATAGATGGTGCTGGCATGCCCATAAACCAGTCATAGAACACAACACATAGAGGGGATATGGAGGTTATGACCCCAAGGAGGTTGGGTTTGGGTCATGCACAGCAATGTCTAGTGCTGACATGCCCCAAACCAACCATGGAATATCAAACACATAGGGGATATGGGGGTTTAGGATTCATAAGTCATAATAAGTGACTGACAGAGTTCATACATAAGAAAGCATTAATTCAGAAGAGGAAAGGGCAGATTACAGCATGCTTAGTAATGGGACTTGATTAAACACAAGCGGGAAACAAGCAAGGGTGAAGGAAATAGTAAAGAAACATGTTGTTGTTGATGCTGAAAAATTAGTTAGAACATACCAGTAAAGATGCAAATGCCGAAAGAAAAGTAGGCAAGCTTCCCACAGCCTAGCCTTGGCTTTCAGCCGGCTAGGTAAGGCAGCAACACAAGTAGCAACAGAGAAAAGAGAGAGAGTTTTGGTAGAGTGTGTGTTCTGAACTCAAGTGGTTTTATTCCTTGTGTTCGTGTGTTTGAAAGAGGAGGGGTGCAGGGTATTTTTAGCCTTTTGAAAACGAGTGAAGGAGAGGTAACAAGTAAAATCTTAGTGCAAATATGGAAACAATCAGTCAGAATCAATTATACAAGCGATTCCCTTTAATTAAGGAATCACTATTTAACGGATTCAAAATAAGGAAGGAAAACAATTTAGAGACAGCCTGATTATTGCCATAAAAGAAGTAGTAAGAACATTAAGTAAGCAATCGAGTCTAAGTGCAGGAATATACTTATTTTGGAAATAGATTCAGCAAGGTAAATATTATAATAAAGGGAAGGGAATCAATCAATTCTAAACAGGCGAGTAAAATCATGGTTCATAAAAGAAAAGTTTTGAAATCAGTCCCAAGATTGAAGATCAATCAAAGAAGGAACTTCAGCATATAAATAGAGTGAACAAACACTAGACATGCGAGGCCAAACCTATTGGCAAAAGAAACAGCAAAAAATAGTAGCACAAGGTTCAGTAGATAGCAAACATTCGAAGCATAATAATCAAGTAGGTCAGGTCACATTGAATCAATAGTGAAGAGAAATAGAGTATCAGAAGCATGCAAAGGGTCTCACAGTAGCAGATGAGAAAACTTTTTGAAAAGTTAGGGTTTCAAGAGTCGAGTTTTAAAGATAGTAAAAACCCAGAATTAGAGGGATCACATAAAGAAAAGAGATTCTGAAACAAGGAACTTCAAATCGAGCCAGGTATTCAAACGAACCGTTTCAAACCCAAAGACATAGGTTCTTTTCAACAATAGTCGAGCTTAAAAGATGATAAGCAAATAAAATCGAACAAGAACTTAACCAAACAAGCACTTATCTAACAAACAGATTCAGAACTCGAAAGAGACCCAAAAGAAATTAGGGTTTCCAACATACCAACTCATATAGAAGAACAACATGAAAAAAACATAGCAAAATCAGAAACACGTTAAAATCAAAGAAGAGGTTTCGAAATAATATAAAAGAAAAACCCTAATCGGAAAAGATGAAGAGTCACTTTGAAAGAAAAGTCAAAGAGACTCCGAGAAGTACTTAAAAAGTTCATGGCAAGCATAGATCTAAGGTAGATCTGAAAGAAATCGAGAAAGTCTTAGAGATTAGGGTTTCAGAAAAACCCAAGAGCAATGAGAAAGGCCTTGAAACTTACCGATCTAAATAGGAGAGTCAAAGGTCTGACTCGAATGGCCATAGTTGGCCGGAGAAAGGTCAGGGATGACCGGAGAAAGGTCATCCCTTCAAAGTCTGGTCATGAGACCATAGAACCAAACACATATAAGCCATGGAAGGCCGGTACAGGTCTCAGATGACCCTGGAAGGACATGGATTAGGGTGGATTAGGGTGGCGGCGGCTAGGGTTTCGGTGGTGTTGTAGAGAGAATTTGGGAGAGGAGGGATTCAGAGGCGGCGGGTGGTGACAAATGAAAGGGTTGGGGGTAGTTCGGGATTAATTAAGGCAAGGTGTAATAGTGGCCGTTGATCTGAATGATCAATGGCCTAGATTAGAAGGGGTAGGTGGGTCGGCTTATGAAATTGGGTTTAGGCCGATTTAATTTGCAATTGGGTCGGGGTTCAATTGGGGTCAGAATTGGGTTATAATTGAAATGAAATTGGGCCATTATTTAAATAGCCAATTTTTCCTATTTAATTTATAAAAATAATAAATTAATTTCTGGAAATAAATTTAAGGTACTAAAATAATTTATGACATATAATTAGCCATTTAAAAATACAGGACTTGATCTTTATGAATATAAACGTAATTAATCCAAAAAGAGGCTAATGTTGCAATTGTACAATTTTAGCCTTAAAAAATATGCAAAAATTCCCTTTGCTATATTTTAGCATAAACATAAAAGTTCAACAAATGAATCACCAAAACTAATAATTTTAGAAATAATTATTAGATTTTTATGGATAAAATAGGAAAATAAATCGATTTAAAAATCTTTAAAATTAAGGAAAAATAATGGAACACTTGGATATACTTATATATGCATACATATGCCATTTTGAAGGTACTTTGCATATTAAAATATATATAGGCAAAAATTGGGTATCAACAACTAGTTATGTTGAACGCACTTAAGAGTCTGAGTACTATCATTCAACATAAATGTTGCCATTCATACAACTATAGGAGAGTCCAATACAAGTTAAAAGAAAGAATTGAGTCCACGTCATAAACAAAGGCTTGAATTGTTAGAAGGTTATATCATGGATGTTCCGTAGCATCTCCGAAAGACTAAAGTAATAACTAGTACCCTAAGCAGCAAATTGGAAGATAGCTTAAGCCGACTTAAAGGCTGAGAGAAGAGGAAACTAAAGAGTTACATCAGCGAAGTAAATCAGGAGTCTTATTATTAGATCTAGATAATTATAGAAATCGTGATTCAGAACATTGCAGAATCACTCTTAATATCATAGGTAAAAGAGAAATAGTACAACAACCATATTCTATAATGGCCCTACTATAAAGTAAGTTAGAAGATACCAGCCTCATAAGAAGTCACTATGAAGCTCCCACCATAATGTGTATGCATCAAAGGTGCAAGTACTATAGTTGAGCTTTAAGGTGTGGACGTGAATTCTACCTATATGGAAGGAAAGTTATGAAATAGACAGAAGATACAATGCAAGATTTAAAGATAAGAAAGGTAAAGGTAGTTCATATTTCAAGTAGAAGGTTAGAAGCGATGTGATCCAGTATCCACAAATGATAGTTGTATCATTAGTGGCATATTCCCATACATAAAAGTACATCGCAAGTCAACTGATGTAAGCTATGAAATGAGATCATCTGTGAAAGTACATCAAGTAAGTTAATCATGTTAACTTGGAGGTTACAAATACTTAAGATCATGAATACCAAGTACCAAGAGGGTTTGAAGGCTTAGAAGCTAAATGAATTGAAGAAAACAAGTTTCGTCAAAAGTTGACAAGTTGGGAATGTTATAACATGTAATTTTGGGGTGAGACTAGGGTGATTAACCTTATATGGAGATTATGTTATGTGTTATTTTCATCGTATGATAGTCGTGTGTCATGTTTTGAAGTCAAGCGAGTTGTGGAACAAAAGTTGGAAAAGGTCATCACAAGTTACATTCATAAATATGGTGAAAATTAGGTCAAATGTAGTGGAGAGTTTATCCCAATGTACTTGGGATTACAGGATGATCTATCTACTAAATTGAAGATCTACTAGTCTAGTTTCCAATGGATTAAACCATTCATTGATACAACATTAGAGTAGAGAGATATTCACATTTTCGCGAGACTGCGCAGAATGGTAGGTGACAAGTAGGTGCATCACCTTCTTGCCAAAAGGAGATGCCTCAATTAAAAGCCCTAAAGTCGGCCAAGAGGGGAGTTTGAAGGACTTATTAACTAATTTAATTCACTTATTTCTCATACCAAATAATCAGATGGAACCCCTGCACCTCCTCCCAAAAAATCCCACACAAATCCTAGGCTATTTCGGATGTTACGATGTGATTCTAGTGCTGAAAAGCCCGGACAACTTGCTAGTTTCCCTTTCTCCATCTTGTAGCTACGTTGGGGGACTGATTTTGGATGAAGAAGGTGTAGGTTTGGTGGGTTCTACTCAGTCCAAGGTAAATTTATGGTTTTCCTTCCATCATCTATGCTTGTACGAGTTGTAACTCGATCGTAAAGACTACACCTAGCGAGTTTCGGAGGAGTGGTATGTTGTTTGTTGTTGCTTCACTCTTGTCTGATTGTAAACTTAATTTTAAGTTGCATTCATGGCTGTTTTTTTGTATAAGATGCTTAATTATGTACTTTTGGTTGTGTTGCTCAATTTGAAAGAAAATACAAGTGAAACGTGTTTTAGTAAACTGAAAAATCAATTTTGAGTTGTTGAACTTTTGGGACTGTTTTGTGGGCTGTTTCGTGTTGCTGTTGGTTGTCTCTTTTGCTACTATTTTTATGGAGTTTGGTATGATAAAGGGTGTTGAGAAATACCACATAATGGCAGGATAGTTGGCTGGTCGTTCGTATGGTTGTCGTTTTGTGTATGAAGTGATAGGGTATGTTGGGTTGTTTTGTGTTATTTTGTGATGGATATAAGGTTGAAAAATTATGTATATATACTGTTATTTTTGTGTTCTTGTTGTTGTTGGTGTTATGTCGAATTGGGAGGAAGTAATGATTATAGGGGAGATCCTGCCCGTTTTATTATAAAATAAACTTGTCGTTCGTTGTGCGATAGTTGTACCCCCATAAAATGATGATAGTATTGTTATCGTTGTTTTAGATTAAGGTGCAACGAGACTAGTTTAACGTGTTTATTGGACAGATTGTGATAAGATATGTTAAGGCTAAACCTTCATTTTGGCATGATCCCGTAACTACATGCGTTTGATAACGAGGCATAAAGAGAAGTTCTTATTCCTGACTTTATGTACATTATCCTAGTCACATAAGCTACGGTATTCTCCCTTATCGAGACTTCATATTCAATTTAGTTTTGTCTTCTTTCTGCCAAGAGAGCAGAGAGTCTATATATAAACAGTATTACAATATTTTCATGACCATTGAGCTATAATCGATGGGCAGGCCCTTATTAGGCAACCTCTGATCAGATGGTAAGTTATATACCGAGCCTACTGTGGTCGAGCGCCTATGTGCGAGCCTAGAATGGCTGAGATACAGAGCCTAGTATGGTCGAGCGCCTATGAGCGAGCCTACTACGACAGAGCAGCTACACATACCGAGCCTTATAGGGCCAGACAACTATTTTTCTTAGTATATTGAGAGAGTTGAGTCAATATCAGCAGGTAAGCACATCTTCAAATTATATTTGACTTCCCTGTACTTTCAATTATTATATTATCAGTTCAGTTTCAGCTTTCCGTTATTCTGTTGCCTTACATACTCGGTACATTATTTCGTACTGATGTCCCTTTTTGCCGGGGACGCTACATTTCATGCCTGTAGGTCTTGATAGACAGTTGGATAGACCTTCCTAGCAGACAGAGCCAAACATCAGCTTGGTCGGTAAGCTCCACTTCCTCGGAGTTACCTGGTCTAGACCTTGGAGTCCATTTTATATATACAGGTCTGATGGGTAGGTCGAGGCCCTGTCCCGACCATGATATAGTTCAGTTATCTCTAGAGTCTTGTAGACGAGTCCAGTATAATTTGTATATTGGTAGATGTTCATGGCAGCCTCGTCAGCCTGCACAATTTTATATATATATATATATATATATATATATATATATATATATATATATATATATATATATATATATGAGCTTTTGGTTATGTTTACCCCTCAAATGTGAGAGACGATATTTTTAGATGACTCAGAATATGGCCTCATCGGCCTAAGTTGAGGGTTACCCGTCTAGAGTTCACAGTTACAGAGTTGGTACGCTCGGGCCGAGTATAGCATCGGGTGCCGCCCACGCCTTCCCAGGTTTGGGGCGTGACAAACTTGGTATCAAAGCAGTTCTGTACTAGGGAGTCTACATGTTGTGTCTAGTAGAGCCTTGTTCATAGATGTGTTGTGCACTACATTATATAAACAGGAAGCTACAAGGCATTTAGGAGTATGTTACCTTTCTTTCAAATCCACATCGTGCTATAGAGCTGAGTCATAAGAGTTCTAGCCAAGACTTATGTTTTCTAATTATAAAGATGCTTGCAATTTGAAGAGTTATAGCTAGCCAGAAGGCTACTGCAGCAGCAAGTTAGGGCAGTAGTAGAGAGAGAATTCTTGACAATGTGGCCTAGTTTGAGGCCCTATTAGATCGTGCATACCGGATGTGCGAATTTCCTACTTAAGACCCTATGACAGGAATATCTAATATACCTCACGAATAGCAGGACATGGGAGTATTAGAAGGTAAAAGTATAAGTTTCAACAGATAATAGAAGCAAGGTGGAGAAGGGTACAAGGTACCCAGTTAGTGAAGATTATCAGTTTTAAAATTCAGGTAGAAAATATAAGTATTTGAGTTACCGTCAACAGTAATAGAAGTATGTACAATTGGCCACACCCATCTCAGTTATGCCCTATGGGAGCTAATATATATAATTTAAGAGAAGGATATGATATCAAGATCCAGCTTGAGTTAGAGTAACCCGAAATGGTGGATTGAGCTACGGGAGCTAAAAGTGAAACCATGTTTTGTTGGAGTTTTCAGAATAAAGTGATAGACATAAGTATTAGCAGGAGAATAAGAAGAGAGTAAACGAAGCATTATGAGTTAGGTATGATAAATGGGTGATAATGGTAAATCAAAATATGGTAGGATGACAGAGTCTATGGTCAAGTGAAGGAAAAGAAAAAAGGTGACATGCCTGGAGATAATAAAAGAGTATAAGCCAAAGACATATCCTTCTTTCGAGAAAATGAGTTAGCGACTCCAACGTAATTACCAGAAGGCTAAGTTAGACCCCTCAGAGTAATAAAAATCAGCACAGGCTAGTAAACAACATGAATTAGGGACCGGAGGATTTGATAATAGTTGACATCGTGAAAATTTTAGCGATCGTGTTCCGGCAAAAATAGAATGGACAGCTAGAAGAATAACCTTTAAAGATCATTCAGGAAGACGCTTTCCTAAAGCAAGCACTGTGAGCAGAGTTAAGCTTAAGGAACTAAGCGTGTCAATTACACTAGGTGTCACCCTCGCACGTAGGAAATTTAATTATCCATGGTAGTGAAGGACTACCACAAGGCGATTAAGAGTCAGTGAAGATCTGAAAGGATGCCGAAGATGAAGAGGTAAATTATTTGTAGGTGAATCTTCATAGCATTAAATGTTAGTACTCCCATAAAGGAGGGAAGATGGATGATATGGTATTAAGTCGGAGGTAAGTTGTTCAGGTAACTATGGAATAGTAAAGGAAGAATGCGGTAAAAGGCAAAAAGAGTGAGATTGAATATATTTAGATCATACATATATACTACGACTCCAAAAAAACTCTGTAAGCACGATGCCGCGGAGAGGCAGTAAGGGTTCCCGGCCAGGATGTTATTGATAAATAAGTGTAAATGGGCACTTGATACATTAGAAGCTAGTGCGAAAGGTAAGTTAAGGCAAAAGACAAGACCCAGAATATAAATATGAGCATGGACTAATGAGTAGTTAGTAATTGATTCAGGAAGAGCCTAGTTATGGATATATAAGAGGTCCATATAAATTAGCAGATATGGCAAGATAAACATAAAGAAACCCAGCATGGGAAATTTAGTCTGACAGATATGACATCGTAATCCTTGAGAAATGTTCAGATAGAGTTGGGGTAGTTAAAGGTACCGTATAAGTACTACGAAAATAAAAGAGTGTGCCACTAGGGAAATAGTCAAAATTTCAGTTCTAAAGTGACACTACGAGCACAAAGGCACATAGGTAAGTAACTAAGGATAATTATAGGAAAGTAAGACCATCAAAAGCTCTTTCCAATATATGATGTAATAAGCTCGCTGCTTTACAGGAGTCAAAGGGTCTCCCCTGAATGCTAGAGCGAAAGACAGGCTGATGAAATAAGGACGAAGGCTTCAACATAAGCATAGTTACCTAAAGAAGAAATGATCTTGGAAGAACAGTCTCACTACAACATTGTATGCACTCCATAATAAAGTGGCACCTATCGTGACCAATGAATGGGAAGAAAAATGAAAGGTAATATTCGTGATCATAGGAGTTGCACAATATTCCATCATGTGTGAGAACTGAGATAAGCCTAAGTATTCATGCAACAATTGCCAGAAAGACCCGGATGAGTAATTGCTTACGTTTAAAGAAAGCTGAGAAGGCACGAAAGGAATTATTCGATAAATAACCCAGAACTAGTTACGTTGAACGCACTTTAGAGTCTGAGTACTATCCATTCAACATATATATTGCCATTCATACAACTATAGGAGAGTCCAGTACAAGTTAAAAGAAAGAATTGAGTCCATGTCACAAACAAAGGCTTGAATTGTTAGAAGGTTATATCATGGATGTTCCGTAGCGTCTCCGAAAGGATAAAGTAATAACTAATACCCTGAGCTGCAAATTGGAAGATAGCATAAGCCTACTTAAAGGCTCAGAGAAGAGGAAACTAAAGAGCTACATCAGCTAAGTAAATCAGGAGTCTTATTATTAGATCTAGATAATTATAGAAATCGTGATTCAGAACATTGCAGAATCACTCTTAATATCATAGGTAAAAGAGAAATAGTACAATAACCATATTCTATAATGGCTCTACTATAAAGCAAGTTAGAAGATACCAGCCTCATAAGAAGTCACTATGAAGCTCCCACCAGAATGTGTATGCATCAGAGGTGCAAGTACAATAGTTGAGCTTTAAGGTGTGGACGTGAATTACACCTATATGGAAGGAAAGTTATGAAATAGACAGAAGATACAATGCAAGATTTAAAGATAAGAAAGGTAAAGGTAGTTCATATTTCAAATAGAAGGTTAGAATCGATGTGATCCAGTATCCACAAATGATAGTTGTATCATTAGTGGCATATTTTCGTACGTAAAAGTACATCACAAGTCAACTGATGTAAGCTATGAAATGAGATCATCTATGAAAGTACATCAAGTAAGTTAATCATGTTAACTTGGAGGTTACAAATACTTAGGATCAAGAATACCAACTACCAAGAGGGTTTGAAGGCTTAGAAGCTAAATGAATTGAACAAAATAAGTTTCGTCAAAAGTCGACAAGTTGGGAATGTTATAACATGTACTTTTGGGGTGAGACTAGGGTGCTTAACCTTATATGGAGATTATGTTATGAGTTATTTTAGTCGTTTGTTAGTCGTGTGTCATGCTTTGAAATCAAGCGAGTTGTGGAACAAAAGTTGGAAAAGGTCATCACAAGTTACATTCATAAATATGGTGAAAATTAGGTCAAATGTAGCGGAGCATTTATCCCAATTTACTTGGGATTACAGGATGATCTATCTACTAAACTGAAGATCTACTAGTCTAGTTTCCAACGGATTAAACCATTCATTGATACAACATTACAGTACAGAGATATTCACATTTTTGCGAGACTGCGCAGAATTGTAGGTGACAAGTAGGTGCATCACCTACTTGCCAAAAGGAGAGGCCACAATTAAAAGCCCTAAAGTCGTCCAAGAGGGGAGTTTTAAGGACTTATTAACTCATTTCATTCACTTATTTCGCATACCAAAAAATCAGATTGAAGCCCTGCACCTCCTCCCCAAAAATCCAACACAAACCCTAGGCTATTTCGGGTGTTACAATGTGATTCTAGTGCCGAAAAGCCCGGACAGCTTGCTAGTTTCCCTTTCTCCATCTTGTAGCTGCGTTGGGGGACTGATTTTGGATGAAGAAGGGCTAGGTTTCGTGGGTTATACTCAATCCAAGATAAATTTATGCTTCTCCTTCCATTATCTATGCTTGTACGAGTTGTAACTCGATCGTAAAGACTAGACCTAGCGAGTTTCAAAGGTGTGGCATGTTGTTTGTTGTTGCGTCACTGTTGTCTGGTTGTAAAGATAATTTTAAGTTGAATTAATGGCTGGTTTATTGTATACGAGTCATAATTATGTGCTTTTGGTTATGTTTATCAATTTGAAAGAAAAGACAAGTGAAACGTGTTTTAGTTCATAAATACGCGGTATTTTAGCTCGGGCCTTATTTTATCTCAAAATGTCGAACTTCGACGAAAATTCATTTTTGTTGATTCCCACCCTCTCACCTCCACGAGTTTACTTATCGCTTGTTTGAAATAGTACAATACCTATAATCTCACAATAATCTCATTCCCGAACTTACGTCGATTAACTACGATGAAACTTTATCACACGAAAATACAGGATGTAACATCTCATTTCCGAGCTTCCATCAATTTACTTATGGCGTACTTTCACGTACGAAAACGTGGGGTGCAACAGCGAGACTTTTCTAGATGTGTTTCCTACAGACCTGTCGGGCGTGCCACCCGACAGGGATATTGATTTTGGTATTGACTTGGTGCGGGGCACTCAGACCATTTCTATTTCTCCGTATCGTATGGCACTAGCAGATTGCAAGGAATTGAATAGCAGCTTCAGGAGCTTTTTGATAAGGGGTTCATTCGGCCTAGTATGTCGCCTTGGGGTGCACTGGTTCTGTTTGTGAAGGAAAATGATGGTACCATGCAGATGTGCATTGACTATATGCAATTGAACGTTAAAATTAAGAACAAGTATCCGTTGCCGCTCATTGATGACTTATTTGACCAGCTTCAGGGAGCTAAAGTGTTCTCTAATATTGATTTGAGGTTCGGGTATAACGAGTTGAAGATTCGGGGCTCTGGTATTCCAAAGATGGTATTCAGGACCCGCTCTGGTCACTATGAGTTCTTTGTGATGTCTTTAGGGTTGACCAATGCCCCAGCAACATTCATGCATCTGATGAATAGCATATTCCAGCCACATCTTGATTCGTTTTTCATACTATTTATTAATGATATCTTGGTGTGCTCACGTAGCCAAGAGGAGCACGCACATCATCTGAGGATTGTACTACAAACATTAAGGGAGGAGAAGCTTTATGCTAAGTTCTCCAAGTCTGAGTTTTGGCTTAGTTCGATAGCGTTTTTGGGGCACGTGGTGTCCAGTGAGGGGATCAAGGTGGATACGAAGAAGATTGAGGCGGTCCAAAGTTGGCCAAGACTATCTTCAACTACCGAGATTTGGAGTTTTCTTGGCTTTGTCGGAAATTATCACCGCTTCGTAGTGGGTTTCTCATCCATTACAGTGCCCTTGACAAGGTTGACCCAGAAGGGTGCCCCTTTAAGATAGTTTGATGAGTATGAGGAGAGATTTCACAAGCTCAAGACTGCCTTGACCACAGCTCCAGTTCAAGTTTGCCTTCAGCATTGGGTTCTTATACAGTGTATTGTTATGCTTCTCTAATTGGCATTGGGTGTGTCTTGATGCAGGAGGGTAGATTGATTGTTTATGATTCACGCCAGTTGAAGCCTCGTGAGAAAAACTACCCCATTCATGACTTAGAGTTGGTAGCCATCGTTCATACATTGGAGATTTGGAGGCATTATCTCTACAGCATATTGTGAGGTATTTATAGATCATCGGAGTCTTCAACACTTGTTCAAGCAAAAAGGATCTAAATTTAAGGTAGCGGAGATGATTCGAGCTGTAAAAGACTATGATATTACCATTTTATCATCCCAGGAAGTCCAATGTGGTGGCCGATGCCTTGAGTAGAAAGGCGATGAGTATGGGTAGCCTTGCATATATTCCTGTTGGTGAGACACTACTTGCATCAGATGTTAAGGCCTTGGCCAATCCGTTTGTGAGGTTAGAAATTCCGGAGCTAGTCGGCTCTAGCTTGCATGGTTTCTCAGCCTTCTTTATATGATCGCATCAGAGAGTGTCAATATGACGACCCCTATTTGCTTGTCCTTAAGGACACGGTTCAACACGGTGATGCCAAGGAGGTTTCTATTGGAGATGATTGGGATGTTGTGGATGCAGGGTCGGATATGTGTGCCCAATGTAGATGGGTTACATGAGTTGATTCTTGAAGAGACCCGCAGTTCGTGGTATTCCATTCTTATGTGTGCTACAAAGATGTATCAGGACTGGAGGCAACACTATTGGTGGAGAAGAATGAAGAAGGATATAGTGGACTTTGTAGCTCAGTGCTTGAACTGTCAGCAGGTTAAGTAAGAGCATGAGAGGTTGGGCGGTTTGCTTCATAGGCTTGAGATCCTGAGTGGAAATATGAGCGTATAACCATGGACTTCATAGTTGGGCTCCCACGGACTTTGAAGAAATTTGATGCTATTTTGGGTGATTATGGACTGGTTGACTAAGTCCACGCACTTCATTCCATTTGGTACTACCTATTCTTCGGAGCGTTGGCTGAGATCTATATCCACGAGATTGTTCGCCTGCATGGTGTGCCGATCTCTATTATTTTGGATCGGGGCATGTAGTTCACATCACAATTTTGGAGAGCAGTGCAACGAGAGCTAGGTACATGGGTTGAGTTGAGTACAACATTCCACCCTCAGATAGTCGGATAGTCCGAGCGCACCATTCAGATATTGGAGGATATGCTACGCGCTTGTGTTATGGATTTCGGGGGTTCTTGGGATCAGTTTCTACCGCTTGATGAGTTTGCCTACAACAGCAGCTACCAATCAGTATTCAGATGGCTCCGTATGAAAGAGACAGTATCAGTCTCTGGTTGGTTGGTTTGAGCCCGGTGAAGCTAGGCTATTGGGTACTACTTAGTTCAGGATGCTTTGGAAAAGGTTAAGTTGATTCAGGATCGGCATCACACAGCCTGAATGTTTGTGATGTTGCTTACATGGTAAGAGAGAAGGTATTGCTTAGAGTTTCACCCATGAAGGGTGTTACAAGATTTGAGAAGAAGGGCAAGTTGAGCCCTCGGTATATTGGCCCTTGTGAGGTGCTTGAGAGGATTAGAGAGGTAGCTTACAAGCTTGCATTGCCACCTAGTCTATCGAGTGTTCACCATGTGTTTCATGTTTCCATGCTCCAAAAGTTTCAGTGATCCGTCTCATGTTTTGGACTTCAGCATGGTTCAGTTATATGGGGATTTGACTTATGATGTGGAGCCGGTGGCCATTTTGGATCGGTAGGTTCAGAAGTTGGGATCAAAGAATATAGCTTCAGTAAAAGTATAGTGGAGAGGTCGCCCGGTCGAGGAGGCTACTTAAGAGACCGATCAGGAGATGCGGAGCAACTATCCACACTTATTTGTGGCTCCGAGTATGATTCTAGACCCGTTCGAGGACGAACATTTGTTTAAGTGTAGGAGAATGTAACGACCCGGTCGGTCGTTTTGAGTATTATACTCCTGTTTCCCAATTAATTGCTTATTCTCTGTTTCCCAATTAATTGCTTATTCTGTGTTCGTCTATCGTTATGTGACTTGTCGGGGTGGTTGGTTTTGTTCCGGGGGATGTTTCAGAATGAATTGGGACACTTTGTCCCAAGGTTAGAAGCCTACGTTGAAAGATTTGACGGGGTATTGACTTATGTGTAAACGACTCCAGAATGGAGTTTTAATGATTCTGATAGCTCCGTTTGGTGATTTTGGACTTAGGAGCGTGTCCGGATATTGATTTGGAGGTCCAAAGGTCGTTTTGGCTTGAATTGGGCGAAATTTGGAAAGTTGAAGGTTTGGAAAATTGAGAAGCTTGATCGAAAGTTGACTTTGTTATTATCAAGCTCGTATTTTTGTTTCGGAACCTGGAATAGGTCCATTGTGTCATATATGACTTGTGTGCAAAATTTGAGGTCAATCGGAGTTGATTTGGTGGGTTCGGCATTGGTTTTAGAAGTTAGAAGTTCAATAGTTCAGTAGGCTTGAATTGAAGCGCAATTCGTATTTTGGATGTTGTTTTATGTGATTTGAGGCTTCAACTAAGTTCATATGGTGTTTTAGGATATGTTGGTATGTTTGGATGGGGTCCTGAGGTCCTCGGGTATGATTCAGATAATGTTCGACTCCTTTTTGGACTTGTTGGACTACTATTATGTCTGTTGCTGGTTTCCTTATACGCGACCGCGAGTGGAGGTCCGCGATTGCGAAGGGTTGCTTGGGTGACTGGTTAAATTGTTCTACACGTTCGCGAGAATTAGTTTGCGATCGCGAAGCTTGGGGAGTTAGTACTACGTGAAGGCGTGAGAGGTGCCGCATTCGTGAAGAAGGAAAAGGAGACCTGGGATGTCTAACGCATTGTTCTACGTGGTCGTACGTTTGTGTCTGCGATCGCGTACCTTTGGGGGAATTAATCACCGCGTTCCCGATGGATTCCTCACATTCGCGAAGAGTATTTTTGAGGGCAGCATTTTCTGTTCTATGCGATCGCGAAGAGGAAAAACTGGGCAGACTATTTACTTTCAAAAATGAGGGTTAGAGTATTATTTCACTTTTAGACTTTGGGAGCTCGGATTGAGGCAATTTTAGGAGAGATTTTCTAGGAGTTCATTGGGGTAAGTGATTCTAACTCGGATTTGATTAATATACATAAATCTATCATTGTTTTTACCATTTAATTAGTGCTTTGGGTTGGAAAAACGGGGGAAATTTGGGGAAACTTTATAAGCCATATTTTGAGGTTTTGAAAGGCGATTTGAGGTTGGAATTGGATAATTTTGGTATGGTTGGACTTATTATTGAATGGGCATTTAGATTTTGTGAGTTTTGTCGTGTTCAGAGATGTGGGCCTAGGGTTGACTTTTTGACTTTGGTTAAAGAACTTAGCTTTATCGTATGGAATCTATTCCTATAGCTTGTATTGACTGTATTAAGTTGTTTGTGGCTCGATTCGAGTCGTTCGAAGGCCGATTTACGAGGCAAGGGCTTGTTGGAGTTGTGATTTTCGTGGTTTGAGGTAAGTAATACTTCTATACTTGGTAGTAAGGGTATGAATCCCTGAAATACGTGTTATGTGGTTGGTGTTAAGGTGACGCACATGCTAGGTGACGGGTGTGTGGGCGTGCACCGCAAAAATTGTGACTCGATTGATTCCGTGGTATCGTGTAGTTATCAAACCTTATTGCTATAAATGCAATCCCTACGTATTAGAGTAATTGAGCTACGATCTATGTTAGAAATCATGTTTAGGCTAATGCTTATTCCGTTCGGACCCGCTGAGGTCATTTTTGCTATTGAATTCTTTGCTTAAACTGCAATTCTATACTCAATCACATTCATCATTTGAAGATCATATCTCAGTCTTTGTTGTCATTGAATGTTTCATCATGTTATAATTGTTTGGGCTGACTGGCATGAGATTTGTGAGCCTCAGAGACTAGAGAGATTGATGACTGAGTTGGGCCTGAGGGCCGTGAGTGATATTTATGGGATCGGGCTGCACACCGCGGTAGGTTTTATTGATTCATTATGGGATCGGGCTGCACGCCGCAATAGGTTTTATTGATTCATTATGGGATCAGGCTGCACGCCGCATCAAGTTTTAGTGATTCATGACGAGATCGGGGTGCATGCCGTAGCAGGTCATGTTATCTTATATTAGCACTTAGGCAAGATCCACCCCTCCGGAGTCTGACATACTAGCAGTGAGTGCATGTACCGTACATTGCTGAGTGATTGAGTGGGCTGAGTGATTGAGAGTGATGAGTAGTGAGTGTGAGATAGTGAGATTGAGTACTCTGAGAATGTGATTACACGAGTTTTTCGTTGTGATGCATTACATGTGACATGCATATTTGACATGTAGACATAGAGATGTAACATTCCTCATATCAGTTATACTTGGTATATTTTATCAGTGTTGAGCTTAAACTGTTAAACTTGAAAGCATGTCTACATTTTTGTACTTTGTACAAATTGATTATGGGATTTCATTGAGTTATTACTGTCATTTCCATGTTATATCAATATTGTTATTATCTGGATTTGGACTATACCTTTATAAGCTCGTCACTAGTGTTAGCCCTAAGGTTAGTCTTGTTACTTATTAAGTATATTGGGTCGGTTGTACTTATACTACACTCGACACTTTGTGTGAAGATGTAGGTACATCTGGACACGATGGTTTCTTTACTTGGAGAAGTATCTGCTTGGAGACTATTAAGGTAGCTGCTATGGCGTCCACAGACATCGACTCTCCTTCTTTTCAGTTTATTTAGCACTATTCCATCTGTCCTGACAGTTGTATTAGAAGTTTTTACTGTGTTGACACTTAGTAGCTCATGTACTCGATGACACCTGGATTTTGGGGGATTCTGTAGTTGAGTCGCACTTGTCGTATCAATTATTTATGAGATTTTTCACTGTTAAACTTATTACAACATGATTTCATTTTAAAATTTGCAGTTATTTTGTTATTGTCGGCTTGCTTAGTTCTGTGATAGGCACCATCACGACATCTTGAGATTTGGGTCATGACAATAAAGTGCAAGAGTATAGACAAGCTCAGAGCGATGCCTCATTGTACCTAATTGGGTGTAGTGCCTCTGGAGTTGAAGAGTGACTCCGTAGAAGATGTGCCCCAGCTGCTCCTTCGAATAGTTGCTTCGATGCCTCCCTGAATGTTTGCGAGACAGCTGTTGTGGTTCTCTCCCAATTGACTATAGGGATGTTTTTATGCGACCTTCCAGATGTCCACAGGACCTTTGGTGATCGCCCCCGGCTATTAGTCGGGGCGATTATCTGATTAAGATATAGAAATATTGTCAGAGTAGTGTTGTCATAAAATGATTAAATTAAAAAGTTATTGTACAACTAGTACTCCATAGATTGTTTGATTGATGTTCCATAATGTCAGATATCGGATGTTATTTCCCGTGTAGTCCCAGGATGATGAACCTTTCGGCTGTCCACAGGAACCATTTGATGATCGTCGCCGGTTGACAACCGTGAATGATATTCTGACATGAATATGGAAAAGTGGTGAGAGCAGCGAAGTCATGAAAAATGATGGAATTCATTGTAAAACTGCTACTCCCCTGATTATCTTATTGATGCTCCACCAGGTTCAAGACCAGAAGTTATCTCATGTTAAGTCCCCAGGGTGATATTCCTGCAAAACTCGGAGGAGAAAATGTTAGAGACCCTCTCAGGCAAAGTTATAAACTTAAGAGGGTACAAAGTTAGGTCGTGCAGCCAATTATGTATTCGATTGTGAACGGGAATGTGATGTTGGCATTCCATGAAGGTCCTAAAGATGATGTTGTCCTTCCTGCGTCCAAAGAAAAATTCTTAGATTTTAGGAAGGGAAATCAATTTGCGTGACTCGAGGCTTTGCTTGCTCCTCTTTTGTCTAAACCATGCGAGTACGACACTTCTTGAAGGCTGAATAACAACCTTCCCCTGTTAACGAAAGTGGATTGGCTTGTATTGAATCTCTGAATTCGGAAAGTGGGTATGAACAACATGACTCCATAGCCAGATGCTTGAAAAAACGACTTGCATCCCGTATGTTGGGATTTAAGTTGAGTGAGGGTCAGAGTAAGGTTGGCATGGTATTTTGATGTTTGGATTTTGGGTGAAATTTGGTTGACACCCTCGGAGATTTCTGGGTTGAGAGCATCATTGCGTTGTTCCAAAATTACCGTCCCAATTTTTCGTACTGAGGAAATTTGAAATAGTTGGGAGACCGAATCCTTATATAGAGTTGCCTACATATCTTGCCATGGCAAGAATAAGATCAAAACGTAGTTCGGGCCAACTACTAAAACTATGAGATCTGTATGGTTATCAAGAATGAGCGATCATTCCTTGAGAAAAGTGTGACTATGAATGAATGTTCCTGGGTAGGTGGGTGGAGACTGGTAACTCATGGATAAGAGAGCCGGTAGCATAGTGCATGGATCTGTCTCAAATGTTGAAAGTCAGTAATAGTGTAAGATCCGGTTAAAAAGAATACGTCAAATCAGTGGAAGATATACCGAGCTAGATTGATGTATCTTTGAAAAGGATGGTAGAGTCTAAATAACGGTATGATTATGGTTGATGGTCATGAATGCTAGGATGGATATGTGTATTTGAAAGGTCTAAGGTTAAACACAAGTCAACCAGAGTTTAGTTAGATAAAGAAAACCTAGTAGTGGATAACAAGTAGGAGGTACATGTTACAAATAAAGAATACATAAAAATAGCAGACAAGGAATATAACACGTAAAGAATGGGTAACATACAAAAAATATGTAACAAGTAAAGGATATTCAAGAATCAATCCAGCTAAAGCAATCTGCAAGATTGTGTATACAATAACCTAGAAATTCTAAAGTAGAATTATCTAGATTCGAACATGAGTTAAGGACAACTGCGAGATGGTACGTAGTTAACCTCATATGCCAGTCACTGAAACTAGAGAGTTTTGAAAGAAGGTTTGGAGGGGTGAAAAGACAACCCTCGTGTGACTTGTGTGTGATTGTGCTCGACCAAAAGTCGATAGAGAAGTGATGATAATTCAATAAGGCAGTACCATAAGCATGTGACAATGAATATACAACATGGGCATCTGTGAAAGCATATACAACATGAGCATATGTAAAAAAGAATACACAAGATAAGCATATACAAAGAACGTACAACATAGGCAAGTCATATGTAGCCTGAAGCACGCAACCGAGAATACACGACTTGAAGCACGTAACAGAGAATATGCGGCTTGAGGCACACGACAAGGAATATACAACTCGAGGCAAATGACAAAGAATATACCACTTGAAGCGCATGACAAAGAACAGACCACATTGAAGCATTCGGCGAAGAATATACGACTTGTAGCAGAGAATATACATTTCAAAGCAAAGAATATACAACTTGAAGCAAAGAGTATACAACTTGAAGCATGTGACAGAAAGAACAGAAGTTGGAGTATTGGAGGACTTGTAATCCCTCAAGTAATTGATCGAATCCGTTGTGGTTAGAACCTGAAGTAATCCCAACAGAGTCGCCATGTTGTTGCACCATATTTTGCACAAGTCAAAACAATGTACAACTTATAGTACTCTATGAGGTTAATTGATGTTTGGAGTCGCCACCTAGTATTTAAGGTATACTAGGACACCTATACTACACTATGTAATGTACATTTGATTATGGTCTGCGAAACCATTGAGATTCTAGGTAAGGGTTCAAATTATTTCAAGGGGGAGGTGTTAGGCATCCCTCAAGATTCAAAAAAATGTGGTTACGCTGGACTCGATCAAATAAGAGAGGGATTAAATGAATATTCATTATTATCACAAAGAATTCAAATAGGAGAATGATTAACATGTACCCAAATAAATAATTAAATACATAATGAATTATGTGCAAATGAAGTAAGCCATTGACTTTGTGTTTTGAAAACGGAATGATTAAGGTATACTGAATCATACAGAATATATGAAATGAAATATACAAAGAGTCATGTTTTGAAAGAACGTACTAAGTGTGAAAATTACTTTAGACGAAGAATAAATATGTAACAAAATATGTAACACGAATAGAGTATGAAAAGTATTAAAAAAAAAAATTAGAGAATCGTATTGTAGTATGAGTTGAATAATATAAAAGAGTTGTGCTTAATGAATGCATATTAGATCAAAGTATTTAAACAAATATTTGAATTTCATAAGAATAATCTTAAAAGAATCGACTTATGATTTGAAGATAAAACATTGAACGAGTGACTAAACTATGAGAGAACATGTATCAAGGAGTAAGATGAAAGGAGAAGAATAATTATTTGCATATGAGTAATTTGATCCAAAAAAACAAAGTCCGAAAATATTAACATGAATGAATATAATGAATTAGATTACAAATATGTGTGTATAACAAGATATTCTAAAGTATGGAAATATTAATCCAAAACAATTAGCCTATGATGGAATTATAATATTAATTAGTAAGAGAATATTCACAAATTAATTAGTATAGATGGAATAATGTAAGAATGTGATCAAGTATGATGACGAAAAGATCCTAATAATTTCATGAATTATGTTAAAGTCGACTTTATGTATTTTTGCAAGTGACAAGCTATTTAGAGTTATTAACTTCATTACAAATAGTTAAACGATTAAGTTAATGATTGACCTAGCATGATATCCTAAATGTAGTTAATCTAGCATATACAAGTGGGTCTAAACTAAGCACATAAGTAAAAGTAAACACGTCAAAAACTTGTTGGTTCCTCCGGTACATGCAAATATACGTGGCCGTCAAGTAATAAAGTGACTCAAAAGTCGGATGTCGAACCCACAGAGAATTATAACAATCGTTACTAAGCAAATAAAAATCAATTTAATGTCCAAGATAATCGAGAGTGGTCCTTTTCTATTACAACTACTATTGCAAAATTTAAATACGTAACCAAGGGAAATATAGATAAGGTTGTAGTCGGTTTATCAATCCTACTGAGTTCGTAATTAAACCAGTTAATCCAAATTATCTATGATTGCTAGTTGACCGTATCGTTTATACAAAAAGTATGTTCCCATAATACTATCTGTCTATCTATAATATACCAACCATATATTCCTATGGTCTTCAATCTATAATGAATGAATATAATACGATATTCAACTAAGCAAGACTACTAGGTATATTCCTATCCAAACCGCAAAATCTTTCCCCGAGCCACGGTCTTAGAAACAAGCTCTCTGTAATTCCACTCTAATCTAAATACGGCTTTTCCAAGCATAGCATTAATAGAAAATAGAACTCAACTGCTGGCCAAACAATTAAGCAATTATGCACAGAATTAGAGAAATAACCAAAGATGACAACTCGAATTAACGGTAATATAATTAATGAACTTCAATATTCATGACAACCACAACCCTAGAAAGCGATGCTTAGCTCGACATAGACATGGTAGCAAAAAACCAAATCATCAAAAAAGTAAAGATTACTAAGTTTGATGGAAGAAAGATGGAATCTGATGAATTCCGGCCTCCACGGCGACTCCGTGCTCTTACTAGGTCTAAAGTTTGTCAAAAGTCCTTAAAATAATGTTTTTACATGTAATTATACCAAGTAAGCTTGGGCTAAGACAAAATCTCCTTTTCCTATCCGAAAGAGGAAAACTTACAAACTTATTGCTTTTCATGCGTTACACTGTGTGTACCCCCGTGCATCGCACTACTGCTTTTTCCTATCAGACAAAAAAAACCATGTTTTTGAACTTTGGAAATTTCTAACATAAAATTACACTAATGCCTCGCACTGTGCGTCGCACAGTGCCTCGCACTAGTGCATTTCTTGAGCAGTTGCTTCTTCCTTGAATTTTGACGTCCAGAATTGATCCTCGACCCCCGAACACGATCTCGACTTAATCCCTTGGGCTTTTACTCAGACTTCAAAACTCCAAATAGCTCGAATTCGTTTCATAACATCTACATAGCTCAGAATTACTCCTACAAGGCATAAAACACACAATTAGTGCAAAACACTAGCGATTAAAGCTCAAAATCAATTAAAGTATAGCAAATTAGAGTATAATAAGCAACTAAAATACGTAATTATAGCCTACCATCAACACCCCACACTTAAACCATCGCTCGTCCTCCAGCAATCAAACTACACTTTATATAGACACGACCTTTTAAAATAATTCTCTTAACTCATCATACCAAGAATCTTTAAAATAGACTAAGCACAACAGTGTAACATCTTCACGTCAAGATTTGACTTACAAGTACCATGCATTATCCACAACTCACTCACTTACTCTAACATAGAGTTCAATGACATTACCTTTCCTTCATGAATCAAGTGCCCTCACATAACAAAAGAGAGTCGTTCCACACACAATGAAATTTAAGAACAATTAGGAACTCAAGATAGAAGAATTCACTCACTCTCAGAAATAACATTCATATGCCACAAAAGATGCACCATAGGCTTGACCGCAATATACTACTCTACTAATCGAGCACATTCAGTCTAGGATCAAGTAGGACTTTAATTGGTTGTGTTTACCTTGAAAATGGCAATAATAATTAGATTTGATTTTGTGGTTCTAAAAATACGTAATTTATTTTTATGCTAGTTGTTAGGCAATAGATGATAAGTAAGAGACTGGAAAATAAGATAAGAGCTTGAAGATAGTATAGTAACCAAACCGAATGACTGGAAATTGGGGCCTCGAGCTGGCATATACGGGGCTTCGAGGTCGAGTTGGATGCTTAGCCAAGGGCAGTCGATGAAGGACTAACAATTATGAGAGCTTTGATGGAGGCTCTTTATGATCAAATAAATAAAGAACAATTAATAAAATATAATAAATGCAAGTAAGATAGTGAATGCAGGCAATAGAATCAAATAGAGAGTATGTTTAAGTTAGAGAGCAGAGAATTTTCTTGTTCTTGTATTGAATGTTGTGTGTTACATAATGTTGAGGACCCCCTTTATATATGAGGGGGGATCCCAACATGATACATGTGTAATTATTACAAAAAGTTTCCGGTTCAACTGCCCAACAGTCTGGTACAGGCTGACACTATTTACGTGGGCGTTGTCAGAAGGATACTGCTCCTAGGGAACCTCCCGCTCATTCGGGATAACCATCGGTTCGTGCTGCCCCGATATCGGGCACAAAGAACCTTCGAGGACTACGAACCTCGAGTTGTCCCCTAGGCCTTTCAAGGTGAAGCTACAGGTTGCCTCGTCAATCGTGAAATTGGTCTATCCGATCTTAGCCGTATACAGATAGTCCCCGCGTTTCTTAGAGTAAAATGATAAGAAACGACCTTGAAATCTTGCCCCTTCGGCGCTTTCATCGAGGCTGTAGTTGCGTGATGCCAGGCGATTGATGTAACAAACAGGGCTTCTAAAGGTCGCGTCTATACAACCCTTAAAGCCTTCGAATTAATTACAGCGGTTGGCTGTCCTTTGGTTTGCTCACATCGCACATGTTAGGCTTCTATAAATACTCATTTCTTCATCCCTTCCTTTCTACTGCACCGTCAAGCTCTCAAGAGAGTTCTTCTTTCGTCCTACCTCTCTCTCGTGTTCTTTTCTGAAGCACGATTTTCGTTTCTCCTCTGTAATCCTTTAGAAAAAATGGCGAATACTTCCACCTCTGTCCCTCATGAAGATGTGTCTTCCTCTTCCATGTGTTCATCTAAGGGTAAAGCAACAACGGCCCCTAGCGTTGGAGAATGCGTTCTAGAAGCCTTTGGGACGACCTCTGATTTTAAGGTCGACAAACCTTCTTCGAAGCCGGGACGATGTGAACCTGCGTCCTGATACATCAATTTAATAACAGACACCGAAAGGGTGAAAATCGACTGCCGTTGGGGGGATGCAGTGTTAGTGGAGGTTCCTTCTCAGGGGGAGGACATAACGACGTACCAAGCGAACTTTCGCAGTGTGTATACTTATCCATTTACCCTTGGCCCAGTGGAGCCATCCATGCCTTCGATAGACCCCGTGATCCTCGACTTCTGCAAATGATACCAAGTGACTCTCGGCCAAATTCATCCGTCATTCTGGCGCATCGTTTAGATGACCAAGTATTATGCGAACATGATTAAGGGAATTCCCTTCACCCTTGACCATCTGATCAGAATGTACAGTCCCTGACTCTTTCGTGGAGGCCTAATTAAGCTCCGCTGTCGGGCCTCGAGGGCCTTCTTTGCTTGCACTGACGAGGTTAGGAACGGGGGGTAGATGAGCCGTTTCGTCCGAGTTAGGATTTCGAATTTGATCCCTGCGGAGAGGATGTCGTTCCCCGAAAGGTGGAACATGAAGTGTAAGTAGATATGCTTAATTAAATGTTCTCTTTTTCCCTTTGGGTGCATACCCTTATGAACTGACCTCCTCCGTTGATACAGCTATCGCAGCGTACCCTAATACGGTTAGGGGCCTTTTAGGCTGGGTTGCTCAACTGGACTCGATTTGCCCATACGTTGAGCTCCTGTGGTGCAATTTATCTAGTGCTCGATGGAAGCAAAGGATCACGGTGGGTCTTCACTTTTTGCTGTGGTTGAATTTCACAAAAAACTATCGCTGATTGTGTTCTCATTCCCCGTGCTTATACTTCATATTTGGGCAGGTCTAGGGGAGGTCTTCTTGATAAGAGAAGCTCCGCTTGGTGAAGCGGGTGCCCCGAAACCCGATGAAGAGAAGAAAAGACGAGGGAGGTCATCGACTCATCCTACGAAATTCAAGAAATCCAGAGGGGAAGAACCTAAGGATGATTCAGCAACCTTAACTCCAGAATCGTTGGGGAGTCCCCAAGCTGGGGCCGTAAAGAAAGATGATCCCTTGATAGCACCCGAGGGGGGAGAGGACCTGACCGTTTTACATACTGTTGAGTTGGTGGCTTCCGAATCGCAACTTGATTCCGTTGTTGCCCCGCCTCGGGCTGAATAGTCCTTCGAGGGTGTATCATGTAATATCTTCGAGCCGATTGACGGCCAAAATTTTCTTCGAGCCGGGGCGTGCTCATGGGCGATCCGGGGGAGCCTAATTCCAAAACTTTCCAGAAGTAATAGGCGGCCCCGATTGATTCAGTCGGGGTTATTGAAGTGAGCGATTCTCCTCCGAAATCGGCTTTTCCTCCGAGGAAGATGCAAGACGCCCCAAAATACAGAGTCTCTTGACGTGGGGGCGTCCGATGGTGACAAAAATGTGTTTGAAAAGCCTTTTTTTGCGCCTTAGGAAAGGCCTGTTCCTGACATTTCGCTTATTTTCAGTGAGATCGACAGGCTATGTGAGCAGGTAATCTTTTCGTAAATTCTGTTTGGTTCCCCGATCTTTGTCTTGCTAACCTTTTTTCTTTCATGGTTCCAGGCCAAGGTGCTTTATAATCAAACTTTTGCCAAATTTGAAACCGAGCTAACTCGTCACGAGGGCGAACATAAGAAGCTTACCTCGGAAGCTGATGAGCTCAGGGCTCTTTCTACCAACAGGGAGGAAGAACTCCGTGGCCTTCGGGATTGTTTGGAGGTGGCGTCCCAAGAAAAAGGCTCATCTTATTGAACAGGTTATATAGCTCCCATTTGTTTTTTGTCTGCACGTTTAACCGACTTCAGTGTTTTAATATCTTCGAGTCGATTTTTGCAGTTTGAGAAAAAAGATGTCCTTATAGGGAAGGAAGTCCGAGCCAGGGACTCCGAAATTCTTGAACTCAAGCGGTACTTGAGTGAGGTAATCTCTGAGAGAGATACCCTCCAAGGAGAGGTGGTTTTGGTCGGGCATTGCCTTGACGATGTGAGGGCTGAGAGCAGTAAGTATAAGGATCTCCATACTAAGTTGGTTACTACACTATCCGAGGTCAGGGCCGAAGCCGAGGCGCTCGTGTCTTCGCATAAGGAGGATGCCGCTACTGCAAATGCTCAGGCCCGGAAGGTGTCCGAAGAAGCTGAGCTGCGTTTGACCCGAGCGGTGGGGCATGCCCGGTTAGAATCTCGGAGATAGGCGCTCGAGGATATTTATGTGGGGGGCATCGATTTAACCGCCGAGATTGTGAGGGTGAAGACCTTGGAAGAGGAAGCTGCGGCCCTGCTTTCTTCTGAAAACGAGTCGAGCAGTGACTCGGGAGATGATGAAGGTGGAGGCGAAGTCCCTGAAGGGGAGGAGGCCGTTGAAAACCCGAAGGTTATGGTCGGTGTTGTTGAAAGCATGCTTTCCGAGGGAGCTGTTGAAGGCGTAGCTCCGGTGACAGATTAGGGTTTTATTTGCTTTCTGCCCTTGTAAGGGCTCCAAATGTAGGCCTTGTAAACGTATTCTTGTGAATCTTTCTATATATGTTTAAATTCTTTGCCTTTTCCCGTTTATCCTTTGAATAATTTGTGGCGCTTGTTCGGCAATTGACCCAAAATTGTGGGTCTCAAGTTTAAGCCCTTAGGTTCCTGCTACCGCTGAGCGGTCCGCAACGGTCGAAAGTCGATTGTTTGGGGCTTAGTCCCCGAGCCATGCTTCGAGTTGGGTTTACCGGCCTTTAGGTTTTCCTGATTTTATCGACCTGTAGGTCTATCGTGCCGGCCCTGAGGCTATTTGTGCAGGTTTTTAAATCCTTACACGCTGGATCGGTACGACCTCTGATATAAGCGGGCGCTTGGGCTCTTGCACTCTTTGCCTTTAGGCAGTTTTTAGTTAACTGTTTCGGTCTCAGTTTTCGACTCAAGCTTCGACTCAAGCTCATTAACCCTTAAGTTTTTGATTTTTAAGCTGGCTCTTAGGCTCTTACGCGTTGGGTCGGTACAACCTTTTAATGTAAGCTGGCGTCTAAGCTCTTACGTGTTGGGTCGGTACGACCTTTTAATGTACGCTGGTGTCTAGGCTCTTACGTGTTGGGTCGGTACGACCTTTTAATGTACGCTGGCATCTAGGCTCTTACGCGTTGGGTCAGTATGGCCTTTTAATGTAAGCTGGCATCTAGGCTCTTACGCATTGGGTCGGTATGACCTTTTAATGTAGGCTTTATTTTTCCCTCGCTAATGACTTTTGAAATTTTGCGTTCGCCCGACACTTCGATGATTCGATAAGAACCTCGATTGTGAGCCGTTGTGTAGCGATAAACGAGCATCTCGGGAGGTTTTGCTCGGTGGCTGAGTGTTTTGAAGCCTATAGTTTGGAGCTGACATGGTCGAAGCTCTTTTGCTTATGCCGAGGGTAACATGTTTAATCGGTTCTTTTCGAAGTATTTTCGAAGTAATTGAAGGCCTGTGATTTTATAGCGATGATCGGGCGTCCCCGAGTCGCGTTAGTTTGGCCGGAGCCTTATGACCGCGGTCATTTATGTTTGGTCGTAGCCTTTTAGTCCCCGAGTGAAGTAGTTTTGGCGTCTATATCGAGGGTATGCCTTTTTAGGGGTCTTACAAGTTCGAGTATATAGCCTAAACTTTAAGATCGGGATAATGCCTTTTTGTAAGGTCTTATAACTTTTTACATGCCTTACTTGAGGTCATACAATTTTGGTTACTTGGTACAAGCATAGTTCATGCCTTGCCCTAGGTCTTACAGATTTTGTTATTGCCATATAAAGGTCTTACGAGCTCGAGGTTGCCCACATGGGGTCTTATAGCCTCGGGTTTTTGATAAGTTGATGGGGTGACAGTCGGCGATAGTCCCCGAGATATTGAAAGTTTCTTGGCTCTGAGTCGTTCCTTGTAAACTTGGTATTGCCTCGTTGAGGGCTTACGAGTTTGAAGCTTCCGACCCAAAGGTCATACGGCTTCGAGTTTTTTATGCCAGTCCCCGAGTGCTCGGGACATTTTTGGCTTTGGAGCCGTTTTTTGTAAAGAATAGCAGACTTCTTTGAAGCGTAAAGTGCTTTGACAGAGGGAAGAGTATTCTTTGATTACTTGGTACAAGTATACATATTTTCGCTGTCAAGGGCTCGACTATTCTATATGGACACGGTTCATTTGACCGTTTGGCCCGGTACATCATTTTCCTATCGAGACCCTTTTTGGCACATCTTGATTTCTCCGATGGGGGTGGCCTTCCGGGGAGATGCCCCCTAGTATTCAAGGTTGATTGAAGAGAAGCCTTAAATACTTGTTGAGTTTTCCTTAGGTAGCATATAGATGTTGCCTCGTTAAAAACCTTGCCGGTAAAACCCTCATTGGGATGAAACCCGATTGAAGGAAAAGAGTGCAACGCATGCTTTTGAAACCTAAGGCCTTCAAGATTCAGCAGTAATAGCGTTTGAGCATTGATATGTTCCAATTGCTTTGAAGTTGTTCGCCTTTCATGGTGCCGAGTTTGTAGGATCCTTTGCCGACTACTCCGAGGACGCAGTACGGTCCTTCCCAGTTCTGGCCTAGCTTTCCTTCATTAGGATTCCGAGTGTTCAAGGTGACTTTCCTTAGGACTAAGTCCCCGACTCCAAAATGTCGGAGATTTTTTCTCCTGTTACGGTATCTTTCGATCCTCTATTTTTGTGCGGCCATTCAAACTAGCGAGGCTTCTCACTTTTTATCCAATAGTTCGAGAGCAGCAGTCATGGCCTCATTGTTTGAGCTCTCGGTGGTGTGCCAGAATCTGGCGGTTGGTTCTCCGACCTCGACCGGTATCAAAGCAGGGGCGCCATATACCAGAGAGAAAGGTTTTTCCCCCGTGCTTGATTTTGGAGTTGTTCGATATGCCCAGAGCACTTCGGGTAATATTTCTCTCCATCTTCCCTTTGCACTTTCCAACTTCTTTTTAAGTTTTGAATGATGGTTTTGTTCGTGGACTCGGCTTGGCCGTTTGCACACGGGTTGTAGGGCGTTGATAGGATTCTTTTGATCTTGTGGTCCTCGAGGAACTGAGTCACTTTACTTCCGATGATTTGCTTCCCGTTATCACATGTTATCTCGGAAGGAACTCCGAATCCGCACATGATGTGGTCCCAGATGAAATTAATGACTTCTTTTTCTCTTATCTTTTCCAAGGTCTGTGCTTCCACCCATTTTGAGAAGTAGTCAGTCATAAATAAAATAAATCTAGCTTTACCTGGTGCCGTTGGTAGAGGTCCGACGATGTCCATCCCCCATTTCATGAACGGCCATGGTGACAAGACTGATTGTAGCTGTTCACCAGGTTGGTGAATCATTGGGGCAAATTTCTGGCATTTGTCGCATTTGCGGACGAATTCTTTGGTGTCCTTCTCCATGTTGTCCCAATAGTAGCCTGCTCTGATTATTTTTCGAACTAAGGAGTCGGCACCGGAGTGGTTTCCGCAGGTGCCCTCGTGGATTTCTCGGAGCAAATAATTTGTGTCTCCCGGCCCCAAACATACTGCTAGGGGCCCATCAAAAGTTCTTCTGTATAAAGTTCTGTTTTCGTTAAGCGAGAACCGGGCCGCTTTGGTTCGCAGGGCCCTCGACTCTTTTGGGTCCGCGGGTAACTTCCCACTTTCCAAATAATCGATATATTTATTTCTCCAATCCCATGTCAGGCTAGTGGAGTTGATCTCGCCATGACCTTCTTCGATCACCGATTTGGAAAGTTGAACAACAGCCCCGGGGAGTATGTCATCTTCCTCGACAGACGATCCCAGGTTTGCGAGGGCGTCGGCTTCGCTATTCTCCTCTCGAGGTATGTGTACCAGGTTCCATTCTTTGAAGCGGTGCAATGTGAATTGAATTTTGTCTAAGTATCTATGCATCCTATCTTCCCGAACCTCGAAGCTCCCATTTACCTGATTACCACCAGAAGGGAGTCACATTTTGCTTCGATGATCTCAGCTCCTTGGCCTTTGGCCAATTCCAGACCTGTAATCATAGCCTCATACTGGGCTTCATTGTTAGTTAACCTTGCGATTTTTATAGATTGGCTGATCATGCTGCCGGTAGGTGGCCTCAGAACTATGCCGAGCCCGGACCCTCTCACATTCGAGGCGCCGTCAGTGAACATGGTCCATATCCTGAAAGACGTGCCCGTTTTTAGCAAAAGCTCTTTCTCTACCTCCGGTACGAGGGAGGGAGTGAAGTCGGCTACGAAGTCTGCTAAAATTTAAGACTTGATAGTTGTTCGGGGCTGATACTCGATATCATATCCCCCGAGTTCGATGGCCCATTTGGCCATTCGGCCCGATAATTCGAGCTTATGCAGTATGCTTCAAAGGGGATACGTTGTTAAACTACAAATATGATGGCATTGGAAGTAAGGTTTCAATTTTCGAGACGTGCTTATTAGTGCAAGAGCTAATTTTTCCAGGCGTGGATACCTAGTTTCGGCATAGCCCAGGGTCCGACTTACATAATAAATAGGGAATTGCATACCTTGTTCTTCTCGAAACAGCACACCACTTATCGCTATCTCGGATACGGCCAGGCATAAATACAGTGTCTCATCCTCTTTCGGTGTGTGGAGTAAAGGCGGGCTCGTTAGATATCGCTTCAACTCTTCTAAGGCACGTTGGCATTCTGGAGTCCATTAAAAGTTGTTTTTCTTTTTGAGTAAGGAGAAGAAATGGTGACTCCTGTCCGACGACCTTGATATGAATCGGCCCAAGGATGCTATCTGCCCGGTCAGCCGTTGCATGGCCTTTACGTTGTTTACCACCGTAATTTCTTCGATGGCTTTGATTTTGTTGGGGTTGATCTCGAGTCCCCTGTTCGATACCATGAAACCTAATAATTTGCCTAAACTTACCCCGAAGGCGCACTTCTCGGGATTGAGTTTCAAGTTGTAGCTTCTGAGGATGTTGAATGTTTCCTGCAAATGAATCAAATGGTCCTCTGCGCACGGGGACTTAACTAGCATATCGTCAATATAAACTTCCATGTATTTGCCTATTTGATGTTTGAACATCTTATTAACTAGGCATTGGTACGTGGCCCCTGCGTTTTTCAGCCCGAAGGGCATTACTTTGTAACAGTACGTACCGTACTTTGTGATGAACGAAGTCTTTTCTCTATCTTCGGGGTTCATTTGAATTTGATTATACCCTGAATAGGCATCGAGAAAAGTGAGGGTTTCATGGCCGGCCGTGTCATCGATCAAGCGGTCGATGTTGGGCAACAAGAATGAATCCTTGGGGCATGCCCTATTTAGATCTTTATAATCTACGCACATTCTTAGCTTATTCCCTTTTTTGGGAACTACCACCACATTGGCCAGCCATTCGGGATATTTTACTTCCCTAATAGATCCTATCTTGAGGATCTTCGTTACCTTGTCTTTCATGAATGCATGTTTTATCTCGGACTGGGGTCTCCTTTTTTGCTTCACCGATTTGAACCCGGGGTCGACGCTTAGTCGATGGGTGGTTATTTCTAGCGGGATGCCTGTCATATCTAAATGGGACCAAGCAAAGCAATCGATGTTGTTAACAAGAAATTGAATGAGTTTTTTTTGAGTTCGGGGGTTAATCCCGTTCCCAGGTATACCTTCCGATCAGGAAGATGTTCGATCAAAACGGCTTGCTCCAGCTCTTCGATAGTTGACTTTGTTGCATCCGATTCTTCGGGGACAACGAAGGTTCTGGGATCAAGGAAATCTTCTTCATTGCCCTCAGGGGTTTGTTTTCTTTCCAACTCTTCTGAGGTGGAGTGTACAGAATTTGATATCTCCTCATGGACCGCGAACATTTCCTTCGCCGCATGTTGCTCTCCATACACTATCTTTATTTCGTCCTTCATTGGAAACTTCATCATCTGATGTAGGGTTGACAGTACTACCCTCATGTTATGTATCCATGGCCTACCAAGTAAGGCGTTGTACCTCGTGTCACCTTCAATGACATGGAATCGGGTATCCTGAGTTGCATCGGATATGTTGACCGGGAGGGTGATCTCTCTGTGTCTTCGCCGGCCATATTGAAGCTGTTGAGGACTCGGGAGGTAGGTATGACATGATCGAGCAACCCGAGTTGTTATACCACCGTCGACCTGATTACATTGGCCGAGCTACCTGGATCCACGAGTACACGTTTACTTTGGATGTTATTTAAGAGAAACGAGATTACCATCGCATCGTTGTGTGGATGAGACAGGGTCTCACAATCTTTTTCGCTAAACGTGAGGACGTACTCCGATACGCCGACCCGTATTTGTCCTTCCGTTGCCGCGAAAACCTTTATCCGTTTGACCACGGGCCCCTGGGGAACGTCGGTCCCCCCAATGATCATATGAACGATGTGCTGAGGTTTTTCCATTTTGTTTCCCCTGTTTGCCTCTCTTTCTTCCCGGGTGAGGTTTTTCCGAGTTTCCTGTTGATTTTCTTGGCGTGTATTCCTGTTGATATGGGAGCTTATGTCGACGTGTTGAGCATTGCGCGAGACCACGTCCACGGGAATTGGTTCTGGTGCATCCTCAAGGTTTCGTGGTGGTACACCAACCTTGAACAGCTACACCATTCTCTCCATGGTCCTTAAGACCGTTGTTTTCATGTGCGTTCACTGAGTTAGACATTTTGACCTGAAATCAAAGATTCTTTGACAAGAAAGGTGTGAAAGATAACTTGAATTATGTAGTAAACCATCAAGAAAACAATCACTATTATTTTTAGCCCCACGGTGGGCGCCAAACTATTTACCTTGAAAATGGTAATAACAATTAGATTTGATTTTGTGGTTCTAAAAATACGTGATTTATTTTTACGCTAGTTGTTAGGCAATAGATGCTAAATGAGAGACTAGAAAATAAGATAAGAGCTTGAAGATAGTATGGTAACCAAACCGAATGATTGGAAATCGGGGCCTCGAGCTGGCATATACGGGGCCTCGAGGTCGAGTTGGATGCTTAGACAAGGGCAGTCGATGAAGGGCTAACAATTATGAGAACTCTGTGGCTCTTTACGATCAAATAGAAGAACAATTAATAAAATGTAATAAATGCAAGTAAGATAATGAATGCAGGCAATAGAATCAAATACAGAGTATGTTTAAGTTAGAGAGCAGAGAATGTTCTTGTTCTTGTATTGGATGTTGTGTGTTACATAATGGTGAGAACCCCCTTTATATATGAGGGGAGAATCCCAACATGATACATGTGTAATTATTACAAAAAGTAGCCGGTACAGCTGCCCAACAGTCTAGTACAGGCTGACACTATTTACGTGGGCGTTGTCAGAAGGACACTGCTCCTAGGGAACCTCCCGCTCATTCGGGATAACCATCGGTTGGTGCTGCCCCGATATCGGGCACAAAGAACCTTCGAGGACTACGAACCTCGATTTGTCCCCCGGGCCTTTCAAGGTGAAGCTATAGGCTGCCTCGTCGATCGTGAAATTGGTCTTTCCGATCTTAGCCGTATACAGGTTGTTATGTAGGCTGCGGATCGGGTAGGATACATTTGGATATAAGAGTGACTACACCTCCCTAAGCACTTTAATACATACACTTTAATATTTAAAACCCCACACCTATTTCAAACCATAACTCCACCTTCACATCAATGTATATTAACTCCATACTTCTTTAAGCACAATTACACCAAGAGTCACCATTATCAAGGATTTTCACAGCAATACAACTATTTTTTTTCTCTTCTTTTTCAATTCAAGTGGCTCTTACTTTTTCAGAATAGTGCACCTTTCTCCTTATTTCATTAGTTCCACTCAAAAGCCAAACCAACCACCCCACACTTTAACTTTTACAAAGTTTATTACAATTCAAATGCTCATGAGAGGTGAAAAAATTCAAATAGATGATTAATTCAAACAAATGGTAAGGCTTGTAATGTGGTTACGAGAGAAATAGGATTACACGCTCAAAGGGTTAACTATGATACATAACAATTAGGCGGGTAATATATATATATATATATATATATATATATATATATATATATACCGGTACAACCTGTTGATTCCACTTTTACCAGCCATATCTCAGGCTAGGGGAGGAGCACAGACTCCCGCGCCCGTACCCTAGAGCTACAGGTCCAGGTTTATTAGGTCCCAGAGATTATACCAGTACAACCTATTGTTCCAGTTTAGCTCGTTGTTAGTGCGACAACATCTAATGAGGAGCAGCTTAGGCTCGAGAGGTTCAAGATGTATCACCATCCTACTTTCAGTGGTTTAGCTTCAGATGATGCACACGGTCTTTTTAAGGAGTGCCACTGTATTCTCCGCACCATGGATATTATGGAGACGAGTGGGGTTGCTTTTACTACTTTCTAGCTGTCCGGAGTGGCATATCAGTGGTGGTGAGTTTACGAGGAGGGTAGTCCAGCCGAGGTAGCTTCACTTACATGGACTCAGTTTTAGGAGTTATTCTTGAGAGATTTTGTTCCTCAGACCCTTCTGGATGCATGGCACGCAGAGTTTAAGAATTTGTGCCAGGCTACCATGACAGTGTCGGAGTATGCTGTCCAATTCAGTGATTTGTCCAGACATGCACCTGCCTTGGTTTCTACAGTTAGAGAGCGGGTCCGTCAATTTATCGAGGGGCTCAACTATGGTATTAGATTCATCATGGCTAGAGAGTTGGATACAAATACTCCATGTCTAGAGTTGGTTGATATTGCATAGAGAATGGAGGGTATGTGGGGCCATCAAAGAGCTGATAGGGAGGCGAAGAGGTCTCAAGGTACGGGAGGATTTACTGGTGGTCATGCTATAGCTACAGCTCGTCATGGTAGAGGCTATCTGAGTCGCCGAGATCACTCAACACTTCCATCTTATAGTGGTGCCCCGGTTGTTTCGAGGTCTCAGGTTGCACACTTTGCTCAACCACTTTCTAGTGCACCTCTTGCACGGGGTGCCTTCAGTGGTCAATCCAGCCATCCAGGCCTGAGCCAGTCCCAGCAGCCACGCCCACTGAGAGCTTTCTTAGAGTGCGGTGATACCCGTCACATGGTTAGAGACTGCCCAAGACTCAGGAGGGGTGCGCCTCCCCAGACTACTCAGGCTCCACAGATTCAGTCAGGTCCGCAGACTTCTCAGGCCATGATTGCTATCCCAGTTACTGCTCCACTTACACAGCCAGCTAGGGGTGGGGGGACGGGTGGGTAGAGGTCTCCCTAGAAGGGGAGGCCAGGCCAGGTTCTATGCTTTTCCGGGTAGGACAGAGGCAGTTGCTTCAGACTTACCCATTACAGGTATGGTTCCGATTTGCCATAGAGATGCATCAGTCTTATTTGATCCGGGATCCACTTATTTATATGTGTCATCTTACTTTGCTCTTAATTTAGATATATCTCGTGATTTTCTGAGTTCTCATGTTTGTGTGTTCATGCTTGTGGGAGATTCTATTATTGTGGACCGTGTGTATCAAACGTGCTTAGTTGTTATTGGTGGTTTCGAGATCAGAGTTGATCTATTGTTGCCTAGTATGGTAGACTTTGATGTTATCTTAGGCATGGACTGGAGATCGCCCTATCATGTTACTTTATATTTTCAGACCAAGACGGTGACGCTGGCTATGCCAGGTTTGCCATGGTTAGAGTGGAGGGTGCATTAGATTATGTTCCTAGCAAGGTTCTATCATTTCTAAAGGCTCAACGGATGGTTGAGAAGGGGTGTGATGCTAATCTAGCCTTTGTGAGAGATGTCAGTGCTGATACTCCTACTGTTGAGTCAGTTCTGGTAGTGAGAGACTTTCCAGATGTATTTCCAATGGATCTTCCAGGCATGCCGCCTGATAGGGATATCGATTTTGGTATTGATTTGTCGCTCGGCACTCAACCTATTTCTTTTCCCCCATATCATATGGCTCCAGTAGAGCTAAAGGATTTAAAGGAGTAGTTGCAAGAGTTGATTGATCAGGGTTTCATTCGGCCTAGTGTGTCATCTCGGGGTGCTCCGGTCTTGTTTGTGAAGTAGAAGGATGGTTCTATGCGCATGTGTATAGATTATCTGCAGCTGAACAAGGTTATAGTGAAGAATAGGTATCCATTGCCACACATAAATGACTTATTTGATCAGCTACAGGGTGCCAGGGTGTTATCAAAGATTGATTTGCAGTCAAGTTATCATCAGCTGAAGATTTGGAATCCAAATATTCCAAAGACTTCCTTTAGGACTCGGTATGGTCACTATGAGTTCCTCGTGATGTCAATTAGGCTGACCAATGCCCCAGCATAATTTATGCACCTAATGAACATTGTATCTAGTCTTATCTTGATTCATTCGTCATTGTATTTATTGACGTATCTTGGTGTACTCCCGCAGTCGGGAAGATCATAAGCAAAACTCGAGGATCGTGCTTCAGACCTTGAGAAAAAAGAAGTTGTATGTAAAATTCTCAAAGTGTGAATTCTGGCTTGACTCAGTGGTGCTTTTTGGTCATGTGGTGTCGAGTGAGGGGATCAAGGTAGATCCAAATAAGATTGAAGTAGTGCGGAGTTGGCCCAAACCATCTTCAGTTACTGAGATCCGGAGTTTCCTTGGTTTGGCCGGGTATTATCATTGTTTTGTAGATGGTTTCTCATCTATTGCTGCACCTATGATCAGATTGACCCATAAGGGTGCTCCTTTCAGATGGTCCAAGGAGTGTGAGGCGAGCATTCAAAATCTCATGACTGTTTTGACTACAACCCAAATATTGGTGTTACCTATGGGTTCGGGGTCTTGTACCATGTATTGTGATGCATCACGTGTTGGCCTTGGTGCGGTTTTGATGCAAGACGGTAGGGTGATTGCATACGCATCTCGACAGATTAAGATCCATGAGAAGAATTGTCCGGTGTACGACTTGGAGTTGGCAGCCATTGTTCATGCATTGAAGATCTGGCAGCATTATTTGTACAGTGTCACTTGTGAGGTCTTTATCGACCACCAGAGTTTGCAGCATCTATTCAAACAGAAAGATTTTAACTTGCAGCAGTGGAGGTGGTTAGAGTTGCTTAAGGATTATGATATCACCATTCTATATCATCCCGGGAAGGCCAATGTGGTAGCCGATGCCTTGAGTCGAAAGGCGGAGATTTTGGGTAGTTTAGCATATCTACCGGCAACGAAGAGCCATTAGCATTGGATGTTCAGGCCTTAGCCAACCAGTTTGTTAGATTAGATAATTCGGAGCCCAATCGAGTTCTTGCCTGCGTAGTTTCTCGGTCTTCTCTATATGATTGTATCAGAGAGCGTTAATATGATGACCCCCATTTAATTGTCCTCTAGGACACGGTTCAGTACGGCGATGCCAAGGAGGTGACTATTGGAGATGACGGTGTGTTGCAGATGCAGGGCCGGTTATGTGTGCCCAATATAGATGGTTAGCATGAGTTGATTCTTTAGTTCGTGGTACTCCATTCATCTGGGTGCTGCTAATTTGTATCAGGACTTGAGGCAACACTATTGGTGGAGGAAGATGAAGAAGGACACAGTTGAGTATGTCACTCGGTGCCTAAATTTTCAGCAGCTGAAGTATGAGCATCAGCAGCCGGGTGGTTTGCTTCAGGGACTTGAGATTTCCGAGTGGAAATGGGAGTACGTCACCATGGATTTCGTTGTCGGGCTCCCACAGACTCAAAAAAAATTTGACGCGGAATATGTGAGTGTGGACAGGTTGACCAAGTCAGCTCATTTCATTCCGGTAGTGACTACCTATTCTTCAGAGCAGCTGGCTTAAATTTGAGATATTGTCCGACTTCATGGAGTACCGGTATCTATCATCTCTGATCGGGGTACGCAGTTCACATTGCATATCTGGAGAGATGTATAACATGAGCTAGCCACACAGGTTGAGTTGAGTACAACATCTCACCCTCAGATGGACGGACAGTCTGATCGCACCTATCAGATATTGGAGGACATGCTTTGCGCCTGTGTTATGGATTTCGGGGTTGCTTGGGCTCAATTCTTTCTACTTGTGGAGTTTTCCTACAACAAGAACTACCAATCGAGTATTCAGATGGCTCCCTATGAGGCCCAATGTGGGAGACAATGTCGTTCTCCAGTTAGGTAGTTTGAGCCAGGAGAGTCTGTATTAGAAGGCACAGATTTGGTTCGAGATGCTTTGGAGAAGGTCAAGATGATCCAGGACCGGCTTCTTACAACCCAATCCAGATAGAAGAGTTATGCGGATCGAAAGGTCTGCGATGTTGCATTCATGGTTGGAGAGCGAGTCTTACTCCGGGTTTCACCCATGAAGGGTGTGATAATGTTCGGGAAAAAAGGCAAGTTGCTCCTTAGGTATAACGGACCTTTTGAGATCCTTGAGAGGATTGGTGAGGTGGCCTACAAGCTTGCTTTGCCACCTTGTTTATCTGCAGTTTATCCGGTGCTCCATCTCTCTATGCTCCATAAGTATTACGGTGATTCGTCTCATGTTCTAGACTTCAGCACTGTCCAATTGGACAAGGATTTGACTTATGTTGAGGAGCCCGTGGCTATCTTGGACAGACAAATTCGAATGTTGAGATCAAAGAATATTGCTTTAGTGAAGGTTCAATGGAGGGGTCATCCTGTCGAGGAGGTGACCTGGGAGATCGAGCACGACATGCAGAGTCGTTATCCTCATCTATTCACCACTTCAGGTATGTCCTTATGCACATTCGAGTACGAACGTTTGTTCTAGGAGGGAGATAATGTAACGACCCGATCGGTCGTTTGGTGTAACTGCGCCCCATTACCCCTTTTTATGCTTCACACATGTGTGTTTATGATTTTATGACTTGCGCGGTCGGTTTTCGTTTCGGGAAAGTTTTCGGGTTGATTTGCACCCTTGTTCTTGACTAAGAAGTTTAAATTAAAAATATCGACCAAACTGTGACTTCAAAAAGACCCCGAAACTGTATTTCTATGGCTCCTACAGCTTCGTATCATGATTTCGGACTTGGCCATATGCTAGAATTAATTTTGGAAGCACGTAGGTTGATTTGTGTTGAATTGCTTAAATTTGGCAATTTAAAGTTGAAAGGTTAGACCGTAGGTTGACCTTTAGCGTTCGAGCTTGGAATTTGATTTTGGGACTTGGAATCGGTCTGTTGTGGTATTTAGAACTTGTCTGCAAAATTTGGTATTGTTTGGAGTTGATTTGATAGGATTGGGATGTTTAGTTGTAATTCTAGAAGTTCTTGAAAATTTCTTTGGAATTTATGCATTTTAGTGTTCAATTCGTACTTTTAGATGTTAATTTTATATTTTGATTGCGCGAGCGAGTCTATGATATTTTTAGACTTGTGTGGATGTTTGGTTTGGATCCCCGAGGGCTCGCATAAGTTTTGGACATGTTCGAGTGGTTTGGAATGAAATTGCAGAAAATATGGTGTCAGGTGCTCTGGTGTCGCAGTTGCGAACACCAGGGTCGCATTTGCGAAGGTGACAGTAGGGGGTCAGTTGTCGCAATTGCGACTTCCCCTTTGCAATTGCGAAGGAAGCAGGATTTAGCATTGTTTGCATTTGCGAACAAAAGTTCACTTTTGCGATGATGGCCAGTTTGCAATTGCATAGCCTTTTCTCGCAATTACGAAGTTGCATGAGGCTGTCAGGGTTCAGAAATGTAAGCCCGGGTCCACAATTGTGAGAGTTCGCAAATGCGAACCTTGTGTAACAAATGCGACATCTGCAATTGGTTAAAGGGCTGGGAAACGGGATTTCTGAACTCATTCTCTCATTTTTGAACCCTAGACTGGGTAGGAGGCGATTTGGAGAGGGGGTTTTCACCTACAAACCTTGGATAAGTGATTCTAATCAATTTCTAACATAATCCATTAACATATCTTAGGTTTTAATATCAAAATCATGAGAATCAAAGTGAAAAATTGTGAAACTTTGTCAGGTTTTTGAAAAATAAGAAATTGAGTTCTGAGAGTCAATTTGGACTCGTATTTTGAAACTAATCACATATAACCTCATGGGGTCATGGGTAGACGGAATCTACCACTGGACCTGGGTTTTGACCAGGCGGGCCTCGGGTTGACTTTTGTTGACTTTTTGGGAAAAGTTTAAAGATATTAGCTTTATCTATTGCAATTGATTTTCCTAGCATTGTTTGATGATATTAAGTCGATTTTGTTTATATTTGAGATGTGTGGAGGTGAATTTTAAGGGAAAAGCTATTTCCGAGTGTTGAATTGGCGCAGTTGAGGTAAGTGTCTTGCCTAACTTTATGTGGTGAACGACCCCTTAGGATTGATCTTGTTTGATTCAATTATGCTAAGTGAAATCCGTGTTCACTAGGTTACGAGTGGGTACACGGGTTGTACGTGGTATTTGTCCGGTTTAGGCTACTTAAACCCCTTTCCATGCTTTAATTGAATTGTAGTATCATGTTCTAAATTTACTTAGTCAATCTATTCTTACTTGTGTTAGTGTATCCTTACATGTCTTAAATGATTTCGCTAACACTTGTTCTACCTCCTATTGATAAATTGCTCTCATGCCTTAGTTGAACTTGTTGCCTCTTTTATTGTTACATGCTATCTCTTCATTGTTGAATGCCATTATTTGAAGTCATTATACATGTTATATCTTTCATTGTTGATTATCATTAATTGATGTTATTGTTCATGATACCTCTTTCATTGTTGGTTACTATTAATTGAAGTTATTGTTCATGTTATCTCTTTCATTTTTGATTTTCATTATTTGAAGTCATTGCTACACGTTATCTCTTCAATTGTGAGTAATCCTTATTTAACATCATGGTTATACATTGTCTCTCATTGTTGAGTTATTGGTGTTGAAGTTGTGAAAGTCGTTATCATGTTGAGGCAAAATTGTTATTGTTTAAACATCTTCCTTTTGAGAATTTTACATTCATTGTTGTTGTTGATATTCATTTACCCGTTGTGGTGCAGCCGTGGGCTATTGTTGTAGAAATATTGATATTGTGGATTGTTGTCAAATTGTGATGTATGGGCACTTGTGGTGCGAAATGTTATTGTAATGTTATATTGACGCGCATGCGGCGATATAAGGCTTGGGGTTAATGCGCATGCGACGGTATAAGGTGGGACTTATGTGCGTGTAGCTTGCAGGGGAACTACGTGAAGCCACGTGGCATCATAAGGTGGGCTAAAGTGCGTGTAGCCATTTTGGAAAAACTCATTTTCAAAACTTAATTTCAAATGAAAGGCTCACGCGGCGGTATAAGGGAAAGATTGTGATTGAGATTGTGCATTGTGAATACGAGGTTGTCCTCGGTTGTGATTCTTGATTTATACTAGGTGTTACCTCAGTGGTGATTTTTATTGTACACGGGGCGGTACCTTGTTGTGTTATTTTATTGTTTATCTCATGCTACACGAGGTTTTGGCAAAAATGTTTTTGTTGTTTTGTTCTTCTTTGTTATAGCAGTTGTTGTCCGTATATGACCATTTGGTTCTCTTCAGTTGCTTCTTTTATATATTCCCATGTTTAAATTTCGGCATTAGTTCATGTTAATATCTTGTTTCGTATCAGTTATTTGTTCGCTTCCTATTATTTATTCTTATTACATTTCCATACTGCTTATTTATATCATAGTAGGTGTCTTGACATGGTCTCGTCACCACTCTACTTTGGTTAGACTTGATACTTACTGGGTATCGTTGTGGTGTACACATACTACACTTCTGCATATTTTTGTGCAGATCCAGGTACGTCTGCTCGTGTCGGTGGTTAGAGATCATTTGTAGTTGCCTTACGAGACTGCAAGGTATGCTTGCTCGGCGTCCGCAGGCCTCGGAGTCACCTTCCTTTGTTTTTTTACTACTGTTGCACTTCTTTTCTTTCAGTCAGTGATGTATTAGTTATTCTATTTTTATTCTATAGAGCTTATGACTCTGTTCCGCCGGTTTTGGGAAAGTAATTGTTGAGAATCTATTTCGGGAGTTTATATCAGTTATTCACCCTTGCTTTAGTATTTTGGTAAATTATTTCTGTCAAGTTGTTATATACTGTTAGACTTATCTAATCGTAGAGACTAGGTGCCATCAGGACATCCGTAAATTGGGCTCGTGACACTAAGGAGGAGGGTTGCCTTCATTCTCTCAAGGATGAGAGAGAAGAGATGTATATTGGGGGGAGGGGTGGCTGGTCTTGGACGCCGACGAGCACTGGGAGGAGGCAGAAGGGGAAGACTGCTGTGCTCTCAACATGAGAGAGAATGAGACACTCCAAAAATGAGAGGCGACTGAAGATAACAAAATGAGGAGTTTTTTCTTAGTTTTTGGGGTACCTTTTATATTTGGCAGAAGACAAAATGTGAAAGAAAAAATGTGTAAACTAAAATATGTGGCCCTCATTTTGTGAAATAAAGGTCAAATACAAATGAAAATATGTAGTTAAAATGAAAGAGAGTCATGTCACATCATGTCAAATCAAGTGACTTATCACATCGTGAAGTCTTGTCACATCTCATGTGTTATCACATCAGATGTTGACGAGACAGTGGATCTGAATTTTGAGATAAATTCTACTTGCTTCCTTGTAATTAATGAACTTTGTTATAACTTAGAAAAATAATTATTTAATTTGAAATTGTTGTTGTATTTATTTGAAAATGTCAACTACTACAATATTTTTTTTTGAAAGGACAATAACACAAATAGCACAATCACCCAAATCCTAAGGGGTAGTTTTCCCACATAAAGTGAGGCAAGATACTCACCTTAATTAGGCCAAATCAACACTCACAAATAGCTTTCTCTTTGAATTCGCCTCCGCATGGCTCAAATCTAACCAAAACGACTTAATAACATCAAATATTGCAAGAGAAACTAATTACAATACATAAAGTTATGATCTTTATACATTTCTCCAAAAGTCAACAAAAGTTAAACCCGGGCCCGTCCGGTCAAAATGCGGGTCCAAGAGTAGATTCCGGCTACCCATAACCCCACGAGTCCATATATGTGATTTGTCTCAAAATCCGAGTCCAACTCGACTCTCAAAACTCAAATCTCTTTTTCAAACTTAGACAAATTTCTCAACATTTCATTTTGATTCTCACAAATTTGATGTTAAATCTCATATATAATCATGAAATATAGTTGAAAATTGATTAAAATTACTTACCCAATAGTTTGGTATGAAAACCTCTCCACAAAATCGCCTCCCACCGAGTCTAAGGCTCAAAAGATGATAAAATCAGACTAAGTCCCGAAATGCAAGTCTTAATACTAGCCTCAGATGTTGCATTTGCGACATGAGGCTCGCAAATATGATAGTCGCAAATCCTATAGTCGCAAATTCGACAATGGCATCGCAAAAGCGAAGCCTGGCCAACTGAAGTCGTAAGTGCGACATAAGTTTCGCAAACGCGAACATTGTGTCTTTGCAAACGCGACAGATAATGTTTTAAATGCGGAACCTGCCCTTCCCATTTGCCATCGCAAATGCAATGGAAATGTTCGCAAATGCGAACACCCTGTTCCTAGACCATCATCGCAAAAGCTAGAAGGATCTCGCAAATGCGATAAAAACCTAGCAAATGCGAGAACAGAGCACCAGAACCAGCTAAACATCTACAAACTCCCCGGAACGCGTCCGAAACTCACCCAGGCCCTTGGGGCTCTACACCAAATATCAACACAAGTCTAAAACATAACACGAACTCGCTCGCGCGATCAAGCTATCAAAATAATATTCGAAACCATGAATCGGACCTCCAAAACACATGAAATTTACATAAAACTCAAGAACTTCTAACAAAACAAATCGCACGTCCGATTCCTATCAAATCAACTCGGAATGACACCAAACTTTGCAGAAAAGTTCCAAATAACACAATGGACTATTCCATGTCCCAAAACTAAATTCCGAACCCGATAGCAAAAGTCAACCTACGGTTAAATTTCTTAACCTCAAATTGCCAATTTTTGGCAAAACAACAGATATCAACCTACATACCTTTGAATTCGATTCCGGGCATACACCTAAGTCCAAAATTACGATACCAATCTATCGAAGCCATCAAAATACCGTTTCGAGGTCATTTTACAAAATTCAAATATTGGTCAACGTAATCAACTTAGACTCCTAAGCTAGGAATCAAAGGGTTTAATCAACCCAAAACCTTTTCAGAACGAAACCAATCAACCCCGCAAAGTCAATAAACCAAAATTACACATGTGTGAAGCATCAAAAAGGGAAACAGGGCGCAAATGAACAAAACGACCGTTCGGGTCGTTACACTATTATTTCGTCAATGTATATTATTATTATCCAATTTACAGGCATATTGACCCACAAAAGAATCTCGCATTTTAATAAATCAAAATAATAATAATATGATGATGATGGTAATAATAATAATAATAATAATAATAATAATAATAATAATAATAATAATAATAATAATAATAATAATAATAATAATAGTAATAATAATATCAAGATTAAGAGTATAATTATATTTATTGGCTAGAGTATATATTTTATTAAGTCATTATAAAAGTAATACTTATCACTATTTGGTCCGTCCAAAACATACAATTTGTACTAGCACAAGAAGTTGGAATTAAACCATTCCCATAATCAAGATAAATTCTATTTAATCTTGTGCTACAATCATTCCTGATAGTTTGTCCAATTCCATCACTAGATCCCGAACTCAAACTTTATACTTAGAAGAACCGATGATTTAATCTTCCGTGTATAAGCTAAGCTCTATACACTAAATCATATAGTACTATATAAGCAAAGGACACTGACTAATATGTGATCAATTTAAAACTTTATTAAATGAAATAAACAATTACTCCATAATAAATATTATATACAAACAAAATACATGGTTAATAGTATATATCCCAACACCATCAACATAAATCTCACTTTGTGCAAATAAGCTGTAAGAGCCATTTTCCATCTTACTAGGAATTTGCTGTAAACGCTTTTTATATGCAGTTTCGATTAAGACGAAATAAAATGAAGGTATAGACACAATTAGTGCTTTATGTTTCTCCTAAATGAAGGTACAGAAACTAATTAATGTCGATCCTGGCATACTATTAAGTTAAACTCTCTTAGTTAACCGATCTAATCAACTAAACATATTAGCCTACTCTACTATGCAATGCTCAGAATGCAATGCATGTGTTTGGGCAAACAGGTCTAGTATTAATATTTTTCGACATGAACTTTACTAGGAAATGTACACTAAGAATATCTTTTCAATATAGTAACTTTATCACTTTAATTTCTGCAGGAAAGAAATGAAAAGCAAACTAGATCTAAAAAAATTACTCTCTCCCATTTCTTCATTCATGAACTAGATATAACTTTGTATACGGTCGAAATCAAGTATGCCCGATTTCACGGGGTCGAGGGGTCGTGTCACGATCCTAAAACGGACCCGGTCGTGATGACGCCTATCGTGAAACTAGGCCAGCCGACACAAACCCCAAAATCAACCCAACAATTATAATAAGTCATTTAAAAGTCATTAATAAGCTAAAATCCCAAAATGTAAGATAGAATAAAACAGTGCGGAAACAAAACACAGCCGACATCGGAGTGTCACCATGAGCAACTACAACTCGTCTAGAAATATGAAAAGACAACATAATCTGAGACAAAGCTAATACAAAGCGGGATAAAGATAGGAAGGAGAAGCACTGGGCTGCGAATGCCAAGCAGCTACCTAGTCAACTCCGAAAGCCTGCTCGAAGACAAATCAGCACTCGCTAGCGTGACCCGAGACTCCTGGATTTGCACACAGGGTGCAGGGAGTAATGTGAGTACGCCAACTCAGTAAGTAATAAAAGTAAAGGCAGCTCAGCAGTAAGAAAACACATAAACCACAACATAACGCCACAGCAAAACAGTATAAGTCCAAAATAATGCAGTAAAGCAGTAAAACTCGTAAAAACATCTCAGTTCAGTAAAACCTTTTAAAACACTTTTCAATAGTTTCAAACGAGTGATGAAAGCAGTGAGTAAAAGTATAGAAACGTAATACAGCCCCTCGGGCAAAATATCAATAGAACTAGCCCCTTGGGCTATCTCACAATCACTCGTAATCAACCCATCGGGCAATAACATGAAACAACAACGGCCCCTCGGGTAATATCACATCTCACACTGGGTACCCGCGCTCACTGGGAGTGTACAGACTCCGGAGGGGCTCCTACAGCCCAAGCGCTATCACAAGCCATCTCGTGGCATAATCAAACTAGCGCTCGGCCTCATAACAAGCCATCTCGTGGCGTAACAAATCAGGCCCTCGGCCTCAAAATCATGAATCAGTACAACTTGCTGCGGCGCGCAGCCCGATCCCATAATATCCTCACAACACAGGGCCTCGGCCTCACTCAGTCAGAAATCCCTCAAGCCACTCGGGCAACAGTAAAACATGATGCTCAGCCCAAAATATCATTTCAAATGTCAAAACGGAGTAAATATGGTTGAGTTATGAAAACAGTAGAATACAGCATGACTGAGTAGAAATATGAAGTCAAAACAGTAAGGAATAGTAGTAAAAATCCCCTAAGGGTCCAAGATAGTTAGCACGAGGCCCCATTATGGCATTCAGCCCAAAACATGATAATACTTTCTAAAACACAATCATATCAAATAGTTTTCAATCAAATACGTGACTTAACAATCATACGGGACGGACTAAGTCACTATCCCCAACGGTGAACGACCCCACGCTCGTCATCTAGCATGTGTGTCACCTCAAAGTAGCACAACGATGTGAAATCCGGGGTTTCATACCCTCGGGACAGCATTTACAATCATTACTTACCTCAATCCGGTCCAAACTCTAGCCCGCGATGCCTTTGCCTATTGACTCGGCCTCCGGATGCTCCAAATCTAACGAAAAATAGATTTATATCATCAAAATATGCTAAGGGAGCAAAGCCCACTCGAAAATAACCAATTCACATCATAAATCCTGAAATTGGCCAAACCCGACCCCCGAGCCCACGTCTCGGATTCCGATAAAAATCATAAAACTAGAATCCTTATACTCTCACGAGTTCATACATATCAAACACATCAAAATCCGACCACAAACGACCCCTCAAATCCTCAAATCAAAGTCTCTAATTTCAAGCCCTAACTCCCCAATTTTAGGCTTTAGATTCCACAAATTTCATGTTTAAACCAGTAAGAATCAACATAGGATCGAGTTTAGGTTCAATAATCTTTCCTCAAAGAAGTTCTCTTGAATTCCCTCTTCAATCTCCCCCAAGAAGCTCCAAAACCAACTCAAAAATGGTGAACTATGGCCAAAAATCGCGAAAAATGGCTTTTTAAACATTTTGCCCAGCGATTTAAAATTCCTTTACCGCGATCGCGGAAATAGCCCTGCGATCGCGAAGAACAAATGATGACTTGCCTCATTTAACCATACGTGATCGCAAACACCTCCACGCAATTGGAAGCACTGGCTTCACAAACTCACGCGACCGTAGCCTCTCCCACGCGATCGCATAGAACAACCTGCCTACTCCTCACCAGCTCCTTTACTTCTACGCGAACGCGACCCTGACCCTGCGTTCGCGAACAACAACTTCCCAGCCAAACGCGACCGCGCCCTTACCTATGCGATCGCGTAGAACAAATCTCACCCCTGCTCGACTAAGCCTATGAGATCGCGGACCATTCTACGCAGTCGCAAAGAATAAAAATGTCTGCAACAGAACTAAAGAAAATCTGCAAGTTTTCAAACATGAATTTGATCCGTTTAACTACCCGAAACTAACCCGAGGACCTCGGGACCTCAACCAAACATGCCAACGCATCCCATAACATCATTCAAACTTGTTCCAACCTTCGGAACACTCAAAACAACATCAAAACATCAAATCAACCACGGATTCAAGCCTAAGAACTCCAAAAACGTTCGAATTTCGATTTCGATCAAAAAGTCTATCAGAACCTCATCCGAATGACCTGAAATTTTGCACACACGTCCCAAATGACACAACGGACCTACTCCAACTTCCGGAATTCAATTCCAACCCCTATATCAAAATCTCCGCTACCAACCGAAAAATGCCAAAATTCCAATTTTGCCAATTCAATCCTAAATCTACTCCGGACCTCAAAAACACATTCCGATCACGCTCCTAAGTCCCAAATCACCTCCCGAAGCTATCCGAATCATAAAAAACAAATTCCGAGATCGTTTGCTTACAAGTCAACTTCCGGTTGACTTTTCCAACTAAAAGACCAACTTAAGAGACTAAGTGTCTCAGACCTTTCCAAAACCATTCCGAATTCGAACTGACTAACCCGATACCATATAACACAGATGAACAAAGCATGAAGAAGCAGAAATGGGGGAAACAGAGCGGTAACTCATGAAACGACCGGTCGGGTCGTTACATCCTCCCCCTCTTAAACAAATGTTCGTCCTCGAACGAGTCAAGAAACATACCTGAAGCCTCAAATAGGTGAGGATATCTGCTCCACATCTCCCGCTCGGTCTCCCAGGTAGCCTCCTCCATGGGCCGACCTCTCCACTGCACTTTCACTGAAGCTATATCCTTTGATCTAAACTTTTGAACCTGACGCTCCAATATAGATGTTGGCTCCACATCATAGGTCAAATCACCCTCTAACTGAATCGTGCTGAAATCCAGAACATGAGACGGATTCCAATATACTTCCGGAGCATAGAAACATGAAATACCGGATGCACACTCGATAAGCTGGGTGGCAAAGCAAGCTCATAAGCCACCTCCCCAATCCTCCGAAGCACCTCAAAAGGCCCAATGAACCGAGGACTCAATTTACCCTTCTTCCCAAATCTCATAACACCCTTCATGGGTGAAACCTTAAATTGAACCTTCTCAACAACCATGTAGGACACATCACGAACCTTTCTGTCAGCATAACTCTTTTGTCTCGACTGCGCTATACGAAGCCGCTCCTGAATCACATTCACCTTGTCTAAAGCATCCTGCACCAAGTCTGTACCCAATAGCCTAGCCTCACTCGGCTGAAACCAACTAACTGGAGATCTACACCGTCTCCCATACAAAGCCTCATATGGAGCAATATGAATACTCGACTGGTTACTGTTGTTATAAGCAAACTCTGCAAGCGGTAGAAACCGATCCCATGACCCTCCAAAATTAATGACACAAGCGTGCAACATGTCCTCCAATATCTGAATAGTGCGCTTGGACTGCCCGTCTGTCTGAAGGTGAAAAGTTGTGTTCAACTCAACCTAAGTACCCAACTCCCTCTACACGGCTCTCCAAAACTGCGAAGTAAGCTGAGTACCTCTATCTAAAATGATGGAAACTGGGACACCATTCAAACGAACAATCTCTCGGATATAGATCTCTGCCAACTGCTCTGAAGAATAGGTAGTACACACAGGAATGAAGTGCGTGGACTTGGTCAGCCGATCCACAATCGCCCAAATAGCATCGAACTTCTTCAAAGTCCGTGGGAGCCCAACTACAAAGTCCATGGTGATCCGCTCCCACTTCCACTCAGGAATATTCATCTACTGAAGCAAGCCACCCGGTCTCTGATGCTCATATTTCACCTGCTGACAATTGAGACACCAAGCTACAAATCCTACAATGTCCTTCTTCATTCTCTTCCACCAATAATGTTGTCTCAGATCATGATATATCTTCGCGGCACCCGGATGAATGGAATACCGCGAGCTATGGGCCTCCGCCAGAATCAACTCCCGAAGCCCATCTACATTCGGCACACATATCCGCCCCTGCATCCTCAACACCCCATCATCACCAATAGTCACATCTCTGGCATCGTCGTGCTGAAATCTGTCCTTAAGGACAAGCAAATGAGGATCATCATACTGGCTCTCTCTGATGCGATCAAATAAGGAAGACCGAGAAATCACACAAGCCAATACCCAACTGGGCTCCGAAATATCCAACCTCACGAACCGATTGGCCAAGGCCTGAACATCAACTGCAAGAGGTCTCTCCCCAACAGGAATAAATGCAAGACTGCCCATACTCACCACCTTCCGGCTCAAATCATCGGCCACTACATTGGCCTTCCCTGGATGGTACAAAATAGTAATATCATAGTCCTTTAGCAGCTCCAACCATCTCCGCTGCCTTAAATTGAGATCTTTCTGTTTGAACAAGTGTTGGAGGCTACGATGATTAGTAAACACCTCACAAGATACACCATACAAATAATGCCTCCAAATCATCAACGCGTGAACAATAGCAGCCAACTCCAAATCATGAACAGGGTAGTTCTTCTCATGGGGCTTCAACTGATGAGAAGCATAAGCAATAACCCTACCCTCTTGCATCAACACACACCCAATACCAACTCTAGAAGCATCACAATACACGGTATATAAACCTGAAGCTGATGGCAAAACGAACACTGGAGCTGTGATCAAGGCAGTCTTGAGCTTCTGAAAGCTCTCCTCACACTCATCCGACCACCTGAATGGAGCACCCTTTTGAGTCAATTTGGTCAAGGGTGATGCTATAGATGAAAATATCTGAACGAATCAGCGGTAATAGCCCACCAAACCAAGAAAGCTACGAATCTCTGTGGCTGAGGACGGACTGGGCCAACTCTGAACCGCCTCTATCTTCTTCAGATCAACCTGAATACCCTCACTAGACACCACGTGCCCCAAGAAAGCCACTGAACTGAGCCAAAACTCACATTTGGAGAACTTTGCATAAAACTTCTCCTCCCTCAACCTCTGCAACACAACTCTCAAATGCTCCGCGTGCTCCTTCTGACTACGCAAGAACACCAGAATATCATCAATGAAAACAATCACGAATGAGTCGAGATAAGGACGAAACATGCTGGTCATCAGGTGCATGAACGCTGCTGGGGCATTGGTCAGCCCAAAAGACATTACAAGGAACTCATAATGACCATAGCGGGTCCTGAAAGTTGTCTTAAGAATATCCAAGTCCCTGATCTTTAGATGGTGATACCCTGAACGGAGATCAACCTTGGAGAACACTCTCGCTCCCTGAAGCTGGTCAAATAAATCATTGATACGAGGCAAAGGATATGTTCTTGATTATAACTTTGTTCAACTGCCTGTAATCAATGCACATCCTCATCGTGCCATCCTTCTTCTTCACAAATAGAACAGGCGCATCCCAAGGCGACGCACTAGGCCGAATAAACTCCTTATCAAGGAGTTCCTAAAGCTGCTCCTTCAACTCATTCAACTTCGCTAGTTCCATATGATACAGAGGGATGGAAATGGGCTGAGTGCCCGGCACCAGATCAATACCGAAATCAATAACCCTGTCCGGTGGCATGCCCGACAGGTCTGCAGGAAACACATCGGGAAAATCCCTCACTACAGGAACAGAATCAATACTAGGAGTCTCTGCACTAACATCCCTCACGAAGGCTAAGTATGAAAGACAACCTTTCCCAGCCATCCGCTGGGCCTTCAAGAATGAAATCACTCTACTGGGGACAAAATCAGTCGAACCTCCCCACTCAATCCGTGGCACACCCGGCATAGCCAACGTCACTGTCTTAGCCGCTTGTCTTCCTTGCTGGATGTGGAACTGTAATTCATCCAGTATGCGCGAGTTGCAGGGCTTCAAGCTGCTTTGACATATCGGGTGCTTCGAAGCCCCTCTCCTCTCTCTGTAACTAGAGAGGTAGGGCCCTAGCTAGATTCTCAAGCTCTGATAAACCCGCAACAAGAACAGCCTTTATTTTATGCCGTGCCGAAAGGACTAAGAGCTCCTTTGTCGCTTTCATAAGGCCATTGTTGGTCTTCGTCAAGCACAATTGGCGAGCGTATGAAAGAAAAGGGGGAGCCATAGTGGTAGGGCATTTCCGGGTCACAACACGGAGATAGCCAATCCATGCCCAATATCACATCGAAGTCCACCATACACAGCAACAAAAGGTCCACTCGGGTCTCCAGACCCCCAATATTCACCACACACGATCGATACACACGGTCCACAACAAAAGTATTGCGCACCGGAGTAGATACACGAACAGATGATACAAGAGACTCACAGGGCGTATCCAAATAATTAGCAAAATATGATGACACATATGAAAAGTGAAGTCGGGATCAAATAACATAGAGGCATCTCTGTGGTAGACTGAGACAATACCTGTAATTACAGCATCTGAAGCAATAGCATCGGGTCTAGCTGGGAGTGCATAGAAACGGGCCTGACCACCACCTGATCGACCTCCCCCTCTGGGGCGACCCCTAGCTGAATGTCCTCCACCCCTAGCTGGCTGGGTGGTGGGTGGTGAAGTAACTGGCGCTGAAGTTGAGGGCTGACTCCTCTGCTGAAATGAACCCCCAAGACGACGAGGACACTGCCTCCACATGTGACCCAACTCTCCATACTCATAACAACTCCCTGGTGCTAGAGACAGGGACTGCAGGGAACCCCTAGCACCAGGATGACTAGAAGAAGAACCTGGCATAGAAGAGCCCTGAACTGATGGAGCACGGGACGAACTCTGGCCTGGAAGGGCACTGGGTGATGAATGGCCCTGATGAGAACTGTGAGAACCATGGCCCGATGATGCCCCACGATAACCTAGGCGAGCTGACTGAGCATGCCTGAATGGGCAGCCTCTGCCGTGCTGAAACTGACATCTCGAAGAAGCACCCCAAAAACTACCAGATCCCCGAGGCCTCTTGGCCTCCCTCTCCTCTCGCTTCAGGCGACGAACTAACTCAATCTCGCAAGCGATATCAACAACCTCCTCAAAAGTAGCACCTGACACCCTCTCCCTGGTCATGAGAATCCAAAGCTGATATGTGAGGCCATCAACGAACCTCCTGATACTCTCTCTATCCGTAGAAACCAACCAAATAGCATGACGAGCTAACTCTGAGAACCTCATCTCGTACTAAGTCATAGTCATATCTCGCTGTCGCAACTGCTCGAATTGCCTGCGCAGCTCCTCCCTGCGGGACTGTGGCACATACTTCTCCAAAAAGAGTATGGAGAACTGCTGCCAGGTAAGGGGCGCCTCACCAACAGGCCAACGTCTCTCATAAGCCTCCCACCAAGTGAAGGCAGCTCCAGAAAGCTGAAAAGTAGTAAATGCGACCCCACTAGTCTTCAAAATACCCACGGTGCGAAGAATCCTCTAACACCTGTCCAAGAAACCCTGGCATCCTCGCCCTCTGTGCCACTGAAAGTCGGAGGCTGAAGTCCACCAAACCTCTCCAATCTATGCTGCTCGTCCTCTGGCATAACCGGAGCTACATAACCCTGAGCAGCTGCCACCGGCTGTGCTGGTGGTGCCTCCGGTGTCTACAATCCCTGAACAACCTGCTCGGGTGTGCAGGCGGCGGGATCTGAGTGCCTCTCCCGGCCTGAGAAGTGGCTGTGGTAGTAGAAACCGTGACCGCCTGAGCAAGGCTAGTGCACACGGTCAAGATCTGAGCCAAGGTCTCCTGAAGACCCGGAATGACAATAAGCGCAGCCGGTGCCTGAGCTGGTGTTGCTGGAGCATCCACAACTGGGACCTAATCCTGAATTGGGGCTGCTGGTAGATCTGCAGGTGCTGCCCTAGCTGCTGTGCGGGCTACACCCCTGCCCCTACCACGACCTCGACCGCGTCCTCGGCCTCTGGTGGCCCCAGCTGGTGGTACTTCTGGTCATCCATCCTGATCGGTAGCACGTGTCCTCACCATCTGTGAGAGAATAGAATAACAGAAGTTTAGTACCCGGATCAACAGATTCGCACGACAAGAATTCAAGAATATGAAGTTTTCCTAAAGGTTCTGCAGCCTCCCAAGGATAAATACAGAAGTCTCCGTACCGATCCGCGAGACTCTACTAAACCTGCTCATAACTCATGAGACCTATGTAACCTAGGCTCTAATACCAGCTTGTCACGACCCTAAAACGGACCCGGTCGTGATGGCGCCTATCCTGAAACTAGGCCAGCCGACATAAATCCCAAAACCATCCTAACAATTATAATAAGTCATTAATAAGATAAAATCCCAAAATGTAAGGTAGAATACAACAGTACGGAAACAAAACACAGTCCGACATCGGGGCATCACCAGTCATGAGAAACTACAACTCGTCTAGAAATATGAAAAGACAACATAGTCTGAGACAAAGCTAATACAAAGTGGAATAAAGATAGGAAGGAGAAGCACTGGGCTGCAAACGCCAAGTAGCTACCTAGTCAACTCCGAAAACCTGCTCGAAGACAAATCAGAACTCGCTAGCGTGACCTGAGACTCTTGGATCTGCGCACACGGTGCAGGGAGTAATGTGAGTACGCCAACTCAGTAAGTTATAAAAGTAAAGGCATCTGAGCAGTAAGAAAACATGTAAACCATAGCAGAACGCTACAGCAAAACAGTATAAGTCCAAAACAATGCAGTAAAGCAGTAAAACTCATAAAAACATCTAAGTTCAGTAAAACCTATTAAAACACTTTTCAATAGGTTCAAACGAGTGATGAAAGCGGTGAGTAAAAGTATAGAAATGTAAAACAGCCCCCCTCGGCAAAATATCAATAGAACCAGCCCCTCGGGCTATCTCACAATCACTCGTAATCAGCTCCTCGGGCAATAACATGAAACAACAACAGCCCCTCGGGCAATATCACATCTCACACTGGGTACCCGCGGTCACTGAGGGTGTACAAACTCCGGATGGGCTCCTACAGCCCAAGCGCTATCACAAGCCATCTCATGGCATAATCAAACTGGCCCTCGGCCTCATAACAAGCCACCTCGTGGCGTAACAAATCAGGCCCTCGGCCTGAAAATCATGAATCAGTACAACTTGCTGCGGCGCGCAGCCCGATCCCATAATATCCTCACAGTACAGTCCCTCAGCCTCACTCAGTCAGAAATCCCTCACGCCACTCGGGCAACAGTAAAACATGATGCTCAGCCTAAAATATCATTTCAAATGTCAAAACGGAGTAAATATGGTTGAGTTATGAAAACAATAGAATACAGCATGACTGAGTACAAATATGAAGTCAAAATAGTGAGGAATAGTAGTAAAAATCCCCTAAGGTTCCAAAACGGTTGGCACGAGGCCCAATTATGGCATTCAGCCCAAAACATGATAATACTTTCCAAAACACAATGATATCAAACAGTTTTCAATCAACTTTAGATTCCACAAATTTCATATTTAAACCAGTAAGAATCAACATAGGATCGAGTTTTAGGTTCAATAATCTTACCTCAAAGAAGTTCTCTTGAATTCCCTCTTCAATATCCCCCAAGAAGCTCCAAAACCGACTCAAAAATGGTGAACTATGGCCAAAAATCGCGAAAAATGGCTTTTTAAACATTCTGCCCAGCTATTTAAAATTCCTTCACCACGATCGCGGAAATAGCCTTGCGATCGCGAAGCACAAATGATGACTGGCCCCACTTAACCCTACGCGATCGCGAACACCTCCACGCGATCGCGAAGCACTGGCTTCACAAACTCACGTGATCGCATAGAACAACCTGCCTACTCCTCACCAGCTCCCTTCCTTCTACGCGAAGGCGACCCTGACCCCGCGTTCGCGAACAACAACTTCCCAGCAGAATACGATCGTGCCCTTACCATTGCGATCGAGTAGAACAAATCTCACCCCTGCTCGACTAAGCCTACACGATCGCGGACCATTCTACGCGGTCGCGAAGAACAAAAATGCCTGCAACAGAACTGAAGAAAATCTGCAACTTTTCAACATGAATTTGATCCGTTTAACCACCCAAAACTCACCCGAGGTCCCCGGAACCTCAACCAAATATGCCAACACATCCCATAACATCATTCAAACTTGTTGCAACCTTCGGAACACTCAAAAAAACATCAAAACATCAAATCAACCACGGATTCAAGCTTAAGAACTCCAAAAACTTCCGAACTCCGATTTCGATCAAAAAGTCTATCAAACCTCGTCCAAATGACCTGAAATTTTGCACACACGTCCCAAATGACACAATGGACCTACTCCAACTTCCGGAATTCCATTCCGACCCCTATATCAAAATCTTCGCTACCAACCGGAAAATGCCAAAATTCTAATTTTTCCAATTCAAGCCTAAATCTACTCCGGACCTCCAAAACACATTCCGATCATGCTTCTGAGTCCCAAATCACCTCCCAAAGCTATCCGAATCATAAAAACAAAATTCTTTGATTGTTTGCTCACAAGTCAACTTTCGGTTGACTTTTCCAACTAAAAAACCAACTTAAGAGGCTAAGTGTCTTAGACCTTTCCAAAACCATTCCAAATTCGAACCGACTAACCCAATACCATATAACATAGATGAACAAAGCATAAAGAAGCAGAAATGAGGGAAACAGAGCGGTAACTCATGAAACGACCGGCTGGGTCGTTACAGGTCGCCTTAAGCCCGAGTTCAGAATGGGTCGAGTTCGAGCTCCATGGACCAAGGTCGAGCCCGATGACAAAGTACAAGGCCCGAGGATCGAAGTACGCGATGAGTAATGAAGCCGAGTATGCATAACCCCGAGATGATGTCGTTATGGTTTTGTAGTAGAAAGAGAAAGATTCCAGCCAAGTCCCCAAGATCATGGCGTAAATTCCGGAATAGATTCGTACGAGTTAGTACGAATCCGTACTAGGCGGTTAGACAGCTGTACCAATAAGATTCCTTATTGTAAATAGAAATGTACCTTATTTAGGGTTCCCTTGCTATATAAAGGAGACCCCAATCATTTGTAGCCATCATCAATCATTGGCAAGAGAATACACTCTCTTACTTTCTCACTCATTGTTCATCAGAATTGTCCTTTAACTTTATTGTTCTTACTTTACTGTCCTTGACCTACCTCGAGGCCACCTTAGCTCGAGGTCGAGACTGGCTTGCACACTGGTTTGATTTTACTTATTTCCTTCATTTATACATTAGTTTTCTTGGTTATTAATTAGTATTGAACTAAATCACATATCTTTAAAACAATAAATCAAGTTTAATTGTTACTCGTATTTCCAAGGTAAACAGTTTGGCGCCCACCGTGGGGCTAAAGATAATAGTGGTTATTTTAGTACTGATTTTGATAACACATATTATTTTCACACTTGTTCTTGTCGAGAATTTTTGTTCGCAGGTTAAAAGATGTCAAACTCGCAAAACGCACACGTACACGGCGATGAGGGTCTTGGATTTCATGGGAAAAATAACAATGTAGGGGTCAGTGTACCACCAATTAACCCTGGGGAAGTGCCAAATGTGGAACCAGTCGATGTTAGTTCGCACATTGCTTTGAATACGGATTTAGGCACAGACCTCGGAGGAAGTGTACGCAGGGAAGCCCGATCTGGTGGCCAAGGAACACGGGGTATAGGAGATGGGGGAGTCAACCTCTAAGTAATATTCGAGATTCTACAAGCTCAACAGGTTGCTATCGCTCAGCTTCAAAGTTAGCACAAAACTCCAAGAATAGTTGAACCAGAAAACACTCGACGTACTGAGCCGATACCGGAAAGATCAAACGGTAATGGCTCGGGGACTAATCCCACCATTGTGAGGATGCTCGAGGAACTCACCAAGAGAATTGAGTCTCAGGAGAAGAAGATTGAGGATAATGACAAAAAAGTGGAGACAGACTCACCAAGAGAATCGAGTCCTGGGAGAAGAAGATTGAGGATAATGACAAAAAAGTGGAGACTTATAACTCTCGTGTTGATCAAATACCGGGGGCACCCCCGGTCATGAGAGGTTTGGATGCCAAACAATTCATACAAAAGCCATTCCCTCCAAGTTCGGCTCCGAAGCCCATTCCTAAAAAGTTTTGCATGCCCGATACACCTAAATACAACGGGACAACCGATCCTAACGAACATATTACCTCTTACACTTGCGAGATTAAAGGAAACGACTTGAATGATTATGAGATCGAATCAGTATTGTTGAAAAAATTTGAGGGAACTTTGTCAAAGGGAGCCATGATTTGGTATCACAACTTGCCCCCGAAGTCTATCGATTCATTTGCTATGTTAGCAGACGCCTTCGTAAAAGCATATGCCGGGGCCACAAAGGTGGCGACAAGGAAATCAGGCATTTTTAAGATAAGACAGAGGAATGATGAGATGCTAAGGCAGTTCGTATCCCGGTTTCAAATGGAGCAAATAGAATTACCACCGGTTTCGGATGATTGGGCAGTACAAGCTTTTATGCAGGGTTTGAATGTGCGGAGTTCGATCGCGTCACGACAATTGAAGCAAAATCTGATCGAATACCCAGTTGTGACTTGGTCAGACGTACATAATCGTTACCAGTCGAAGATCAGGGTCGACGACGACCAATTGGGAGCCCCCCTCGAGTTCAGTTCATCCTAATAGATTGGCAGTTAAGTCCCCGAGGGATACGGATAGGGAACCAAGATCAAACATGGAACGGTATTAGCCATATATCGCTCGGAGAAACAATGGTTCGCGAGTAACGCTCCTCAGAATGATCGAATAAATGATCAAGGTCAAAGCTCTCGGGGACTTATGAGTAAGAATGGTTTTGATAAACATACCGACCCTACGGAAGCACCTCGGTTGTCGGAGTATAATTTCAGCGTAGATACATCGGGGATCGTGTCAGCTATTAGAAGAATCAAAGACACAAACAGAAAAAAATGAGCAGGAAGAACTGTAACATGTGATTCATATGATCGTTGGCGATGTTGATGTTCCACAAAGGGCCTATATTCAAATGCACCAAGGTGTCGATCACCAGAGAAAAACGGACTCGGAGCTAGGTGCCCGAGGGCGTCCTATCATTCAGTGACGAGGAAGTAGAAGGAATATCTCAGTCGCACAATGAAGCCCTGGTAATTTCTATTTTGTTAAATAAAATTCAAGTTAAACGTGTGATAGTGGATCTAGGTAGCTTAGCAAACATAATCAGATCGAGGGTCATAGAGCAGCTCGGCCTACAGGACCAAATTGTACCTGCATCCCGAGTCCTAAATGGCTTCAACATGGCAAGCGAAACAACGAAGGGGGGATAATCCTACCAGTAAATGTGGCCGGGACCATCCAAGATACAAAGTTCCATGTCATCGAAGGCAACATGAGATATAATGCACTACTTGGGAGGCCATGGATCCACAACATGAGGGTAGTACCTTCAACCCTTCATCAGATGATGAAATTCCCAACAGTGGATGGTGTGAAAACGGTTTACAGAGAACAACACGCTACAAAGGAAATGTTTGCAGTTGATGAGGTGACACCGATACATGTGCCTTCGACCTCGGAAAAATCAAACATCAAAGATAAACAGACGGCCAATTAGCAATCACCGTCCCCAGCCTTGACCGAACCGGAGGAACAAGTAATCGAAGAAGAAGAAGAGGATTTCCTTGCTCCTCGAACTTTTATTGCTCCCGAAGAGTCAGATGCAACCAAGTCGACGGTCAAGGAATTGGAACAGGTCATACTGATCGAGTACATGCCCGAGAAAAAGGTATACCTGGGAACGGGGTTAACCCCCAAACTCAGGAAAAGACTCATTCAATTTCTTATCAATAATATGGATTGTTTTGCTTGGTCCCATTTAGATATGACAGGGATCCCACTGGAAATAACAACACATCAGCTAAGCACCCAGGTTCAAACCAATAAAGCAAAAAAAGAGGACCCAGTCCGAGGTGAAACATGTATTCATAAAGAATGAGGTAACTAAACTTCTTAAAATAAGGTCTATTCAGGAGGTAAAATACCCCGAATAGTTAGCCAACGTGGTTGTAGTCCCTAAAAAGGGAAACAAACATAGAATGTGCATAGATTATAAGGATTTGAACACGGCATGCCCTAAAGACTCTTTTCACCTGCCTAAGATCGATTGCATGATTGATTCCATGGCCGGCCATGAGATCCTAACCTTTCTCGACGCCTACTCCGGGTACAATCAAATTCAGATGAACCCGAAGGACCATGAAAAGACCTCATTTATCACATACTGTTATAATGTAATGCCCTTCGGCGTAAAAATAGCTGGAGCAGCATACCAATTCTTAGTTAACAGAATGTTCGAGGAACAGATAGGTAAATCAATGGAAGTTTACATTTGTCGATATGTTGGTTAAGTCCCTGCGCAAAGAGGACCATTTAACTCTTGCAGGAAACACTCAAAATCTTGAGGAAATACAACATGATGCTTAACCCAGAAAAATGTGTCTTTGGGGTCGGTTCGGGCAAGCTCTGGGATTCATGGTATCAAATCGAGGGATCGAAATCAACCCCGACAAGATCAAGGCCATCGAAGATATCACTATCGTAGATAGTGTGAAAGCTGTGCAAAGGTTAACAGGACAAATAGCCACCTTGGGTCAATTTATTTCGAGGTCATCGGATCGAATCCACTGGTTCTTTTCCTTGCTCAAAAAGAAAAAGGATTTCGCATGGACCCCGGAATGCCAGCAAGCATTGGAGGAATTGAATCGATATTTATCGAGCCCACCTCTGCTTCACACTCCAAAGGTAGATGAAAAGCTTTACTTATATTTGGCAGTGTTCGAGATATCGGTAAGTGGGGTACTAGTTGGAGAAGAACAAGGTACGTAATTTCCTATTTATTATGTAAGTCAAACTCTAGGAGATGCTGAAACTAGATACCCTCACTTAGAAATATTAGCACTTGCATTAATAAGCGCATCTAGAAAGCTAAAGCCATATTTCCAGTGTCACCCAATATGTGTGTTAACTGCTTATCCTCTCCGAAATGTTTTACATAAGCCCGAGCCGTCAGGCCGATTGGCCAAATGGGCAGTGGAACTTGGTGGGTATAATATCGAATATCAACCCCGAACAGCCATGAAGTCTCAAATGTCAGCTGACTTTGTAGCCGATTTTACACCAACCCTCATGCCTGAAGTAGAAAAAGAACTTCTGCTAAAATCGGGTACATCATCGGAAGTATGGACCCTCTTCACGGACGGTGCCTCTAATGTGAAAGGGTTCGGGCTTGGCATCATTTTGAAGCTACCCATAGGTAGCACTATTAGACAATCTATTAAATCTTCTAGGTTGATTAACAATGAGGCCAAGTATGAGGCCATGATTGCAGGCCTTGAGCTAGCTAAAAGCTTGGGAGCAGAAGTCATTGAAGCCAAGTGCGATTCTTTGTTGGTAGTGAACCAAGTAAACAAAAGTTTCGAAGTTTGAGAGGATAAGATGCAAAGATACTTGGATAAGCTAAGGGTAACCTTGCACCGCTTCAGGGAGTGGACTCTAGATCATGTGCCTCGAGAACAAAACAGTGAGGCCGATGCACTTTCTAACTTGGGGGTCATCAGTAGAAGAAGATGATATTGTTCTGGGGACTGTCGTCCAATTATCGAGATCTGTGGTCGAAGAGGGTCATGCCGAGATAACTTCTACGAGTTTGACTTGGGGTTGGAGGAATAAGTATATCGAATATTTGAAAAATGGAAAGCTCCCATCGGATCATAAAGATTCAAGGGCTCTACGAACCAAGGCTGCTAGGTTCACATTGCATGAAGATGGAACATTGTACAGGAGGACGTTCGATGGACTATTGGCGGTATATTTAGGGTCGGGGGATACCGATTATGTTCTACGAGAAATCCACGAAGGCACTTGTGGGAATCACTCCGACGCCGAGTCTTTGATTGGCAAAATTATTAGAGCAGGGTATTACTGGGATAGCATGGAAAAAGACACTAAGGAGTTTGTTAAAAAGTGTGATAAATGTCAAAGGTTTGCACCGGTGATTCATCAGCCCGGAGAGCAACTTCACTCAGTCCTGTCCCCATGGCCTTTCATGAAATGGGGAATGGGCATAGTCGGCCCTCTGCCAATGGCCCCATGTAAAGCTAAATTCGTATTGTTTATGACTGACTATTTTTCTAAATGGGTGGAAGCACAGGCCTTCGAGAAGGTCAGAGAAAAAGAAGTTATTGACTTCATCTGGGACCACATCATATGTCGATTCGGGATACCTATCGAGATTGTATGCGACAATGGAAAGCAATTCGTCGGCAACAAGGTAACAGAGTTCCTCGAAGCACACAAAATAAAGAGGATCTTATCAACACCGTACCACCCGACCGGGAACGGACAGGTCGAGTCAACAAACAAAACTATCATTTAAAACCTAAAGAAGAGGTTGGACGATGCAAAAGGAAAATGGAGAGAAGTTCTACCCGAGGTTCTTTGGGCATATCGAACAACTTCGAAGTCCAGCACGGGGGCGACCCACGTTCTTGTTAGTATACGCCTCCGAGGCCTTGATTCTGGTCGAGGTCGGGGAACCAAGCGTCAGATTTCGACATGCATAATAACGAGGCTATGAGTACCAGCCTTGAGCTAATAGATGAAAAATGAGAAGCTGCACTTGTTCGGATGGCGGTGAAGAAACAAAGAATAAAGAGATATTATAATAGAAGGACTAACCTTTGACACTTTGGAATCGGGGACTTAGTTCTACGGAAAGTCACCCTCAATACTCGAGACCCGAATGAAGGGAAACTCGGCCCGAATTAGGAAGGACCGTACCGAGTCATCAGAGTTGTCGGTAAAGGATCTTACAAACTTGGCATGATGGAAGGCGAACAATTGCCGAACAATTGGAATGTATCACTGCTCAAACGATATTACTGCTAAGGTATGACCTTCTTCTTTTTTCCATTTGAATTTAAAACTAACTCATTACAGGTGTTCGATCAAAGACGTCGAGGGCACCTTTCTTCTTGAAAACTTTAGGTTTTAAAGCATGCTTTGCACTCTTTTTCCCTTAGATCGGATTTTATCCCAAATGGGTTTTTCCGGCGAAGTTTTTCACGAGGCAACAACTATGTGCTACCTAAGGAAAATTCAACAGTATCCAAGGCTTCTTTTCAATCAACCTCGAATAATGGGGGGCATCGCCCTCGGAGGTATTATATTTTCGAGGAAAATACTTCATGCCAAAGAGGGCCTCGATAGGAAAACTTTGTAATGGGCCAAACGGTCGAATGAACCGTGTCCATATAGAATAATCGAGCCCCGATGGTAGAACATGTACGCATGTATCAATTATTCAAAGAAGTATTCTTTCTATATCAAAACACTTTGTGTCTCAAAGAAGTCTACTATTATAAGAGCTTCATACTTGTAATTCTGTGAGAAACGGCTCAAGGGCCAAAATGCAAATACACCCCGAATACTCGGGGATTATCATCGACACTCAACATATTCGAGTCATCTAAACTCTAATTCATAATACCTCAAAGAGGCATCCCCTCGACATAAAGGCCAAGGCCATCATACTTGGGGACTAACCTTTCGAACAAGTTCGAAAGGTTATCGGGAAACAAGTCCAAGAGACATACCCGAAGGCTACGGCCATATTAAAGGCTACGGTCATATAAAAAGGCTACGGCCGAAATAATGCGGCTCGGAGACTTCCGACTTCCGCCATGAGTTAAAGGCCTTCAAATACTTTGAAAAACTATTTAAATTAGGCTACCCTCGGCAAAAGCAAATAAAAAAGGGCTTCGATAAAATCAGCCCTCGAATAATTTAAAGGATTCGATAACAATAGCCTTCAAAAAAGCCTCAAGAGTTATTCAATTATCGTAACACAAACGGATTACAAATGAGGTTTCGATTGATCGAACCTTCAAAAAACCCAACGGGTACAAAAAATACATGCTAAGGCATAAAGAAATTTTCACTACGTCTTTTAGCTGAAAAGAGTGAAGAATTATAGCCGCTTTAGAGGACGAATTGGCCCAACTTAAAGAGCCTAAGGGCCGATATAATAGAGCCTAGGGGCCGGCCTAAAAGAGCCTAAGGGCCAATATAAAAGAGCCTAAAGGCTGAAGCATGTAGAGTTCGAGACCTTGCTCTCACTCAACTCGGACTTAAGAGTCCCATCATCCCGAGCTCGCATCTAATCGACATAAGCATGGCTCGAGAATTAACAAAAATCTTAAGAGGTATTCTATTATATGTTCAAAGATCGCCCATTGATCACTAAAAAACCTAAGGGTTTGTTCTATTCTGAGTCCGTGCCAGTGCTCACTTATGTTGTAACATCAAAAATTTTCACAAATAGAGACGAAGCAGAATTCAGTACAAATCAAAGATAAAGTGAAAAGAAAGGGGATTCCTTATATTCATAAAGAGTATTTACAATACCCACAAGGGGCCTTATATAAAAACAAAAACAAAAGAACCTAATCTACTTTGGGAGCCATATCCTCGGGAACCACATCTTTGGAAGCCATATTCTCGGGAGCTGTATCCTCGGGAGCCACTCTTTAAGAGCCGCGTCTTCGGGAACCTCCTCCTCGAGGACTTCATCCTCATCTCCTCCGCTCTCGGAGCCACTAGCAGAATATTGGCAGCTTCAGCGTCAGCTCGATAAGAGGACACAAACGCCTCTGCATCGGATTTGGCCTTTGCAAGCTCGGCGGCCAATTTAGCTTCGAGCTCCTCAATATTTTGGCTCCAGGCCAAGCTTTCCCCCTTTATATTTTGAATTTGGCGCTCGATCGAGGTCAGCTGATCCCGAGACGTGTCTTTCTCTGAGGCGAGGCGATCCATATGTTGCTTCCACCCCAAGGTCTCGGCCTCTTTAACCTTGAGCTCCTCTCGACGCTGCTCCACCAGCTCTCCCTTCTGCTGGGCCTGCAAAGTTGAAGTGTTAATCACTAAATCAAATGAGTACATAACAGACCAAGGGATACATTACCTTTTCAATGAGCTAAGTCTGCTCTGGACGAGCTTTCGCCAATTCAACTCGGAGATCCCTAACCTCCTCCTATTTCTGTACATAGAGGCGCTTGAGGCCGTCCCTCTCTTCCACCTGCTTCTTGAGTTCGGCTTCGCACCGGGCAAGCTGGGCTCGAGATTTGGTAAATGCTTGTCGATGAAGCACCACGGCCTTCACACAAAGAAAAGGAGTCAGACTTAGAAAAACGAGAATAAAACTCGAGCCTAATTCTGAAGACAAAAACTTACTTGTCTGAGAAGCCTCTGGGCCTCATCAAAGGTAAACGAGGCGTCAGGATCGGGACCATCTTCGACCCCTACAAGGTACTCCTCGATACGCGGTGGCACCACCGTTCTACCTCTGGCCGGCCGCGATAATGAGGAAGCTTTTTCTTTCTGAGGAACACTTTTAGATGTTTTATCCATTATTTTTGAGAAACTCAGAAGAAGAGAAGGAGTTGATGATGTAGCAAGGACAAATTGAGAAAAGGGTGAACTCAGAGAAGATGAAGAAGCTAGTGAGATTTTAAGAATGATTTGAGAAGTAAAGATTGTAAAAATTCTGAAATTGGCCTATTTATAGAGGCTGCTTTAACAGTTTGGGGAAGCCAACGGCCGACCATTAGCTGCCTCCAATTAATGACCTTGGGAACTATGCAGAAGCGACCTTTCAATCACTTCAGTCACTAACTTCACGAGATTGACATCATGATCAAAGCATCAGAGCATCAAGGATCAAATCGTTTCTTATCATCTTACTCTAAGAAATGCGGGAACTATCTATATACGGTCGAAATCAGGTATGCCCGATTTCACGGGCTCGAGGGGTCGCCTTAAGCCCGAGTTCAGGATAGGTCGAGTTCGAGCTCGATGGACCAAGCTCGAGCCCGATGACAGAGTACAATGCTCGAGGATCGAAGTACGCGATGAGTATCGAAGCTGAGTATGCCCAACCCCGAGATGATGCCGTTATGGGTTTTGTAGCAGAAAGAGCAAAATTCCAGTCACGTCCCCAAGATCATGGGGTAAATTCCGGAATAGATTTGTACGAGTTAGTACGAATCCGTACTAGGCGGTTATACAGTTGTACCAATAAGATTACTTACTGTAAATAGAAACGTACCTTATTTAGGGTTCCCCTGCTATATAAAGGGGACCCCAATCTTTTGTAACCATCATCAATCATTGGCAAAAGAATACACTCTCTTACTTTCTCGCTCATTGTTCATCAGAATTGTCCTTTAACTTTATTGTTCTTACTTTATTGTTCTTGACCACCTCGAGCACCTTAGCTCGAGGTCGAGACTGGCTTGCACACTGGTTTGATTTTACTTATTTCCTTCATTTATACGTTAGTTTTCTTGGTTATTAATTAGTATTGAACTAAATTACATATCTTTAAAACCATAAATTAAATTTAACTGTTACTCGTATTTTCGAGGTAAACAAACTTGTTGACATTATTTATTATTGAAGTAGGTATTTTAATCCATGATCTCAAAACAAGAGTAATTAAGTTAAACCAGCAGTCACAGTACACGAAAGTAGATAATAGTAAGGAAGTTTCTGGAAGCGGTCTTTCTCTATATATGTCGAATCTATATACAACAGATATGTTATCAGAAATCGGATTCAGGTACTCAGATTTCTCAACTCTACGAAGAAATATGATTAATCTAATTAATGTTATACAAGCATATTAGGCTAAGGACGATAGTGTCCTTAACAAGGACATTCTAATAGATATCAAGAATCTATGGAGCTCCTTTATTTTTCCTTCAAAGGATTTAAGTCCTTCATCCACTTCCTCACAACTTCTCTTCAATTCAGCCACCATCATTATTACATCATTTTGGTTTTGGGTTTTCAACTTTTGGGTCAAACTTTGAGTTAATCTAAATATTCTTTGAAATTCAGAGAAAAGCACATTGTCTCCATTGTTCTTCTCTTTCTCTTCCTTTATCTTCATTTGTAACTCATGCAATGGATGTAGCCATGCAGAGGACGACGACGCAGTTGATCCACTTTGTGTAGTGTTCAGTTTGTGTTTCGATTTAAATGATAGTGCCACACTAACGATATCACATAACATCGTCGTGACTACAGAAGATCCACTTAATATCTCTTCCACATCAGACACAAAGTATCGCTGCTTCCTTGTACCAGTAATTTGCGAACTAGTCATACATTGAGCGAATTTCACACTCAATTTCTTCAATCCCGAGTTTGATTTGGTCATGATTTCCTTACATTTTCTCTCGAAAGATTCACACGAAATCAAACCTTGTTTAGCTCGCGCTAACGCCATTGGATTAATAGGTTGATCAAATTTACAACATTCAAGTGAATGTATGGAAATTCTCACCAGCTCCACATACTTGCCAATGTTGTCCACTTTATCTAACAAACTATTGCATGCATCCATTAACGTAGCGTTTCCTTCAAGGTACTCTTCCACGATTTCACGATCCGAATCTTGAAGACTGACATTTCTTAAGGATTCTTGTGCTAAATCTTGGGTAGCTGTTGAGACATCAAGTAGATGAAATAAAAAATTAGTTGTATTAATACAAGGAGCTTCGAGTGATTGAAGGGTGTTGAGATTTTTGGTGAGTCGTTGATTGAATGTGCTTTGAATTGGCAAAGGTACCACAACTGAGGAATTCAATAGCCTAGAGGAGAGGCTTCTAAGGATTCTTGATGGCCTCATTGCTCTTAATTGGTTTCTTTTTTTAAGTGCTCTAAGGTGTTGCTCAAGTCCTATGGTGTGTGTGTGTGTATATATATATATATATATATATATATATATATATATACACACACGCTAGGCCTTTATCAACAATAATTGGTATGAAACAAAAAGGCAAAGGTGGGTCCAAAATCTGCAGGCTATGTACCCTTGATTGGTTTCAAGTGGACCAATCAAGACAAGTGGGTAATGTATCAAGTCATCAAGAATTGATGATCTCTATTTTCTAGTTATTTTCCATGTTTTGGGTAAAGGTTTGATCTGTAAAGTGGAGAGGTGGTGAGTTTGTAACGTCCCGCGTATTTGGACGTGGGACCTACTTTGGATTCATATATATAATAAAGATGTTGAAGCCCAATTATTGGTTCAACCACATTTATCTCAAACTTCCGATCCTAGACGAGAAAAAATAATAAGTAAAGAGATGCTCTAGGACTACATAATTAAATTATAGCTGCTGCTTTATGGAAAAGAAAGAGAGAGAGAGTGAAGCAACTCTAATTCACGGCTAAGGAAAAGATGTAGCAACATGATCATAGAAGAGCTAAACAGGAAGCCAATTATCCATGTAGTTATTCATTTCCCTTTTTTATTTGTATTTATTTTTCTACTGCATGTCAGCTTTATTTCTTTAAAAAGGTACTTTTGATTATGATTTAAGACAAGTTAATTATTAGTCAAGTTAGTGATTAAAAAATTGAATAATGGCAAAGTAAAATATGTCATGACCTGATACATACATTGATACATCAATGCTTATGTACTACTCCCTCCGGTCACATAAGTGATTTTTTGGCTATTTTCACACCGATTAAGAAATCCACCTTTTAACATTAATTAGCAATAAAATTGATCATATTACCCTTTACTATCTCTTCACATAAACACTCCTAACACATACTCCAACACTATTTACTCCAAGGGCAATTTAGGAAAAAAAAATTAATTCATTCTTGAAAATCTGAAAAAATCACTTATTGTGAACCACAAAAAAAAGGTCAAAAAATCACTTATTTTGGACCGGAGGGAGTAGCACAAATTAGGAAAAGAAACTCAAAACACTTCTACGAAAGTACAAGTCAGATCTTGAATAGGATACATCTAATTTGCTACTTCCTCCGTTTTAATTCATGAGAACCTGTTGACTGGGCACAGAGTTTGAGAAAAAATGAAGACTTGGAATTTGTGGTCCTAAACAAATCAAAAAGGGTCCACAGTATTTGTGTAGTTATAAAAGCTTCTCATTAAGATAGATTGGAAGCTTAAGCTAAATTGTTTTCAAATTTAGAAATGGGTCTTTCTTTTTGGAACGGACCAAAAAGGGGAATAGATTCACGTAAACTAGAATGGAGGGAGTAATAAACTTTTCTTTCTGATTCAACATGTATCACATACTTCCTCCGATTCAATTTAAATGATGTTTGACTTGGCACAAAGTTTAAGAAAAAAAAAAGATTTTTAAAATATGTGGTCTTAAAAGCTTTAAGAGGCACAACTTTTATGGGGCCGTGACATTAATGTGGGTATAAAAGCTTCATATTACGGGTAAAATTTAAAGTTAAATTGCTCCAAATATAGAAATATGTCATTCTTTTTCGAACGGAATAATAAGAAAAGTGTCATTTAAATTGAAAAAGAGGGAATAGTAATTTTAAGTAATATTAAAGAAACTTTGTTATTTATAACTTAGAATTAATATAAACAATAAATTAAGTCATTGGTATTTTGTTAAAATCAGCGAATCTAAGTATTACTAAGCGAGGGTATGAGGCAATAAGAAAACAGGAAATGTTGAAACTCCAATTATATGAGGGAAATAAAAGAAAGATGGAACCAATTACTGACCTATCAATTCACTACTCACTAGTTAAAGAACTGAATAAAAACAAGATAACGAATGAAAAGAGGAGGGGACACATCTGGAAAAATAAACAAGTAGCAGAACCTAATTGATTGCACTGATAAGAAAAAGGCAGAATATCTCTTCAATACCCAATCCCCCATGCAGAAAGAAAATCTGGAAGGACTCTGGCCATTGGCCAATTAATAAAATAAGTTACTACATTATGGAAGGCAGTAGTTAGGCCATGATTTGTGGACATATACTCCTTAGTATATTTGTCCTAAAAGTATAGGATAGGCCTTGTAAATGGAAGGGCATATCACTATTACTAGGGCTGTATAATTTTTAAGAATACAATAAAAACTCCAAACAGGCTGGCACAATTTTGCACTTACACATGGCAAAACATGCATGTCCTGCTTTCGTCACGTTTTATATCTTCCAAATCGGCATCTTACTTTGTTGTGCTCTTCGGCTTTAGACCAAATACCGAAAAGCGCACATTATTATTCAAGTGCCCATTTGCAAGTTTCACTCCTTTGAATTGCATTTGCAGGTGGGACCGATGGAGAACGTGCTTCCAGGATTAGAAGGTGTTTGAATTTTATACTTATTTAACCTCAAATTCGGGTAACAATTGAATTTATACGCGGTTTTAAGGATACGTGATATAACTTGATACAAATTAAGAAAACAAATTAATATTGAAATTGATGATAAGAAAATGATGCAAACCATACAAATTGAACAGTCTTAACTTTTGAGTTTGATCACCCTCAAGCCAAAAAAAGGCCTCAACTAATGTTAGAACAGAACAACAAGATGATAAAAATTAGAAATGATTAGTATATTGTTTTCTTTTTGCATGTTACCGTGTGTTACAAATGATATAAAACCCCCTTTATATAGTGGGGTGCCCTATTCTTGGTACAATTCTATACAAGGTAAGAAATCTCATGATTTGCTAATTAATCGGCCTCTCTTGATATGTGCCGAGATTTCCGCCGTGATCTTCGACCGATTGCGGATATTTCGGCCTTCCGTTATTTGGCTTGGCAAGTTTCCCTCGATCTTGTTCGGTCTCGATCTTGTTCGGTTCCGGGGTCACGAGCTCGACGATCTAATTTTGCGCCCTTGTTCGATATAACCCGAGCTCGAGCTTTGACCTGCCATATTTCAACCTCGATTGGTCACTCAATAGGCGTACCCGATTTCGACCGTATACAGATAGTCCCCTCGTTTTTCGGAGAGAAGATGACGAGAAACGATATAAGCCTCAGAGCCTGTCTTCGATAGATCATGACGTAAGCGACAAAAAGTAATTGAGACGTACCGTCAGTCCAGTACCCAAGGCATTAAATTAAATGTGTTTCAGTTGCTGGTCGGGCACTTCGAGTTTTGAACCGCCGTTTGTAAACTATAAATACTTCATCTCTCCATCCATTAGAGCCTTTACATTCAAACGTTTGTTCTTTTGTTTTCAAGAAAAATTTCATCTCCTTCTTCCTCTGGTTTTCTAATTCAAGTTTAAAACCTCTTCCTTTATAGTTTTCTGAAAATTTTCATAAACTATCTGCCAATTTTGCCTTCTTTTTCGTCAGTATCATCTTTTCATCCTTACTCAGAAACAATGGCAAAGACTTCTAAATCTGTTCCTCAAAAGGAAACTCCCTAATCCTCGAGACCGTCTGAAGGAGAAAAGCTCCATCTAGTGTTGTCGAAAAGAAGATACTGGAGCTTTCTTTAACTGCATCCGTTCCTTTGTGTTGCCCAACTGGTGCCGATTTCAAGATCGAGAAAACCCCTTCCGTACCAGGTGGATGCGAGCCGCTCTCGAGGTATATATGCTCTATCACTGAAGATCTCCTCCCCTAAGTCAAGGAAGATTGTAATTGGGCTGATAAACACGTGGTGGTGTCCATGCCCGAGGAATCAATTACTACCGATGTGGAGGGTTTTCTAAGTGTTTACACTTATCCCTTCGCGTTGGGCCCCAGTTATCATAGCTTTTTGCAGAAGGTATGAAGTGACGCTTGGGCAGATTCATCCTTTATTTTGGAGGATTTTTATCTTGCTCAGTTTCTTTGTGAGCAAGCTCGATAAGTGCCCCTTCACCATCGACCATCTTATGCGTTTGTACAGTCCCCGACCCTACCGAGGGGGATTGATAAAGCTTGCCCGTCGGGCTACTAAGGCCTTATTCTCGAGCCTAGATGAAGACCGAGATCGAGGATGGTTGGGTCGGTTCGTTCGAGTGAAGACCTCGGATCTAATCCCAGCCAAGGAAATGTCATTCCCAGAGAAATGGAACATTAAATGTAAGTATGACTTTACTTTCAAGATCTTGTCCATTACCTTTCCCTTTCCTCTCACCTAATCATTATCTCGTGGTGCAGCTGTCGCTCGGGTGCCGGATGCAGTTCACCGGCTCAAGGAGTGAGTCGAGGGCATCGCATCACAGAAGCCCTACTCCGAGGGCGCATGGCGCGAACTTTCAAAGGGCCGGTGGGAAGCCTGTTATCACAGTAAAATTCTCTCCTAGAACCGACATCACTTGGGTTGTTTTCAAGATTACTCATCTCTTTTTCTTTGTAGGCCTCGGGAAGGATGTTGCGATGAGGCCCCCATCCATAGATGAAATCGCCCTCCCCAGATCTCCTGCTCCGAAGCAAGATAAAGAGAAGAAGAGAAAAGGTGCTCTGATTTCCCCGAATTTGGAGAAGCAAAAACTAATAATGAGGCAGGCGCGCAAACCTAAGAAAAGTACCGGCGCCCTCTCATCGGACTCAAGTCGCCAACTGAGGGATGAATCCGAAGAAGAAGAAGACAATTCCGAGCTAGTGGCTTGGGTGCAAATTCTAACCGTTTTGCCTCAATTCGGGGAGGCTGCTGAGAAGGCCTTGACTGGGATCTCCGAACCGGAACGGGGTGAGGCTATTTCGCCCCAAGCTAGGGGGTCGAGGGAAGATCGGTGCTGATGCTTCTCGAGCAGGGGAGAGTGCCCTGAATGATATGCCTGGGGTGATTGACATCACCAGGTCTCCTCTGTTCTCCGATTCCATGGTCAACGAGGCCGGTATGTTAAAAGAGCACCCACACGAGGGGCCTCAGGGGGTGGCAGATATCAATCATTTCTTCGAAGGCTTAGAATCTACTTCTTCGGAGGACATAATCGGGTTTAGTGACTTACCGGTGCCAAAGAAAGCACCATCCTCTGATGCCAGCAGATCTTCTTCAAGTGCGAAGTTAGTGGATCAATTCCCGACTCCGAGTGCCGATCCTGACCGAAAGCGATCAATAATTATCTCTATCCCGGAGGACGCCCGGGTTCTCTCTGCCCCCATAGGGGTTGCTAGCTATCTTCGGTGCTTGGTGACCGAAGAGGAACATGCCAAGATGGACGTGATGGAAGTTCCCTACCTATTCAATGAAGATCAACAGGCGTTGAATCGGGTAACTTTGAGTGCCTCGTTACTATGTACTTTAGATTTTAAGTTATAAACGATTGTAACATTCTTCTTTATGCTTGTAGGCCTCGGTGCTTCATAATGAAACTTTCCTCCGATATCGGGAGGAGTTAACCCAACACGAGGTCGAGGTTCGAGAGCTTACTGAGAGGAGGGTTACCTACAAGCTTCTTAGTGAGAAACTACAAGCCGAGTTGGAAGCGTCTTGGAAGGAGCACGCCGAGTGGGTCGAGCAAGTAAATCGAGTACTTGAATATAGTGACAACAATTCAGACACAATGGCTAATGACTCGAGCCTGCAGGTCCAAGAGAGGCTTGAACAAATCGGGTAGCTCAAGGTGCAGGTGGACACGATGAAAGCTAAGGCCGAGGAGTGGAAGAAAAACATGGACCTTTTAGCTTTGGAAAAAAGGCTGTCCAAGCACAACTGGCGTCGGGCGAGGCCTACCTTCGAGCTGCAGAGGAGAAAACCTTGACACAAGCCAAAACAATCGAAGAGATCCAATGTCAACTGAGCTCGGCAGTCTCGAGCCAAGAAAACCTAGCCAAGGAACTCGAGGCGGCCATGTTAGAGATTGCTCAGGTCAAAGACGAAGCTGATGAGAATGTGGCCCAGCATAAGATTGATGCAGAGGCAGCTTAGGACCAAGAAAAATATTTGGTGGAGCACATGAAGTGGCAATCTCGAAGGGAGGCCCTCAAAGAAGTTCAAGGTCAGGGCTTTGACCTGCTGGCTGAGATCGAAAATGCCAAGATATCTGAGGCCAAGGCCAGGAAGCTGGCTTATCCCGAGGAGGAGGATTCCGAGGGGTCTGAAGACTCGGATGAGCTCGATGGTGATGAAGCCCCCAAGGGCGAAGATATTGCCTCCTATGAGGACCAGACCCCCGAGACCTTTAGATGTTTTTGTCTCTTGTCTTTTGCAATTTTGTTGAGGCCGTCCGGCCTTTGTAAAAATTTTATCGGGCTGTTTGGACCTTGTAAAAAGAATTTGTCATGAATATATAAGGCTTTCTTTCTCTTTTTCGGCTTTCGAGTTTTTCTCTTTGCTTTTTCATTTATATTCACAAAGGTCGGAATACCTTAGCATAAAATAACTTAGGTTATGTTCGAAAGTTCAAACAAACCTTGCCTTTACATTACTCTATTTTAAGGCATATTGGGGGTTCGGTGTTACCGAAAACTCCCTTCCAAAGTAATTTAGATTATATTTTGCTGAGGGTAACCCGTAGAACCGGTTATGAAATTTTTTCTTTTTTGAAGTCCTATCTTTTGTTGCGGGTCTTGGACGTCTTAGAGCCGTGTTAATATGGCCGTAGCCTTTTAGTTCGGGAGTCCTCCAGTGGACTTGTTTTCCCGAGTTATCCGGTCTTGCCCAAGATAATATTCTTCGAGTGGAGATGGCCGTGGTCTTTAAAATTCGGGGGTCGCCGGATAGGTCTTATGCCCCTGAGATCTAGTGGCTTAGGCCGCCCGAGTTTATTTTCGGACGACAGTACCCGAGTGAGGGAGTGATCATTCGAACTCCAGTTATAAGCGGCCCTTGAGATCGTTACCATTAGGAGATTGGAAGTATGAAATTCTTTAAGGGATGTAAAAAAGAAAATCTTTAAAAACATAATATGGTCGCAAGGAAGAGACTTCTCTTTATTCTTGTGTAAGATAGTAACATATGTATACATGCTTTGTGTTAGGGTTCGATCAACCTATGTGGGCACTGTTCGTTTGACCATTTGGCCTTTACAATACATCCTACCCTTGAGCTACGAAGTTTCTTTCCTTGCTAATGTCGGCATCTTAGGGTGATGGCCCCAAGTATTCGAGGTTGATTGTAGAGGAAACTCGGATACTGTTAATGCCAGCTTTGACACCGATTCCTAATCGGTCCTTGATTCTAAGTTAGCATAATCCACTATTGCCTCGTTAAAAACCTTGCCGGAAAACCAATTTGGGACAAAATCGGTTCAAGGGAAAAGGGTGCAATGCGTGCTTTCAGACCTAAAGACTTCGTGCCTCTCCTTGTCGATAACATGCAAGTGTTAGTCCGAAAAATAAAAGAAAATGAATGGGGTCGTACCTTAGCAGTAATATTGTTTTAGGTGAGTTACATTCCAATTGTTCGATAGTTGTTCCTCGTTCATCATTCCGAGCTTATAGGATCCCTTCCCGGTGACCTCGAGAATTTCGTACGGTCCTTCCCAGTTCGGACCCAACTTTCCTTCGTTCAGATTCCAGGTGTTTAGTGTGACCTCCCCAATATTGAAATATCAAAGGTTGACCCTTCGATTATAATACCTCTCTATCCGTTGATTTTGAGCAACCAATCGAACAAGGGCTACTTCACGCCTTTCATCCAATAGCTCCAGGCTCATATTCATGGCCTCGTCATTTGATTCCTTTGTTGCACATCAGAATCTGATACTTGGCTCCCCGACTTCGACTAGTATTAGAGCTTTGGCGCCATAAACCAATGAGAATAGAGTAGCCCTGGTACTGGACTTCGAGGTCGTGCGATATGCCCAAATGATTTCGGGCAGGATCTCCTTCCATTTTCCTTTGGCATCGGTTAACCTTTTCATAAGGTTTTGGATTATGGTTTTGGTTGTCAATTCGGCTTGTCTGTTCCCACTAGGGTGATAAGGCGTTGATAAAATTCTTTTGATCTTATGATCTTCGAGAGACTTGGTCACTTTGCTGCTGATAAATTTTTTCCCATTATCACATACAATTTCGAATGGCATCCCGAACCAACATATGATCTAGTCCCAAATGAAGTCGATGACTTCCTTCTCCCTGACCTTCTGGTATGCTTGTGCTTCAAACCACTTAGAAAAATAGTCAGTCATAAATAAGATAAATTGAGCCTTACTCGGTGCCCATGGAAGAGGGTCAACGATGTCCATTCCCCACTTCATGAATGGCCATGGCAACAAGAACGAATGCAGCAGTTCCCCGGGTTGGTGAATCATCAGAGCATATCTTTGGCACTCGTCACATTTTCATATGAACTTCTTCGCATTTTTTTCCATGTCGTTCCAGTAATAGCCGGCCTGATCACCTTTTGAACCAATGATTCGCCGCCTGAATGATTTCCGCAGGTGCCCTCATGAACTTCCCTCAGAACATACTCGGTATCTCCCGATCCCAGACATGTTGCTAGCGAGCCATCGAACATTCTACTGAACAAGGTTCCATCCTTGGACAAGCTGAATCTGGCTGCCTTTGTGCGCAGAGTCCTCAATTCTTTTGGATCTGAGGGAAGTTTCCCGGTCTTCAAATACTCTACGTATTTATTTCTCCATCCCAGGTAAAGCTTGTGGAGTTTATTTTGGCAGGACCTTCTTCTACTACCGACCTCATGAGTTGTATCACTGCCCCCGAGTTGAGCTCGTCTTCTTCGACCGACGACCCTAAGTTTGCAAAGGCATCATCCTAACTATTTTAATCTCGAGGTACGTGCTGCAACGTCCACTCTTTGAACCGATGTAATGTTACCTGTAACTTATCTAGGTACCTTTGCATTCGTTCTTCTCTAACTTCAAACATCCCATTAACTTGGTTCACCACAAGGAAAGAGCCACACTTAGCTTCGATCACCTCCGCCCCCAAGCTTTTGGCCAGTTTGAGACCTGCAATCATGGCCTCATATCCAGCCTCGTTGTTAATCAATTTCACAGTTCTAATGGATGGTCTAACTATATTGCCTGTGGGTGGCTTCAGTAAGATGCCAAGTCCGGACCCCTTTGCGTTCGAGGCACCGTCCGTTAAGAGGGTCCAAATTCCCGAAGATGTCCTCGAGTTTACCACCAACTCTCTTTCGACTTCGGGTATTAGGGCCAGCATAAAGTCGGCCACGAAATCTACCAAAATTTGAGACTTAATGGCTGTCCGGGGTTGATATTCGATATTGTACCCGCTGATTTCTACGGCCCATTTGGCCAATCGCCCCGAGAGTTTGGGTTTATGCATTATATTTCGTAATGGATAAGTTGTCACAACACATATAGGATGACACTGAAAATATGGTTTTAGTTCCTAGAGGCACTTAGCAAACCGAGCGCTAATTTTTCTAGGTGAGGATATCTAGTTTCGGCCTTACCTAAGGTCCTGTTAACATAATAAATTGGGAATTGCGTACCTTGTTCTCCCGAACTAGGACTCCACTTACCGCTATTTCTGATACTACCAAATACAAGTATAGTCATTCGTCTGCCCTCGACGTGTGAAGAAGTGGCGGTCTCGATAGATATCGCTTAAGTTCTTCTAAGGCTCGTTGGCATTCCGGGGTCCATGTGAAGTTTTTTCTTCTTTTTCTTTAGTAACGAGAAAATTGATGGCTCTTACCGGAGGACCTCGAGATGAATCACCCCAGGGCGGAAATGCGCCCAATTAGCCTTTGTACATCCTTCACATTTTCCATAATCGTGATATCCTCAATAGTTTTTATCTTGTCGGGGTTGATCTCGATTCCTCAGTTGGACACCATGAAGCCGAGAAATGTACCTAATCCGACTCCGAACGCGTATTTTTCCAGATTCAGCTTCATGTTGTACTTCTTTAATATACTGAAGGTTTCCTGCAAATGCTTTAAATGGTCCTCTGCTCGTAGGGAGTTAACTAACATATCATCAATGTAATCTTTCATGTATTTCCCTATTCACTCTTCGAACATTTGGTTTACTAGGCGTTGGTAAGTGGCACCGATATTCTTTAATCCAAATGGCATTACGTTATGGCAGTATGTGCATATTTAGTGATGAATGAGGTTTTTTCTTGATCACCCAGGTTCATCTGTATTTGGTTGTACTCCGAGTAGGCATCGAAAAAACTGAGGATCTCGTGGCCGGTCGTGGCATCAATCATGCGATCGATGTCAGGCAAAGGGAAAGAGTCTTTAGTCCATGCCTTATTTAAATCTTTATAATCCATACACATTCTCAGTTTGTTCCCTTTTTTGGGGACTACTACTACGTTTGCTAACCATTCCGGGTATTTGACCTCCCGAATGGACCCTATTTTAAGGAGTTTAGTTACCTCGTCCTTGATGAAAGCATGCTTGACCTCGGACTGGGGTCGATTTTTCTACTTGACCGGATGGAATTGTAGGTCCAGGCTCAGCTTGTTAGTAGTGATCTCTAGTGAGATCCCTGTCATGTCAAGATGGAACCAAGCAAAGCAATCCATATTAGCTATAAGAAATTGAATGTGTTTTTTCCTGAGCTCGGGAGTTAACCCTGTGCCAAGGTATCCTTTCGATCGGGCTGGTGTTCGCTCAGTATGACCTGCTCCAGCTCTTCAATCGTTGATTTGGTAGCGTCGGAATCATAGGGGCCTATAAAGGATCGAGAAACCCCGTAATCATCGTCTTCGTCAGTCCTCTACTTGTCCGATTGGGTCGAGGCCGGCATCGGTGATTGCTATTTGGCTTCCTGTTTTGCCTTCGAACCTGGCTCCTTTATTGATGAGAGTGTTGATATTGGAATTACTTCATCAATGGCAAACATCTCCTTTGCGGCGGGTTGGTCCCCTTAGACCGTTTTAACCCCCTCTGATGTTGGGAATTTTAATACTTGGTGAAGGGTTGAGGTCACATCCCTCATGTTGTGGATCCACGGTCTCCCTAACAGGGCGTTGTACCTCATGTCCCCTTCGATTACATAAAACTTGGTCTCCTAGGTGGTTCCGGCTATGTTTACCGGTAACGTTATTTCTCCCTTAATAGTTTCGCAAGCCATGTTGAATCCGTTTAACACTCGGGCCGTAGGCACGATTTGGTCCTGTAAGCCGAGTTGCTCTACGACCCTTGATCGAATGATGTTGGCAGAGCTACCTGGATCAATTAACATACATTTAACTCGAGTTTTATTCATGAGTACAAATATTATTAGTGCATCATTATGGGGCTGCATGATTCCTTCCTCATCTTCGTCGTTGAAAGATAAAGTTCCTTCTGGTATGTAATCTCGGGTCCGTTTTTACCTCATGATTGATACTTTGGTGCGATTGATCATCGGACGTTGAGGAACATCGACCCCTACGATGATCATATGAATGAAGTGTTGAGGTTCTTCTTGCTCGTTTCGTTTATTGGAATCCCTAATTCTGAAATGATTCTTGGCTCGGTTGCTCAGAAATTCCCGAAGGTGCCTGTTGTTGAATAACCGGGCTACTTCTTCTCTCAAATGTCGACAATCCTCCGTTCTGTGGCCATGAGTGCCATGATATTTGCACATTTGGTTGGGATCTCTTTGGGCAGATCAGTTTGCAAATGTCGAGGTCATTGGGTATCTTTGATGCGTCCGATAGCCGATACGATTGCAGTTGCATCAATATTAAAGTTGTATTCTGATAATCGTGGTGCTTTTTTAGGCCCGATAGGCCTGTTAAAGACGTTCTTGATCATGAGCCCTCGAGAGTTCTGGCGTCGATCATTTCTCCTTTCATTTCGTGTAGAATTTTGTCCAGATCCACTGCTCCTACGATCTCCATTATATGGCTGGTATCAATTTCTATTCAACCTCGGTTCTCGGTCAATATCCCTCTTGATTCTATCGACAGGTCTGATAGGATAAACGTACCTAGAAGGAGCCCTAAGTTGATTGTCTTCGACCCTGATCTTCGATTGATACCGATTATGCACATCGGCCCAAGTAACGGCCAGGTATTCTATCAGATTCTGCTTCAACTGTTGTGAAGTCATCGAGCTTCGAACATTGAGTCCTTGGTGAAAGCTTGCACAGCCCAATCATCAGTGACCGGTGGCACGTCCATCCATTCCATTTGGAATCGAGAGATGAGTTCTCTAAGCATTTCGTTGTCCTTCTGCTTTACCTTGAAAAGGTCCGACTTCCTGGTTTCAACATTGATGGCCCCGGTGTGTACCTTTATGAAAGAATCTACAAGCATAGCAAATTAGTCAATAAAATTAGGTAGTAAATTGTGGTACCATATCATAGCTCCCTTTGACAGGGTCTCTCCGAATTTCTTTAGCAAGGGAGATTCCATCTCGTTATCCTCTAGATAATTTCCTTTGATAGCACATGTGTAAGAGGTGACATGCTCGTTCGGATCGGTTGTTCCATTCTATTTAAGAATTTCAGGCATGCAGAACTTCTTGGGGATTGACATGGGAGCCGCTCTGGGGGGAAAGGTTTTTGCACGAACTGTTTGGAGTCCAGACCCTTCAATATCGGCGATGCCCCCGGGATTTGATCGACCCTGGAGTTGTAAGTTTCAACCTTCTTGTCGTTTGCCACGATCTTCTTTTCCCCCGACTCAATTCATTTTGTCAGTTCTTCGAGAATCTTCATGATTGCAGGATTTGTCTCCGATTCCTTCTCGGTCGATTTCCTTGAAACCGATTTAACCCTGTGGACAATTTCCTGGGACGGCTCGGGCTCGATCCTACTCGGTGGGTGATTCTGGTTTTTGAGCTGGGCATCACTGCTTGTTGAGCCTGCAACATTTTGAAGATCACCCGCAGGCTGATCCCACCATCTTTGCCGCCATGTGTGCTTTAAGCGGCTTTCCGAACATCCCCACAAATGCTTCCCTTGGGATCGACAGCCAAATTTGCATTGATGGCTACATGTGAGCTGACGTCAATTGGATCTACTGCCAGAACTCCATCGAGGGCAACCGAAGGTACGTCGTTCCCTCGTGCTATGTTATCATTTTTGCCGTGGTGGCCAGAATCAATGTCAACGTGTAGGGGTCCTGACTGAGAGTTTGACATTTTTGTCCCGGAATCAAAGATACTCCAAAGAACAAGTGTAAAATAGGGTGTGTTATGAAAGTTTGTATCAGGTAATCACTATTATCCTTAGCCCCACGGTGGATCACATGACTGTATACCCTCAAATTCGGGTAACAATTGAATTTATATACGGTTTTAAGGATACGTGATTAACTTGATACAAATTAAGAAAATAAATTAATATTGAAATTGATGATAATAAAATGAATGCAAACCACACAAATTGAACAGCCTTAGCGTTTGAGTTTGATCACCCTCAAGCCAAGAAATGCCTCAAGTAATGTTAGAATAGAACAACAAAACGATAAGAACTAGAAATAATTAGTATATTGCTTTCTTTGTGCCTGTTACTGTGTGTTACAAATGATATGAAACCCCCTTTTATATAGTAGGGTGTCCTATTCTTGGTACAATTCTATACAAGGTAAGAAATCTCATGATTTGCTAATTAATCGGCCTCTTCTTGATACGTGCCGAGATTTCCGCCGTGATCTTAGACCGATTTCTGATCTTTCGGCCTTCCACTATTTGGCTCGGCAAGTTTCCCTCGATCTTGTTCGGTCCCGGGGTCACGAGCTCGACGGTCTAATTTTTCACCCTAGTTCGATATAACCCGAGCTCGAGCTTTGACCTGCCAAGTTTCAACCTCGATTGGTCACTCAATAGGCGTACCCGGTTTCGACTGTATACAATACTTTTGGCTCTTTTAATTTTTTCTATATTTATCGTTTTGATGGATTAATTTTATTTGAAAATATTATTATATCTTAAATTTTTTTATTAATTAATACTTTTTTATTTTATTCTTACATGTTAAATAAATTAGGCTTTTAAAAAAAATAAACGGTAATTTAAATAAATTTTTTTATAATTAGTATATTAATTGTAACGACTCGGCCGGTCGTTTTGAGTTTTGTATATTAATTGGTTCCGGGGGTATATCGGAGTGAGTTGGGACACTTAGCCCTAAGGTTGGAAGCTTAAGTTGAAAGAGTTGACTGGAGTTTGACTTTTGTGTGGACGACTCCTGAATGGAGTTTTGATGGTTCTGATAGCTTTTTATGGTGATTTTGGACTTAGGAGTATGTCCGGATATTGATTTGGAGGTCCATAGGTTGTTTTGTCTTGAATTGGCGGAATTTGGAAAAGTTGAAGGTTTAGATGGTTGAGAAGTTTGACCGAGAGTTGACTTTGTTGATATCGAGTTTGGATTTTTATTTTGAGAATTGAAATAGGTCCGTTGTGTTGTTTATGAGTTGTGTACAACATTTGAGGTCAATCGGAGTTAGTTTGGTTTGTTTCGGCATTAGTTTTAGAAGTTGGAAGTTCAATAGTTCATTAGGCTTGAATTGGGGTATGATTCATGATTTCGATGTTGTTTGATACGATTTGGGCTTCGACTAAGTTCGTCTAGTTATTTAGGACCTATTGGTATGTTTGGATAGGGTCTCGGGGGCCCCCGTTGTGATTCAGATCAACTTCGTCTTTATTTTGGACTTTGTGGACTGATGATTTTTCTGTATCTAGTTTCCTTATACGCGTTCGTGAGGGAAGGGTCGCAATTGCGAGTCTTTGAGTGACTGGTGAAGTTTATGCATCTCGTTTGCGAGTCTAGGGATGCATTCGTGAAAGTTCAGGTAGATTGTTCATCGGGAATGCGTGATGGATGTCGCGTTTGCGTTGAAGGGAGGCAAGGCCCAGGGGTAGCAGGCATTTATTCTACGCGTTCGCAAGGCATGGACTGCAATCGCAGATCTTTAAGGCGTTTGGTCATCGCGTTCATGACTGGGCAGTCGCGTTCGCGTAAGAGGTTTCTTCAGTTGGAAATTTTTGTGCTTGCGAATGCGAGGCAGTTTTCGCGTTCGCATAGAGGAGCACCTGAGCAGAATGTTTAAATCCCAAATCGAGGGTTAGAGTATTATTTTTATATTTTGAGTTGTAGAGCTCATTTCTGGATGATTTTGGAGGGAATTTTCACGTCTTGAATCAAGGTAAGTGTTTTTGACTCGGATTTGTTCATTTATCATGATTTTCTCCTTGTTTTTGTCGTTTATTTAGTGAATTAAAGTGAAGAAATAGAGAATTTTGTGAAAACTTTTAAAAATAAAAATGGAGGTTGCAAGGTCTATTTGAGGTAAGAATTTGGACGATTTTGGTATGGTTGGACTCGTAATTGAATGGGTGTTCAGAATTTGTGAATTTTGTCAGGTTCCAAGGTGCGGGTCCGGGGTTTACATTTTGTGTTGACTTTTTGACTTTAGTTACAGACCTTAACTTTATCTTTTGGAATCACTTCCTATGACTTTTGTTGATAGTATTACGTTATTTTGGCTGGATTCAAGCCTTCCGGAGGTTGATATGCACGGGAAGGGCTTGTTAGCAGAGTGATTTGGTTTGCTTGAGGTAAGTATCTTATCTAAACTTTGTTGAGGCACTAGTTGCCTGGATTATTTGTGATAGCTACGTACTATGGGTGCACACATGTGTGGGGTTGAGTTCGTTTGCTAACACCGGGTATTTATCCATGCTCGGGGTAGTGTTTAGGCTATGTCATGCCTTGAATTGTTTGTTAAGCTTCAAAACTGAGTTGTTTCTCCCATGTGTACCCTCTCTGAGCTACTTGTACCACGTTGAAGTTTTACTGAAGTTATTTTTCCTTTTGGAACTGATAAAACTACTATTCCATGATGAAATTTTCTGTTTTAGCTGTAATAGCATACATTGCACATGCCTACACTACAGCATGCTTGATATAACAATCCAGGAGTATGAAATTGGTAATCATTGATCATGTACATGTATTCTCGTATATTTTCTTTCTCTGCTGGACTGGTAACCTGTGACCACGCCGGACGGATTGTGATTGTTGGCACGTTAGTTGTCCGTGCGGTTGATATTACTGGCACGTGAGTTGTCCGTGCAGCACATGAGTTGCTCGTGCGGATCCAGATATTGATATTATTAGCACGTGAGTTGTCCGTGCATCACGAGAGTTGTCCGTGCGGGTTATGTTATTAGCACGCGAGTTGTCAGTACAACATGTGAGTTGTCCGTGTAGCACACGAGTTATCAATTCATCCGCCTAGGGTCACCTTCTCTTCTTTTTCTTTTGATGGTGTACATGTAGTTATCGAGGAAAACTGATAAGTGGTCTGGTACGAAATGGAAAGGTTAAGGAAATCTGGCCAGTTTTTCTTTGGATTTTGCATTTCATCATTACTTGCAATTTTCATGGTTAATTACCTGAATTAGCTGCATATCATCTCTAGGTGCTAAACATTGACTGAACAGAGAATTTGAGCAACTGTGCACGTACACACACAGGTGATTCTTCTTGTGCGTTATGACCTGATTTCGTTATTGTTCTCTAATTGTTTAAATGATGAAACTGTACAGTTTTATCATTAGTATATTTATAATTCATGCTTCTTTTACCTCGCCGGGGTTAGTTACAATACTTATTAAGTACATTGGTTCAGTTATACTCATACTACACCCTGCACTTAATTGTGCAGATCCAGGTGTGGAGACCAGCTATCAGCAGTAGGCTTGCTTGTTGGACTATCTTCGAGAGGCGAGGTAGAGCTGCATCCTCGGTCGCAGTTTTGACTAGTGTTTTCCTTACATACTGTTGTTACAATTCAGAGATTGTTATTATTGTTTAGTTTCAGACTTGTATTCCGTTGTAGAGTTCATGCCTCCGTATTTACCAGTTTTTGGGAGGATTATCCATGTATTGGTAGTATTTTGTTACATTGAGGTTTCAAATTTATGCTATTTCTATAATAATTTATTTTGGCTCTTTATTTTTAAGTTTCGGCTTGCATAGCCGGTGTGTTAGGCGCCATTACAACGGGTTGAAAATTTTGAATCGTGACATTAATTATATTTTTAAAGAGTATGCGAATATCTTGAAAGATCAATAATATGAACCGGATATAATAATATTAATAATAAATTGACACTTACACCTTTCTTAGTTAGACAAGTGATTGACCAAAAACGATTGATGTTACAAAGAGTTTAACTTAAAATCATCTTATCTTTTCATATTGTAAGACTTGTTTTGTTTTTATACATTATTGATAAAATTAGCCATTAGGTACACTTTCTAGAGATATATTTTCTATAAAAAAAAACTAAAATATGAATCTTGTTATGAATAGAATTCTATTTGGAGTAATGTCTATCTTGTAGAGAGTTTTACTTTGTGGCTAAGTTATTTTCCCCCTATAAATAGAGGGGTCTTACCCCATTGTAAATCATCCCAAAATTCAATAAGAATTCTCTCTCTCTTTCTCTGCAATATTGTTCTTCTACTTTTAATGTTTTATAACACGTTATCAGCACGAGACTCTACCGTCTCAAGAAGCTCTTTGAGAAGATTAAGGTAATTTTTCTCCTCTTTTTAATTATGACTGACATTATGAAACGAAAGTTCGTTGCCCTTGAAATTTCGGGCAAGAACTATATGACATTGGGTGTTGGATGCTGAAATCCATTTAGATGCAATGGGTCTTGGAGACGCCATTAAAGACAGAAATAAAGCATCCACCCAAGACTGTGCTAAGGCCTTGATTTTCTTGCGCCATCACCTTGATGAAGGGTTAAAAATGGAATATCTCACAGTCAAAGATCCACTTGTTTTGTGAAATGGCTTAAAAGAAAGATATGACAACTTAAAGTTGGTCACTCTTACACAAGCACGATATGATTGAGCTCATCTGAGGCTCCAAGACTTTAAGTCTGTTTCTGAATATAATTCTGCGATGTTCAGAATTACTTCTAAATTGAAACTCTGTGGAGATACTATCACTGATTATGATATGCTTGAAAAAACGTTCACAACGTTTCATGCCTCCAATATAGTCTTGCAACAGCAGTACAGAGAGAAAGGTTTCAAGAAGTACTCTGAGCTGATTTCTCTTCTCCTTGTGGCTGAGCGAAACAATGACTTGCTCATGAGAAATCACGAAAATCGACCCACTGGGTCTACACCATTGCCTGAAGTGGATGAGGTGTATTCCCATTATGCTAAGCGTGGAAAAGGCCGTGGCTCTATTTGTGGTCGTGGTCGTAGTCATGGTCGTGGCCGTGGCCGTGGACAAGGAAGAAATTTTCCTGGTGTTAATCACCCCCAAAGAAAAATAACCATCAAAAGTGGAAAGGGAAAGATGAGAAGCCAAAGACAAATGGTTCAGAAACTGAATGTTATCGTTGTGGTGGAAAAGGGCATTGGGCAAATATTTATCGTGTACCAAGATATTTGGTTGAGCTTTATCAAGCATCTCTAAAGAATAAAGGCCCTGAAGCTAATTTTGTCTATGACAATGAATTTGACATCACCCACTTAGATGTGGCAGACTTCTTTGAGCGCCCTGATAGAAAAATAGACCACTTGATTGGTGATGGATCTGTGGTTAAAGAAGATTGAGTAGTTTGATTTTATTTTATTTTGCTTATTCGTATTAGCTAGTGAATAAACATCATGTAATTATCATAGTTTACATGAGTAATAGTCATTAGTATCAATTAGTATTATTTGTTTTACAAAATAGTTTTAGTTCGTTTTGATTAAATATAATTCTAGTATTCGTCGTAGACAATGTTCCAATAAGGGTACGAATACCTTTCTTAACGCATCTTATATTGGCCTAAATTATAGGTAATTTGATTTGAAATAAAAGATTAAATATCCCTGATGTCCATCGCACATTCCCCTGTTTGTGAAAATATTAAATATTAAATATCCCTGATGCTATTAGGCTGTTAACTTCAGAAATAATATATTGATGGATCATGACATTCCTAGTCATGAGATTATAGAAAGGCGGGATTAATGAGAGATTTTTTCTGAACTTGACCTTTAAAGAAAGAGTTTTTTCACCTTAATCACCTGCTTTATTCCTTGGCTCAGTAACAAGGCTGACATTATAGCTTTGGTAATTCAGTACATAGTGATCAACACAATATACTTTATTTATCTGTCTTAAATTTTATTTCTGCCTCAAAACTGGACTCTGAGATATTGTACATTTAATAAGTGCTTTTAACTTATAATATGCAGTACTGTAACAAGAAATACACAAAAACGCTAAAATATATGTGCAACGCGTTTTAGCTATCTACATTGATTGTTTACATAGAATGCTTATTGACAATTTTAACAACATTATTTATTACGATTACATAAATTATTGTCAGTTGCAACAGTGTTACCTATCATAACTACATGCATGTAATATCACTTATCGATTATTTCCCCTTCCTGAATTATGATTGTATTTTCTTGCAATTTCTCATATTTATCTTTAAAGTTTCTCCCATTATATAGAACTCTAATTAATTGATCCCGTCTCTCATAATCTTATATTTATTCATATATTTTTTGTATGTCAACCCATGGGAAGCAAATATGGATATTCCACAAAGCAAACTTGGATCAAAGTTCAATTGTAAAAATACTTGTTTAATTGATTCATGTACGACACATACTATATTCAAAGAGAAGAAATATTTCTCTTATTTAAGTATGTGTAAGGCCGATGTTACTACAATTTCTGGTAGTAGTAATCTAATTGAAGGCTCTGGAAGAGCTACTATAACTCTGCCTAAGGGAACAATACTTATCATAGAGAATGCAATATTTTCCTCCAAGTCCAAGAGGAACTTGTTGAGTTTTAAAGATATCCGTTGAAATGGATATCATATTGAGACAATAGATGAGAATAATCTTGAATATCTCATCATTACCAAGAATGTCTCTGGCCAAAAGTGGGTTATTGAGAAGTTCCCATCTTTATTTTGTGGCCTGTATTGGACAAGAATTAGTGCAATTGAGGCACATTCTACCGTAAACCAAAAGGTTACTGATTCCAATACTTTTGTACTTTGGCATGATCGATTGGGACACTCTGGATCAATTATGATGAGACGAATTATAGAAAACTCAAATGGGTATTCATTAAAGAATTTAAAGATTCTTTTAAATAATAAATTTTCTTGCACTTCTTGTTATCAAGGCAAGTTAATTATCAGACCATCACCAACAAAGGTTGGAATTGAGTCCCCCGCGTTTTTGGAACGTATACAAGGGGACATTTGCGGACCTATTCACCCACCTAGTGGGTCGTTTAGATATTTTATGTTCTTAATAGACGCATCTTCTAGATGGTCCCATATGTGCCTATTGTCATCTCGCAACCTCGCGTTTGCAAAATTAATGGCACAAATAATTCGATTACGGGCACAATTTCCCGATAATCCAATTAAGTCTATTAGACTTGATAATGCTGTTGAGTTTTCATCCCAAGCACTTAATGATTATTGCTTACCAATTGGGATAAAAGTGGAACATCCTGTAGCTCATGTTCACACTCAAAATGGTCTTGCAGAGTCTTTAATTAAACGTCTGCAATTGATAGCAAGACCGTTACTCATGAAAACGAGGCTGCCCACTTCTATTTGGGGTCACGCCATTTTGCATGCAGCAATGCTAGTTCGTCTCAGACCGACAAATTATCATAAATATTCCGCGTTGCAATTAGTTTTGGGTCATGAACCAAATATATCCCATTTAAGAATTTTTGGATACGCAGTATATGTGCCTGTAGCACCGCCATATCGCACCAAAATGGGTCCCCAAAGAAGGTTAGGAATATATGTTGAGTTTGAATTGCCCTCCATTATTTGCTATCTTGAAACATTAACGGGGGATTTATTCACTGCTCGATTTGAAGACTGTCGATTCGATGAGACACTTTTCCCAAAATTAGGGGAGAAGTAGGTGAAACAAAACGGGAAATTTTGTGGAAACATTCATCATTATCTCATCTTGATCCACGTGCCTCTATTTATGAAAAAGAGGTGCAAAAGATTATCCATTTGCAGAGAATAGCAAATCAAATGCCAGACGCATTTATGGATTTGAAAAGGATAACAAAATCACATATCCCTGCAGAGAATGTTCCAATCCGTATTGATGTTCCTATTGGACAATCTTCTACTGTCATAGCTAATGAGTCAAAAGCACGCCTAAAATGTGGCAGGCCATTAGGTTCCAAAGATCGAAATCCTAGAAAAAGGAAAACAAATGATCAAAATGACACTACGAAAGAATCTCATGAAGAAATCCACGATTTAATAAATTCTGAGATTCATGAGGAATCCACTGAGCCCGAGACTCAAGAAAATAAGGAACTATCAATAAATCCAATCCATATTGAGACAAATTTGAATCGAGTGGATATAGTGGTGGATTATGTCTTTGCATATAATGTTGCATCTAGCATTATGCAAGATAGTGAGGATCTTGAACCTCAATCTGTTGGGGAATGTCGACAAAGACATGATTGGCCAAAATGGCAAGAAGCAATCCAATCAGAGTTGAATTCACTTGCAAAACGTGAAGTTTTTGGGCCTGTAATCCAAACACCTAATGGTGTTAAGCCTGTTGGCTATAAATGGGTCTTTGTACGCAAGAGAAATGAGAAAAAGAGGTACAAAGATATAAGGCACACCTTGTTGCACAAGGATTTTCACAAAGGCCTGGTGTCGATTATGAAGAGACATATTCACCCGTTATGGATGCTATAACGTTCCGTTATCTCATTAGTTTTGCTGTCCATGAAAAGCTTGATATGCATTTAATGGATGTGGTTACCGCCTACCTTTATGGCTCACTTGATAATGACATATACATGAAAATTCCCGAGGGATTCAAAATGCCTAAAGCAAATAATTCAAAGTCCCGGAAAATGTTGTCAATCAAATTGCAAAGATCGCTGTATGGTCTAAAGCAATCAGGACGAATGTGGTATAATCATCTTAGTGAGTATTTATTAAAGGAAGACTATATAAATGATGCCATTTGCCCATGTGTTTTTATAAAGAAAACAACATCGGAATTTGTTGTACTTGCCGTATATGTTGATGACATAAACCTTATTGGAACTCCTATAGAACTCCAAAAGGCAATTGATTATTTAAAGAAGGAATTCGAGATGAAAGATCTCGGAAAGACAAAATTATGTCTTGGTTTGCAAATTGAACATTTGGCAAACGGAATTTTTGTTCATCAATCTGCCTACATAGAAAAGGTATTGAAACGGTTTTACATGGATGGAGCACATCCATTAAGTACTCTTATGGTTGTTCGATCACTTGATGTGAATAAGGATCCATTCCGACCTCAAGAAAAGAATGAAGAGCTACTTGGTCCTGAAGTACCATATCTCAGTGCAATTGGTGCACTAATGTATCTTGCCAATACTACAAAGCCTGACATAACCTTTTCAGTTAATGTCTTAGCAAGATATAACTCTGCTCCCACAAGGAGACATTGGAATGGAATCAAACACATATTGCGGTATCTAAAAGGAACTACCGATATGGGCTTATTTTATGGCAATAATTGCAGTCCCGATCTTGTTGGTTATGCTGATGCTGGGTATTTATCTGACCCACACAAGGCTCGATCTCAAACAGGTTATTTGTTTACCTGTGGAGGCACTGCTATATCTTGGCGATCAACTAAGCAATCAGTTGTGGCTACTTCATCTAATCATGCTGAGATAATTGCTATTCATGAAGCAAGTCAAGAGTGTGTGTGGTTGAGGTCTATAATACATCTTATTCGAGGCAAATGTGGTTTGAAGTGTGACAAACTGCCCACGATTTTGTATGAAGACAATGCAGCATGCATAGCTCAATTGAAAGGAGGATTCATAAAAGGAGATAGGACAAAGCACATTTCACCAAAGTTATTTTTCACACATGATCTTCAAAAGAATAGTGATATCAATATGCAACAAATTCGTTCAAGTGATAATATGGCTGATTTGTTCACCAAGTCTCTACCGACGTCAACCTTCAAGAAGCTAGTGTACAAGATCAGGATGCGAAGGCTCAAGGATGTGAATTGATGCTCTCATCGGGGAGAGTTAATGCGCGTTGCACTCTTTTTCCCTTACAAGGTTTTGTCCCACTGGATTTTCCTTGCAAGATTTTTAACGAGGCAACCAAAAGGCGTATTATTAGATATGTGTACTCTTTTTCCTTTTCTAGAATTTTTTTCCCATTGGGTTTTATTTTAGTTAAGGTTTTAGTGAGGCACATTACTTATTGAGTAGACATTCAAGGGGGAGTGTTATGAATAGAATTCTATTTGGAGTGAATGTCTATCTTGTAGAGAGTTTTACTTTGTGGCTAAGTTATTTTTCCCCAATAAATAGAGGGGTCTTACCCCATTGTAAATCATCCCAAAATTCAATAAGAATTCCCTTTCTCTTTCTCTGTAATATTGTTCTTCTACTTTTACTGTTTTATAACAAATCTTAAATAAATTAAATTTATTGAGTAAGTCCACAAGAAGTCATTTTTAACAAAATAAGGAGAACTTTGCAAATGGAAAACAAGAAAGTAATATAAGTTAAATAAATGAAATGAGTTTCAAAGTATAGAGTTTCTTATTGTGCAATTCTTGACTAAATGAAGTTGAAAAACAATGTTAAGAATTAGATTGTAATATTGCAACGATTTCAATATAGTATGTGAGACAGATTGAGAATGGGATATAATCGTAGGGAAGAAGAATATTTATTGTACAAACTAATCGCAATTGCCCATAGAATCTCTCTCACACAATGTATCGGTTATCTGGGTTATGCCAACCCTGTCGGTTGTGTATCTGGGGCATAACTGTTGGAAGTGGTTAATGGTGGATCCCAAATATTTCGGGATCCATCGACTCTAAGAAGATATCTATTTGGACATTCATGATTCTTCGAGTTTACTGGCTCATAGAACATCTGTATCTACATGCCCATGACTATCCGTGCTCAGAATGACTTGGACTAGCGAATGATTCTTGGATTGCCTTCTTGATATTTCTTCTTCAATCCGAAGGACTATAGATGACTTGGTGATGACTAGGAAATCCTCATCGCGTGTTGGTTCTTGTCTTAGCCACATGTTATTAGCACGTGAGTTGTCCGTAAGGGTTATGTTATTAGTACGCGAATTGTCCGTGCAACACATGAATTGTTCGTGCAACGTCTGGATACGGATCCATCCCCTACGGTCACCCTCTCATGTTTCTTTCTTGATGGTGTATACGTGGTTATTGAGAAAAACTGATCAGTGGTTTGGTACGGATATAGAAAGGTTGAGGAAATCTGGCCAGTGTTTGTTTGAATTTTCCATTTCATCTTTACCTGCAATTTCCATGGTTAATTACCTTATTTAGCTCCATGTCATCTCTATCTGCTAAACATTGACTGAACAGAGTATTTGAGCAACTGTGCACATACACGCACGGATGATTCTTCCTATGCGTTATGACTTGATTTCGTTATTGTTCTCTATTTGTTTAAATGATGAAACTGTACAGGTTATCGTTAGTATCATTTAAAATTCATGCTTCTTTTACCTCGCCGAGGTTAGTTACCATACTTATTGAGTACATTGGGTCGGTTGTACCCATACTAAACTCTACACTTAATTGTGCAGATCCAGGTGTGGGGACCAGTTATTAGCAGTAGGCTTGCTTGTTGGACTATCTTCGAGTGAGGAGGTAGAGCTGCATCCTTGGTGACAGTTTTAACTTGTATTTTCCTTACGTACTGTTGTTACAGCTTGGGCACTGTTATTATTATTCAGTTTTAGACTTATATTCCGTTGTAGAGTTCATGCCTCCGTATTTACCAGTTTTTTGGGGGATTGTCCTTGTATTGGCATTATTTTATTACATTGAGGTTTCAAATTTATGCTCTTTCTATAATTTGTGTTGTTTTGGCTCTTTATTGTTAAGTTTCGGCTTGCCTAGCCGGTGTGTTAGGCGCCATCATGACGGGTTAGAAATTTTGGGTCGTGACAAGTTGGTATCAGAGCCGTAGGTTCATAGGTATTACATGTCATGAGCAGGTTTAGTTGAGTCTTGAAGAGACGTCTATACTGATCTTCGAGAGGCTACCGAACTGTTAGGAAACTTCACTTTCTTGTGTTCATGTCGTGGGGATTTGTTATTTCCAAAACATGAACTTGAATCTTCTATTCTCCCACAGATGGTGAGGACACGTGCAACTGGAACAGGTGGATGGCCACCGGTACGACTAGCTAGGGCCGCGAGATCTCGGGGCTGCAGTAAAGGCTGAGGTGTGGCTCGTACTATAGCCAGAGCAGCACCCGTGGAGCCACCAATTGCTCCAGCTCAGTAGCAGGTACCAGATGTAGTTGGGTGGGGCGGAGGCGGAGTCGGAGGATGCTCAGGATTTTATTGACCGATGTCAGCTGACCTTCGCACAACGGGTATTTTGGACACAAGTAGGGTTTCATTCTCTACTTTTCAGCTGACTGGGGTAGCCCACCGATGGTGGCAAGCTTATGAGTTTAGCATTCCAATCAATGCAGCACCACTTACATGGCATGATTTCTCAGTGCTTTTTGTAGAAAAGTTTGTCCCATAGACTCGTAGAGATGAGTTGCGTAGGCAGTTTGAGCAGCTACGCCAGGAGGGTATGTGAGTGACTCAGTATGAGATGAGGTTTTTAGAGTTGGCTCATCACGTGGTATGGTTGGTTCCCACTAAGAGGGAGAAGATTAGGATGTTCATTGATGGCCTCAAATATGGATTACGCTTTATTATGGCTTGAGAGGTTGTAACGGGTGCGAGGTTTGACGAGGTGGTTGATATTGCGAGACGGTTAGAGTTGGTACGCGTGCAGGTGCGTGAGGAGCGGGAGGCCAAGAGGCTTAGTAGTGCAGGTGGTTTCAGTAGTGCCTCATCTGGAGGTCAGTCCCATTATAGCAGAGGTCGTTCTTCTAGACCCGTTCAGGAAGCTTGCCATGTTCCTCGTGGTTCTTCAGTTAGCCACAGTTCCTGCAGTGCTCGCCCAGCTGAGTCATCATTTAGTGCATTGCCGACACAAAGTTCTTACCATGCTTTGACTGTACAGGTTTCTACAAGCAGCTATTAAGATCATCAGAGTCAGCAGGTCCATTAGAGGAGGGGTTGTTTTTGTCACGCCCTAAACCTGGAGAGGCGTGGGTGGCACCCGGTGTCGAAATGGCCCGAGCAAACCACTCTTTAACTCTTTTTTTTGTACTATCATGGGCCAAAATGGCCACAACTCGTAATGTATAACAATAAGTGGGCGAACGCTGTATCATTGAACCATTGTTCTTAAAACATGAATACATATGGGCCGTCAAGGCCTCTAACATACTGTACAAAATGAACCTCTGTCTACAAAGCCTCTAAGATTATTTGACATAATATGGGACAGGGCCCCTGCCTAACAATAAGTCTGTAGCAAAACTCTAGCACGATGACTTATAGACTCGGCTGCACTCCGAATGAAGTGGAGTCTTACCAATCCTTTGCTGAATGCTAATCTCGTCTACTATGAGGGCTCGTCAAATTGATTACCTATACCTACAGGCATGAATGCAGCGTCCACAACAAAAGAACGTTAGAACGAACAATGTACCGAGTACGTAAGGCAGAACTAAAACATAATAATAAGTCAACATTAACGAAAGAGATATAAGAATCACTTGAACCTCTGAAGTGCTATCGTATATGCATACTTATTATGCTTATATGTATATATAACCTCTTTGGAACTATTATCCATATCGATGCATGACTGCCCAATGGATCAGTGGTAACTGCCCGACCAGTAGTAGCCCGGTGGTAAATGCATGACTACCCGATCGGCTGTAGCACGATGGTAAATAAAGATGCATGTCTGCCCAACCGGCCGTAGCACGGTGGTAAATGACGATGTATGTCTACCCCAACCGGGCGTAGTACGGTGGTAAATGAATATGCATGACTGCCCAACCGGCCGTAGTGATGAGTGGTGAATTTACCACTCATTCTAGTCTCTTTTCTTTAGATTTTGCATCCTTTAATTATAATATAAGGTCGTTCATGGTGTGTATTGTTAGATTTTCAGGTAAATGATGCCATGAAGTGATTTGAGTTCAATTGAAGCGGAATTGAGCAAAATAGAGTGGAAACAATGCAAAACTTTTCAGTGATTCTGCATCTGCGGAACACTGGTCTCTTTTGCGACCTCACATCTACGAGGAAATGGTCCGCATTTGCGGAATTGAGCTACCTTCCCTTGGACCGCATTTGCGAGAGAAGAACCATTTCTATGGAGGCACACCTGCGCATAAAGCCCGCATCTCCAGTAGCGCATCTACGCGTATAAGCCCGCTTCTACGGAAACACTGTTTCTCATCATGGGCTGCTTCTGCGTGAGGCTATCCGCATCTGCGGAGCCGCACCTGCGAAGATCCTTCCGCAGGTGCGGTCAACGACCTTCAGACCTGGGCAAAATTGGAATTTACATCTCCTCAACTCCAAACCCACAAATACACGACTTAGCAGATTTTTGGCACATCTTTGGCTTATTTTCAGTCCTTAGACTAGAGAAGAACAAGTTTTGGAAGCTAGGGTTCTTGCACACACACTTGGGTCTTGAAAATTTGGAGCTTTTGGTTGAGAATTTCTTACCCATTTATGTTCATTTCTTCATTTCCTTTCTTTATATTGTATATCTAAGTGGGTAGTATTTATTTCAACACTTGAATCTTGTTTATAGAAATATTCATGTCTAAAGTGTGGATTAAACATCTTGTTGTGCTTATGTATTGAACGATTTTTATTTATTATGAAGTGAGTTATTGTTTCTTTAATTATTCTTGTTCTTTAATGTTTCCAAAGGGATTAGCTAACCCTAGAACTCGCCCATTAACTTTGAATTAATTTTGGGAAAGATTATTTGGGGTTGGGAAAGATTAATTAACAAGAACTTGAGGCTTTAACCCTCACTTTATAGATTCTACCTAGGGATAGGATTGAACTACTTGTAGCCATAATCGGGTGTGCTTAATCTCTTAATTGTTTTAGGGATAATTCAATTAGAAAGTCTTGTTAGTCTTCGGAAGAAGCTAATATAGAATTATCACCCGAGGCTAATTAACATAAACTCGCTCATATTTGTAAAATCGTGAAATACAATGGATCGTTACTTGAGTGTAATTCCCTGTGTATCCATGCTTGTGGCTGTCGCGCCCCATTTTTCCTCCGCAAAAATCGGGTTTGTGACATTTGGGAGGACAACTCATTCCTTTTGGAAATTGGGTTTGATTTAAAGAGTCGCCACCTAATGATTAGGGTGCATTAGAACACCAAGGAGGTTTGATTTGAATAACCAGAGATTGGGTAAGGGCTTGAAATTATTCTAAGGGGAAGGTGTTAGGCACCCCTCAGAATCCACTAGTGTGGTTCCCGGCCAGACTATTATTGTGAATTTGAGTACAATTAGCATATAGACAAATAGGGCTCAAATAAGAGGGGATTTCATCATATAAAGGTTTACAAACAAATAAAGTTGGAAAGAACTAAAAGAAAGCAGATTTTTCTTAAAAGAAAGAGTTTGAAATTCTTTTAAAAGAAACAAGAAAGAAGGAAAAAGGGGGTCCTAGGTTTATTAACAATACGGATCACCCCACACAATGCCCGGTAATCACTCCTCAATGAGGGGCTACGCGTGGCATTATCGCGTGGTCATCATATCCATATCTACCCTTCCCACCCCGTTAAGGTATTAAAGCGTGTAATGGTCTCGTTTACTTATTGCATGCTATTACCCATCCCAATCCTATCAGTCCCGGAGGCATTCACGACTACTAATCCTAAAGGGGAGGGATATTAGGCTTATTTGTGGTTTTAAAGGTAAAAGTTCTAAGGCGACATGCAAAAACATGTACAGCAAATTGAGGGAAAGCTCATAACAAATAAAAAGGGGCTCAGATATACCTCCTTTACACAAAGAAACACATAATTTAGCATGACTTACACATACTAGTTAAGGTCTGATTAAGTACTAAGCATGCGAAAGCTTAAAGGTTGAGGCAGATTGATTTATTACATAATTCAGATAAGAAGCCCAAATCAGGCCTGCCTGTTGGTTATAGTTATTAACAGAACTAATTTGATTTAAATTTTACCCTAAGGCTTGCCTAAGTGGGACAAGGATCCTATAAGCATGGTATCTACTGAATTCAGAACGCGATAATAATAAACTGAATACGTACTGGTTAAAAAGATAGTCAGATTATTAAATAAAGGCAAGTTTTTACGAAGGTTGTAAGTTCTGCAAATGATGATGCATCGTTATTACTGGTTTTGCCTTATACGTGAATGGAGCGATTCAGATTCGATTAATAGTTCCTATAGACATGCTTTCTGTGCGTTGTTGATTTTAAACCCTTTTATAGACATGGTGAAAATGCAGAAGCCTCATAGACATGATATCTAGTTGCAGTTGATTGTTTAAGACCTATGAATATGATATCTAATTGCAGTTGATTGTTTAAGACCTATGAACATGATTGCTAGATGAAGAATGGATATACAAGATTCAAAAGGACCTATAGGCATATTTTCTATATGCATATGCAGAATTCAGATTTCTAGATACTTATGGACATGATTTCTATATGAGAAATGCAGAATTCTGAAATACCTATAGATATGGCATCTATGTGAGAAATGCAGAATTCAGAAATACCTATAGGCATGATATCTATGTGAGAATGCAGAATTCAGAAACACCTATAGACATGGTATCTATATGAAAATGCAGAATTCAGAAAACACCTATAGACATGGTATCTATATAAGAATGCAGAATTCAGAAAAACACCTATAGATATGGTATCTACCCTTTGCATACATAGTTACCCGCCCTTTTTCACTAGCCATCCCCAAGAGTTTATTACAAATTATTACAGCCCAAAATAAAGTAAAAGAATACATCAGAAATTAAAAGTACAACCAAGGAGAGCCTGATTCAGACTTCATGTCTGAAATATGAGGTAAACCAACTCCAAGAAGTCATGATCCAAAGCCTTTCTCCCATTTGGATGTGTCAAAGTTCCCTAAGAGCCTCAAAGGGGACTCCGGGCAATGCTCACACCCAAATACATTATCAGATTAGGACAAATGCAGTGTGGAAAGGCCAGCCCTCAAGTATCCAGGTTCAGAGGGAGCTCGAAGAGTCCCAAGGCAAGGCTCACAAGAGGGGGGGGGGGGTTAGAACGTTATAGGACTAA